>NW_025940784.1:0-652509 GCF_000764305.2 Hyalella azteca
TGACTTGCTTAGTTGTCTCATTACTCTCGTACTTGGTGTTGGTAAGCCGAAGGGCGGTATTCGTACATCGCGTTCACGTCATATTTGCTTCTCGAGCAATACGACGGTTGAGTGGGTCGACGAACATGAACGTTGCTCCTGGTCCAGTAGCTTCTGTTCGATCGTGCGTCTGGCTTCCGTATTTTCTTCTTGGCTTCGAACTTCGCGCGGATTTCGCTTTGCTGATTGCGCTGCGGAATTCATCTTGAATTCATTATCAATTTTGTGCATCTTGCGGAATTAGTGCCAATTTTTCGCAGCCTAAGCCCTCTACGGAATTCATTAACAGGCGAACTAATCCATCTGAAGTCGCGTTTTTTCCACTTAGGATTCAGAGTACCTAATCATTACCTATAGGACACAATAAAGAACTTTGTAGGCAAAATATGGAAACTATGAAAAAAATAGGATTTCATCAAATTTTGTTTTTAAGCTTAAGGGACTAGAATCATAGAATGGGACATGGGAGCACATAGTGACAAACCAGAGATTTTTTAGAATCAGTTCATTTTTAATCTCCTCATTTACTCAAGATTTAAACCAATTTCTTATGTATGATAATGCTGGTAAGTGGTATCCATGATACTTTGCTTGTCTACTTATAGGACAGTAGGACTCAAAAATGAACTTGAGGGAGTCTAAAAAACTCTCTGCTTTGCCACTATGTCCAGGGAGCAACAACCTAACCTAATGTCTTAAAACTTTGTAATTATTGCACGAACTGCGATAACGATAGCAAAATAATTTATGGAACTTTACCTCAAAAGCCGTAGTAGGTAAAGAGCAGCTCCTGCGGTCTACAAGTAGAAGAAAGTTGAAGCAACGTTTCCGTACAAATTTCCGTTCCGTCAAATGTGACTGATGACTGAACAACTGAAATACAACCATATCCGCAAATGCGGAAAATAAATTCAATATTTTTAATTTCACATAAATTTGCTATAGCAGTGTACAATCGCGAAAGATAATTTTTTTAATAGAAAAAATTGATGTTTGGATTTGATTCAGAATGTATGAAAATTGAACATCGCTAGTTATGTCTGAACCTCACGTCGACACTTTTTTGCGACGCGTCAGAAGCAAGCAACAATGATATTCAGTGCTTAGTTCCCTTCTGTAACATTCGAAGGTTTTCAGGGCCTCCCCACAAAGGAGAAAACAACTTCCTTTCGTTGAGTAAACTCTGTTCTACATCATTGTCGCAAGCACCAGTTACAGTTTTTTTGAACGCGCGAATAACGTCAGGATGAAATTTAAGCCTTTCCTGCAACCACTGATGAGCCTCGTCATACACTGCGTCTTGCTGGACGATATTGTCTGCAAATCCGCAATCCAAAGCCTCACTAGCATGTATAGGGCGTGCTGTGAGTAGCCAGTCTAATGCTTTGCGCGCACCAAGCAAACGGGCTAACCGCGTGCCACCTCCCCAACCCGTTGATACGCCCATAAACCCTTGTACGAACTGTACCCGCCCTGCTTCGGTAAAAAGACGAAAATCTGTTGCGGTTGTCAGCTCAGCGCCTCCACCGATCGCGCGACCGTGCACGAGACACACCGACACAAGAGGCAAACGATGGAGACGAGTCGTAGTATCTTGCATCAAGCGGCACATAAGATCACCGTCTGCATTGTTGCTGATTTTCTGCACAACAGTTAGGTCTCCACCAGAGCAGAAAAAATCACCGACTGCACGGAAAATGAGACCGCGCCCTTCTTGCCACGATTCCAGCTCGCTTACCGCATCGGCAAGCTGCACCATCATCTGACCTGGAATGAAATTAGGAAAACCTGCAATAGTTATTGTTCCGAAATTTCTGGTATTATATATATACATTAAATTGAAACAAAGGGCTCAACTGCCTTTCCCGACTTTTGTTAAAAAATTCCAGCTAAGTTTATTAAATAAGAGCTCTTTACTAGTCGATTCCCAAAACTAGCATTCCTGTTGGTCATCTACAGGCAGAGGGAATGCAAGATAATGTCATTTCCTACTGTCGAACATGCCGGCATCAAACAATATTATTTCCCACGCCGACAACAAACAATTTAACGGCCGGCTCGTGTTATTGCAACAACAGACGTGTAAAAAGATCTTCCATCTAATGCTAGAATTCGACCATTTAGAGAGCGATTGAGTTATCAAGATGAATGAGTGAAAAGACCGCATTTTTGGTGCAGTCACGAACAAATAATAAGGATTGAAACGTTATCTCACCGGACAAAGCGTTCTTTTTTTCCTGGTGCTGTAGAGTAATGGTGGCAATGCCAGTCATTTTGTTCTTCTCTAGCAACACGGATCCTTCTCCCAGAGATCTAAAACGAGCATGGGCCGACGCGAGCGCATCTATATCGCTGTTAGTACACACACTTCGAGGAGGCATCTTATTCAAAGCACTCCGCAGTCGAATCAGAACAATCGAAGACGGTAAACTTCGAGTTAAAACTATTGCCATGTTCGCAATTTCGAATTTCTATCCTTAGAAGAGATAATTAGAGCGTCAAAGGATATTAATAAACGTTGCATGCGCTAGATTTCCCGAGGCAAAAATGAAAAATCTAAACAAAAAGATAGTTTTATGTACTGTCTTCATGTTTACTAATCTTTAGGTTATTCAATCACAATACTCTAAATAAAATGCAAGCCAAGTTTGGTACGTTTAGTTCAATGCCTTGTATTAAATTATTTCGATTGACAAGTATAGGACCTGAGCCACAGGCTTGAAGATTTTCATTACTTGAAAGGAAGGAGGAACTAAAGAAGTTCATTGCACTATAAATTATCACAGAATAAAAAATTACTAACACACGCAAAAATATTACTGCATATCTGAAGAATTATACATCTGATGCATTACCTGCAGGTCCAACGACATCTAATAGACTTTATTCGACGGAGCATCGGATACTGCACCAGGGTAAGTATGCGGTGTAGGTAGGTTCACACTTTCGTGACCGTGAACTTGGCTTTGAGGCAAGCTTAAATTTTTGTAGCATTTGTCAGCCGCGCAACTGTGAAAGGGCTAGTGTTCACAAAAATGCAAGCATCATAGGACTTCGTATCATGTTTGTCTACAGTCGAACTATAATTAGACTGAGGATCGGGGGAGCGTCAGAATCCCCAACAGGAAAATAGCTCCTGTCCCCTGCGACGTCAACCTCCACCCAAAATCGAGGAGAGTTATCCAAATAATCCATTAGTCTAGATCGATCGCTGCTAGAAGTATCTGAAGCATCATTGAAAGGCTGTCCAATTTTCGAATAGTTTGGTCCAAATCAATGCAGATGCATAAGCAAATCTAAAAAATATCACCAATTTAGTGAGATAATTACCCCTCACAAGATGAATTAAACTGAAAAAAGTGAGCACCGACCATAAAAGAAAATGTAAAGGCAATCCGCTCTAAACGTTGCGGATAACGTGAAGCCAATTTTTCAAAAGTATCAGAATAACCCACCTTATTAGCTACGCATATGACAATGAATACTAAATCTGAGTACAACATTGCTAATTATTAGCTGTTTCAGTAAAAATTGCAAACTTGTAGATAAATACATTGTTGGTTAATAAGACGTGAATATTGTAAACCTTTTGTGAAAAAAAACACAAATAATCCATTTCATCAAATTAATAGCGAAATACTATACTAAATGTTGATGAAACAGAAAAAGAGATGAGGAGAGAGAACACAAAGAAGTCGAGTCCACACTACCTAACAGAATTATATTGGGTATATTTAGGAGAACATGAAAAAATATCAGCAAAAGGTACTATAAAGAACATAGACATGGAAAGAAGTAAAAACATTGACCTATATCTATACAAGCAAGTGGAAATAGCAAAGCAACTAATTAGCAAAATAAAAAGGAGAGAGCTTAATTCTTGTACAAGTTTCCTGTTTGGCTTGGCCTGAAATGCTACTTCTTTGGAAGCAGTACAATTCGTACTAAAAATGATCTCGAGTATAGAGGTACTACGTATAATGTTTGCTTCTGATCCAAGCATTTATTACAATACCAAAATAGTATATAGAAGTCATGGATAAGTTCTAATGTATTCAAACTTATGTAGTAGCAATCGACAATAAGAATAGTCTTTGGAGCAAAAGTAATGCGTTCAAAATGAGCTCAGTACAATTATCGATAGAAAGGCGACAGAGAGGAACTGAATGAGATGATCATTTTACTTCTTCTTCTTGAAAAATTTCGTATTGAGCAAATGCAAGAGGAGATTGACGTTCACTTCTGCTCCACCAGCCATCTGCTTGACGCGTGCACCTTCGTATTGCAGATGCAACAGCTCCTGTAATGAAAAAATATACGTTTAAAAATTACTTTTTAAAGACAATACTTCCAAAGAATGCAGTATCTCCAATCTTGCAGATGTACAATGAATTTCTCATCTAATTTTCAAAAATTAAAAAAATTTACTTTTCAATTTTTTAATATATATAAATTTTTTAATATATTAATTTTTTCAAAATTATTTATTATGTTAATTGATTCATGCATTGCCTCCAACTTTACGCAAGTGTGCAAAATTTCAGATCGATGGGACAGGTAGAAGTGTGTTAAATATCGATTATAAGATTTGTAGCATACAGACAGACAGATAAACAAACAAGAAGTGAAGTTAAAGAGAAGTCTTATAAGAAAGTTACTGAGCTTATTACTATAATCTTAAACTGAACACAAACCATTTCCTCTAGTTAATGCGATCAAACGATAGGAGACTTAAATATATTATACCCTGGAATAAATAAAAAAATTGCATGGCATTTTACTACAGTCTTTGTCTGAACACAAGCAATTTCTACTTGTGAACACTATCAAACTAAAAAAAATTTACTTTTCAATTTTTTAATATATATAAATTTTTTAATATATTAATTTTTTCAAAATTATTTATTATGTTAATTGATTCATGCATTGCCTCTGATTTCACACAAGTGTGCAAAATTTCAGATCAATTAGACAGGTAAAAGTGTGTCAAATATCAGTTATAAGATTTGTAGCTGACAAAATTAATTTTTCAATTTCTTTAATATTGAAATTTTTTATTTATTTTTAAAATCATTTATTTTGTCAATTGATTCATGCATTGTCTCCAACTTTACACAAGTGTGCAAAATTTCAGATCGATAGGATAAGTAGAAGTGTATTAAATTTCGATTACAAGATTTGTAGCAGACAGACTGACAGACAAACAGACAAGAAGTGAAGTTAAAGAGAAGTGTTGTAATTAGGCATAAACAAACACAAAAAGTTCACAGGTCAAGCGACCAAATGATATTAGGATCACGGAAATGATCAAAGTAGTGAGAATTCAATCCTAATTTTGCTCTTTAGCATCGACACCTTCATCTGAGACAGTTAAGTTACACAGTTATGAATAAAAACTACAGGAGTCAATTTCAAGAGTCGATATTAAAGTAAATAAAGTTAAAACATACCAAAACAAATTTCGATGCATGAGTATCTAGAGTGCTAACTAAATTATAACCAAATGTGTTGGCAGTAGCAAACAAGTTTAAGAAATACTTGCCTGTATGGAGATTTTCACCGCATCAACAACGACTCCGCGATATTTGACAGTTACAGAAAAAATTCCGCTGCCAGAAACTAGAGCGGAATGATCTTGCCCCCGAACAGCGTTGTTTTCGTTATCATTCTCTTCGGCACCCACAACTCCATTCTGTGTTTGGTGCTCTATTTCGCCTTTAGCTTTAGTGCTGGCATAAGCATTTGGGTCTACTCTGGATATGACGAAGGCAACACTCGAGTATTGCGATGGCGTGAAGTCGCGAATATTTACAAGGACGCCTTTCTCTTTGAGGCGTTTCCCAGAGTATGTGACGGACACGCCAGCTCCATGACGTGATCTCTTGGCACAATGCTGCATCAGATTAGCTCGGCAGGCTGAGAGGTAAGTCACAAACGAGTCTCGCTGTTCTCGTAGAAATCGTTCTTTTTGCTGTAGCTGCGATAGCGCTAGACACAGGCGAGCCAACTCCTTGCCTCTGTTAGATCGGTAACAACGCTGACTCTGAACATCAGTTGCCACTGCCAACAGTAGCTGTTGGAAGCCATCAGTAGGCGAAACAAGACCCAAGGTCTGAAGACGGCGTAGGTTGTGAGACAGGCGGGTCTTGGCAGCATGCAACGAGTCGCATGTTGAGTCGGCACCGGAGGCGGTTTTCATGCGAGTGAAACGTTGCTCCTGTTCCGGTGAAGTGCTGCTTGAAACCACGTCCTGTAATGTAACTTTGCTCCAGTCCACACCATTGCAGTCGTAGCACAACAACACGTCTACCACCAACTGCTTACTCTTCTCAAAGAGCTTAGTTTGGGCATCCTTGTTGTTGGCTACGGCATCAGCGGTTGGCTCCGGTTCAGAAAAGCTGAATTTGCTGCTAAGCGACAAGCACACTTCCAACTTACCACTGCTGTCACCCATAGCAGCCATGTCAGGAGGAGGCAAGTCATCTAGCATTGAATGTAAAGGATCAGAGGCGGAAGGTGCAAGGACATTTCGGTGAGCTAGTAGTAAATTATGAGTCTCACAGAGTTCCTGCAAGGTCAGGTGGATCTCAGGCTTGTGTATGAGGGCGGCCTCGCTGTATTGGGTCACAGCGAACACCGCGTCAGGTGGCGGCACTCTGCAGCATGACAAGAAGAACGTTCGCATGCTTTCATGCCAGGCTACCAAGTCGCGGTTCAGCGCACACAAATGTGGCGTATCATTACCAAAGCCTCGCTTATTAGCAGCAGCCTGCAAAGTTTTGGCAATGGTGGCAAGATTCCGGCGCTGTCGACTACTAAGCTGCTCGTGTGGCCCAACAGTTATCACATCAAAAGCATCAGGAGCGACGATGCCAGAGTTAATGTAACGGTAGTAAATGAGGCTCCCCACAACTTTCAACACTTCTTTGTCCTGGATGTGCGGGAACCTTCTCGCCAGCGCTCTACGCATAACACCAGCAAGGTATAGAAGTGTGTAGGGTAACTTGTGGATGGACGAGGTGATGGCGCTGCAAAACTCGTTGGTGAGGCGCGTGATAGCTTCAAGAGTGACTTGCAGCCTTTTCACAACCATAGGTTGTTCCAGTGCCTCATCAGGGCTCACGTTATACGGGCGACCGCTTGACTCGCCTGTCTCCATCTCAATTTCGTTCAGCCACGTCTGATAAATCTCTACAGGGTTTGTGTTGAGATTCAGGTTTTTATCTTCAATTATTTTTGTTACAAGAGGTCCAAGAATCTCCCGGAGTGCAGCACGACCAGGGCCTTTCCGTACAAAAGACACGATCATTTTAACCACAAGTGGCTCGCCCGACACAATGTCACTAATACGCAAAACTTTACAGCGAATCTCTTCTTCAAGAGCTGTTTTAAACAGATTAATGAGCAAGAAACTGTCTCGATCATTGGCGCCATAGTTGTAGAGAGAGAAAACAACGCTCTCTACGAAGCGTGTCGTACGAGCGCACGGGAGAGCAAGAATAAGGGTTGCAAGGTAGCGCGGTTCAGTCTGCAAGAGGTAGAATAAGTGTTGGTATCCTTGGAGACGATCACGAGAAACCTTACGCAAGGCTTTGAGTCCTGTTGCTAAAGTTAGGGTCCCTCTTCGCTCAGGAGCATCTTTCTTCTTCTTCGAGGGCGTGCTGACACAGGCCAGACTTGCATCACCTCCGCACGAAGGAGGTAACGTAGCGAACTCCTCCTTCGTAAGGCTGGCCATAGAACGATCTTGAATGCTCATAGTGTTAGTCAGCAGCAGACCAATGTGCAAGTCAAGTTCATCGAGTTGTTTCTGTAATTCAGCGGTCACACGAAGGCAACGTGACACGCCACTTCTAGCAGCTTGCATCTTGTTCTCAGTGCGCAAGTCGGCGCGAGTCAGAGGCAAGATCGACAAACAAGGGACCATGGCTTGCAGAAGGGCATTAGTTGAGAGAGGCTCGGCTGGAAGGCGCCGCAGGAGCTGCTGCAAACGACTAAGTGCTGTCTGCAGTCTCCACCATTTTTGGATTCTAACGGCCGACTTTACTTCTCTTTCAGTATAATTGCGCCAATAAAGATTTTCGTTAGCACGAGCAACATTAGCGGCGACAGAGTTCGGGCCAATACTAGAGCCAGACATACGGCTAGATAAATCAACATGAGCACCTAGAGTCTCACAAAGGGAGAGTCTTTCTTGAGACGGTAGCAAGTCAGATGAGGTACTGAGGTACGATTGTTGACACTGATTCAGTTTCCGCGGAGTTGGGTAAATTGAATCAGGAGAAAGCACTGAACCAGGAGAACCAGAACCAATTTGTGATTTTAACTGATCATTTGATGCAGAATGTTGAAAAAGTGACTCGTGCTTAGTTTGACCGGACTCAATGCCACAAGAAGTCGGTTCTTGTGGGCAGGGAGACGAGTCTCTCCTTGAAGAGCCTAGGTTTGATATTGAGTCCATTTCTTGATAATGCAGGACTGAAAAAGCGCCAGAACGAGGTTGCTGTACAGGCTTACTGAACGGTACTCTTCGGCTACTGTTCTGAGTAGAACTTCGCTGAGGAAGGAACCTTCTGCCATCGCCCTCTTTGAAGGATTCCACGCGTGACGTAGAACTGCCTAGAGCTTCGCAAATAGAATCATCAACGGGCAATGTTTTGTTCTGGTGTATTTTTATATCGTCAGTAGACAACACTCGTAAAGTATTTGAAGATTTTTGTTGCAGATCAGTTTCAGTCACTGAAACTTCTTTCTGACACATTTGCATACCCTGCTCAACCGAGTCTTCCCTACGGATTGTGATGCCGCTGGAAATAGCTTCAGTTTTATCATCAGAGTCGGGCTGGTGTTGCAAAGCCGAAGCTACATTGTGAGATAGCGAAGCAAAAACCTCCTGACAGAATGATGACTGGAAACTGGACTCCAGCCTGCGGGGCTCCATGGACGACTGAGAAGCATTCCTCACAAGCTCAGATGTCGCTCTGGAATTGAACGGCATGGGTGGAGAAATGTAAGGACATCCATCTAGAGCTTCCACTTCCTCACGCTGAATGACCCTTAACGTTTCATCTTCATGGATTCGTGTCTTTGCCAGTGGGGTTTCCACATGGCATTGGGATTGCTCAAAACCGAAGTTTGAATTCCTCAACTTTTTAGGTGAAACAGAGATATGAACATCGAGGTCTGTGTCGACTGCTTCTTGAAATGCAGTGTGTCTCACATCAGCGGCGGGATGCTGCATCTCTTCATCGGACGACACCTGCAACTGCTCTCCATGCGCCAGTTGCGACATGCGGTCTTCTGTAAAATAATGAGCACAGCAACGTTGAGAAGCACTTGTGTGCATATTAATGACATGTACACAGAATTTTTAAAAACTGGGTAAACTGAAAAAGTATCAATGTTGTTACATGTTACTACGTGTAACACACACACATGCAGATGCGTCAATGGATTCAATAATCGAGCCCATTCACGCCACAATAAAAATATATCGGGAGATAATGACGACTGATTTTCAAGAACAAATCTATTGCGCCATCTAAGGATGGTGGTTAATTTTACCTGCAGCCGTGTTGACCTGGTCGATGATCTGCTGGATGTGCAGGAAAGAAAGCAGCGGGCACACGGTGGTTGAGTCCTCCTCTATTTGCTGGTCTACAGCGACAGCGGTGCGGTCATTGACAGCAGCAAGGAGCGCCACGGCAGCGCGCATGCTCGACAAATACTCAGTAGTCAACTCAGTGTGAACATCCTGCACAAAGTTGCTACTGAAATTCTTTTTGAACTTTATACTGTGGCGTGGACACATGATTGAGCGCATTAAACAAATAAAAGAATCAGCAAGGCACACAACTCTTCCAGAATAGTAAATAATCAAGACGGATAAAGTAAATGCGGAAAAATGTGTAGTAACCTGCATGTGCGCAGAGCGGTCAGTGAGTGCGGCCAGTAGGGCGCGTTCATCACCAGTTCTCACTGCAGTGTTAATGTTGGCAACAGCGCCAACAAGGACAACACCTCCACACACTTCCTCCAAACTGAGAGCTCCCTCAGCATCCATCATAGCCTCATACATCTCGAGGTGGTAGAGGGGAGCAGCATGAGGCAGCAGAGGTGGAAGGCTAGGGTAGCATTCTTTCAGCATCTCAAGTGCAGCAAGCGTTGAGGACTCACAGCCGTTCTGCAAGCTGCAGTACAAACGACTCAGGCAGTCCCGCACGTTAGACTCTCCTGCAAGGAAAAAAATATAATTAGGTACCTATCTGCTCGAACGTATCACCAGTAATTAACTAATTTGCAATAGATAAACACTAATCATAACTTTGACTTTGATAAGAAAATCGAAATGTGTTTATGAGAGCAACTTTTACATACTAGTCATAATTACCATCAGACTGCAATTGTTCTTGAAGAGAAACCTCAGGGTTGACATTTTTCACGAGTTCTTCAGGGCTCATACGTTCCTCAGCAGCACTGGAACCACCATTACTCGCGCCAGTATATCCATGAATTTCCTCCTCGTTTAAACTGAGACTAAATCTGGAGGAATTGACTCCAGGTGAACACACCGACTGGTGTTCACGAGACGTCTTAGCTTCAGAACTGAGCACGGTGAGGGAGGAGGCAGAGCTATTCTTGGCAGATTGACTGTCTGCTACCACCACACTGAGTTCATCATAGCTAACGGATAGTGGTGCAACAAACGCCACTTTGCGAGGGGAGCTCGGGGCTGATGAAGAACTCGAGCGATGAGAATAATTGTGAGTATCTAGCGTGGCTGCTCGTGTGCGGTACGGAGATGACGACAAACACACAGACGAAGCGACAGAGATGCCCTTCTGAGAGGCTAAGCGGTAGGAAGGTGAGAGAGGCTTTACAAACTCAAAGGGAGAAGATGGAGTCCGACTGTGAGACACATTTTGATTAGCACCAGAAAGAAAAATGTTATTGACTTTTGAAAAGCTTGAGGCACTTTGATTAGTTGCATTTTCTTGAAATTCCATACAGACAGTATTACGGATGGCTGAGTGTTTGATCTCATTATTGAAACTGCTTTCTTGGTGTTGAAACTTTTCACCATCTGTATTCCGTTTGTTGAAGGAAGAAACATTTTCACTGATGCAATGACCAATAACATCATCAATTTTTTTCAACGATGGAGCTTGATTGAACAAAGATTTTGGTGAGAACGAATGTGAGAAATTTGCAGCAGGGACATGTTTAGTAGTGCCAATTTGAGCTTCTTTGGTCTGTCTCTGATGCTGCACCCATTCCCTCATGGAAGCCGGGGTAGACTCATTAGTAGACAAAGGCTGCAGAACAGGACGGCCTTGCTGATAAGATGTCTCACTATTTTGAGCAGAACTGATTTCTTTGATATGAGTTTGGGCAGAGAGGCTCCTCGCGTATGCTTGATTGTTAAGTGGAGTAGTATTATCGTCACAAGACTTCTTTTCAGCCCATTTTTCTGGGTTAGTTTTGCCTCTGGGTGTTAAAAGTTTGCTGGGCTTTGGCGACACTGGAGGACGGTTTGAAGACAAATGAGCTTTTCCTTTATTACTCAGAGACAGAACAGGTCTTGGAGGTTGTCTGGGAACAGAATATATTTCTGATCCTTCAGAAGAATTTTCTTTGTCAGCATTTCTAGGGTCCACCCAGAACCTTGCCACCTGGGAAAAAAAAATTACCAAAATAACGAGGACTTGCAATAGGGGCTTATGCATAGAAACACCGTAGTAAAATTTATATAAAACACTTGAAAACTCAAAATTTATTCTATTCAATAATTAGAGACTTTAATGATATTTCTTCAACTTTCTGTTAATTTCAGTGATCTTTCTCAAATTATTTGATGACTCAATCAAATGACTTGAAACGTATAAAAAAAAAGGTTTTATCTGAATGTAGCACCTATATTCAGTATAACATAATTTTGCCAGATAATTGCATAATAATGAAGAGATTAGTTCAAAGAACACCCACATTTTGCTTTGTTTGGGAAGTGGAATCAATGCAATTGCCATGACTGCTTCCAAGGACTTCACAAACACTGTCAAATGGAGGCAGCTTGCATCCTTTGACACAATCATGCAGGCGTTCTAGTACATCTACAAAAGATGAAAAAGTAAGTCAAAAGTAAGTTATACTGCTTAGTAACTATAGTTATGATAAACATATCAAGTTCTACATTCATTCATTTAAAGACTAAGAAAAATCACAAGAGAACAGTTATCTACATAATATACTATAAATTTATATAATTCATACATGTTGCCTTCTAACATATAAATTCCTGAAAAAAAGTTTCAGAAAAGTATTTTAAGAATAAATTCGGATGAAAGCTTATTACCAGGTGGACACTCCACATGAGGATCAGACTGGAGACCTTCGAAACCTGACAGGTACTGTAATGCTCGCAAGCAGTAGACAAGCTGTGGTAAATTATGTCCCTCATATATGTCACGACACTCAGGCTGCAGAATCTGGCCAAATGAAATAAAAGGGTCGATAAAAATGAGTTAAACATTAGAGTTGACAAAACTCTAGCTACAATTGCAGATTAAAATTTCTATCCAGAATTAGGTAGCCAAATCTTATTTTCCATGTAATTTGCTTAGAGCTATTATTGAATAATAAAACATTCAACATTTTTGCAGAAGTTTAGCATTCTCAAAGACAGATTGAATGAATCATTTTCAGGCTTATTTCAAAACTAATGAATTAATATCATCTACTTTTTCAAAGTTAAAAATTTTGTTGCTCTGTGTATTTATCGGGCCAGGATTACACAGGATTCTCAGGACAAGGGATTCTCACTAGGATTATCAGAGATTTAATATTATTATACATACATGGACAATTCACTCACCTTGGGCAATCCAAGATTGTCAAGAGCTCTTATGAAGAGATTAATGTTATCTAAATGGCGGAATGAAGGGAGATTGCCAGCACCTTCATAGCGGATCAGAGTTCTATCATAAATTTTGTTGAGAGGCACACAGTCAGGCACCAGGTGATGTGCCAACAGTGCCAGATGTACTCCATGGGTGAAGAGATCAGAGCAGCCACTGCACCTCACTCCAGTAACATGGGAGATGAATCTGCAAAAACAAACAAATTTAACACAATAACTCACCCATCACAGGATAATAAATTAAAATGAAATTAATTTTTTCAATTATATGGCAATTTAAAAACTACCTAGCAGTGTGAAAACAGTTAACCTAATGGTTTCATTATTGGGATTTTCAAAAAAATTAGTAGGTCATTGATCACTAGTGTTGAAAAAAAATTCTTTATAAATTATTCACCCCATTTTTTATTGGAAATAAATTATTGATAATACAATTTTTCACCTTTTTACAGCTGTACGGTATTTGTTAATGGAAATGGTTTAGCACTTCAAGTTTAGGCAGCTCATGCTAAACTTCCTATTTGTATAAATGGATCTTTCTTCTTTTGAAGACACCGAGTGACCTATTTTTTGTTTGCAATTTCAACATGTTCTTTAGGTTAAATTACATTGGATTTCGTATGCACAATTGAAGTTGAATGGTCAATGCAGTAATTTTAACACGTTTTTCTTAGCTTAGCTTCGCGTTTGTTTGTTTGTTTGTTTGTTGTTAACATTGACAACGAAAATTAGCCCACTTCTGATTGCTCTAGAGATCTAAAATTCGGCATGCAGGCTATTTTCGCCTAACAATTTCAGATACAATCATAAAAACTAGCAATTAGAGACCTAAATTTGCTTAATTAAGTAAAATATATATATAAATAGTATATAGGTATATAGTATGACGTGCGGGCGCTGACGTTATAGACGAGCCGGCGCTTACGCTGCGTATCATCGATACGTACGTCAAGTCAAGTAAATTGGCTCGCAACAACGTTTTTCATGTGTAGCAACGGACTAAAAAGGAGAAAATAAAATACTTAAAAAAAAAAAATTTAAATAATAGTTTTTTTTGTGGGTCACATTTTTAATTTTTTAACCTATTAGATACGCAAACTTTTCAAATTTTTCTATTGTGTTATGTAGCCTCAGTATTAGGCCTTTAATGCCCATTGACAAAATTTTTCTATGTCAAATAGTTTTTGAGTTGTGGGGGTTTTTGTTGAAAAAACGAAAAGTGGTCTAAGTTACCCCGCCGGTCTAAGTTACCCCATTTTACGGTAATTGGCTTTAAACTTTAGTAAATTAGAAATCGAAAGTTGCTGGGTGCTGGTAAATTTGAAGCAATCTTCAAAATTGAAATTTGCTACTATAACATTTGGGCAATTGTAAATTCAGCTGTACTATTAATCTAGGTATTATGGGTTATGGCCAGCAGCACAGCACATACTAAATGAGAAAACTTGGTTAACCCTTTACGCCCTGGCGTGACGAATTCGTCACACCAGGGACTAGCTACCTTTTCCAACAATTTCACGTTTTCTGTCATTTTTTTGAAAAATTCACACGAATAAAAAAAGTCTTAGATTTATTTTTTACATATGTGTACCAAGTTTCAAAGTTATCTGTCAGTAAATAACCGAAATATAATTTCCAAATTCCAATGGCAATGTCCAATTTCTTATGGAAATTCTATCTCGGTTATTTACTAACAGATAACTTTGAAATTTGGTACACATATGTAAAAGATAAATCTAAGACTTTTTTGTTCGTAGGAATTTTTCCAAAAAAGTGAAAGAAAACGTGAAATTCTTAGAAAACTGCCAAAAAGGGGGTACTGTAGAAATCTATCTCCTGTTATGATTTTCAAGCTACAACATCGAGACGCATATCATTCGATGCGTAAAGACCATATCTATCGATTGGTCTTTGCTGTTTTTCGAGATTCTAATTTTTGTGGGTGGGGTGGGCATTTTTTAAAAAAAAAATTATTTCTCCCCCCACCCTTTTGAATTTCCCCTCCCCTTTTTTCAAAATATTTTCAAAACTTCAACGAAATTGAAAAAAAAGCTTCGACCAATCTCTAGATCTTTTATTTGCAAATCGAACGGTTTATTACTCATTGCTGTAGCTTAAAAATTCTGGGAAGAAATAGGTTTGCAGTGACAATAAGTGTGAATGCTCAGTAGAGCGCGACAAAGTCCTGAGCGCCTCGAAATAGGCATTCAAGGTGACATGGATGCAAGACTAGACATTACTGGAGCCAAAATTCAGTCACGGATAGTGGGAACGACTGCATGAGCACCATCCCACATGACAGCAGCCGGGTAACTAAAGATCAGCGTCTTCAGGTTGCATACCGTCAACCGGGGCTACTCGGGACAGATTTGATTGCTTTTTTGTTAATAACTGTTAATAACTTATTACGATGAAACATTTCATAAACAAATTTAGGCTCATTTTATAGCTCTTTGCCAGGGCTATTGAATGGCATTGTAAAAAAATTCCATATGCTATTCCTAAGGTGCCAGATGCAAAATAAAGATTGTCCCGAGTAGCCCCGTCGGTCAGGGGGGATACTCGGGACAATGGGAATAAAACTTCATTTCAAAACATTTGAAGCATGCAGAGCTTACTCATGATAACTCATCCATTAGGTACTAAAAGTACTCTGAAGTCCTCTTTCATTGTAGAGGATGTAGAGGTAGAATAAATGACATTTTGTGATTTCTACTTGTTTTTCCTTTATTGATATGATATTACCATAAACATTAATTACCATCAACTGGGGTGACTTCAACCTTGTTTTTGATTCATGCTGGGGTTCTAAAAGCGGGGTCATAAACGCCAGGGTAATAAACGCCAGGGTTGTAAACCAGGTCATAAATGCCGGAGCGACTTTGGCCATTGTTTATGACCCTGCTTTGGCCATCATTACGAATGGGGCCCAATCCCCCAGTTGATGGTACCCTATTATTGATGGGATATTACTGTATTATTGATGGGATATTACCATATCCATGAACATGCCATTGAGCATTTACAACAACCTTTTTCTCTGCAAGCTTCATATTGGCAGCCTTATAGCATTTTTTTTCTGTATCTGTAAGCATACAGGACAGCTTGTAATTTGTGTGATGATAAGAGAACTTTTTTCGCTCAGGGAGGTAAATGTAATCAATATTCTTTGTTTTTAATCAATTTGTTCTTAACTGGAGCCTTTGCTAACTGAGGTTCTACCGTAAATGCGTTTTTGGGGGTGTCCCTAATAGCCCCGGGGGGGTGTCCCGAGTAGCCCCACCTAGCCCCACCGTGGGGAAATGGCTACCATTTCTTTTTGGAATGAGATAGGCAAATTCTGTCAATTACGTTTTCAAGCCGACACCTGGGTGCAACTTTTATGTAAGTAAAATTTTTTAATACAGCAAATATTTTTTTTTGCTACATACGTACCTTAGCAGTTGTAACTTTACAAAATATAGTTTTTCACCATTTTTTTCAGGAATTTTTCAAAGCAAGTAAATGTAGTATTTTTCGACTTCCTTTATAGGTACTACATAGATAGGAAAAATGTTGACGTTTATGCCACTATTTTTAGTTTTGCAATATTCCAATTAGTTTCAATACTAGGTACAAGTTTTAGGACGTGTTGGAGGCCTGTCCCGAGTAGCCCCGCTTGTCCCGAGTAGCCCCGGTTGACGGTATTTATGTGCCCAACCAGTAATTTTTGCCCATATTAAATGTGAAAGAACTCCCCCACCCCTAACACTTTCACAAACTGTCGTCAAGGCATAAATCAACGTACAGCGATGATTTTGGTACCATTGGATAGGTCAGAATGTCAGCTTCGAAGTGAGACTTGAAACCGAAAAAGTGAACTTTACAATTTTCGTCCCAGAAATTCAGGGCGTAAAGGGTTAAAATTTAAGTTTTCATCTTACGAGAAATTATTTGTCTGAAATCTGAATAGGGTAAATGCGGTATATTCCGACATCGTGGTAATTCCGTCACTTCTCTGGTTTTTCCTTTATATTAAGCTTTGTTTTAGTTCCATGCGTTCATTGATGGTTGAAATGGTGACGTCATACATTTGCGTGTCGAAATACTGCAAAAACACTAGGTCTTGGCCATCTAGTGGGAAAATATTGAGATCCAAAGAGAGACAATGCATGCCACGTGGTGAGATCATCGAAAAATGTGTCAAATTTGACAGTTGACATGGCTCTACCAAATAGTGAATAACTGTTTTTATAGGAAGAATATTATGGTTTGAGACTTTTAAATACGTCTGTGAATATATTAGGAATCCTTTAAGTATACTTGTATTCGCTGATTTCAAGTCGTAAATAAATTAATAGATGATTAAGTTGAGATGTTGGATTTCGACACATGAAAACTAATTCCGACACAACTTGAATTGGACACACACAGATCTGTCTCTTATACACATCTAGATGTGTATAAGAGACAGGTTTAACATCATAAGTTAATGGTTAACAGGTCACTGACCATCTGATGCCAATTTGACACAGTTACATTTTGACTGACTACTAGGCCCTAGGGTAAACGCGGTATATTCCGACATCGTAGGTAATTCCGTCACCTCTCCAGCTTTTCCTTTATATTAAGCTTTGTTTTAGTTCCATGCGTTCATTGATGGTTGAAATGGTGACGTCATACATTTGCGTGTCGAAATACTGCAAAAACACTAGGTCTTGGCCATCTAGTGGGAAAATATTGAGATCCAAAGAGAGACAATGCATGCCACGTGGTGAGATCATCGAAAAATGTGTCAAATTTGACAGTTGACATGGCTCTACCAAATAGTGAATAACTGTTTTTATAGGAAGAATATTATGGTTTGAGACTTTTAAATACGTCTGTAAATATATTAGGAATCCTTTAAGTAAACTTGTATTTGCTGATTTCAAGTCGTAAATAAATTAATAGATGATTAACTTATTACATTGATTAATGGATTTAGGCCCATCAAAACTAATTCCGACACAACTTGAATTGGACACATACAGATCGTTCCAAGCTTTGTACAAAAATTGAAATTTGCTTAATTAAAAGCCTAATAGCTGTTAAATAAAATGTAAATAAGTAGTGTTCAATATTTGTTAGTGTTCTAATTCAAAGCCGTGTTGTATCCCAATACAGCTCACACAGTGAACGGAATTCGAATACGTTGATGTCGGCATTACATATCAGTTAAATTTGAAGCGCTGACGCAATACGACTCACCACATGTCGAATATTGCCACACACAGTGACGGAATATAGGGATTTGGTAGGTTTCCATTCTAAAGGCTTTTTAATAAATATGGCAACATTTTGTGACGTTTCATCGTTGCTGACGCGTAGTGAAGTGTTTTGAGAGTCATGTGAAGGCAACAGAACTTACGAAACGCATACGGTTTTTTTTTTATAGTTTTTCATTTCTTGATGGGTCCTTAATGTGTCGGAATATACCGCGTTTACCCTAATGATCACAATTTGTTGCATTGAATCATAGTGGCAAGGCAGAGAGTTTTTTAGACTCTGCCTCCAGTTCATTTTTGAGTCTTATAAGTAGACAAGTAAAGTATCCTGGTACCTGGAGGCTGGATACTAGCATTATCATACATAAGAAATTGGTTTAAATCTTAGGTAAATGAGGAAATTAAAAATGAACTGATTCTAAAAAATCTCTGGTTTGTCACTATGCATTGAATAATGAATGTTGCCAAATTTTGAAGTACGACTAGGCTGGTCGACTTACTCGACTAGCCTACTACATTTGCATTTCCAGTTCCAGGCCAATTTGAAGAATTGTGTAGGTAGAACTTCACAGAAGTTTCTGGAAATTAAGAGTAAATAGGTAAGATGTTTCATGCCCACAGACAATTTTCAAAAATTGCTGCCTTGCTGGTAAAAATAGGCTAATTTTTAAAAATTGAAAAAAATTCTAATTTTCCACTGAAACTCAAATTCAAAATAGGTAAAACCACTGTTTTGCAATTGTAACAGACTGAATATGAAAAGTTAAATACCTAAATGTTTGAGCTCAACTCTGCTCAAGTGCTCAACACTACCAAACAGAAATGCTTCTTACTGGCATGAGCGATGGAGCTCCTTGTGTAGTAAAAGGGCATCTTGTTGCACTTTTTTGTCCCTGTTGTCAAGAACCACTCTTGATGCAATCTTTGACATTTTTACAATTTGGAGATATCTATAAAATTATAGTTCTGAAGACTACTGATAAATTCATCCATCGGTCAATTACGTGAAATAGTTCAGCTACATGCTAATTATTGTACGATGTGAGAAAAAAGATCGGTTCAAAGTCTGGGAGCAACTCAAATGCAGTTAACCGGCAGTTGAAAATCACTTTCCGCACTGTAGATTCAAACTTCCCTCGTCACTAGTCAACAGATTTTTTCCGCGAATCAAAGCGACCTAAGGTGTTTTCTCATAGTTTCTTACATGTTGAAAATGTTTTGCTGCACATCTTGGTTACTTTCTTTCAAGCATTTACACAGAGTTAATATTAAATTACTGCATATCAAATCTTCGGTCTTCCTCCGTTTAACCTAAAAATGTTCCCTGGAAGGGAAGTTGCTACTTGAAACGAATGATTGTGAGTTCTGCGCACAGACCGTCAGCGTCATACAATGGGAAACTACCGCCTAGCATGCATATAAAGTTGAATGTTTATCTTTTATTGACGCACTTTAGACTTTTAACGATGTGCTCTATATACTCGCCATTTACGTAGTTGCATGAATGTTTGCACGACTAAAGAGTGAAGTCGCAAGTTCCCAAAATAAGTTGTCTTCTTAGGGGTGTTGTAAATGACCTCACACAGGTCGGTTCTCACACCTGGTCATAGCAATTTAGTTCAGGCTTGTAGTTGCATTATCAGCTGTGAGCCGTTTCATTCTCTTCGGTTATTGTGATTTCACAATGACTCCAGTCTGCCGGTATTTGCGAGGAATGCAGTTACTGCCTTGATGATAAGGTGCTGCTACCGGTCCGACACTTCAGCGAACTGGCCTGCTCCCGTTTTGTGGTGTCTCCGCTTCCAAGCAATGTGCGCAGTGTCAGAATCTCAATGCCAATGTTTGATAAGGTCTGCTTCATTAATTAAAAAAAAATTTAAGTTGCGTATGAATTAAGTAAAATTAGTTAAACAAAATATTACTCATTAGTTGACGTGCATCCTTATAGCAAATACATTCTAGCAAGAGGTGGTCGATAGTTTCTTCCACTCCGCAAGTCCCGCACAATGTTGTGTCTGACATTGAAAAGCGATGAAGGTAGGGTTTTACAGGGCCGGGCCCCGCAAATCAGAGAGTTTTTTAGACTCTTCTTCAAGTTAAATTTTGAGTCTTGTGAGTAGACCAGCAGAGTATCATGGATACCAATATTATTATCCATATGATATTGGTTTAAATCTTGAGTAAATGAAGAAATTAAAATGAACCGATTAAAAAAAATCTTTGGTTTATCACTATGCTTAACCCATAAATGCCTCAGACGAAGACGAGCCACTCCAACAGTTACACGATGGGACTTTGCGTGCACCCAAGGTACCGGCTGCAGGTTTCCTCTAATTGATGTGAAGTGTCTGCCTTTGCCAGACTCAGTAACTGTTCGGGACAAGCTTCTTCCCAACGAGACGAAAAATTGACGACGAAGACAGCGGAGGGCATCAGAGTATATGGTATTTCCCGAAATGATTAACGGTAGGTAGTCTGCACTTGAAAGTGATTTGCGTCTCAATCTCAAATTTTATTCCTAAATAGGGTGTGATTCAATCTTTTAAAACCTAATCAGTCAATTCAAACAGGCAATATTTCATATTGCCATATGTGTCAGGCAAATTATCATAAATGGTAAACTAAAAAATGACTGTTGTTTCCATATATTCTTGCGCATTAGCTTGATTTTCAAGGAGCAATATTTACAAAAAATCTTTGCAGTAATAGGTAAGGATTAAACAAACTTCAGCATTGTGGGCAGATTATATTAGTGTTAAGCAATTAAGCAAAAAAAATACGCATAGCTTAGTAAATAAAAGCCGGTGTCACTTGATACTCCGTTTCTTCTCTGTCGAACATGTAGAAAAAAAAAATAATTTATGGGATGGTCACGGAGTGTATATTGTTGCTCATTACCTTCAAACTTTGCAAATTTTTGAGGCTGTTCATTGAAGCTTTCGTCTAGAGTCTAAACAACAGGCAGATTTTTCAAACTGTTTATTGACTTTAAGCGAAAAGTTGTTTCTTTTATTCAACCTTGACGCTTGTTTTCTTTCTCCAGTTCAGGAATGTGCAAAATGTAGAGCGATTTATGATAATAAAACATCCATTTGTTGGAATTCGACAGACTGCACGACATAAATAATGAATAATTTTCATTATGTGTGATTATTTCATATCTTATTGATAACTGAGATTTAATACACCAGCCGCTTCGGTCGATGTGAGTAGAGTAGAGAACTCATTCATTTATGCATATACGTAGGACCGAAATTTGACTATTCATTGATTGAAATATTATTCTGTTATCTATATTGCTACTCAATTTAATCCCGCCGTTTTACAGAGTCCAAGATAT
Organism: Hyalella azteca; assembly: GCF_000764305.2. Taxonomy (NCBI): domain Eukaryota; kingdom Metazoa; phylum Arthropoda; class Malacostraca; order Amphipoda; family Hyalellidae; genus Hyalella; species Hyalella azteca. The sequence goes on from NW_025940784.1 coordinate 21,542, forward strand.
TTTTAAACGTTCATAATAGATATGGATTATATGAACAATATGACATAATAGAAGTTAATCTTGACAATTTTGTTGATAATTATTATTTATTGTATACAGATGCTGTCATTTAGCACGTGTTGTCTGTAATCATAGATTATAGCCGTTTAACGTTTGCATGCATCCCAGTTGAGATTCTTCGTTCGATCGACAAGGAAACTCGTTTGGTACCTGTTACAACTGCTTGTATACAACTATAAATAGAGGTGCCACAACGTAGCGGATCACTGTGCCTGGAGACGTGAACGCCGTGGTGTTGCAATAAAGACTGTAGAGTTTCAACTAAAAATTGGTAAGTTAACCCTTTTCATTAACGGTCGAAGCTTCAATTGCTGACTTTTGTCATGTATTTTTGATTTATTAGAGTTTAACGTTGCTTTTTAAGATTCAAGTTGTATCGGGAAGTAAAGTACGATTAAATGTCGATTTGTCTCATGAAACTGCAGTTTTAACGTTGACCGTTGTCTATGAGCCTGAGGCGGATGGAGATCAATTATCATCGAAGAATTTTGGCAAACTATAATTAGTGTGTCTCAGGAATTTATTATAAAAAATCTAAATTTCTAAACGGACCTAAAATTGCATTCATCATAAATTATGGCCAGTTGAATAAATTGAGTTTTTCGCTGCACAAATGGAGCAGCCTTCAATTTATTATAGATTTTGCTACGGTTGAAGGAATGAAATTGAAATATAATTGTCTTATAATTTTGATAATATTGCGTCGTGATGAATGAAACGAAGTTTCTGTTGTTTAGTTAATTTGTTTTACTATTTAGCATTTGAGTTTCCATAACAAGGATTTAATAAACAATTGAATTGAGGAATACAACAGCCAATTACAGTATTGTACCTAGTTTGCAGCGATCAAGATATCTATAAAAATACAATAATATGCACTGCATTAATTTTTAAGGAGGCTAAACAAAAAGAATTTAACTCGAGAAAATTTTGTAGTTAGCTACAAGTCTGGTAGTATGTGTTAATGCACTTTCGTACGTACCTACATCGTTTTGAGAGGGTCTAAATTAATTGCGATAACTTAATTTTCAAAGACAAATTAGTTTCAAATGAGGTTCAAATTAGAGCAATCAAAAAGTAAACTAAGCTGATCACGAATGAATAATCTTTTCACTTCAAAATTCAATTAGCCTACTTTGAGTTTGAAGAGGAAAAAAATTGATTAAATACTTCAGCCTTGATTTTATCATTACATTTTCGTTTGGTGTGCGTTACAACCTAGTTTCATGATTTAACAGATAAGATGGCTGATTCATCATTACCACCCTGCCCTCATTGCAAGAAGTCCTACGATGAAAAAGACCGAAAGCCATTACTGCTGCCGTGTGGCCATGTCTCCTGCCGAAGTTGTCTCTCCGCTTTGGAAGACCAAGATGATATGAAATGCGGCGTGAAGAAGTGCAAGAAGACTTGCTCTGAAAATATCTCGGATTTGCCTACGGTGTACGATCTAATTCCGGCGAACTCTGGTGCCTCTGGAGAAGGTTCTGCCAGGAATGGGCGGGACGTGGTACCTCTTGAAGCAAGTTCGGGTGGACCTACTGGGAGAGAAGTCGTTCCCATGGATTCGGATGACTCTGAATCGGTTTCTGTATCTGCGGTTTCGACGGTAAGCCTGCGTTGCAGTAACATTTTCATCGCGATTTTTTTTAAATCGTTTATTCCATTCAGCAGCACTTGGTTGCTGCATCAAAACTTTGTAAACGTTTCCACTTGTATTGTAATAATGAATTCATCATTGAATTTCTTGAGTGCATGTGTTACCGTGCCATAGCGTCAGTCATGTATAACTTCTATTGGTAATTAATCGAAACCCATTTGTCCTCAGAGTAACTCAGCTGCCTCTGGATTCCATACTTGTGACTTGTGCTTGGATGACTACTGTGAAGCAAACCCACCTCGGCTGCTGACATGTGGTCACGCTTTCTGTACCTTCTGCCTCAAAGATCTTGAGACGAACGATAAATACGCTTGCCAGAAGTGTCGCAAAGCTCGCAATAAAGGAACTTTGACTAAACTTCCCGTTGTTCTGACGCTGATCCATCCAAAAAATGCAAAGAAGGAAGTCTCTCCCAGGGACCCACCAGCTAAAGTCCTGGAAAAAGTTGAACGCTTGCAACAGGATGAAATGCGACGCCCGTCAACCTCAATTAATTCTAACCCAAAAACTGTAAGTGAACGTTAAACCTAAGGTAATAGCTAATGTTATATAATTCCATCAGTTGGCACATTATCCGACCATATTTTTATTATGAACCATCAATTTGTATTGGTTTCGCAACTTAGCAACTTATGCGATCGGAGTAGGCCATTTCTTGATGCAACCTTTCTCGTTCTATGACACATAAGACGCTGTTAATTTTTTCAGATTGAAGTGCAAGTACAAGACCTCCGTGGGCAGACGCATACGTTCAACGTGGACCCAAGGACGGAGACTGTGTTGAGGTTGCGGGAGCGCATGCCAAATCGTCCGGACGATTGTCGCTACCTGACGTTCGAAAATCGAACCCTGGAGAACCATCGCCTGTTGGCGGAATACAACCTTCGTCCGCACTGCACGATCCATGAACGGGGGCGTTTGTCGGGTGGATGCTATTAAATAGAGAATGCGTATTGTTGTGAAAGCGTATTGTATGATGTGGGGGAGAACCGACTATTTGGTAGCAGCAATAAAAAATGCTCCAAGGTTCATGACGGATTGGCTACTAACTTCAAGTTTTTTTTAAAGAAAGAAGTACGGTTGACCGTCCCTAGTGGATAACCTATTGCATTTAACGGTTCAAGTGAGAGTCAGCGGAGAAAGCCATGTAATCCATGTAAGCGATCTACACATGTAATCATTCTTTATGTTGCACTCGTATCCTTTCACTTCCTAATTTACTCGCATGATTTGACATATTATTAATGTTTCCTTTTGATACATATCACGTCATTGAATTTGTGACGTGGCCTTTGTTCAAAGCTTGAAGCGATTTATTAAACTGGAATTCCGCTTTCAGAACAATTCTGCCTTCTGTATACATTTTGATTCTACCAAATTAAAATTTCGTTCTATTCGAACTACCTATATATCTATCGCAATAATTGCGCACGGAATTATAAAGTACATATTCGGGTTAATAGCGTACATTTATTCGCGATTTTTTTTTTTTTGTTTGGTTGATGCGACCATACGCAAGTGACTTCTTTGTTTATATAACCAAAGGGTATTAAAATGCAAGGGATTGCCTGACGAAGCTGAGGAAAACGCTCATATAATCTAAAATAATACGAGTGATAGAAAAGCTAATTTATGTATAAAAATAGATTTTTGTTTTTCTGAAATTTTTTATGACAAAATCACACTTGGAGTAGTTGTGAAATGTCATCTGGTTAATTATATGAATAGTATAACTACCGCACAAAAACGGTTTTCAACCTATGCATATGATGCAAGTTATTGGTGGACTCTATCCTGTCTACTAACAGAAATTAGAGTTTAACTACGACATTAATATCGAAAAAATTGAGGCAGAAAGATTCGCGAGGTCGTAAAATTCTCAAATTTGTACAACTTGCGAGAAAAAAATTCTGTATATAGTCGGCTGCATTAGATAGAACACTTGTTTTTAATAATGGACAAATGAAGCACGAAATGAATGTTATTTACAATAATTTCACATGTCCTGAATGTTATTCCAAAAATATTGACCTAGGTTGAAAGTTCGATCATAGGTGAAAAAGAAACTAGTATCAAATCGAATAATTCATTATTTAAAATTCATGTATATAAGTTAGGAGTATCGTATGAATACAAGTCATGGCACAGCATTTAACGACATAATCCTATCCTATTATCGCCACGAAATACACATTTAATGGAATTATTGTACTCAATTGACGCTACAAAAGAAAGCTTGTGGCCGCCTTTTGGTGGAAGAGCACGCCGACGCGGCGAGTCAGGTACATGCCGTACAATATAGTAGCATTTATGATTACGTACAGAAATTGAATTTTAGGTTTGTTAAAATGATTAATTATCCAATCAACTGGGAAGAACTATATGCTCTAGGAATAAGAGTACAAATTGGTTGGGTTTTATATTCTTATCTCACTTATAATTACTCATTCAAGTCGTCAACTATATTATCTCGTAATTACATTCATATAATCAAATGAATAGAAACATTTAAAGTAAAGATATCTTTGTAGTCGTTATAAATGTGAACAATGATTTCCAGCAATAAAGATTCCATGAGCACAAATCGGCGACAGGCCTACGGCCTAATAAACGCTGAAACTGCTATTATGAGTAAGGCTGGCGAGTTTACAGGTGTTTGCTTTTCTCACACCAAAGGTATATTCAAAATGTTAGATCCCTACACTTTGGAAAACGTCACGGTCTGAATCTACGTCATCCGCTGGTACTTAAGGCTACCGAAATATGATTGCTTTTTGCACTTCAATAGTAGTATTAGTTTAATAAGGTTTGCTGGCGCTACAGCCATCAAGCTATTTCGCACCGGAGGTAGAAATGTAACATCGCCAGCGAGGCGGAAGAACTCAATTATTCAATATTTCAAATTAATCGTCACTTACAAAGGGCGGAAGGTCTCATTTGTCCAGCCTGCTGAAGCTGGCTAGAAAGAAGCAGCGTTAGCATCTCAAAGAGACGAAGTGACAAGGAGGGACAGGTGAAAAGCAACAGAAAGTAAGACACTCGAACAAGAGGTCGCTTACACGGGACGTCGGCCGCCCGCACGAGAGAGATAGAGAAGGGAAATGTAAGGAATCCTACCTACATAATAACTTAATGTAAGCAATCCTACCTACATAATAACTTAACCCCGCAATTGATACACGCAGTCAGACACCGCGAGCTCAGCGGTGGGGCGATCAGGAACAATCCCCATCGGAGCGCGAAATCCCATCGGACTTCTGACGCCCACAGACACGCGTCCGAAGTCTCCTCTGAGGGGTTTGCACTTAAAATATGACTGTTTTTCTATATTAGTAGATGGAATTTCATACTCCTACAAATCTGACAAGCTAAGTACTTTCACAGTGGTAAGTGTTGTATTAAGGACAGTTATATACCTAATTTAAAGTTCCACGCGAAATCTGATAAATCAGTTCGCTTGATTTTTCTACCGGAATGCAATGGCGCTGACCTAGGCAGATGATTTAGTACCAAATAGGCTAATCTAACCAATTCTAACTTAACCTATTCATAGCCTAACCTAATTTATGGACGGTTTCGTTTTCATTGAAAATTAGTTGTCGCAAAAATCTGTAGTATCTACAACTGTCGCGGCATAACGTATAGCAAATAATTAGTTAAGTTTGTAATTACAGGCGGATCCGTTCAGAATAGAAGAACTTTAAAGCTGTTCGGTTGTGCAGAAGTTGAGTTTGTTTGTTTTAATTGAAAACGAAATAACGCAAAAATTTGTAATAATTTCTATCGCGGTGTATTGCTCACAATTATAGGTATATTTTGTATTGCAATTTTAGGACACTATATTGCATTCTGAATTGAGAGACCTATGAGCTGTTTGGAGGCACAAAAGTAGTGTTTTGCGTTTGAGTCCGCTGACGTGTCATGCATGGTTGAAATATTGATATTTCTCTATTCTTTGATATTGATATTATTGATATTTCTCAGTATTGATTGGCTATTTGATGCAAAAAAACTTCCTTTGTACTCCCTACCTTAGGGCCTTAAGCTACCTAGTCTTCATGTTTCCAAAAGTAAAATTCCTATCAGCGATTAAAAAATTTTTCATTACAAAATGGTGCATGAAATACAGTAATTAATGATTCCCTAAAAAGTCAGCCTCTGATTCCAAAATCCTATGCTGATTAAGGAGTGTCACTGTCTTTCGGTCACACAATTGTATTGACTTTATAATATGCAGATTCTTCTCAATTCCCTGAAGAGTTTAGTCAAATTTTGTCAATACCAAAATATCCAAAATAATATTTGAGGAATAATAAAAATACCCACTGCTTTGCCCATCTCTACAGCTGTCACCTTAACCTATCTATCCAGTATTCTGACAATAACAATCCTGTCAGTGTCACTGACAGCACACATTAATTCAGCTCAAATGAAACCTATATCTATATCGGTATCTTAAACCTATATCTGTAACCTATACTAATGCCTCTCTAAATGGAATTAACCATAAGCATTTGTCAACATTACATACTCTACCTATCTTCTAAAAATCTCAGAAAAATAGTTGTGACCATGTTCGTGCTGACAGTATCAAATATGTTTCATCCTGAATGACCTTGAAGCATAAGATAGGCTGATAGTGATTGCTACTGCCACTGGGTCCTAGGTCGCCTAAAAATTAAATGGCTAAATATAATGCAAGGTTGAGACTGAAAGTTTTCAATATAACTTTCCTTAAAAAATGGCAAGTAAGAGATGAATCAAAAGAAAAGCATTAACGAAAATAATAACAGAGACGCAAGAATATACGGCGTTAGCTGAAAATCAATTAGTTAGAATTTCCCCTCCATTTTTTTCGACCGTTAAGCAGAGGCAGCCATTACTGCATTTACTGGCATAGCTAATACTAATAGAAGTTTATCAGTCAACCCATCTTTTTTAGTCATTTATTTATTATTCCGCACAAGAAAATATGTAAGTAACACCGGCACCGTAAATAATAGCATTAGTTGCAGTTATTACAGTTTTTCTGGCCATTTTGAGGAGGTCAATTTTCAATCAAGGAGGAGGTTCATATCAAGGAGGTCAACAGCCTCCCTGATAGCATCGTTGACGCTCCGAGTATGAACGCCTTCAAGAACAGACTAGACGAAGCTATGCTGGAGCATATGTTCAGTCTTAAAATGCCTAGCAAATTACGGAGCAGGCAATAAGTCCAGCAGCTATCTCATTCAATCGTCAGTTGTGGAAAGATCGGGTTCCAAAGGCCGGATCCATTGTGAATCAAGTCAAGAAAAGTTCAAGAATCGGCAACAGGCCATGGGCCTATTTCTTCAGTGCCGACACTTCTATTATATTCTATGAACAAGAATCGGCAACAGGCCATGGGCCTATTTCTTCAGTGCCGACACTTCTATTCTATTTTAAATGATCTCGTATATGACACCGAAACAACGTAACGCATGGCCCGACGAGGGTGTGTTTACTCATAGGATCCCAATGACGTCACAAGAAAGATGCACTACTTTTGTCATGTATGTTTACTTGCAAAAATATGATTAAATATTATAAATTTATTAACTCATTTCATTCATAGATTCATTGAATACGTAGTAGTGAGAATATGAGAGGAAAATAAAGTACGTAGGTATTTTATTAATTAAACACAGCGTATTAAAAAGCTTGTTTAACTGCACGAGTCTTATTTATGTAGGAGAACATATGCTAGATCGTCATTTAATTAATCAAACGATTCTTACGTTCATCTATAGCTAAAAATATAAGCCGTAAAAGCAGAGGTGCTTGGGCAGTAGCGCGCTACATTTTCAGTAGCGGAAGCGGTAGCGGCGCTACATTTAAGCAATTGTAGCGGTAGCGCCCGCTACATATTTAAGTAGCGATACGAGGTTTTGCCGCTACAGTGCTACCGCTACATCTATAGATAAAGCCTTTAGATTTTTTTAATAGTATTAAATATTATTTAAAAATCAGCATGATACATACATAATATAAATTACAGAATAAAACTGTACGAAATATTTCGGTGTAATGTTGTCAACCTCAGCCTGTTACTAGTGTCAACATGTTAGTTGTTAGTCCAGAGGTGGGCAGTAGCGCGCTACATGTAGCGGCCGCTACTAACGGCCGCGACATTTTCAGGAGCGGTAGCGGCGCTACTTTTAAGCAATTGTAGGGGTAGCGGTAGCGTCCGCTACATTTAGAGCATGTGGCTGTAGCGGCCGCTACATTTCAAAGTAGCGCTGCCCAGCTCTGTTGATCACACAATCACAGCTCGAACTCGCAACTCACTGCTACAATTCTGGCTGTGCTTAACCGCCCGGCCTCCTCGCCGACTCTGACCAGAAACTGGCGCACAGAGCTGGGAACGAACCCGCACCTCTCTGCTCCACTCCTGGTACTCTGAACTTTTACTACTGCGCCAACCTGCTAAACTTCTTAAGTTTAAAGTAGCAAAATGCACGATGCTACGTCAGCATAAATCTATAACAGTTATCCTTAAAATTTAGTTACATTCCAGGTCATATGTCAGTACATGTCTATATATATCATCGGACGGATGTTCAAAGTGTCGCCTAAAATGCCGTAAATATCGATAAGTTAAAGCGTAGAATAAAAATTCTTATCATTTTCTTTTCTAGAAAAAGATGAGGGTAAACGCAGTAAAAGGCGTTCAAATGAATTAAAGTTCATTTCATATAGTCATTTTGATTAACATCAATATCCTTACCTTAATTACAATAGTTATTGCTACAAATATCTTCTTGGGCAAGACAGGTGCCGCAGAAAAGTATTGCAATTGAGAAGGGACTTAATCCATCACCAGACGATGAGTTGGTCACCAGACGATGAGTTGGTCACCAGACGATGAGTTGGTCACCAGACGATGAGCTGGTCACCAGACGATGAGTTGGTCACAAATCAAATGACGATGAGTTGGTTGCGATATTCGAACTGAAATTAAGTCTTTAAAATTATCTCATAAAGTCGCTTAGCATAGTGGCACGTTCATGACGATAATTTCCTTATACTGGATTAAAAAGCGTACCTAACGACTTCACAGCTTACAATACAATTGCGTAAATTGCACATGTGGGGCGAGACTGCTAAAACTTTTAGCTCATTATGCGTATTTTTGCTTTTTTTCATGCTTTTTATTGCTCCTAATGCGTATTTTTTTAGTTGGTCCTCCATTATAATTGAGCAATGGTAAAGCTCGGGGTGGTCAAGTGGTTAAGGAATTCCTGCGACGTGTATTGTCAAATAATATCATTACAATGTATGGTAAAATTTGGTTTTGATAAATAAAAGCGAAACTCGCTCACCCGCCACGCCAGCAGCTCAACTACTCCCCTTGAAAAAGTTTTAAAATTCCGGGCTATCTCCGACGACATACATACATCCACACCAGAGGAGCCGCAACCGAGCATTTTAAGCGTCCGGCATCAGCGCCTCATAAGTGCGAAGTTCTTGACCTGCCGTGTCGTCTGTCGGGGGGCTACCTTGGACGAGTCTCCAGAGCTCCCTCAGCTCCAAAAGAAGAAGAAGACCTGCCGTGTCAGCAGACGACAGCTCTGCATGTGTCAGCGAGAGTTTGATAAGCATTGCTGATACTTCCTCGTCAAATTGTAAATGATTCATCGTTTATTTCTTTAAATTAGTTCTGTAGGGAATAAATATGTAACCGTAATTCTATATTTTATTACTTCAAAACTGGAACTTTAACCAAAAGCTAACTCGATTAAAGGCAAATATAAAGAAAATCCTAGATCACATGCATATGCGAGAGTGAGATAATATCAACGAAAAACAGACAGGAGTGCAGAGTGATTTGACGCAAGAGAATTTAAACTCCTCACCGCGTATCTGTGTGAAACTTGTATTACGTACTGAACTTGAAAAGAAACGACAGGACAATGACAAACAAAGGCAGCATAAACCTTAATATTATTCTCCCAATTTACTTTTTGACGTATTTTCCACGACGATTTCTGGAATTCTTTTTTATGACAAACATTCTTCTACACGCCTTAGGAATCAAACAAGGTTGCTGACGAAGTATGACTCATGTACAGCAGTGGTTCCCAAACTTTTTCAGGCTGGCGCCCCCTTTGGCTCCCTAGTGAATTTCTAGCGCCCCCCCCCCCCACAGACATACGCCTCTTTCTTGAAATTTAGTACGCTGCAATTTTGAAAGATAAATGTTAAACACAAATGTGTATTTTACAAATAGAACCCCATTTAGTGAACCAATATGTTTTTCAGCTGTTTTAACTGTTTCAGCACTAGAAACCTATGACGTCTGGGGCGAATTTACGGCCGGACTCATGGCCGGTCTCAGGACCAATCTCCAAATTCAATTATCAAGTAATATCTCCCAAACTAATGAACGCAGCTCTATGAAACTTTGAACACGTAATTATCAGAACCTAACGGTGATGTTTAACTCGTAATTTTTTTTTCAATTTCACCTTCATTCGTGAGTTACGCGTATATTGCGAAACAGGCCGAAATTCGCAGTGATCAAAGAATTTCTTCCACAATATTGAACAGATTTGAACGAAATTTTGAATATACATTCCTAACTACCAAACGGTGATTTTTGAGCTAATAAATTTTTTTTTATTTTACCTTCGTTTGCGAGTTTTTTTCATTTCACCGTCATTCTTGATTTCACACTTCCTTATATTCGGCCCGTATCGCCGGGTAATTTGTCACTTAAATTCGCGGCGATCAAGGAATTTCTTCTAAACTACAGAACAGATTTCAACGAAACTTTGTATATTTAAAAATTTAAATACTAAGTTTCGTTCGAATCTGTTCAGTAGTTTGGAAAAAATTTCTTGATTACTGCGAATTTAAGCACGTATTGCAGTTTAAATCACGAATGAAAGTGAAATGCAAAAAAAACCTCGCGAACGAAGGCACAATCGAAAAAATTTTCACGAGCTAAACATTACCGTTCGGTAATTAGGACTGCAAATTTCAAATTTCGGTCGAATCTGTTCAGTAGTTTGGAAGAAATTACTTGATCACTGTCAATTTCGGCTCGTATTGCCATATAACTATGAGAAAAACAAACGATGGTAAAATTCAAACAATTTTCACGAGCAAAACATTATCGTTAGGTAATAATTGAATACGCGAACCATGTTTCATCGAGTTAAGTTCATTAGTTTGAGAGATATTCCTTGATTTTTGAATTTGGAAATTGGCCGTGAGACCGGCCGCGAGTCCGGCCGTTAATTTGTCCGAGACGTAAACCCAGGAGAGGTTTAAAAAAAAAGATCTGGATGAAAAAAACCATCGCTGTTAGTCATGTGCTGCACGTGTTGAATACAAATCGTCAAACAAACGTTGGAACTTCTGACATTGACTTCGGACTACCGCCCCTCCTATCGCCTACTTTGGGAACCACTGATGTACAGCATTGCAACTTGCTTGATGCTTCATTAGCCTTATTCTGCATTAGTCAGCCATGAAATTTTTTTTGTTATCAGTATTTTTGGACATCTGTCACCGCAGACTTTGATAAATATTGATTTGGCACAGTTTATTCTATTGAATAAATTCTTGAGGCTGCAAAGCCATAAGATGGGGGTTCTTCGCATAGGGTTGAATTGCTGCACTGTGGTCTGCTATAGTACTCCAGTGTACCTTTCGATGAGTACGTAGATGGTTGCACGTGTAGCGTAACTGATTATTTATGCACGGCAAAGTAAAGTTAACAGGTGTTGCTCAATTCAACCTTCCACTTCAACAGAAAACGTCAACAAGACGTCGTTCCTTAGCTCGTGTGGCGGCTTTCCTTCCCAACGATGCAGTGGCCTGTGCACCCTTGATGCCAGCACCATCGCTGTCACCAATAATATCTTCATCCGTATCACTACCAACATCATATGAACATACGTGAAACCTCATTTGGTCAGGAGCGGAGGATCACTGGGTCAGAGGTGCAAGGTAACAGGGTCAGGGGTGCAAGATAACAGGATCAGGAGTGCAAGGTAACAGGGTCAGGGGTGCAAGATAACAGGGTCAGGGGTGCAAGGTAACAGGATCAGGGGTGCAAGGTAACAGCTAGGGAACTNGGGAACTCCAGTTTGAAGGTGGCTAACGAGACAGCGGCTCGATGTCTTGATTGTTAGTCCAATTTGTCCGATGTTGTCCAAAACATGAAGAAGTCTACAACCTTCTTTGACGCCAATTTCATAGACTACACCGGCCTCTCGGATAACTCTCGCGTTTTTGCAGGTGCCTTTGTTGCGTTTAGTTTGGAATTTGACATTGTTGTCAAGGGTGTCACGAAGCCTGTTGAATTCATCGACGATTTTGAGATGAAGTAGCCTGTTGAAAATGCCTTGAGACCTGGTATGGTTGTGAGCTTGTCTCTGGTGGTAGGACACAGAGCCGCTGTCTCGTTAGCTGCCTTCAAACTGCAGGGCAAGTGAACCACATGAGACAAGCTTACAACCAGACCGTCACTCGCATTGTGCTGAAGGTACTCACCAGCATCGTGATTACGCAGTGGCCCGACAGCAACCGACCGGCGATAGCTGAACCCCTCATCTCTACAGATTGGATCCCAGCTATCTATTTTCTGACTACCGGATTTGTCTGAACTCTGAAAGAATTTTCAGAGTAATTTTTGGTCCAAAATTTTACTATTGTATCCTATTTTGTATCATATTATGTACATATTTCCACCAAAATGTCAATATTTAATGCTTCTTCTAACTTGAAAATGAATGTTTGTTGCATTCGAAACGTCGTTAATAAACATAAACTACTTCCAGAAACTTGCCTTTCAATCTACAGTCATCTGAAGAATTGTTCCACTCCCTGATAATATAAATCAACGAATTCTCCGGTCATCAAGCGCATGTGTATAAACAATTAAATTCTGCCATCTAACACTAAGAAAAATAAGCATGTACATGCCGCATAATTGATATAAATGATATCATTAGCGATTAAGAAAGTTATTGAAAAAATTTCCTCGCTAATAAAAAAGTTTTCTAAGCGATTAAAAGAAGTTATTGAGTGGCCTAATAATCAAAACAGAGTGAACCGGCCGAGTTAGAATGCACGGTGTAAAGTTTATCTGTTCGTATTGCCTCCAATTTCTCCTACCCACACCGCAGAAATTGAACTTTATTGTCATGAATTGCAATTGGGAAAAAAATCTTGCATGACAGTACATAAAAAATTTGGTGAGCAAGAAATTTTATCCATCATTAATATACCGCGAGAAGTTCTCAACTCGTTCTGTAAATAGTTACCCCTCCATTTTTTTATAATGAATTTACCATATGAAGAAGAATTTTCTAGAACAGACATACTATCAAATCTCATTTCAAGCTTATTATACATTTTGTTCCCGATAAATTCTTGGAAATTGCGAATTCTTTATTCAATACTCGGACACAAAAGTAAGTAATGACAGTGCATACAAATGAATTAAACGAATGGGCAGAGGTGGGCAGTAGCGCGCTGCATGTTTAGTAGCGGTAGCGGCGCTACATTTAAGCGATTGTAGCGGTAGCGGTAGCGCCCACTGCATATTTGAGTGGCGATACGAGATTTTGCCGCTGCAGCGCAACCACTACATTTACAGATAAAGCATTTAGATTTTACTTAATAGTATTAAATATTATTTAAAAACCAGCATGGTACATTAATAAAATAGATTACAGAATAAAACTGTACGAAAGATTTCGGTGTAATGTTGTCAACCTCAGCCTGTTAACTAGTGTCAACAAGTTAGTTGTTACTTGTTAAGTGTTACCAGTTACCACTTACAGGTATTTTTTACATGTTTCAGTTTGCTTACAGTTATTTTTACATAGTTATTTTTATGTTTCACTTTCCCTACATGGATGTCTACTTTAATCTACCAATCTCAAAAATAATCCACATATATATACAAATAAAAGACTGATTTTTTATATGTATGTACAGTGGGGGGAAATAAATATTCGTACGCTTAAAAAATCGTATTTTAATGTATGTAAGTACACAAACTGAACAGGAGAAGTGATTTATATTATGTATAGAGGCGCATTGTATTAAAAAAATAGCATCAATAGAAATTAAATCTCAATGCCACAAAAATTAATGCAACATGTTAACTTCTTAGGGTCAAAAAAGTATTCGTACAAAACAACTTTTGACTAATATTTCACACCAGAACATTCCAGAATGTACTAGAAACACACATATATATACAAATAAAAGACTGATTTTTATATGTATGTATATGTGGATAATTTTTGAGATTGGTAGATTAAAGTAGACATCGATGTATATAGGGAAGGTAAAACATAAAAATAACTGTAACTTTTTTTGCTGTATCTAACCCGTACTAGTTCGGTTAGGTTAAGGGCTGGTTGCAATAAAGTTGCATTGATATATTTTGAAAATGATTTATTAGCATTAAATGTTTATGAGTAAATCCCAATAGCAGAACAATAAATATTTAGAGATTTCCAATAATTTTGGCCATTGTAACGGCTAATGTAGCGACGCCACATTTTACTGTAGCGGTAGCGGTAGCGCCCGCTACAATCTAGTGGGCGTAGCGGTAGCGGTAGCGCCCGCTACATTTAGAGCATGTAGCGGTAGCGGCCGCTACATTTCCAAGTAGCGCTGCCCAGCTCTGCGTATGTGTAAGACCGGCCATGCACTCGCCTTACTTTATACAATCAGAAACCAAGAAAGAATTCAGAAAATATTTCTAATTGTTTCTTTAGAAATGTATAAATAATTATTGCTTTAGAACAAAAAAACTCTTCACAGGCAGTAAAAAAGTTCGAAATACATGAAGGAACCATAAATGTCAAGAAATGTTGCGTAGACAAGTACTATTGCCGCTAATCTAACTTCCTACGAAACTGTAACTTCAAACTTTTCTTCAACCCAACCAGTTGGATCTACCATGGTTCAAATTGAGAATGCAGCATTTTAACGGGTAAAAATTTCGTTGAAATTTTCGTTAAGAAATGAAAGAGATGCTAAATTTGAATGAATAGTATATTGATATTGAAAAATAATTTACCGAACATAGTAAAATTATAAATCGTTCTGTGAAAACGATTGTATTCAAGTAGGTTTTTATTGATGTTATTCTTCGTGGTCCACGTATCAAAAGGCACTTCTACACGGTAGCTGGTATTAGTAACTGTGAACAGTGGCGATCAATTGCCAGGAACATGTTGAGCGAAATTGTACGGGGTTAAGACCTCCGCACTTTTGACGACATTATATATTATAGTTTTCGTCTATGAAATACTTTCTTTGAGCTTCTGTCCTCTGGACTCATTAGTTCGAACTTCAATTTAAGTTGAGGTGCACCCATATCTGATCACAGACTCCTTGCATGCAGCAACCGCTCGTTCGTTTGACGGATTCAAGTAAAGCAATGATAAATATTATCATTATGTGTCGTCTGATCTTTGAATATACGACACACAATAGCATGGTTCGGTCACCCATTGCCTGAGCTTGCTGCTCCAGAGCATTTGAAAACGGCTTCCGATCAGAAGACATTCTCTAACCAACAGTCCTCATGCTGTGAGTTTTGTCCGTGTACGTCTTGAACCACTCGTTCACCATGAAGTAAAATGGTTCATCCACGTCCTTATTTTCTTTCTAAAATTGAAAAAAATAAAGTATTGATTAGTAAGAAAAATATTTGATTAGTAAAAAGTTTTGCGTAGCCGTCAGACATTAAGAACAAATGTGGCTAGGAATTATTTTCTACTTATAAAACTATTCGAACAACGAATACCTGAAACAAATAGAATATATGTTTTTTTAGATTTCGTGTGGGAGATTTCATTTAAATTTTCCCATCGTAGCCTATTCATGAGTATTTTTGTGACCCTATTATAGCTGCATAATCCGCGTTAAATAAATTCCGCAATATAACTGTGAACTATGACAGAATTTGTAATTTATTACTTGAAATTTAAATATTGTCCTCACTTGTGTGCCCTGATACTCACTGCAGAGCCCTCGAAGTAGACCAGCCCCAGGGACTGCGCCAGGTCGTGTCCTGCTTTTGGAGAGATGACGCGGCGGTTGAAGAGGTCGCTCTTGTTGCCGTACAGAACTCCCTTGACCACGCTAGACCCGCTCGCTTGCTTCACCTACCAACCAAACACTCAATTGGGACAACTTCCCACGAAAAATTAGACTATTTAAATGTATAAACTTTTTATACAATACAATTTAAACCATAACCATTTAAATGTAAAAACTTTTTGTACAGCAGTACAATCTGTCGACTGCTGCATAAACTATTTTGATCCAAAAACCAGAATTCATAATTATTTAGTTCTATATTATTAATATTGCAATTTTGTTTACCATTTAGAGAAAATTATTCATTGTATGAGCAAAATATTAAATTAATATTTGTTATTTTTAAGTAATTAGAGGGGCAATACGATCGTGTGTCGTTTGCTTATGAGAAAACGTCACTGAAACTTGAAATTTGCCTTACCTCCTCGAAGATTTTGACCACGTTAGCAAACGACGTCTCCTCAGAGACATCGTACACTACGATCACCAGCGACGTCTGATGGCACTGAACCAAAAAATTGGTATTATATTATCAATTGGTATTATTATCTCTACATGAATTACTGATAGATTGACGTTAAATATCACCCGCCTCTCTGCCGTCGTTCATTTAACAAGTCTTATATCCTGCATTGATCTATGCAGAGGTCACATTTTTTGTGTTCAGTAAACAATGTTTTGCAGCGTCTTGGAAGCGTTGCGTGTTATTTTGAAACGAATGTGTAAACGTCGAGTCTAGTGGCATTAGCGTAATTTCAAGTTAGGAATAGAAGTTTCACGGATCGTTACGATTAGGGATATTTATTAACTCAAATAGACGGAACCACAAAATTGTTGTATTATTTAGCGCATTTTCTCGTTTATGGAAAAAATGCACTATTGTGCTCGCCCTGTCCGTCCGTCCGTCTGTCCGTCCGTGACTTCACATTTTCGTCGACGAGAAAATGCGCTCTCTGTCACTCACTGCAGTGAGGACTGAGTTATGTTTTTATAACTATTATGCCCTAAGTTAGTTGCAAACATTAACATGTATATGCTGAAAATTATAACCTCGAGCTTGATTACGTTTAATAATATTAGCTGCGTTTTAAAAGTATAAAATGTATAGCATTACTATAATTCGTGATATTAAGACTCTTACCAAGCGTAAAACAAGGTCTCTGTAGTAGGATTTGCCAGCACAGTCGTAGAGAAAGAGCTCGACGGTGGTGGAGCTGTCCGGAACTTTAATCTTCTTAGTCTGCACATCAACGCCTTGAGTCTGCAATGTTGAGACAATTTTATGCCTTCTCTTCTTAGCATTAGTTTAGTTTGTAGATGGGACAGTTGGGGAATTCAAACAAGAAGACATTATTGGCTTGGCTTTACGCTTTGAATGTTAGGAATTTTGATGATATTCGCTCACCGCTTACAAAATTTTTATACGGGCCCGACTCAGTAATATGTGTCGCCTAGGACTCTGGGAGCATCTAAATCAGCTTCTCTTTGTCCGCTTCAGCTCAAGGCTTTGAAGAGCAGCCTCTGAACAATTTGAAAGCTCGGTATGACTTGGCTCGGCCAACCCTTTTCATACTCTGAGGAAAGGAGATTCTGACCAGAAACTGATTTCGATCGCCTGGCTATAATGATGACCCAGAATAACTTTGCGCCGAGTGTAGCGAGTATTCGGATGAAACAGTAGCGTTCCCCGAATTATGATGGAGTCTGAAATAATTTTCCATCAAGTTATAATAAGCAGATTGCGTAGATAAGGATAAGATAAAATGATATTTTAATGGTAACATGAGCGGATGAACAGAAACAAGGGGCGAGTTAATTTAAATAATTTCTATTGCAGAGATAACACTGCATGATTTCGGAGCGCTTTTGCAAACCATAATAATTATTTATCGATACTGTTAATGATACTTGCAGCGATCGTCCTTTGCTCCACAACTCATTATAATTTACTGGCTTTGACAACCACGCTGTAATTTACCAACCATGTAATATGATGGAGCGCTCGGGTCACGCTGTAAAACTCATGATAATTTAACGACTGTGTAAACCAGTGGTTCCCAAAGTGGGCGATATCGCCCCCCTAGGGGCGGTGTAAAGATTTTGGGGGGCGGTACGGAAGAAAAGGACCGTAGGGGGGCGATAGGGTGGCGGTAGCCCGAAGTCGATGTCAGAAGTTTGAACGTTTGCCGATTTGTACACAGCACGTGCAGCACACTACCCCCAGCGATGTTTTTTTCACCCAGATCTGTTTTTTTATCTCTCCTGGGTTTACGTCTCGGACAAATTAACGGCCAGACTCGCGGTCGGTCTCACGGCCAATTTCCAAATTCAATGATCAAGGAATATCTCTCAAACAAATGAACTTAACTCGATGAAACTTGATACACGTGTTCATTAGGACCTAACGGTAATGTCTAACTCCTTAAAATTGTTTGACTTTTGCCATCATTTGTTTTTGCCAAAGGTATATGGTAATACGGCTGAAATTCACAGTCATCAAGGAATTTCTTCCAAACTACTGAACAGATTCAAACGAAATTTTGAATTTACAGTCCTAACTACCGAACGGTAATGTTTAGCTCGTGAAAATTTTTTCGATTGTGCCTTCGTTCGCATTTTTTTCATTTCACCTTCATTCGTGATTTAAACAGCAATAAGTGCTTACATTTGCAGTAATCAAAAAATTTCTTCCAAACTACTGAACAGATTTGAACGAAACTTAGTACCTAACCTCAGTAGCGGTGATGTTTATCTCGTTAAAATTTTTTTTTTCGATTTTGCCTTCGTTTGTGAGTTATACGGCTATACGTATACAGCTATACGTAAACGGCTCTTGGTTGAACCGGCCGGTAGAAAAGCCGGTCGTTTCTCCTATATCTGTACGGCTCCTTTCACACAGGGCAGTAAATACTGCCAGCGTCCGACAGTATTTACTGCCGAACCTTAGCGGACATACGAAATGTGCACTGCTGTTCACACACGACTGCTTTTACTGCGGCGTAGAACTTGACGCCTGACGCCAGCGTGTGTCGCGCTAAAACTGCGGCGGTAGATTTGTCGCGACAGTTTAGCTTGCAATGGTATTCAATGTAATCTTTCACACTGGGCAAGAGATGGATTGATGGTGCATAAAGCACTGCAAGACTGATAGATCCCAGCAGTAAAAAGCGCCTCGTGTGAAAGATTGCGCTGTAAATACTGCCGCGGCATTTTTGACGCGCGCAGTATCTACTGCCCTGTGTGAAAGGGGCTTACGTGTATAACTCGCGAACGAAAGCAAAATAGAAAAATTGTCACGAGCTAAACATCACCGTTGGGAGGTTAGGTATTTATATACAAAGTTTCGTTGAAATCTGTTCAACAGTTTAGTAGAAATTTTTTGATCGCAGCGAATTTAAGCGACAAATTTCCCGGCGATACGGGCCGAATATAAGGAAGTGTGAAATCAAGAATGACGGTGAAATAAAAAAAATCTCGCAAACGAAGGTAAAATAAAAAATGTTTTAGAAGCTAAAAAATCACCGTTTGGTAGTTAGGAATGTATGTTCAAAATTTCGTTCAAATCTGTTCAGTATAGTTTGGAATACATTCTTTGATCACTGCGAATTTCGGCCTGTATCGCAATATAACTAACGAATGAAGGTGAAATTTAAAAATTTTTCACGTGCTAAACATCACCGTTAGGTTTTGATGAATACGTGTTCTAAGTTTCATAGAGTTGCGTTCATTAGTTTGGGAGATATTACTTAATATTTGAATTTGGAGATTGGTCGTGAGACCGGCCACGAGTCCGGCCGTAAATTTGCCCGAGACGCCCTAGGTTTCTAGTGTTCAAGTGCTGAAACAGTTGAAACAGCTGAAAAAAATATTGTTTCACTAAATGGGGTTCTATTTGTCATATACACATTTGTGTTTAACCTTTATATTTTAAAATTGCAGCGTACTAAATTTCAAGAAAGAGGCGTATGTTTTTATATGTGTCTGTGGGGGGCGCTAGAAATTCACTAGGGAGCCAAAGGGGGCGCCAGCCTGAAAAAGTTTGGGAACCACTGGTGTAAACCATGCTGCAATTTACCAACCATGTTATAATTTTTAGGGAACTGCCCTGGCTCGAGGAAGGCTTGCACCAGCGCAGTCTTGCCAACGCACGAATCTCCTGCGTGGCAATAAGAAAATGAGCATCAGTCACTCTAATGATTATTTATTAGCATTTAAGGTGAATATTTGTTTTCTAAGTGCTATAATAAGCTGGATTATTCCTTTTAAAATGAGTGTTATCACCATATTTGGTCATGAATTTTATACAACATAAAAACTAATAATGAACCAAAATTTTAGTCACTTTAATAATCATTTTTTATTTTTTATGACCAAAAATTTGTATCTTCTGAATTTCATAATAAAATATATAAGTGCTCATGAACATTCAATTTTGTGTACCGAATGGTCTGCGAGAACGATTATGTACACGTACATTTAAAATAAATGCCGAAAATTCTGTGCGATTATACACGCCATAGCTCACGATTAAAAAAATTGTCCCATTCATTTATTTATATACAAATGTAAATAAAATTACAATAAACGTTGATTTACTTACCTATTACAATGCATTTTGCTCTTACAATAGTACTTCTTTCCATTTTTTATAGTAGACTTTATAATTTGTTGAATAATTTAAACTATTATTGAACAACAAATGTAACTTTACTTTAGGAAGTTGAATGGGAAATACATATATTCACATATTATGCAGTATTTATGTATATCGGCCACTTTTGAAATATAAATACTATGTGAAACGACCACTAATGAAAATCGTTTATTTATAACGGTCACTTTTGAAAATCTTTAAATAATCATAGGATGGGGAAATTAAATTTCGATGATATCCTCCATCACTAATAATTACAGCTTTTAAACAATATAAGTCTAAACGGACCAGGCAATAAGTCCAGCAGCTATCTCAATCAATCGTCAGTTATGGAAAGATCGGGTTCCAAAGGCCGGATCCCTTGTGAATCAAATCACGAAAAATTCAAGAATCGACAACAGGCCATGGGCCTATTTCTTCAATGCCGACACTTCTATTGTATTCTATTCTAAACAAAAACCCTACAGCATGGACAACCTGAGGAGGAAGCCAAACTGGCAGGCTTGAGTGTCTGCGCTGCAGATGTGCAGGTGTCAGCGCTGCAGGTCATGTTGATGTGCGGTAGTCATGGCAACTACAGCTGTAGGTTATTTCATAGTTTGAAAGATTCATTTAAAAATGTTCCCGCTTCTAGTGTAACGCAGTTATTAGTGGAATAAATATTTAACTTGTTTGAGCTTCAGAATTTGTACATAAATTGAGTTTGAAAAATCATTTAAAAATATTTCAGTTTCTAGTTGAATGCAATTATTAGTGGAATATATATATGACATGTCCATTCTTCAGAATTTGTTCATACGTATATTGAGTACTCTAATTCTTTTCCTTTTTTGAAATAAAAGAGTTCGGAAGAATCGAATAGTTGTTTATAATACGATTTTCTTTATTTAACCTCAGTTGGTAAAGACCTCCCCTTATTCATCCTATGTTCAGTATAATTGAATAGGGGCTTCCGTATAAACACTACACTAAACGGTAGTGCGTTTTTGAAATAAAAATTATGTTATTTATAAAAAAAAACTCCAAAATAAATTCATCATCCCTGCAGACGCCTCATATGCTATCCGAAAAACTTATTATCTATAGGGATATTTTGCTCTATTCCAGTGTGCATGAAAAATCCATTGTTTTTGTTACACTGGGTTGCTATGGCAACGCTAGACGACGCTTGTACACAACAGTTAAGCGGAGCTCGCTTGCGATTTGGTTTCCTTATCGCAGAGTAAGCGGTTAAAATAATGTGGTCAAGGCTTTATTTCTAGTAATTGCGTGCGAGGACAACAAGGTTTTAGAAAAAATATTTATTTCTATTTTTTTATTTCGGAAGAAATCGGACTTTCAGCTTTCGGTATTATTTAAACAAAAATATTGTTCACACAGATACGGAATTTATGAAGGAAAATTCCATCTCCGGATGTTTTTACGGCCCAGTATACCTATAGTGTAATTGTGAAATATACTGTATATTTTGGTGTGATATCAACGGAGTAATAATAGCCTTATGTTATGCTATGATATCTATTATATGTTACGTGGTGCTATATAATGTACGTTGCGATATGATACTTACTTTTTGATGCGGTGTGATACATGCCGTACGTTACGGCATGGTACATACTATATGCTACAGTATGGTACATACTGTAGGTTACAGTATTATATACATATAAGTCATGTCAACAGCTCAGGGTTTTTTCCGCTCCAACGCCCGTGTTTTCTCGAATATCTTGCATAAACAAGTAAACAATATGGATTTTATGATTTTATGTGTAGCCTTAAGTTTGTACATTTCACCGGTATTTCCAGAAATTTGATTTAAACAATTGCTTTTGGATTCGCAGTGGAAATGGATCGATGGAAATCAGTTGAAAATATTTGACCAAATTTCCGATTCAAATAGAAATGTAAAGAAGTAAAGATATCGGTAATATTATTTGAAATGTATTGCAGGGAACAATTTAAAATAACAATAATACACAATCAAATGATTGTTATATACGTGCAGTTCAAACCTTAGTGCGATGGACAATAAGTAATAAATTGTTTATAAAAACTAGGAAGAAATGCTGCGAACTACCTTCAAATGACTGGAATTGTTTGCCTGGTCGCAGTATTGCTCCTCTTCTTCAGTTTTCGTTCAGGTGAGAAATGTTTTTGTGAAGTTCTTATCTACTGAAAATTTATTAAGTTAATGAAATATAATGATTAAGCTTCTAGAAAGTTAGTTCTTAAAACACCCTAAATCAATCCCTTGCACCCCAAACTTGTAGAAATATTAAATTAATAGCCGTTGTAAGATTATTATCCGAATAATAATAACAATAAGTAATACTAATGCACTAATTATACTACTTCACTTAGTATTTAAGTAATTCTTATTAATTCTAATAAGTAATATTACTGCACTAAGTAGTAGCGACCTACTCAGTAAGACGTGACCGGGTTTCAGACGTGGCGGGCGACACAGTGTCCGTGGAGTGGTCTGAGCTTGAGAAGAACCTCCCGCAGGCCAGGAGGGTGAGGCCCTTCAGCCCCTGCCCATGTGACCTCAAGGCCCTGCACTGCGACGCCTCTTGCTGTTGTGACCTCGTCAGTCATGATAATATAACTTAACTAAAGCGCAGCTCATGTTCTCATAATTATAAAAAGACATGTTCAAATCTATATCAAATTTACAATAGCATTTTTCATTTCAAACGAAAAAAACTGTGACTACATCTTCAATGCTCCGACTATATTATTACCTTCTTATTATTTCATACAATTGTTCATACGTAACATGAATATGAGACAAAAACTGACATAAATTACCAATGAATGGTTCTACCGACATTTTAATTACAAATATTGTGATAAATACATGTTATTATAGGATTGCAAAGCCGAACAACTCGCAGGCATATGCAAATCCAAAGAAGCTCTGAAGTCTGGCCTCTCGACTCCACTGGACTGCGATTCCGAGAACACATTCAGCAGCCGCTTCTCATCGACTGCTTTTTGTGTGCTAAAGAACAATAATCCATTTCTTGGTAACGTCTTCAGCTTCAGGAAAACCTTGCAAACTCAAATAGATTTTCGATCACTCGCCACATTGAACAATCTACCCAAAGATGGACATCAAACTTATTCAAAAGACAACAAGCGCGCTAGTGAATACACTAATGGTGCCAATATACAAATAGCTTTCGAAAAATACGATTCAATAGTTTATAAACTATTCAAACTTCGCCAAGCATGGATAGGATCGCATTGTTCAGACCTTCCTTTGAAATATTTGCAAGAAGCCAAAGTAAAATGCTATGAACGCATCACTGCAAAAAACTGTGAATCGAACGAATCTTTCAACATATTGAAATATGCTCTGGCTAATACAAATGAAGAAGATCAGTTGCGATTTGAACATCTCCCTCTTCTTGTCAGCACATTAAGTGATAAAAGCACACTTCTTGCATCCATAAGAGTTTCGAGGCATCATGACATTTTTTATAAACTCAAGTTAAATTTTTACAAACAACCAAGTCCAGCTGCCAGTCAAATACTGTTTGCCTGGTATGCCTTGAATTCAAAAGGTACAGTGAACAACTCTTCATTTTTGCCGCGGTATGACGAACAGAAAGAAGTTTGCCACAATGTCGTTACAGGGGTTGAGTATTTGTTCATATGGGAGGGACAAAACGTTCTTGGACTTGACATAAACGTGGAGCTGGCGACCGTTCCCGTCTCACTGCCTGCGAGCGTAGTGAAGAGTGTGGTCTCCGGCGGAAGAGTTAAAAGAGGAAAAATTGAAATTGGCATTATGCAGCATTTCCATGTGATATATGAGCATTGGGATGACATTGAAAGAGCGAGCGGCAACTCAAGTGATGTACCTGGAGGTAATTTCTCTAATAATATCAACGATTTAAATTCTAGCGTAATTGATTACACAAATGATACAAGTTCTGATCTAATCACGACTACTATGAACGTATCAACAAATCTGTTGGAAGATCTGGAGACCATAAATTCGTCCAAAAATAATGAAAATATCACGAAAGTTCGGAGGCAAACAATGGTGAGGTCTGATTCGGGCTCCAATGAGCTTCCTGGGTCGGGATCAAGCTCGAGTTTGAACTTTAGCATTGATTCTTCAATTTCTTGGTATGAGAAGAAACTTAATATTAATGACAGTGGATATGACAATTCAAGCAATTTTAGTAACAATTCTCTTAATATCTTTTCATTTGAAACAAATTTCACGATTTCAGCCACTAATAATGAGACGTATGACGATTATTCAGCGGTCAATTCCACTGAAGAAACTTTTACTACAGATAATTCTATCGATGATCCCAGCGATAATTCTAGTTCAAATTTAAATTTATATCCCGAGTTTACCACTCCGAAAAGCACGACGCAACATCTCCCCAACTCTAACACTAACTCTAGTGAAGAAAAAGATTTCAACAATGAAGGCGAACTGCACGGACGATCAGCTGAAGTCTATTCTCGTCGAGGATACACGTTCGGGGCGAAAATCGAAGGAGTATACGAAAGGTAAAGTAAGTGTGTCAATTTGAAGTTCATGAGAACTGTCATTATTGATATTTAACTGGTACTCATTTCTGGTCGCTTGCTTTTTCAATAATATTGTTCTAATTAACTTCGTGCCAAACAATAAATTCTCTATAAATACTTATATTACTATTTCTTGCATAGGCAATATAGGCGTACTCGATTGAACCCATTCTCAAGATCCTTAACCATTTCACTAGCTGGAAAAATGAACTGGAAAAACTTTAATCATTAGTTAAATTTACCTAATGAAAACTAGTTTAAAACTCAATGCAATGAGTATTATTTTCCAGTCAATGGAGCAAAACTAACTTCACGGACGAGAGCAACTTGACCGCCGCGGGGTTTTTTGTTTTCGAGCTTCCCTCTGCAACGCAACACCACGACCGGCCTTGGCTGTGCAGCGCTGCTCAGCGAACTTCAGTCACGTTTGGCACTAACGTTGCGTCTGGCTGTGCTCTTCGTGTCACTACGAGCGACAATTCTTCGGACGCGTGCCAAAATATACGGTAAATTATTTTTAAGCAATTTTAGTTCGTATTAACGGAAGCCTCAAATTATATGTAGATGTTTGATGTGGAAACTAAATTTTATCGTATTTTTTGATGCTGCTTAATTATTATGTCCCAGCTTATGAAGGCCCTTGTTTAAGTTTCTTCGATTTGTTCCAATAACTAAACATAGCTTATTTTCATTCACCACAGGTTAAGAAAACTTTCTAAAAATCCTCAGTTTAATGAGTGCCAATTATCTAGCTGCAATTCTTTATCATGTAGAACGAGTATTTATGAAATGCCTCTAAAAAGTCCATAAATAATTGTTATTTCAATTATGTATTTTCTATTATTCGTCTGTTTTCTTGCAGCGCTGTAGCTTACGAAGCTCTCTTGTCCAATGCTCATGCCACGCACGTTTCTTCTTTCGGAGACCTGAACGCCCGTGCCGAATTCATCCCCCTTTTAGGGTAAATATTTTTCCTAAAATGCTCATTTATTCCATATAATAATATACATGAAATATCGATAATAATAATGCAGTATTGCTAATACACGACTAGATTCAATTTTGCTGATAACAATGTCTTCCAAATACTTGTCTTAAACCAATCTCCTTTCCGAAAATTATAAAAATAATCTCCCAAAAATAAAAATTATATAATTAGATGCAAATGTTTTCCCGCACCAAATACTATCCCATTCGCATTTCACCTTCATGAAGATTAGATTACATTAATTTTATGAAATATTTCTCAGGCTGGAAGACGTGATGGGCCCTGATGTGGCAGCAACATCAACCCCTCCTGAGCCTCTCCCGGGAGTCTGCCGGGCGCCTGTCCGTCTCGTGTTCAGCTTCTGGCACGCCTGCTCTGTCCGCCACGACGGGCGGTGTCAAGCTCACGGGCTAGTCGCGGCACGCGTACAGTCAGTCGCTATTCTTATGACAAATTAGCCAAGCGAGTTAAAATTTGAGTAACACTTGATTGAGAGTAACATTGTAAAAATTTGTGTTGAACATATGTGTTGAATCGATATGAAAAAAATATAACTCAGTACTCACTGCAGTGAGTGACAGAGAGCGCATTTTCTCGTCGACGAAAACTTGAAGTCACGGACGGACGGACAGACGGACGGACGGACGGACGGATGGACGGACGGACATGGCGAGCACAATAGTGCATTTTTCTCATAAATGAGAAAATGCGCTAAAAAGATAACCATTTTTTTAAATTACGAGGCATACTTCGAATGTTATTTTTATATCACTTGATTTTTTCCTGCATACAATGAGTGGATCTGGAAAGGTCACCGAAAACGAATACTGACTAAATTTCTGTCACCGTTCCACAAATTTTATGAGCGACATGTATTACATTTCGTCTCTACTTTTGGAGAAATATTCCGGGCTACTTCGTTATCCTTCACAATTATGAGTTAAAAAATTAATATATCCATCGAATTATTATCTTCTTTAATTGATTATATCTTTAATTGATGTGGGACATTGCGTCAATAAAGCCCTCAATCATATATACATAAACTAATTGTGCAAATTCTAGCGAGTCAAAAAATAAAAAATTAAACTCATTATTTTGCGAAATATAGTATGAAATTCCGCATTATATGCAGCTAATTATAACTTCGTTGGTGGGAGAAATACGTAACTGGAAATTATTTTAAATGAACTAAAGCACACGCCTCAACCGGCCTCCCATGCCTCAACCTGCCTCACACGCCTCACCCTGCCTCACACGCCTCACCCTGCCTCACACGCCTCACCCTGCCTCACACGCCTCACCCTGCCTCACACGCCTCACCCTGCCTCACACGCCTCATCTGACGAGCAGGATAGAGAGCGACGCAGTGCGTCTGCCGGAGACGCGTGACGTCGCCGCGTTCTTGTGGCTGAGCGCCACGGCAGTCTTCAGAGAGGTGGTCGAGCCTCCGCCATATGAACGGTAGGATGGTGGAGCTGAGCTACTTTATGCATGGTTGAATTATTATTAATTCAACCATGACTTTATGGATGTATAGGAATTATTTCCACCTACCTAGAAATTATACGGATTGAAATATGCCTCGTAAGTATAATTGATGATCTATTAATACTGTTGCCTCAGTTTTCATTTATTCTTGGTCCGCCTCAGCTGTGTACGTTAAATTGGAGCCATCAGTCACAGCAATGTTCGAAAATTATTCAAAGCTCACTTGAATATCCTTCTGAAGTGTCCTATGATTACTATCTGTTTGGTTGTGTATATGTGTAAATATATGGCTAAAAGATATGTCAGTGTTGATTTCATAATTTAATTTAAAATCATAAATACCTTTACGTAAATTGATAAATTTATTTTATACCATTGCTTCCTCAAGTACGGTTAGTTGATAAAAGTTTTCAATAGCTTCCATAGTGGATAAACATAAATATTTTGAATATCATCGAAACGCATGATATTCATGATATTATAAACGCATAATATCATGCAGATTCTGGTTGACGCACGGCGACCCTGAGTGTCGGGGAGACGTGTGCTGGCGACGTGTTCTGCGGCCGTGGGTGTTGGGCGGAGGTGATGACGCCGACTACCTCTTCGCCTACACAACCATACTCCTGGCTGGCGTAGGGGCGGTGCTCTGTACTATTACTGTGCAGAAACTACTAATTGGCTAGCCGAAGAAAGACCAACTCAAATAAACTCTTTTATAGGGTGCCCACCAAATAAAAATTGGTATTTTTTTCAATAAAATAAACTCGTTTATAGTGTGCCTATCAAATAAAAATTTGTATTTATTTGGTCTCATGGTGCAGAATTATTATCCTACATAGGCCCGGTGCTTATTTACTTTATTAATTATAGGAAAAGTTTTTACAATAGAACATTATTTACTGGTTGCTTAAAAATGTTTCAAAGCCGTCACTTAAACATGTTTTAAAGATGTCACCTAAACGTGTTTTAAAGCCATCACTAAAACATGTTCTAAAGCTGCCACTTAGAAATGGTATATAGCTGTCACTTAAACGTGTTTTAAAGCTGTCGCTTGAACATGTTTTAAATCCGTCACTAAAACATGTTTTAAAGCCGTCACTAAAACATGTTTTAAAGCTGTCACTTAGAAATGTTATAAAGCTTTCACTTTATCATGTTTTATAAACGTCACTTAGATATGTTTTAGAAGCTCTTTTGACTGGGTATTCCAAAGATTCAGTGCCTCCCGCTATACTAATATGAAACTTTTTCTTTAAGGAATAGACATCTCTGAACCAAACTACGGAAACTTCACAATGATATCGTAGTCATGATAAAGTGAATTACACGCATATTGAGTTACAAAATAGCCAGATATTGATTCTGTTCGAAGATGGCAATAACTTTTTTCACTAATTATAAGGCGATGAATGATTTCTGCTCTGCTGTGAACATGTTCAAAGCCCTATATTTCTAAAATCAAAAGATGTCAAAAAGCACCAGATTTCATCGTCTGAATTTAGTCTCGCACATTCTCTTTATGGTTAAGTCATCGTCAGAGGAGCTTCAGGAGTTGTGTGTGGGAGCTACTGTTGTCTGGTGAGAATAATTGCATAACTTTCTTAGTACGTTAAAAACATACTAAATCTGTAATATGTCCCGCTTGGCTTTGTAAAGAAAAAACTTTTAGCGTGACGAGCTAATCCAATTAATGCTAATAAAACAGTAGTTAAAGTAAATAAAGTATTCAAATTAGGATTAAAACTCGCGGTCACCGCTTGATATCGGAGAAGCGTTTATTCTAAAGTATTCTATACAGCGAGCGATACAGTGAGTTATATGGACCACGTAGAGTGACATGCCACGGTCCCGTTTGCTTCGGTGATCCTTCTAATAATTTGCCATGACAAACTTCAGAGAATCTACAAACAAGTTGGGTTAAATGCCACATGCAATTTACTGCTAAAAGTTTTTTAAATTCTTGACAATAGAATTTTAAACCGTACAGTCAGTTCCTTTTAGGATAATCGATGCTCATAGTTATGGGTGAGCTACCTACGTATATGACGCGTGCGTGCCTTAAAGACTTACATTGCTCCATGAAATATCACGCTAGGTAAAGTATCATGATGAACACCCTTTTTTCGTTGGAAACTGGACACAATACGAGAAATTATAACGACCACTCCAAATTACCAGTTTCATCAGTTTCTGAAAATCATATAAAAAATCTATTCTTAAAATGATTAACTCCCGCTATCGCTGTTTTTACATGCACAGTTTTGGCAACCATTTATCAAAATGGGTAGAAGCAGACTATCAAATGAAGCAAAATCAGAATTGTGCTCCTAGTGCTGAATAATTTCGACTTGGTCCGTAATATAATACGTATGTGGATAATTTACGAGGTTTGAGTGCAGTTCTTATGACTAGTGAAGTTTAAGATTCCAATAAAACAAAAGGTCTATATTAACTTACTCTTACATACTCGTAAGCTGTCGGTTTGAATGTTTAGGCTTTTTAATATTCAATTTATCCAAATGCCCACAGTATTTCAACTAAAAAGCATTAAAATATGTTTTCAGTTTATCCTATTAATGCAACAAACGATCTAAATTGCTTGCTGTTGAAGGTATTCAATTCAGGTTTGAAATTAAACCTAAAATTTACAGTGAATAATATAAAAGTCAACGAGCACAGCCTCAAACTTAGCACAAGCATAAGAAACAATATCAAATATATGATGTATTTTGTTAAAGCATATGAAGTTATAATGAAGTCGTGGATATGTCATGGATGCAATTTACGACCGATTTTTCGAAAGAGCGAATATTTTTCTAAAAACGGAGTTATTAGTTTTTCAAATCTTTAGTAACTCGATGCACGTCGATGGAATGTATCACGGAAATATCAGACACTTTAAGTGTAACTGAAAATTTGGAGAAAAATTTGAGTCAGGGACGAAAAAACTTAGAAATATTCACTAGCAGTCATTAGATTGAGTGAAATCATTGCTCGCTTGCATTGTTATTTGTGAGAAAAAAGTTAATTATAACCTGTTGTCGAAGAAAATAAAATAATAAGAAATTCTTTTATTATTTTTGATATTTTTTTAATAATTAAAATTTTTAGTTAATTATAGCTTGTCGTTGACAAATTTTTCTCGTCATTCCGAAATTTAAAGTCGCCGAGCGGAAAAATATCTGACTCCAGTGACAAGACTTGAAGATGTGCAGAGACTTTACTATTGTCCTACAAAGCCGGAAAAAAAACAATCGACAAAAAATTGTTTAAGAAAATTTGTCTTCAAGTAATCTGACTACTGATAGGGAAAAAATGCTTGATAATGGAGAAAACAAATTAAATAAGGAAGTTTTGCCGGGTGTTGATATATTTTATATCAACACGGTTTGATGTTTATTTATTTTCTTTTTGCATTTGAACGTAGACTTCAAACTAATTCTGTCAGTGAAGTAACTAAATGTCCTGAATATTCATCTAAGTAGACATAGCAACGCACGTGTCTTAGACACGTGTCAACGCACGTGAAAGTAGACTTCAAACTTCTGTCTTAGAAGTAACTAAATGTCCTGAATATTCATCTAAGTAGACACAGCAACGCACGGTAAAGCTTTGTACCACAAATCAATGATTCAAACTAGCATGACATCATACAACGCGTATATATATTTATTATTAACGACAAACGTCACCGCGACACTCAATGTCTTAGCATATTAGAGAACATCTTTGCCATATCTACGTTATTTACAGACTAGTTACGGTCTAGTATATGCACCTGAGAGGTAGCTGACATGCACTGTACAGTAACATAGGAAGTAGTTCCACGCGATTGCATTGCAATAAAGGATTTGAACTAAAGATTTTTTTATGCACCAATTATGTAGGATTCAGCAAGCCAGCCATGCATCCGCTAGAGATTCGCAAGGCAGCCTTTTTCAAAGACACCTTCACGGGCTATCTTTATCTATTTATTTTGTCCGCCCCAATTTGAACAAAAAAGTGACTTTTATACCAAATGTCTCAAGCACTTGAAATTATGGATCCACCGACTTGCAATCAAAAATCTCGCTAACACTCATGTTGCGCATGTATGAGCCAAGTCAAAATTTTCATTTACAATGTGCTTTTCAATGTCAAACCGGACGAAACTCGGGGCTAAGCTTGAGCAAAATCAAGCACCCAAGCTCCTGGGGCAGCTGGTCAAAAAGTTCTGGCATGGCTCACAAGTGGACAAAATGAGTAAAAACATATGATTTTATTTTATGCGAGTGGACTCATAATTGATGAGTTATTACGAGTCAGTTAAATGTTTGGTTAAATTATTTCAGACTGTGTGCATGCGAAAGTTGAACTTAAAAGCGATATCTTTGAGCGGTGGTTATTCAACCCTCTCTGGATGAACGTACTAAGTAAAAATGTATACGAGAGTTTAAAAGTTTTTTTTTTTTCGAAACGGAAACGGGAATTTAAAGGTAAAAGTCGAACGGGAATTTAAAATTCTTTTACCGAATCGGCGTCAGACATCCGCGTTCCTAGGGACTACTTCTCCAGTTATTGTTCAGTAGATAAAATACACGTCTAAGGAGGGTGCACGGGAAATACGAGAATTGAAACTACTGTACGAAAACCGCTAATCAAAGAAGCGAAGAGATCGAAAAGGAAGCGGCGTGCAAAAAAATTAGATGCACTGCTACATAACAAGCCTGGATCTAAAAGCTACCGATAGCGCGGCCATTCTTACCGTTTCATAACAATGACAAAGCATTAATGTTGGGTAATCAATGACCAAATGTTAGGTCATTGATGTACATTTACAATCATATCCCGTCAAAACATCCATGTTCCCAACATTCCTGCCGTTGTTGTCAGCACAGAGATACATAATGTGAATTGTTGTGAACACTTTCAATGCACGAAGTCCAAGCCCTATAAAACATTGTTATATGTTTAAGATCGGCGTCCGTACTATCAGAATCAGAACTCGCTTAAGCCCATTTTTATTCTGTGATTGGTGGGTTTAGCTTGAAACGCTGTTAATGATTGGCTGATGGAGTCACGAACTATTTTTGATAGTACGGCCTCTGATATGTAATCCAAGTTCCGATTAATAAATTTAATGGCATTGGATCAATGACAAACTGAGCTCTATTAAGAGATAATGAATAAATTCTCAAGCAAATTTCCTAAATAAAACTATTGTATTATCGGGAAATAGGATAATTCCTAATTTGTTCACCTGAGTGTTTTGCCCATGTGAAGAATGGGTAAATTTAAAAAAATTTACTCATATTTTAACGTCACAAATAAATTATATATTGCAATAATTTTTCAGCCATAATAATTTTTCAGCCATATACGAGAAGTCATTATTTATCATACATCAAAAGTGTTTAAACGGAAGCTCGACAGCAAAAGCTTGTTTCATTTTCACACACGGCGGGAACAAATTTTCATGTTCGGAAGAGGCCAAGCAATTCCATCACTGGGTCATTTTCAAACATCTACATTGTCAGCAAATAAATTCAAAATCTCAATGATAGAAGTCAACTAGAGTGGCACTGCGGAAACAACAGTTCTACCAAATAGCAACACTATAGTGGAATGTAACGAAGTTCATAAAAAAATATGATTTTTTAAATACAAAATCATTTAAGAAGCTAATGGTAGCCAGCGTATTATTTTCAGATACTACAGCGGCAAACCAGCCAACTTTTATACAATATAGCGACAGCACCTTATCATAATTAAACTGGAGACATTCTCTAAAGCTACAAAAGATAACGTATTAGGATTCCCTCTCCCGACCGACAAAATTGCTCGCCTTCATTCCCTAAACAATTGTGCATCTTGTTCAACTACAACGAAATAACTTAAAATTAGTCTTGTTATACAGTAATGGACACTTCGGGATAATTTCTATGGCTTTTTGACATCTAGGTCGTCATCAGTACTGTGAGAGGGTTTTCTTCAGGCATTAGATTCTTTTAGTGCAGAGAAATATGAAAGCAGCTGTTCGTAATCCATCATTTGTGAGGGCAACGGTTCGTTCTCTTGATCTGGAGCAACAGCGCCTGCAGAGAGAAGAGGATTTTCGAGAATGGTAGCGCGTCGAATCTGTCCAGCTCGACCACGAGTCACGCCTCGAAGTCGAACGAAGTCGTCAGCATTCACTTCCACAAATTTTGGCTGATCAAAGAATGCATTTTGCTTGTTCTTCTTACTCGTTGGCTTGTGGTTCGAGATTGGATTAGCAATTATATTGACTCCATGTGGAGGAACCGGAGGAGGCATTTCAGCTGGCAAATTGGCATTGGTGGCAGCGTTGACACCAATGTTTCGATGTGGAGGAATGGGAGGCCTGTTCAAAACCGAGTTTCTGCTACTGGCACTCAGATTATTGAAAGTTACTCGCCGTCGGCCTTTACTGTCTCGGGTGAATGTCGCGCCTATGGGAGGACATTCAGATATTAGAGGATCAGTCTCAGTGGAAAGAGAGCATGAACCACTAGAGTTCAAATCGTCATTCATGCCGAGGGGGTTGGTGGTAAATCTTGCATTTTGCCATGCCGAATCACTTGCTGGTTGCTGCTGGTTTTGCTGGTTGTTGCCATTCAGGTCACTAAGATTCACAAATTCAGGTCCACCTCGTGTCGGATGACCCATGCCAGATGCTCGTTCCAGTGTTGCACGTCCCAACCACACCCAATCATGAGCATTGGTGATGGAGTCAGTGAGTTCTTCTTCGTCGGTGGTGCTCATGGGGCTCGGAGGAGGAGGTCGTCGGGTAACGTTACCCCTCCAGCTGTACACTATGCACGAGGCTGCGAACACCACGACGGCGATGCCGAAGAAGGACAACAGAACGTACATGCCCACTTCCAGCGGCGCTGGATGACCTTTGCTATAGCGATGGTGAGCTGCCTCCCTCGCCGTGTTGTGGGTGCCGCCTGCCATGTAGTGGTCGTACGACGAAGCTGCTGCATCAGCATGAGGCAGCTCCTCCGATAAGGGTTTCTGGATTTGAGCGTGGTGAATTAAAATGAAATTAAGATAGTTAAATGCGTTCCAGTAAGCTAAGGAGAAAGTATAAATCTTCTGTAATAATGAAATATTAAAACAAAATATTCACGGAAATATTCATAGGTGTCTTCTAAATTTAAATCATTATGCCAGAATATCGTCCTCATTATTATTAGCCTTACCTTCTCGGCTGGTTCAGTATTAGTCGCAATAGGATAATGAATGTTCTTGCTAGGCTTCGATAAAGCGGGTTTGTGGTAGACTTTTCCGCCCGGCTCCTTGGAAGGCGCAATATCTTCTGTATTGTTTGACGGATCCGGAGATGCGGACGGACTGAGCTCAACGCTGACGTACACCATGGTGGATGCCAACACAGTTCGCCTTTTTTCACATTCCTCGGCAACTTCTAAGTTGACCTGCGTATTAAAAAGTAAATAACATAAATTTGTTATGCTACTCCAATACAGTACTCTTCGAATTCTCTGATAAAACATAAATATAGGTTTCTTTTATTTGCCACAAGTCCCTTTCTCCATATAAGATAACGTATTATAGTCATAATGAGTTATAACAATACCACTGTATTTGCGCTATGTTGAAGGATCTGTATAACGAAGAAACGATCGTACGTGCCTGTATGAGATCGCCGTGTCCCGCGCCGATGGCGATCACTCGTGGCTGCGAAGTGCGGGGCGAGGGCGCCACTTCGACCACCTCAAGGAAGTGGTGCAAACAAATTTTAGTCAATATTTTCTCGGTATTGTATAAAAAATGTATGAGTTCTCCTAGATCAGGTTTTGGAAGAGCTGATACCGGAGCTGAAAACTTAATACATTCAATGACGCGAGGAAAGAAACTCAATTAGTCTTACGATAACCAAAAAATGATCCATGTTTGCTCCACTATGAAATGAGAAAAGTTACCTCATGAACATTTTCTTTTGGGGATGTGTTTTATTCGTTCCACTAAGTCAAGTGTTGATTAGTTGCGATCCTCACTTAAAGGTCCAAGGACTGCGCCTGTACATACGTATATGTTTTCACGTATGAG
Organism: Hyalella azteca; assembly: GCF_000764305.2. Classification (NCBI taxonomy): domain Eukaryota; kingdom Metazoa; phylum Arthropoda; class Malacostraca; order Amphipoda; family Hyalellidae; genus Hyalella; species Hyalella azteca. The sequence continues at coordinate 57,128 of NW_025940784.1, forward strand.
GCTTAGCTCTGCGTTCTACTCTCTCTTGGGTACTATCAGTACTAATGAACTCTGTAAATACTGTACATATTTATTTGAATGAGGCTTAAATCTATGTTTTACTCACTTTAGGGTCCAAGGAGCGCACTCTGAGGCCGTAGTGTTCGGGGGGCAGCTCCCTGAGCGGCAGGAGGGATCCTTCGCTCAACTCCACCCACACGTCCACCAGCCCCTCCTGCCACATACAAGTTCCCACTTTACGTCGCATTTATGACGGCGCTTTTCTGTATTTCAAGCCGTACACGAGTCCTATAATATGAAAGTTTAAGTACCACGTCGTGAGTAGCTGCAGATGTACCTGGTACTTGGCGGTGAGTACGGGCGTGACGGCTGTTATGGCCGTAAAGCCGTCCTGGAGGTGGGCATCAGGCTGCAGGGCCAGAGTGAGGCCGGAGATCACGGCTGCGTGTAGGCGAGTAACCCACACCTTGTCAGAGCCAACCCTGATCTCGCGGCTACCGATTACGCGCCCCGTGATAGGCGAGAGAACCTAACAAGCGAGGAAACTCTTTTAATTATTTGAACTTAACTCGAGAGTCAATGGACAAGATGAAATTAAAAAAATGCTGCATTATATATCTAGATTTATAATACACATATCAATAAGATTCTGAATAAGGGAACAAATTATATCTCTGAGAGCGCTCGAACCTCATGAATGAATTTGAGAAGGGTATCCAAATACCTTTTTTCGTGCAAATAAAATCCTTTGCTAACTGATTTCCAGCATAAGCATCACCTGGACTTCAGTTCTGCCGGGGGCGATGCCGGTGAGTGCCGTGTCGGTGAGCTGCACGACGCCCGTGTCCGCCACGCGCAGGGAGTGGCTCACCAGCTCCGTGACGCGTACCTGCGCCTGCCGGGACAGCAGGTAAGACTCCCGCCCGCTGTTGTTGTCCACTGCGATGAACCGGCCGTACACCTGAACACATCAACCTTTAATGAACGCATCAACTTGGAAGGGATATTTCATTTAATTTAGTAGATACGCCGCTTATTAACATAAACTGTAAATTGTGTCCGAAGGGAAATTTTGAGAGTAACATTTAGACGATTTTAGAGATACGAAACCAAATTTTCACTCAAGAAACAACAGTTTACGATGGGAAATTCGAAGAAATGTTTCCTTCCAAAACGGATTTTTACTCAAATGAACTGAAGCACGGATTGTGAAAAATCAGTTGAAAACTGAAAGCAATGGACGATGAAAACTATTACTAATATTACGCCTCGACATTAACTGTAAACACGAGGAACGTGCCTGTATTTGCGTCTGCTGGTACCGTATACGACAATTAACGTCTTCAGGCATGGTCACTTCGTTGCCTTCAATGGGCTTCGTGACAAAAGGATGCCCAGGAGGATACGTGAGCGGGGCTTTCCAGCCCCGGATCTGGGAGAGCTTGGCGTTGTCGACGTGCAGGAGGAGGGGCAGCTCGGGCATCCAGACGGTGAAGGCAGCCGAGCCCGTGCGCTGACCGTACCGGGCCACGACGGTCGCGTTGTGGGACCCCAGCACCTCCGACCCGTCGAGGTACACGGACGTGCACGACGCCGACACCTGCAGGAGAAAGAAGTGGAAACTCTAAGACAGTGACTGCAGTATAGAAATAAGTAGATATTAGTGAACTCTGACAGGAATTCATGAGATTTCAATTCAATATCACTGATGCAAATAATTCGCAAGTCTACAGTCGGCCTCCTAAACTACTGCTAGTGATCCAACACCAAAATTTTTCAGTAATTTAAGATCAAAGAATAGCATAAGAGCAAAGAAGCAAGAGGGAATATAAAATATCGAAGAAACTATATTCAATAGCTACCTTGAGAGCGGCCTCATCAGTGCAGCTGCAGGAGCTCTGCAGCGTCACGTCCGCGACCTTGCCCGCCTGCGACACGACCAGCACCTTCATCGCCCGCGACACCTGACGTCCCGTCAGCACCGCCGTGTTCACGATCGACCAGCTCTGCGATCGCCAGGTTAATTAGTTTACCGAGGAATTAAATGTCATGTACTACGACTAACGATGTAATTTTAAGGACAGAACATACTCGTCTAATTTTGGAGGTCTTGACAAATGTCCTCTACATTCATTATACCGCTAAAACTCAGGAACTTTTACACTCTTTAACCAAGTGCTCCTTGTGAAATTTCTTCTATTATTTAGTGACATAATGAAATAACTAACTGCTAGCAAATACAATAGGATTTGATACCAACTTTTGCGATGGGCAGGACAGCCTGGATATCGTCCTTGAGGATAACCAGCTTGGCGGCGACGCGCCGCGTGTTGCCCTCAGGGAAGGTCTCCTGACCGTGCGCGTCCATGACGTACTTCACCGCCCACGTGATGCGCGCCTCACCCGCCGGCGCGTCCTTCGGCACCTCCATCACCCACGCTGCCACCTCGTGCAGCCTGGGAAAGAAACATTTCATAAAAATCCATTAAACTGTCATCCAACTAGAACCAGCAAGCAAGTTTAAAATTATATTAAATTATAATCTCATCTCACATTCTGCCATTAATCTTCTAAACGAATCTTTTATTACACGTAAATCAAATCAAGGACAAATCGATCTAATGAATAATTTTACCAAAACAAATTCACAAATTACCAATATTCCAGGACTGACCCGAGGGAATGCAACGTCTCATTGTCAGGCAAGGGGTTAGCCAGCATGGCGGTGACGGTGGCCTTGTTCTTCTTGCCGCCCTGCATCTCCACCGTCACGTTCCAGGCGCCGCTGGATGCTTCCACGCCGCCCAGGCGCAGCCCACCTCGCACGCGGCATCTGCAAACACGCATTTAATTTTCGTCAGCGTCGCAAAATGATGGAAGACTTGAAGTTATGCACCAGTATAGGAATGTTTGTAAATCTTTAAGACAAACTAATTGATAAGTTATAGTACCATGACCGTATCTAGCCGAGTGTGATCACACAACTGCGAAATAAACCTAAATATATCCTAGTTCTAGATATATAGATAGCGAATCAACTGAAATTATAGCTGGTGTAGAAACTTACAGATATAATGTGTGACGGATACTGCAAATTTATTTATTTTCATTATGGGTACTCACTTCATGACAAGAGTGAGTGCCGGCAGGTTGCCCGGAGGGTGAAGGTAGACAGGAGCGTAGAACGAGTTACCAGGATGCAAAGGAGCCCGTGGCACGAGAACATGCACGAGTGGATCTTTGGATACTTCTTCGTAACCTGACTCTTCAAGACCGAGTAGCACTTCTCCCACGGGCGTCTCCGGCTGTACAGTCACTCTGGGCCCGATCCCGAGAACTGAAGTTTCGTCGTTGTCGTTGGCAAAAGTAGCGCATTGCTCGGGCCCTTCGGCGGTGCCAACGAGGTAACTCACGTCGACTGTAGTGCGCGGGATTTTAATGGTGGAGCGAGTGTGCGGCGGCCACCACGCCATCGGGACCCTGAGGGTGACGAGACATGTAGCGTCACCGCCAGTTTCTCCTGCACCTACAGGAGTACAAGAAGCGGAGATCCTCTGATCCGATTTCCTTACGACGACCGTCACGCACACGTGCGGCGAATGATGTCCTCGAGCACCAGCGCCGTGAAGCAGCACTCGGACCGACGGCCGTGCTCTCGTAACCTTGCTCACGACAAGATGAGCAGAAATTTCCAATTGCGGGCTTGTGAAAGCGCCAGGAGTTAATGTAATATTCTCCTCGTCTGGAAATTGAGGTAACACGTACCGAGCTGGTACAGTTTGTTTGGTGCTGAAAGGTCCGTATGTGGCTCGGATGAGGGCAGGCCGAGATGCATCAAGAACCGTAAATCTTTCGACGTCTAGAACTCCGCCTGTGCCTGATAGGCCCTCGAGTATCTCACCGTAGCCCGCTCTGTTGCCAGCCCTGTTACTGCTGCTGCTCTCGGGTCGCAAGAAAAACCCGCTGTCTGGGCTCTCGAAATGAAGATCAACTGCCCCTGCACAGACAAACAACGGCTCTGAGGATACAAAATTACTTCAAGAGGGAGCGCAGATACTGCGCAGATCACAGGCAAATACCGCCTCCCCTCCCACAAATTTTGAACGATGCAAGGGCTGATGAGTGTTTTAGGAACGGCATGAATGGATTGATAGTTCAGCAAGTTAAACTGTTTAATTGTATTCTGTTTGATCAATGAAAAAAATATAACTCAGTACTCACTGCAGTGAGTGACAGAGAGCGCATTTTCTCGTCGACGCAAACGTGAAGTCACGGACGGACAGACAGACGGACGGAAATGACGAGCACAATGGCGCCTTTTTTCCATAAATGAGAAAATGCGCTAAAAACAATAATGTCCTTAGCGTGAACACGTTATTATATGAAATCTTGTTCGCCCGAAACGTAGAACGAAATCTAACGAATGCAGAATACGAGACGTTTTAAGTCACTCTCCAATGTTAAATAAAAAGCCTTGTTTAAAGTGAATTCTATAGAAGTGTCTAAACTCCTGCGCGAGGCTGCATGCTCTCTGAAGCCCTCATCGGAATGCGATTGAATCCAATGCTGCGGCTTCGCAGTTTGGCACATTTATAGAGAATCGATGAGATGAATTCGCATGACTTTCAGCGGACTGGAAATTCAAACGAAAAATAGCCTCGAGAATAATGGAATAAATTGAGCTGGGAGTTCAGATTAGCTGAGACTCAGTATCTGCAGCAAAGCAAATCCCAGTTTTTATGCTCCTGAAGGTGAGTATGGAATAGAATGTGAGACTATTTCATTTGGAGCTGTACGTCTTGCTCTATTTATTTAATCTTCAGCCCTTCTACAAATATTATTTCATTTACTGACACTAATCAATGCATGTAACTTACAACTAGTCCATTGCCTGACAAATTAAATCAAGTCTAGAATAAAAATAAATGGCCCTTTCTAGAAGGTTTAGAAAATAAAGGTCTAGAAGAAAATAAGGTCTAGAGACAATATATATTATCGTAAGATTGTACGCCTGTTCTCTGCGCCAACCGTATTTTCCAGTGGTTGTAGGTCTCGAAAACATTTTATTGTGCAATTTGATGATCCGCTAGAAAACTAAATTTTTTTACTGGAGTCATAGTAGTTAAAATATTCGAGGTCCTTCACTATATTGATTTAGTCTGTTAATTATGTTAGAGAGTCACACAAAAGCGTTAAGAAACATAAGCATTAAAATCATTGATCAGAAAAATCAGAACTACGTTATTCGTTTACGTTTCAAATAATTTATTTCTGAATTTTTAACCACTGGCAATATTTTCCATGGTTTGAACAACAGGCATGAAAAGTGACAATTAGCGCCAATGATCAGTATTTTGGCCCGTATACAGTTGTAGGTAGAATCTTTACCACGGAGTAGTGCAACGGCAACCACATAACGGCAACCACAATGAGTAGTTGTGCAAGTGTAGTTTTTCGGTAGTTTGATCCCTGCTTAGATTCAACTGAAACCGTTGGGCTGAAAAGTTTCGCTGAGCCCAAATCCACCTTTAAATTTTGTAGGCAGGCTATCGGCACTGCAGGGTCGCGTGCCAGATTGCAATCAAGGGCTAGAGGCCTGCTGCTAAATACTGAACTGCATCACCAGGTCATGGCAGTCACATGCAGCCATTTTTGCCGCGTCTGATTCTATAACTCAACGGCCTTCTTAGCAGCCCTCTTCATGCGGCAGATGAATAATAAATTGTTTATATAGCATCGATGATCGTCATATGTTGATCAGCAGTTATCCGTGAATTAATGAATGTTTTCGATGAAAGTTTTATAAGGGAAATAAAAATATTAGTACATCAAATCTTCCATTCCCATCATTCATTTATATTACATTCGATTTTCAAGATTTCTACAAGATTTTAGCTAAATTTAAACTTTGATAACACACGGAAATTTAGTAAAATCAAATGATTTTCATTTAAAACAGTTAGATATACATATATGATGTATTATATAACACGCGAATCGAGCTTATAGTTTTCAATTCGAACATAGCCTCAAAGAGCCGTTGTTATTCACTTAGTATATAGAAAATTTCGTGGCAAATTCACATTACACATCTGGTCACAAATATATGCCCATAACACACATATGATCTTGGACAAACCAGATGGCTTAGTATATCCATAATTACGAAAGAATTTGCTACCGAGACGTTGTAGGCAATAGAAAAATGGCGGGAATTCGACTACATTTCTATAACCTATAGGAACGAGCAGAGAGAAAGCGAGCCAGTCTCTGGGCATGTAAGTTTCCGGCCGACGTTGCCTGTAGTGTAGCGGCAAATGAACTTTTCAGAAACACCGAAGAAAACTCGCTATATAGTCTACGTTGAGAAGCATTTTGTTCCAGACACTGCATACAGGAATCGAAAATGAGAGGTATGTCTTTGCGAAAGAGATTTGCCCACAACAGATTCATCCACAAAGTGCATAAGCCCCAATATTTGATTATATAGATATAATTTGGCTAAACTCATGGGAAACTTTCATGCACAAATTGCAAAATATAATACGCTATTGAAAGTCTACTGTAATCTTCTATCAAGCCCTCTGAAGAAATAAATGTAACTTGCCTAATGATTTTCATTATAAAAGAGGATTCACATCTATATAATAATTCCTTTAAAGCATTTCCAAGAACTCAAATGTACACAAGCTACAAAGAAAACAAAGTTGCTCACTGAAAAAAAATCAGACGAAAATCCTTTTCTCTAAATTAAGAGTAAAGGCATACTACTTAAAATTGAAGTATAAAACCGAGATTTTTGACCTAACATTTCAGATTGCAACTCGAGTGCAATTTGATCTCAGCGCCTCGGGCTGTCGACCTCAATACCAAAAGGCTGCGATCTCAAAGAATCGCTTTCTAGCGTCGGCCTTAGGTTTCCCGGAAACCTCATGAAAATCTCAGACTTGCCTGCATAACATTTTAACTCGGATTGTTTTGGCGGGTTTTGGTATAGTTTATTTCACATTTTGTTAAAGTTTTATTTATTAGGAGCCACAAAGTTATTTCTGAATTTGCTTGGTAAGTGTTTTAATTTACGGTACCTGAAACGACCGTGTTTAAACTCATAGTAACTGCATGTAACCGCAATGTCTTAGTTCATGGTACGTGGAACCGCATTGCTAATGTTAACTGCAGCCTTAATCTCGGTAACCTTCGCTAGTGTGTTTTACGATGGAAGTTATGCCCATTTTACAAGTGATCTGAAATTTTTCGTCTATCGCCAGTAAAATCAGAGGAGCGAACGGGGTATTGCATTATTGAATTTTTTTTATTTGCTAGAGCTCAGCATGTTCATTAGGAAAATAATTGTTTGATAATCAGCGGTGCATCATCTTTTATTATATCTGAGGTTGGATCTAGGGGATCACCTTTTGATAACGATTTTGAATCTAAAACAATTTCAAATTTAATTATTAGGCTACTCTGAGAATCTCATTGTAACGAGAACAAAGAGCAACACACAATATGCTAATTTTCGTGAGTAATGTGCAACTTAAGGACAAAATTACACTTCTCCTACACAAAAACATTTTACAGAATAACGCAAGGCTGAATTTTTACTCTGGTTATCATGCTACATTCGGTTAAGTATCTGGTTTAACCTTACTCATGGGTTTAACAGGTAACCTGACGGATAAATCTTTCACATCACACAAACCTCCCAGCAACACCAGATTAACACAAAAAAGCCAACGTCTCTTTGAAATTCAAAGTGAAATATTCAAATCGCTCCCAAATCCTGGAATAAAATCGTGTTTTTTAGGCTCGCTCACTCACGCCGGATGGAGATCGGCCCGATGACGGTTGCGATACGAAGAGAAGCGTTTGTTCTCAGCGGTGCTGGCATTTCCAATACCATTGATGAAATTTAAGGCCTCAGCTGGTCGTTTCTCAGGACGCATGCCTTATCGACAGCACGGCAAGCCCAATCCTACTACGCCGCCCGAGCTTCTCATATATAACCACAACATTGCAACGCGTGTTGTGATGTTGTGGCTGTGATAGCAACGCATTTATTACAACAACATCGTGATGTTAAATAATTGCATGTTTGATGCGCACAAGTGGTGTTCTAGTTTGCTAGACAGTGAGAGATTATATTGATGCCTGCTTTTGATACTTAAAATTATTTTTTTGTGGTAGAAATTTGGAAAATTTTAACCACCAGCACATAAATTTAATCACCTATATTTTGGGTACCATATATTTAAAGGAAATCAATCATAGATATGATATTTCACAGCAGTCAATATGGCTGGAATAAGTTTAAATGCTGCCAATTGTCACATAAAAATGAAAGGAAACTACTGCTATTAAATTTTAGGTCATGCATGCATATATGAGGCTGAAAGGCAGCTAGCTGGTTCCTATTTGAGTAATTTTGATCGATTACCATCATCAGTTATATCACTCGCCGGGTCTGATGTTTGGTCATATTTATAAACTTGCGCGAATACATTTTATGGCTTGGAGTCATTTAAGGTCTGCAATACATCTAGAATGATTAGATGATAATTGGAGAATGTTTTGACCGTCGAGGAATTGAGCCATGTCACATAAAATTTTTTGTGAATTGATTCTACCTGATTGTCTGTGGTAATACTTAGCTTATCTTGCGCATAAAATAAAAGAACTAATCCAGGTGGTTTCTCATGCATTTAATTCAGCAATTTAAAAATGTGAGGGAATTTTAAATGAGCCATTTATCACTTTCACTTCCGCTGAGTATTTCATTCCTCTGAGGACTTAAAAACACGTTAATTTAGATGTGCCATGAGGACCGTTTCAATTTACCAAAGCTACATTTGAGAGCAGCGAGTTCTGTTGCCAAGAACCGACGTGATGAGCCAACCATTGCTTTGATGTTCCGCAGCTCGAGCTCCTTCATTAACTGGAATCTCGACATGATCCTTGATCGCGCTCTTTTCATTACATTTTTGTAATGTTACATCAGACGACTTTAATACGTACGGTACCGAGCATTACATTAAGTCGTTCTAAAATGCTTATGGACTGTCTGCGACTATATATATATATGTCCCAGTGACACTTGCAAATGAAACCAATCCCACATGCTTATCTGTAGCTGCAAATTATTTAAATAATTTTTTAAGTGAAACTACTTTATTTCAAAATGCGTGGAATTCTCGTAATGCGTTCAATATTGTTTAGAAGAAACTCATGTTAATTGTGTTTGTGATGAATTCAAGGTTGACTGCTCCGTCGAGTCGGCATATTGATCCAAGTTGGGCGTTATGTTGATCGGCATCCAAAAGTAAGAGGAGTTTTGTTTATTTTTTATTTCAAATGATAAATTTCTCATGAATCTATGAAACTATTTAATTTTTTGCTCATAATCATCTGAATTTAATTACAACTCTACCGGCAGTATGAATTTTCTCTATATGTGTCTAATTCCGATGATACACATGAAATTTTAATTTTTGCAGCTGACAGCATATGTCTGCATATTTCGTTGAAAAATTTCAAACTAGACTATGGGATTCGGGTTATTCATCAGCATTTCTAAGGCCTGGAAGCTGTGAAAGAACACTCAATCGAGATGGTGCTCGATATGTGACACCAGTTTTTACTTTTAAGACGGTTATTTATCAGAACAGAGGAGACACGGTCTTGGCTCCTTAATATTCTAAGCTAAATCATTGCCGTATTTTTAAGTGCAGAAGATTTTCAAGTTCAACAAGATTTCCTTTGAACCCAGATAGCCCAACATGTATGAATCGTGTAAGCGACTAATGTAACTCATGAATTAATGTAATTATAAGAAAATATTTGTTGGACTAGGATTTTTTGGAGTGCATATGGGGTTTCAGGTTTATTTTCATACTTTTTCTAATTAAAGCGCTTGCAATTTAACGCCTTAACATATAATTGCAAATTACTGATGCTTGCAAAAGGAGAGAGTCCTAACAATGAAAATCAGCCCTTAAATATTAATAGACCCAATTATATTTTTGCATACGATGGGAACCTTCATCATGTCATTTATATCTCGGTTGGATAATGATAATCTGGGATGGATTTAGGATGCCATTAAATGCGGTAAATTTAATTTTTCGGTCGAGTATCCAATTACAATTATTTTTGCCCCAGGTAGAAATTTCCTCTAATGAGAAGTATTGCAAATGAGCTGCGACACGGAGATGTTCGGAGCAGGAAATTGGCTGCAGTAGCCTGACAAATTCAACGGCTGGTTTAGGCCCCTACCATGGGTTCCTCTCATTACCATACGCAGCGAAACTTGCGAGCTAATTAGCATAAAGCATTGAGCTAATGAGCTCAAGGCTGTTCAAACCCCCCGCCACCGCTAAAATGAGCATATTACAGGTTCCTTTTCATCAGTAAGTGATGATTTCAGTGTGTTACAGGTTCTCTTCGGCACGTTGCACGTTTCGTTCAGTATATTAAACGTTCTCTTCAGCTAGTGTGTTACACGTTATCTTCGGCGTGTTGCACGATCTGTTGTCCACATTGCCATCTTCTACCGGACGACGTGCCTCATCTTTTTAACTGCATCAGCAATCCTACGACCCTCAACATCATAGACCTATGGCGAAGGCCCGTTCAAGTAGCTGGTTGGCTCCGGCCCCGTCTGGACCAGCCCGGCTGACGCGCTCGGCTGGGGCAACAACAACAACAACATCTGTTGAGTGTGTCAAATGTCCTCATCAGTGTGTTACACGTTGTCTTCGGCGTTTTGCACGTTCTGTTTAGTGTGTTAAATGTTCTCATCAACTTGTTGCAAGCTTTCTTTAGTGAGTTACTTCTCGCGATTTTAGTTTTGATTGATCTCTTTAAAATGATATTGAAGTATGCGTATGCAACAATAACCTGCAGTATGCGCATGTAACTTTTTTTCTGTATTTTATTGGGTGAAATTTTTATATAAAATGTGATATTAATTCAGTTGATGTCTCATAGCCTTATTTCTGAATCTTTGTCATTTCTAAATGATAATAATCGTCTCCGTAGTCCAATACCCCATTCCAGTAGCATCATGGCACTGGCTGTTGGTATGTACAACAAGTTTCGCCAGAATTTTTTCTTACTTAATAATTTATTTAATTTTCCTTTACATCGCTTTTCATGTTTCAGGAAAGTTGAAGACTATTTTTTACATTGTTTTTCAACAAGTTAATTAAATCTTCTGTGTAAAATCCGTAGATATTTCTTAGGCTCCATATAATTACTTATTTTCAAAATACTCTGGTATATGAAGCAGCAAATTATTCCGGAATCTACAATCAGTTTTACAGCGTGCAGATATATTGCAGTTAAATCTGCAGAATAAATGACTCAAGCCGTGCTGGTGCTGTCGTCATGTTTAACGTGCGATATAAGCATTTCTATTTGGCTTACTTACAAAAATAAAAAAATCACGTTTCACCTTATTTGCTTACAAGCAATAGAATTATTTCAAATGAAACAATTTTATTTCGAAACGTCCATTATTGAAGCAACTCAAATGGTACAACAAGCACTTGGAAAAACTCTAGATCAACATTCAAAACAGAGTCGATGACTTCAAAGTTAAATCATTGACCACAGCTTGGTTTCTTGATAATTGATGTGGTTTTTTGATTGACAATAATTTTGATTTATTCGGTCATCTGCGACCCTTCTGTTAGTGCTGAATGTGTCCGGGCGCCCGCGCAGTACAAGAAAATTGCATTTATGTGCGTCTGTGGAGCACAGGACATCAGCCTTGGGCCATACTTTCAAAACTCGCCAAGTGAACGTAAGTACTTACGCTCTATTTTCTTATCTATGATTGGTGGATTTTGTTTGAAAGGCCGTCAATTATTGGCGGATGAACTTACGATCTCTTAACTTTTTTTGAAAGTATAGGCCCTTGACACGACATGACCGTCATGTTTCTGCCGGCTTGGCAGCTCTTTTCAAATATTCAGAACGAATCATTCCATCGACTCACTCTGACGTGTAGGGAACATTTTCTTACTTTATTTACATACTGGGTTTTACGAGGTTAAACTATTTATCGCATTGTATTTGTATTACATTTAATTTTTTTCAACGGGTAAGTCGGCCATAACATCTCTTGGAATAATTTCTGAGATTAGACAATCATCAATCATCGCCATTGATCATCAATTCTCGCCATTTATCGTTAATCCAAACCATTGTTTATCAACACTTCAATTTTTAAATCGAGTTAATTTCGAGTGAATGTTAATTATGTACTTCTATTTGGAACCAACTTTCACATTAATTAAAATGTTAATTGGTCCATAAATTCCAGTCTTTGCTCACAGTAACTATTGATTCTCTAACTAATAATAAAATTTTATGTGAATTATTAATTAGACCGACAAGTATTGTGGATACGAGCTCGAACAGCCTCTATAAATTTCAGATCCTCGCTTCAAAGAAACAAACACATTAAGATCATGAATTGTATAAAAAAAACAGTTTACGCAGCGTTACTCTGAAGCAGAGCAACGCTATTTAATGATTACAAAACTTACAGATAAGATCCACAACTAATTCGTCAATTAGCAGAATCTATTGAATTTAATTCCATGGCATTCATGACACTCATCCCGCCAGTTACCCCCCAAAAAAGCTTAAAACACAGAAACTTCTCATAATTTAAAATTCGATTTCAGAGAAGCGAATGGACGGAAGGATGCATTACCCTGAATTTATTGAAGACTTCGCATGATTTTTTGAAACTGACAGGAAGTTCTGAAAATCAAACGTGTTTCCGTTTGCTTTGATGCTTTTGTTTAGAACGTAGAAGCTTAGAAAGAAAGCTATAAAATTATAACAGAGACTCATTTTCTAGGTTTCTGGCATGAAACATCTGTATCACGGTTTCTAATCTTTTCCATTGCCACTTCTTTCTTAACGATAATTTTATGATAAAGGAATTTTCGTTCGAAAAAATACTTTTTCGAACAGTATAAAAATCGTTTGCTTGAATATATCGTCTCTAACGAACTCGCCTGCGTGATCCTTCCGTTACATGGTATAACAGAAAAATTATTGTTATATAATAACTTTATTAAGTTATTATTTACTAACTACTATGTACTAACTAACTACTTGCTAATAACTTTAATAACTAAGTTTAAATAACAACTTTCCAAAAATTAATTCAATAATCAAATGCAACGAACATCTTAAAAGCTACTGCAGACCAGATAGTAAAATTATTAGGTTTAATGGTTGTTCTGGCGATAATAAGCATATAACACATAATAAAAAATAACATCGGGTTCATTGCTTATTGCTTCTCATATAACTCTTGTTCTGACTTGCCGAACACCCGAGTACGAAACAGAGTTTTGGATGATTAACTCTCTTCTATCTCTCATTTACCATAAAATTGTATAAGCATTACAATAATCTTACAATGCCGATGATTTTTTTTGATGATTTCAAATTCTGTTTTTAAGTGATAATTCTCCCATTTTAGGAGCGAGGAACTTAGCGAAAAATTTACTCGTGTTGCATGGACGGCTTTTCCTTTTTGCTTAATTTCTTAATTAAAAGGACATCAATATTTCGATTAAACAAACTTGCCAATTAATGACGGCGATGGTATGGGAAAAAATTAAAAACACACAAACCATGTTTTTTCTCACTGTTGAAAGAAACAGACAAGGTTAGCTTACCCATTTTAGATGCATGGAAACAATCGAAACCAGCTCGACCCTTGCCAGATCATTTGAACAAGCCGCAAAAAAATCCCCTCAAAGCATGCGATTCGAATTGATAGCTAGAGTGGTTTTCGCAGAACTCTTTTTGCAATAGGTCTCTGGGCCACAAAGGTTCGCAGATTCATTCCGGAATTATGCTCGAAAGAGACGTGGAAAAAATAACCAGGTGTAAAAATCATATTTTAAACTGATGCAAGTCATTAACCTCAAAGTTTTTGATAGATGTGAACGCGAGTTTGCTCGGCGGCCGCACTGATGAAAAAACGGCACACAATAACTCAAGTGGGAAGACGGAGTGGCCTCAGAGAGAGTTGCATCAAGTGCAATAATAAAAATATTCATGATACATAAAGTGGCTCACAAGTTAGGATCCCCAATGCAAATAATTTAGTTGTGAGTAATCAAGAGGTGTTATGTTCCGTACCGGCATCATGTAAGACTGTTCTTCAGAGGCCGTCTTGAGCCTCGGCTATAATGCGTTTCGAGGCCACAAGCCTTCTGAAAAAACAAGCAAGATGGCACCTTGTCCTGAGCTCTAAAGCTCGGCACGCGCCTCCTATTTATTTAGGAATCCTTGTCTAGGAAGGTGCGCTAGATTCCTGCAAAGTCTTTGTTATTTTTTTTTGTTGTTCTGCGAAGGTACGTGCAATGGCGTAAGGAATTGCGATGATGAGGTCCTAGGCAGGCTCTCGAGATCTCTTTGTCTTCCGTTTATTTTCGCTTTTTATTTAAAAATGCGACGATATTCGAAGAGGCAAAACTAAATGGCTAAAGTAACTCATCGTTCATGCAATAGTTTCATGCTAATCAATATTTAGACTATTTTCAAATCTTGTATAAATTCAATGAAATATTGTCATAAGTTGGTTTTTCAAATTTCAGATTCCTGGGCATTTTATTTTGTTTCTACAGACACATGATAGTCATCTTTTACACACTCGATTTTCAACTCGATAGCCTCCAACTTAACATATTATGGAAGTGTTTATGCATTACAAAGTAACTCTAAGTGAGTGAAAACGCATCTCAGTTAAATAACTCAGAGTTTCAGGGAGGTAGCGCGCAGTTACCAATTTGTAAATTGGTTTCTAATGCATGGTGTTTTAACACCATTTTTTAAAGAGAAAAATGTCCAATACTTTAAAATCGCCCAATTTTGCATAATTATTAAAATTATTGAAAAAGATTCAACTGTTATACGACACCTGATTTCCTAACAGGTTTTATTAGAGTTTGCACATATAATGTAAGCCCACCAAGAAATAGACGTACCAATATACCCAAACACGTACTTTCGTCGGCTTAGAGCTTCGTTCACAGCAATGATCATCAAGGTGTGTGGGCATGAGAGTAGAACACGAGGATTTAACACGAGGGTATAACACGAGGGAATAACACGAGGGTATAACACGAGGGCATTAAACGAAGGCTTTAAATGAAGGCATTAAACGAAGGTATTATTAACACTACATGGGCTCTCAGAACAGGAGCAGTAATGCAGCGTCGCGTAAAGCTCTTAGAGGCATAAAGTGCCTCTATTGGACCGCACAGGCTCTAGAAGTAGCGATAATTTACCCAACCAGCCTCTTAAACAGGTTTCAATATCTTGACGTTAAAATAACATCAATGCAAAGACCTGCTCATCAATTGAGAATTGAGGTAACCGTAGACAAGAACTTCGTAGATAAATTCATTATTAGAGAAATAGTATCAGACGGATATTTGAATACAATAATTTCCTGACAGTTTTAATATATAAATACGTATTTTTTTACCGAGAGCCAGACATTCCCTACCATTCAGCCTCAACAATGAGCAACTTTTATCAATATACATTGTTTTTAGAATGTGAAGCAGATACTGAGTTTTATCAATCAAGTGTCTGTGTGATAACCGTGCATGGCATTGAAAGCTTTAATAAAGGCTTGTGGAAAATTTGGAACAAAGATTAACTCCTGAAGCGTTCATAACAAAATTCGGTCCTGCTACGCATATTACTCCTAATTTTTTATGGTAATATGATTCAATATTCCTTTTCTGCTGGCATAAATAAATAAAATTCCAGAGCATTTTCATTGATTTCCATGCACAAGGACAGCTCTTGTCATTGCCGCACAAAGTAAGTGAGCATTGGTTGATTAGTATTACATGTAGTTACACAGAATTATTTGTTTAAATTTACATGCTTTTGACCATTTTCGCTGATTACAAATAAAAAATTCCTTGCATGAAGAAAAGGGACAAACAACAATGCGTCTGAAGAATTGATAACTTTATTAGTATAATTGAACGTTATTATATAATAGACTGGAATGCAAAGTTATTGTTCGCGTTCGGTCCGTGCCGCTCTTTATTTACAGCCGTGAATTATAATTAATTATTTTGAGTTAGCTCGGAGAGAATCCGTGGACATCAATTCATCATTACCTTGCTAAGAATTTATTTCCAATTCATGTTCATTTGAATGACTGATCGTGAAATAAATACATTTTCACTCCATGGGTCTGAAGCTGAACGAAAAGAGCCGATATAAAATAGAAAGAATCTCGCTGCTGCTCTCAAGCGACCGCCGCGGCCTTACAAGGGAATACCCGTGACACCCGTACAACTGGTGGCTTGGGGAGGAGGTGGGGCAAATGGCAGCGCTGTCTTGGTGGGGAGGAGGTGGGGCAACTGGCAGCGCTGTCTTGGTGGGGAGGAGGTGGGGCAACTGGCAGCGTGGGGAGGAGGCCAGGTGCCTCCCACCAATCGATGATACCAGAGGAGGGGGAAGTGAGAGAGGCGGGGGGCGGGAGGGGGGCGGCGCCCCCGGCCTGTCAAAAGGCTCAGAAGAGCAGAGCCTAAATGGCTCAAAGCCTCTTGTTTAGTGCAGCTCCTGCGTCTGAGTTGGAGAAAACACGCTGCAATATTCGCCGCTGAAGAAAAAACACGTCATTTAAATGGAGCCTCACGCAGACGCAAGGAAGTGTTTCATTTGCAGCAAATCTGTACGACGGCCATAGCGTCTAGTGCAAAATAGCTCCCTCTGTAGAAATTATAATAAAATCGTAGAAAAGAAAACCCAAGACTTTTAAGCAATATAAGCTACAAAAGAACTTACAGTTTGTCATCACAGAGAGGAAGGAGAAGAAAAAATTTTGCCGTCTATAATATTTCCAAGTTGTCCACTCTCCAGCAACTATTTAATGCCTTTTTCACTTGCTGAAACTGTCGAGCTCGTCATAATTGTGCATCAAATTAATAGGTCAGCAGAATAAATATCTGTAAGAATATTGCTAGCTGAGGGAAAATTTTTCAACGTATTTGATGATGAATCCTTTATGTTCGGACAAGCCTTAACTAAGCTGACGATAAGGTCAATATTATCAAAGTTTAATCAAGCAGCGGTTTTTAAATTTCTAGCGCATTTACAAAAAATTTAAATATGTTTGGTTATCAATCGGCTTCTCGCTAGTTGTCCTCAAAAATTTAGACGCTGCACCGGCAGTGCGGATAATGCGGGGTAACTGCAAAAAAGCGGTGAAAAAGTCAGCCATGTTGCCACACGAGCTTAATATTCGATATATAATATAATATGTGCATATATAATATAATATATGCATATATAATAAATATATGCGAGTTGCGTTCGACGTGATGATTGGCACACATTAGTGAAGTCAACATGTAACATCAGAGCTGTCATTGTGAAAAAATTTGAGGATAATGTTCTGGGTGAAGGAGGCCACAGAAAAACAATAATGTATAAATAATTTTTGAATGATATCAAGCAAAAAAATATTTACGTATTAAGTCATTCTTTTTGATGGCTTTGCGTCATTAAATGTCAATAAATTAATTTGTAATAATTCATTGATTTTCTGAGCAGGCGAAATAGAGGGAACATGAAATTTGAGTTATAATCATTTCCATTATGCAGCCGACCCGACTTTGCTTCCACCCATCGTATTGTCACGCATTAGCTCCCTGCAGTTATGGACTAAAGTAGGAAAAATTTTTAATGCATGTAGTTTACTAAGAATATCTGCGTTCATGTTTTTATTGAGTCTGAATAGCCATTCTACCGTAAATATTGCAAGGAGGGAGGAATGTCTATTAGCTGTCGTCAGTACATTGTCCATGGAGCGCCTACAGGCCATCGAGACCGAGGGCGCGGTGCGCATTAGGCGGCGTGCTTGCGACGGGCGGCGCCAGGGTCATGGCACTGCGCCAACACTGCTTTTGGCTGCCAACATTTCCTTGCCTCAGACTCAAAATCCAAAAGTTTACGATAAATGACATAGGATAATATATGCGATGACGTGTTTAGTGGATCCAAGATATCTATGGCGTCTCAGTTGAAATGTGGCATTGCACAAGTTGGACTGAAATTGCTTTAATTCGTAAAGTGAGAATAAGTCTAAATCTTCCAGTGGATGCATTTGATCCAACACAAAAAGACACGAGACTAATTGTTTAATATAGTCTTTTTTTATTACTAAATGATCAGTTTCGAATAATTTAATTTCGTTGTTTGTTGCCAGATGATACATCTATAACAATATAAAAATGTATGAAGATAAACTTGCACTAAAGTAATATTCATATCTAAAGATTGAAATACTGAAGTCGTTTGCCCCAAGGCTTCCCTATTTAATGGCTACGTTAAGTAAGAAACAGAAGAACAGAATGAATAATCAAATCCAGTGACAATGACTTTCATTTTATCCGAACAAATTCCAATCAACGTGAAATTGATACGTAACAACATGATTACAATTTTGACTCGCGAATAAGGCTTTATAAATCAAGCTGAACAACGTATATATCATACTGAACTTGAACAACGTGACGCAGCAACTAGCATATAAAAGTTCCCGCTTCATATTTTCATCCCTCTTCACATGCTGGCTACACGCATAGCAATCGGATAATTCAGGCACTTGCTGTTATAGCTGACATGGGCTTGGTGACAAAACGCCTGGCATGATCACCGTGTTATTGACGCCTTTTATTTGATCAGCGAGCTCATTCTCTCACCTCCTATATGCGGAGCACTGCAATAGTGTCAATAGAGCGCCTGCTAGAACAGCGCCATTATCATTTGAGCGCGGGACAAGTTTTTCGAGTCAAGCCTTCGGTGGAAAAAATTCTAAAAAATATTGCTCAGTACTCACTGCAGTGAGTGACAGAGAGGGCATTTTCTCGTCGACAAAAACGTGAAGTCACGGACGGACAGACAGACGGACGGACATGGCGAGCACAATAGCGCCTTTTCCCAAAAATGAGAAAATGCGCTAAAAATCGGTCGGGAATAACATTCATACTGGTGAAGTTCATTGGGCAAATAATAAACAAAATTTACTGCCACCCCCATCTTTTGAAACGTAAAATCAAAAGCTAAGACGGTAATTTTTTTTATGAATTTGTCCTAGAGATTAAACTTGTGTGGAATGGAACTCTAAATCTCAAGCTGCTCTCAATTTCAAAAGTATTTGAAGTTTTATAAAAGGTATTATATAATTATACCTTCACAGAGATACACAATTTAATTCTCATGTCCTGAAAGCCTTATATCTGCTGTTCTTGTGATTTACTTTAATTTTCCTGCTTACATGTGCTTCCATTTCTTCGCCAAGTGTGTGTGGCCCATCTAGGAAAAGGATAAACGTAAGCAAAGCGAGCCGCATTGCAGAATAGCCTCTTACTAGCCTCACATTATCAATTATACGGTCAGTGCTCCGTGTTTAGATTCGACCATAATCTACAGAGCTGGGTTAATACCTCTGTTAGTTGTAGGCATGGCAAGAGAATTAGATTCCATGTTCGTGTAACTCTAATTGCCGGCAGTGCATGCAGAGGAGTCTCCTTGGCTTGATTGCATGCGCCAATTTGAAGCAGATTAACGAACGTAATTACTGAACAAGAAGCCAGCAGTGATCAAAATCGTGTGAAAGCGTTCAATATTGATAGAATGAATCGAAGTTTGAATTTCAAGCGCGCGCAAACCAATCATGATATACGAATAATTCAATCCATTATGAATTTATTAATGCAAATCGGGTATTATACGAATTAATTGAAATATTGTGCTTATCAAATTTTAAATCGCACATATTCAATAAGCTCGTCTAAGGTGCACCAAACTTAATTAACTATTAGCAATAAATGCACCGGCTAGAAAGTTTCGACACTTCATGATAACATGTAAAGTCACCTCCAATGTCTCTGGAGGTGTAAAAATATCGCCACGTCCACACGAAGATGCTAGGTTACAAAACGACCTTACGAAAGGCCGTCGCTTAAAGCAACTCATGAATGTTCCGACCATTAATCTTGCAATTCACCTTCCTTGTGATTATTTGCCATAAAAAGTAAGTTTAAACCATCAATTATGTATACAACTACTATGCAGCAGGATCAGAGTGCATTTACTGCTCTCATCTCTTCCGGTATCTTGGTGCATAGCTTATATGTATTTAATTTTTGTAGTATTCAAATAATTTTTCAAGATCGGCGTAGCCGACGCTTATTAATTAAAAATTTTTCAAAGACATATTTGAAATGGGCAGCCAAGCTTGTTTGTTCAGAAGAAGCTCGTCAATGACGGGTTTCTTAAGGGCGGCGACAGCAAAGCTACGACCAAAGAGGATTATTGGGACTTACTGAGGCGACCGTGCGTGGCATGGCAGCGCGTCTCAGCTCGTGCATGTTCAACCATGAAGTTCCATTTGAAGTACTGAAGCTTCTCCACGTATGAAGAATAAGAAACCTAACAGATTTTACCATACCATCAAAATTTAATGCTCGTTGCGTCAAGCTAGCACAATAAATTATTTTTTGCTTCGTCCCCCCTAGAGACAGCACCAGCGCATTCGGTAAACTGGAAAGTTCAATTCACAAATTCACAAAACGTATTTGATTTCGTATATAGGTAATTGCATACATAGTTATTAACATTGCAAAAGATTTAAAGATGTCAACTCTACGCAGAAAGTCCAATTACCATGCAAGATGGTTCAGGAAATAGTCTCCCTGACGAGTCGACCGCAGATCAAAAGCGTTTGTTTAGCTGGCCACCTTGAAAATGTTACGCGGTGGTCGAGTCATCAAGTTTGCCAACAGGGTTTCCATAACTGCATTACACGAGACATCCTCAAAGGAAATTCTTTTCTTCCGCCACGTCGCCACGCGGCTTCCTAAACTACGAGGAAGATTTCTCTGCCTTCCATTTCGTGCTCTTACGTCAAAAGATGAGGGGTGACGCGGGTCTGAATTTTATACTAGTTTGACATTTTTTCGCATAAATGCAGGCAATTGTTTAGCATGAATGCATAAATATTTTTGAGGAGTCAATGAACCAAGACAAGCAGTGAATCAGAATCAGTAGGAGCACATTTATCTAGGGAAATTTCCCTAACGCTCGCCTGAATCGTAATATTACTTAACAACCGATTGATTTTTAGAGCTATAACTTGATTATTATTCTATATTTAGAAGCACGTAAACCAACTTTATAGAT
This sequence comes from Hyalella azteca, assembly GCF_000764305.2. Classification (NCBI taxonomy): domain Eukaryota; kingdom Metazoa; phylum Arthropoda; class Malacostraca; order Amphipoda; family Hyalellidae; genus Hyalella; species Hyalella azteca. The sequence continues at coordinate 78,377 of NW_025940784.1, forward strand.
GTAATTTTACGATAATTACGACGGGAAACCAATCGCCCTGATTGAATCCGGCTTGAGATGTCTGCAATTAATGCATCACACCTTGTAGACGAACTGTTTCTCACACTCTCTAGGAATTTGTAGCCAAAGGTTTAAGCGTGCTATAAATTGATTTTTCCCGTATGTTGTTTTGCACGAGTTGCCTGTCAATGATTTCAGAGTTAGTTCCTTCTTCAGGTAAAGGATGCGGTCATCTCTTAGCCGCATCCTGGAGACCATGGCCTTCAGGATACGAGGCGACCGCGGCCTTCTTCAGGATACGGTCTTTTCTTGTTTACGAGTACAATTGTGCGCAGGGCGAATCAGCGTACATCGGAATGTCTTCAAATAGTTTCCACCTGAGATTTCACGAATACCGTGCTCAAGAGTTATCGTACTGAAGTTCTGCTAGCACACCCGCCACATTCTGTAGTGCGCCACATTCAAGCTGAACAGTGAGTCTTAACTCTTGAACAGCGAGTTCATGGATCTGAGAGCGATTTTAAGATCTTGAGTCCCACTACGGCTAATTACTAGACATCTTTAAGGGAGCTAATAATATAAAGTCGGATAATCGAATGAAAATGTAAACTTTATCTACAAACTCATTTCTGACGCTCACATCTCATGGAATAATTTTCACTTGGTAGACCCGATGTCGAATCCCAAGTCCTTCAAACAACGCTTCTGAGTAATATCCTGTTACATCCAAAATTTAATTTATTTTCAATGTTCCAAAGATAATTAACATCGAGGCAACCTCCGATATCCTTCACGAAGGCAGTCGCAAAAGTCAGTCTCGTAGCAGATATCGACATGGCGAGTCGTCATTTGGATATTGCCTGCAACGCATTATTCCGTCCCCCTCGTATGGATATACTGTCATGCCACGCCGTAGTAAAGATAAAACGTCCCGGCAAGAGATACATGACTGGATATATGGCATTGTTTCAACATAGGGCGTCTGCAGCTGGCTGTAGCGCCAAGAAATGGTCACATATTCAATATTACAGCAATACATTTAAAAGCTTTAAAAACAATGAATGATGAAGAAGGGCTTTATTTTCTAAAATTCTTCCCCGAACCTCCTGTAGGTCTTTCCATGATATTATCAAGTAATTTTGCCCAGATATAGGTGAAATCTAGGCTATATTTCAAAAAGGGTTAATAATTAAAAAGTTAGTCATATATGCTGACACTGTACATGTTAATAAATCACTTCAATAAATCTTTCCCTGCAGTACCTGCTTTATTGCTGAACTGGGAATTTTAGACACTCAATTTCTCTCAATCAGTCGAACAATTTCCTTTTTGCACAGCACCTGCCTTCGTGACTGTAGTGCGTTGCATACGGTAGGGTAACTTAATGAAAACTTCACCTTGAATTATTAGACCGTACTCCAAAAAGACGCTGAGAAATTCACTAGTTACAATTTTCGATAAATTTTACATATAAAAACTTAATTGCAACAACTTTTCATTATATGGCGTTATTCTTATGTTATGCATGAAAATAACTACGATCCGCTAATTCAAGCTCATCAACGAAAAATAATAGTCGAGTCAAAATTTATGGAGCCTACCATTTCTCATTGAATCAATGAAATGTGTTTTCTTTTCAATAATGTTGGAAGTACCCGCATATTATAGATAATAATAGTCGGATTTGACAGACAAAGCAGCATCCATGAATGCGGAGAGTACTGTAATTTTTTAGTATTGTGCCAGAGCCAATGTTTTGAGCTTGAGCAATCATGTACTGGACATGGTTAGCATCTTGCAATATAATTTGTAGAAGAAGTTGAACCAATGAAAGTACTTGCTATTTGCGCTGGAAGACATAAAGAAAGATTGGATCTAATGAAGTTTTTATTTCCTACCATTAAACTATCATTGTTGGTATTGGAATTTGAAGAGCAAACTTCTGCATCGGTTGGCCCCGCACCTATAAGTCATTTATTCATAGAGTACAGTCATCACACCTCGCAGAACTCAGGTAACATGAATATTGTAAATAAACTTTTTCTGAGACAGCCTTAATGGCCCGAAAATATTGTTCATAGCATCCTAAGTGGGTCACATATGTAAACAAAAAATTAATTGGCAACACTAATAAAAGTTTATTTATTTCTACTCGAATTGTTTTTTCAAGACTCAATTCCAACTACCACTCCAATTCTTACTTCTCTCAGCCTCCGCACCCTTTCCAAATGCAGTGAAAAGACACAGGTAAACCTACAATAACTTCAATTCCGTCCTCACCTGTTCTCTCATTTGCCCCGCACCTGATTTCTCATATCCCGGTCTGTTCTCTCAAACTGTGCGCCTGTTTCCTCATATCCCGCTCATGTTTTACCATTCCCTGCATCTTTTCTCTCATACCCCGCACCTGTTCCTTCATAACCCGCACATGTTTTTTTTTTAAATTCCGCGTCTCTTCTTTCGTACTCTCACCTGTTCTTCCATACCTCACACCAATTCTCTCATACCCCGCACATGCTTTCTCACACCCCTCACCTGTTCTCTTATACCCCCGCACCTGATCTCACATGCCCCCGCGTCTATTCTCTCACCTGTTCTAGCATAATATTCACATTGCACATGACCTCACGCTCCTTCTGATGCTCCACTCGTAAGCGGATACAGAAACTGGTACATGAACGTCGCACAAGATGGCATGACATCTCTGGTAGCTGTCATGAGATTAGTTTATTTTTTATTGTCACTGCGGGCCGGAAGTGGCTAGCAATTCATTTTGCATCTGTATACAACTTGTGAACCGAAATGAATAATAGTATCGATTATTGATAGTTGTATCGCACAAATTCACAAATATGATTGCAGTAAACGTGAAATCAGAAAAAATTGGTATGTTTTATGTATAGTTTATGGGCTCATATTTTATTGCATTTTAGGCCAAAATCAAAAGCAGGAACCAGATATAAGGCTTTTCTCTAGTGACAGTAACTTTATTTACCCACAGTGCTATTCAAACTTTGATATGAATAGAACTGTCAGTCGTTAAAGTATACACCTCAGGTCAGAGCTCATATTCAAATAATGACCAAACTACTGAAAAAGTTTTTAAAAACATTTTTCAGCATGAGGAAAAAAAGCATCAAAAGCTGTGAAGCTCCTTGACCGCTCGGTCCCATCCGCAGCAGAGCGATGAAGCTATTGTTGACGAAGCCTCTTACAACGTTGGGTGGTTGCAGAACATAGAACATGATTGTTGCAAGCTATAGAGGTTGGGCGAATTGCCAGACATCTCTGCCACTTTAGCCATTATGACCTCATACAATCCGTGGCCACTTCTTCTGGTGCCCCTTGGCCCAAGTGGTCTTCCAATAACATCTCATCTTCGCGAGCCGAATAGTCCCAGAGAGCCGATGAGCAAAGAAATGGCAGGGAACGACCTCTGCTGATGATGGTGGGAGGTTTCTGAGATAAGGCATGAGTCATGAACGAAATGGCCATACAGCGACAGTTAGGAGCTGTTTCAGCCGATACGTTTCTAATAAGGCAATATTAGCGCAAATTAAAAGCGTGAATCCAATAGATGAAAATTTTAACTAACTGTGAAATCAGTGTTGAGAAGAAGCCAATTTCAGTTTCAAAATTTGGGAGTTACCGGTCCATTGAAACACATTTCTTATGAGACGAGATAAGATTGAACTGAAAAAACTTATTTATCCTTTATTCACTGTCACTGAAAACATTGAAAATAGCAGAATTTGTTAGCAATAGCGAGATCAGTTAGCCCGCTGTTGTTGGGCAGCTCATGGCAGCGGTCGCTTTAGTTCGGCGCCTACCGACCTCGTATTGATCCGAGAAAGCGAAGTAGCACTTGCTTCGCTCCTGTCAAGCTCGAGCGGAGCAGCCGAAGCAGCCACGACGCTCTAACTGTAATGTAATCTGACGCGAGCCACATGCTTATCCAGGTACGGTCATTGTTCTTCATGATTCGCTTACCATGATGGAGCGCTTCCTTACTACGCCGCTCCGCGGTTCTGGCTTGTTGCATAATGCGCTCAGGCTCATGGTTCAGTGAATAAACGAGAACTTATATAGCACCCGACGTTGGAAAACAAGCTATGAACATTGTAAACGAGTCTTAAGAGTCATGTTCGCTGTTGCAGCGATCACCAGGCACAAAATGCACCAAATTCAAGCAAGTTCAGTACTGATAATAATGTAGGTAATCAGTGGCACTGAGTTCTTCATGCAAAGAGCTCATATATTGGCTTTAGTAACTTGAACTAATCGTTTGAGATAAACTATAGGCCAAATGATAAATGAATCTATGTCAGGCAAAATGGAAGATTGAATGATATAACTCCGATGATACATGCATAAAGCAAAAATGTGGTCGTACCCTTTAATAGAGTATGAGAAGCTTCGCTACACTAAATACCCTGACGGCTCTGACTGATTGATGATGTGCATTGATTATAAGAAAATACTCAAATTCCGTTGTATAATTTTTTAATGTAGAATTTATTGCTGAATGTCATCGATTCAAATTACAGTTAAATTAATTTTTAAGCACTTTTTGGAGTTATATAATAATCATTTGCATTTTACTTCTAAAATACTCACTCCAACAAAGTCAGCTGATAAAACCTTGGGTATAGCTGCTATTGCTTGCAAGTTTTCACCGTATATACTTTTGCCAAATTCACATTATATCGCACAAAAATGTTGCCTCAATGTCGTGTTAGCTCACAAATATTCAGGAATGTTATCATATCCTGCGCTGTGCGGAAGCTGCCGCAATAACCACTGCGGGAATTTACTCACCAAAAACTGATCTCGCAGCGACATCAATATTCATTGAACTCACAGAAGTCATGGCTACGTAATTGCAAGACCAGCTCAAGTTTTGCGTAATTTATGCGTGTCTCGTTATACTGGATGCTGCTAGCTGCTCATTTTGAAAAGAGAAGTCATCGAAGCGGAGAAGTTTTTGCTGCTGCGACGAGTGCTCGTATGGAGACATCATCTCATTAGGATGCCTAGCCTCGTCATAAAGAAGAGTGCACAGCACCACACTACTTGTACATGTGCGAAATTATGTCGTTCTTTTATACGCTTATGCAAGGGTTTACTCATAAAATAACATGACGTTTACTTGGAGTAAAGTATGGCTTCAACTTCAGTTGATCCGCCTGAAAATATTTTCAACTGATCACTTGGTGGAATTGTATGACTTATTTTTGATTTTCGCATATCATAATTAATGATTGCGTTTATAATGCAAATTGGCTTTACAAAAAAATGCAGCGCTACAAACTAAGGGTTTAGCAGAACATCGCCGAATTCATTCGAAATATAACGCGTCCATCAGCCATGGTGTTGACTTTTCAATCTTTCAAAATAGTTTACCTTACGTAGATAATATCATAATTGCATGTCATATGCACTACATTCTTGGAACAATATTTATTTTTTTTTTCAAGTATCAAAATTACGGCTAGAAACTCCCCCGGTAAAGCGGCGAATATTGTTCGTCGTGACACTGTATATTGACACAGACAATTTTCGTCGTATTGTTGCCCAACTTCCCTCCGTCGCTAAAACTTTGTCAACGAATGCTCATGACACGAAGGGTACACATTTTATTTCACCCAAGATTGTGTCACTGGATTGTTTTTGACCAGTCTTAGCACTGCTCATGTGTAATTTCATGGCATTCAGCATTCGTGAATATTAATCGGCATAATTCGCTAAACATGTCTTACGTAAATTGATTGACAAGCTTTCTAAAAGTCTGAGTTTTTCTTAGCATGATTCAATTAAATAGACTTGCAGGTGTTCTCTCACTTGACTAAATCGATATGTCTTGCTATGGCACAAACATTCCTTCTGAAAAGAGAGGTTGATTATGATTATTCATAAAGGCCTAATATTTTAATATTGGGAGCACTTCCAATAGCAGAAGATTTTCCAACCCTCATCTTGAGCAAACAGCAACTCATGCGCGCAGTTTCAAGTTCTTCATAATGTACGAGAGCGTTATTTCATCAGAGCTTCTGTGCAGACTGCTCTTCTTGAGCTAACTTTTGGCACTTGAGAGCAGCGAGCAGGTCCAAAACTTTGCTAAGATCTGTTGGCAAAGTTGTCCTGTAAGTTATAAACTCGTGAACGCTGATCCTGCATATCCAGCCACATGTTTCGCTTTGTTCCTTAAGACGCTCTGAATCTCCGAATGTGCGAAACTTTGGAACAATAGAGAACGATAAATGGTCAGTAATCTATGGGATGTAAGTTTCAAAAACGAAGAGCCTCCAGAGGGAATCGTACCGCTCAGGAAATTTCGGGGGCAGCAAGACGTAATGTGTACTGATATATTTTTGGTATTAAGGCTAGTAAATTATATCTCCAATCAGAACTAAGTTGACTATTAATTTTTTGTTTCTACTACATCGCTTGCCTCAAAAATCAATATTTGGATTTGTTGGGAGTTGTTAAGCATAATATTATCGTTAAATAACATATTTCGGCAATAACAAAGAAAACAGTAACATCAATTCGACCACAGCCGCTGCAACCAGCTTGTAATTTGTCAACTTTCCTAAGAGCTTAACTAATAATATTTTCCTTCTCAAACTTTTCTTAAAGAACTATAGCTGATGAACCTAGGCCGGCCTGCCCAGCTTTTATTCGCGCGGGAACTGCTTCTTCACGGCAGCTTATATCGCGTGTGTTGGCCTGTTTAAAATTCTGCCCAGGATGGCTGGTCAAATCATGGCTCGCTGTCGGGCTCGCCCAAATGTTGCGAGGAAGCTGCCGCCAAAATAACACAGTAACTCACGGCAATGCAGCGTGCGTTCTTGTATTGAGGGATGCATTAACAATGGTTTACTTGTGACGGTGATGTGATGTGATGTGACTGATGTGATATGATGTGACTGATGTGATATGATGTGACGGTGATGTGATATGATGTGACTGTGATGGATATGATGTGACGGTGATGTGACTGTGATGTGATATGATGTGACGGTGATGTGACTGTGATGTGATATGATGTGACGGTGATATGACTGTGATGTGATATGATGTGACGGATGTGACTGATGTGATATGATGTGACTGATGTGATCTTTGAGAAAGTTACAGATGTTTTCTGGAATTAATTTATTGTGAAATAAGCAAGTGCAAATATCCGTTAGGAATCATTTTTACTCTCGGTCTCCCAAAAGAAATTATGTATTCACAGTCCAATCAATAATGTACCTAGATTTAAATTGGACTGCATTAGTGAAAAAAATGAAAATTGCATCGGGATGAACAGGAATTTTGATAAAATTTAGCAGGACTCGAAATTATTTTTGCATTCACGGATATTCTAATAGGCAAAAAAGTTCCGAAAAATTTTACGTGAATGAAGTTGCCTTATAAATGAATGTATCGTTAAAAACCTTCGCTTAGAATCGTTTTGAGTAATATTAGAGAATTTCAATATATAGATTAAACCTGGAAGCTATCAGTCTCTCAATGCCAGCTTGAAGACTCAGTACGGATATTAGGAAAAAAAAAACTTTCCTGACTGGGCTTCATATTTTTCTCAATAATTCAGAATTGCAATGGCGCCAATTCCTGCTAGAACTAATTTTCTGCTTTACATCTTTATTTGAAGTCGATGTCTGGAGCTGGGGTGAATCGATAGATCTAAACTCCGTTAATATTGCTGAAGTTATATCCTTCGCCTGCACGCGTAATAATTTGGTCATCAGAAGCCTCCAATAGTCATCATTTATAATCTGCCGGGTCGAAACCTTGTCTGGTCTCTGAACAACCGATTGTTCTCAGTAAAAATCTGCCGGGTCGAAACCTTGTCTGGTCTCTGAACAACCGATTGTTCTTAGTAAAAATCTGCAGTGTCGAAACCTTGCCTGGTCTCTGAACAACCGAATGTTCTCAGTAAAAATCTGCAGTGTCGAAACCTTGCCTGGTCTCTGAACAACCGATAGTTCTCAGTAAAAATCTGCAGGGTCGAAACCTTGCCTGGTCTCTGAACAACCGATTGTTCTCAGTAAAAATCTGCAGGGTCGAAACCTTGCCTGGTCTCTGAACAACCGATTGTTCTCAGTAAAAATCTGCAAGGTCGAAACCTTGTCTAGTCTCTGAATGTCGAAAATAGTATCGTTTTCAGATAATCTTTACAATTTAAATTTAGGTAATCCTAAACTATTACTATAATTAACCTTAGAACTATTTTTGTTTATTCATTCATACATTGTGTATTTGAACTTGAAATTCATTAAATAGCCTTACCCCATCTTAGCGACTTTATGTTATTGCGCGCTTACGCTCTCGGGATTTTCTCTGGAGATAAGAGAACTGCAAGTACCGTAGCTATGACTGGACATTCGTCGCTGATTCTTCTCCGTCTGTGGACTTGGTATGAGGGGACTAGCTTGTGAACATGAATGGACTAGGCTGTCTTCTCCGTATGAGAGGCAAGTCCATTCACGTCCTGGCATGATCTCCAAGCCTCTGTTGGAGCACTCGCCATCTTCAGCTATACGCACCTGCAGCTTCAGCTTCATACGGGAGATAAGTACTCGGTAACACGGGGTCGTAGGAGTGTGTGCCAGACTGTTTCAGAAGCTGACCTATAGCTTTACTCTAAGACTAGCTGACCTAACTAAAATGAAGGTGCTCTTCATGTTATATATTTGTTCAGATATATGAAATTGATATATTTTGAATATAATTTAGCTATAATTGCATGCTGGCATACAGTGTACTTCAAGAGATAGATGAGCTCTGCCCAAAGCTTAAATTTGAATTGATAATTGATAAATATGTATATTTATCTTTGGGGGATTTATCAAGTTGATACATCTAAATATAATTTAGTAATAGATAAATGATATCTTATATATATATATATTCGTATATACGAATAAATTCTATCTTATTGATTTGATATATATTTTATTGGTTTAAAAATATTTCGTAAAATTATTTGCAGCACTGAACGGAACGACATATGGTTCATTGGCCGCGGGTCTGTCACGTCATGATGTGGTTTGATCATTATCCGACCATACGCATTATACTGGCCTACTTTCTGATTTAATTTAGGGATAAACGAAATAAAATTAGCCACAATCAACCGCATTTCAATGACCTCTTTGACCCATGCTCATAGTTTTCGTTACTGAGCTTATAATTGTCCTCAGGAGTAATCTGCAGTGCATATACCATTACTGGTCTCTGAGCTTATGATTGTCTTCAGAAATAATCTGCAGTGCACATACCTTTCCTGGTCTCTGAGCTTATAATTGTCTTCAGAAATAATCTGCAGTGCATATACCATTACTGGTCTCTGAGCTTATGATTGTCTTCAGAAATAATCTGCAGTGCATATACCTTTACTGGTATCTGATCTTACATTGTCTTCAGAAATAATCTTTCAGTGCATACACCTTGACTGGGCTCTGAGCTTATGATTGTCTTCAGAAATAATCTTTCAGTGCACATACCTTTCCTGGTCTCTGAGCTTATAATTGTCTTCAGAAATAATCTGCAGTGCACACACCTTGTCTGGACTTAGAGCTTATGACTTTTTCTAGTAATAATCTGCTGTGTCAATCCCTCGACTTGTCTCAGAGGTAAAATAAGGCATAGCCTTGTAAAGAAAAACTCGTTACAAAGTCTCTTGACCAAGCGAGATCAATTCATTGTTTCCTTATGGGAATCAATTAATTTCTTCAAGTTTATAATTGCATGCTTTATAATTCTTTATAAGTCTGTTTTGCTATATGATTGTAATGTTTACATCATAAATATCTTAGAACGCATTCGAATAGAATGTAACCGGTGATTTAATCTATAAGAGATGTTGTAGGAATTTCGGAATTTAAAAAGAGTTCGAGATCTCTGGCGTGACTTCAATTTTCTGTTTGTTCTGGGAAATAAATACTAATTTTACTGCACATTATTTCTTGAATTCGTTGCTGTCGCTAATGTCTTTAATTTTGAAGCTATATATAGTTGCTAAACCCTATCTGATTACTACATACAATTTGCCACATTAATTTTACAAATGGAATAATTTTTTATAAAATTTATTTAGTGATTCAAATTATTAATTTTCGAATGCGAATTCATACAAATCTTTACAGTTGTAAATAATTTTTTCATGGTCCGTATACGCCAGTTAGTCTTCATAAAATACAAGCTCTGTCGTATTGAAATGCTAATTCTAGTATTCTAACGCAGCTTATTTCAATGTTTAAACTTACGCTCTGAAACTCATGTCTATTTGTTAGATGCACAACATTTATATAAAACACACTGTATTTTTTGTACTGCAAAAACAAAGTTGAGGTTTTATATTTGCTCAGTTGCGTAATATGTGCGACAATAGCAAGACCCGCTGACGTCAGACTTGATCATGAATTGTTGTTGATAAACTGCATCGGGGGATAAAATTCCAAATTTTTCAAGTTCATATCGCAGCGACACGAGTTAATTTAAAAACTAGTATCTATGAGTAGCACATTAGTTCTGAACCGGCGATAAATGCGGCATGATCGCCCACGCAGATCTCTAAAGCATTGCTTAATGGAAAAAAGTGTTTGGCCGTAAGAAAGTATTTATAGTATAAATTTCAAATATATATAGAACCTATATGGAACCTATAAACCCAAATAGAAAGTATAACTCCTAGTGAAGATTTTTCTGATATCATTTTCAATTTTATTCAAAAATAAGTGCTCCCCACTAAACTTACTATTTCGAACAAAGATTCCTGCATTAGAGCATTATATAATTTTGAATGAAGCACGTATGTTCAAAGGAATGTAATTATTTATTTTTAATATGGAGCATAATGCAAGTGAGCCACGCCATGTATACCTGCAAATGTCAGAAGTCCGAGATAGTTTTAGAAAAATCGCTTCAACTCCAGACCAAGTTTGTCAATCAAATCCTCGAGGTGGGCTCGTTTCAGGCCGCGATAACTTTTGATTGCGAATTAGAAGCGAGAAAAGAGAAGGCAATTTCCATACTATTTGACGCAAACTTTGTAGTGCCGAGGCCACTGAAATGCTTCTTTAGTCAAAAGTGCGACACGCAGATGCTTATTTTTTTGGCCCACAGCCAACCGTGGTTTAGGTTGAGGTCAAGCCTCAACCTAAACTTGAAGCAAGGGAAATGTTTAGATGAATTGAGAGGTGAAATATTCGAATATTCGCAGATGAACACAAAGTTTTAAGAGTCACATGTTTATAAAAGATTATAAAATACATTTCGCCCTCATGAAATGCCCATAACATATCGACTCCACTAAGAACACTGCATAAATTTCACGAAAATGGATAAAAAAGAAATTAATAACTAACTACAAAAAATAATACCCAACATCATCCTCAGTCAATGGCCCAACAACCACACACATGTCCATTCAGATGCACACAGGTTCCGCACACACAAGTCCCACACACACAGGTCCCGCATAAACCGGTCCCGCACACACAAGTCCCTTACACAGACAGGTCCCACGCACACAGGTCCCGCACACACAGGTCCCACACACACAGGTCCCGCATAAACCGGTCCCGCACACACAAGTCCCTTACACAGACAGGTCCCACACACACAGGTCCCGCACAAACAGGTTCCGCACACACAGGTCCCACACACACAGATCCCACACACACAGGTCCCGCACACACAAGTTCCTCACACACACAGGTCCCACACAAACAGGTCCCGCACACACAGGTCCCACACACACACAGGTCCCGCACAAACAGGTCCCGCACACAGGTCCCACACACACAGGTCCCGCACAAACAGGTCCCGCACACACAAGTTCCTCACACACACAGGTCCCACACAAACAGGTCCCGCACACACAGGTCCCACACACACACAGGTCCCGCACAAACAGGTCCCGCACACAGGTCCCACACACACAGGTCCCGCACAAACAGGTCCCGCACACACAGGTCCCACACACACAAGTCCCACACACAGCTCCCGTCAGGTGTCTGTAAGTAATTTCATCTAGACTCTCCCTTCATTTGATGAACATTTATCGTTGTACAATCGCAGCCCAGACCTGCTCGAGAGTTCATTTTGCGGTCCCTAGGTCTCCCCTCACCAATTACGCGCCTATTTCTCCCTTTATTCTCCGTAGGCCTAAGGAGGGCGGCAAAAATACAATACACATCCACTACATTTCGGAGACACGCGGCCGGCGCCGTTGTTACTTCCGTTATTGCTAACTATATAGAGTTGGTACACCGAGCTCAGGATGAGCATGGGTGGGAAAATCTGTAAATAATACTGCAGATTTGATAATTTTAATTATTATTAAATGTTATTATTATTAATATTATTAAAATATATATATAATATTATTATTCAAATTATCTATATTAATAATAATAATATTATTATTATTAATCATGCGTAAATAATTAGCATAAAAGTTTGTACGTGGAATATCTGTGCATGGGTAAACTAGTTCGCGGAACAATTGTCTAAATCACGATATGCGCAATGCTGACCGTAAATTTAAAGTACCTGTGTTAGATAGGCGGAATTTTTCTTTCAATTCAATTCAAATGAAACAATTCTTTGTAATTGTTATAATTGTACTCTAACCTTGAAGCCTCTCTTGAATTTGATTTAATGTTGCTTGATTGCAACATGCAGAGTGAGAAGTCTTACGAACTAACGATTTTCGTCTTTTGTTTGTTGAAACCCAGGATATTTTGGCGAATAAAGTTTTCAAGTTTTCCAAAATTAGTTCATCGCACAATCGTCGTTCAAAACATATTTCTTTTCGTGCTTTTGGAAGATTGCTATCAATTTTAATCTTATTCCATTCCTGCAATGAAGATCCTTCTGCTTGTCACCCTCTACGTTCTGCATCAGGCATGATAAGTATAGATATTGCAATGATGTGAGACTGTTAATTAATGTAATCATAAAGTCTACCTTCCGCTCGCCATTTATCTTTGGCATATAAACTTTTTATCAAGAAGCAATTACAACCCATTTTCAGGAGCTTGAGATGAACTTATCTTTCATCTTTTAGGTTAAATTCATGAAAATATCTCAAATTACATTGTTAGACAGATTCAATTTTTTTCATGTTGAACTTACATAAACTAACACTTTGAACGTCATTTTACGCTGGTGTTAACTCAACCTCGTATTACACCAGTTAACACTCATAACACCTCAACCTCGTTTTTTTCTCAATGAGCTTATTAAATTACGGAGAACAAAATCAAGTTTTCTCTGCTGGTGGCTAATGAGTTGTTAAAGCGTAAATTTTACCTGAAATCGCTGCGACGACCAGCAGTCCGGCAGCTGATAGCGCTGCGGCCCGTCGGCCTCCAGCATGCGTGCCTGACATGCTCGTAAAATCTCCTCCCTCAAAGTCCAGTCACAAATAGCGCACGCAAATCACATGTTTTCGTCTATAACCAAATCAAAACATGAGTAACAAAGGAAATCTGAACAGCCAGGCAATTTATGACGCAACAGCTTGAGTGTTTAGGGACTCAAGGCTGATTGATCGTCAAGAGTTTCGCACGACGCATCCACCAGTAAGCCAGGACACGACTGAGGGCAGCGCGCTGGTCTAGCCTGCCCTCCACTCCCTTACCTCCCCCCCCCCCTCATCGGCCTTATAGGCCGTCGTGTATATAGGCTCCTCCTTTTCCCTCGCCACCTCTTAGCTCTTGTTTCTCTCACTGCTCTTTATTCTCTGCGGCTTGAGCATGAAACAATTGCTAAAATAAAGGCATGTTAATCAATATCAAATACCTAGCATATTCATACAAATTTGTTCCTACTTTAAACCTACAACCAATCAAATTCTGTTTTCGCTTCGTACTATTTTCCGCTATCATTTCCAGACGGGTGATGAAAAAATACGAGGTCGCCGCCCCTGTCTCCCTCTCCCCCGCGGTTCTGGGAACAATATGCCAGCACTGCGTTTAAGACTCTTTGAACGATTCCTCAGCCGCCTCCAAAAGATTCTTCTCGAGAGGCTCGAAGAACTTTGCAATTTTCATTGTGTTTCCCTTGCCTTGAGTCACAGTTAATGTCAAGTTCAAGCAACCACTTAGGGTTGAAGCGCCTTCTTGCATCATACATAATAGTAACTATAGGTTTTAAATTGCCCATTGTGAATATAAAATAAAAGATAATCTCGTTAAGCAATGGAAAAATGGCTAAGTAATTTTAAAAGTTGTCCTTTTTAGATTAAAACAAAAGTCTACATTCGCCATCGACTGTCGACAGTCTGAGAACGAGCACGAGCATGCGACACTAATTATCATACAGGCTGTGAACATTACCTTGGACGCCCCATATCAATTGCATAACGATCTCTTACTGTAGCATTGATGTGATTTACTATTGAAATTGTTAATAAATTTTCTTTCTCGCATATGAATAAAACAACAACAATAATGGCAAAAAAAATAATAATAACAATACCAACACTAACGATTACACTAACACTAATAATAATAATAAACAAAACTGCAACTAATGCTGGTAATAATACATATACTAATAAAAATAGTACTAATAATAAAAAAATATTAATAATGAAAATAAAACAATTTGGAATTTAGAACTAAGAACTTAACTATAACTCCTAGCACAATATCGGACCATAATTAGTTATGATCAGCACTCTTCCAATATTATAGTTCAAGGACGAGGAATATTACAATTAACAAGCCGGTGAGCTTTGACATTACCTTCAGCTTTATGGCATTTCATACGTGATAAGATTTAGTTGTACTCGAGAATGATATGAGATATGATTACACGCTGCATCCTCTATACGAGTCTGCGCGGTGCATGGGGTGCAAGTCTTCCTGGATGTCTGTTAGAAAATCTTCGGATAATGGACCTAATATTCAAGTATCTCTTCTTCATATATATAAGTTTCACATGCAATAATATTTTGCCTTTCTTTAGAAATTTTGATTATCTCATCGTACTGACTATATTTCACCGTGATTGTGTTCAATAAGGACTGACTTCACTCTTCTTCTTAACGACTTCATTTTTAGTCCAAGCTTCGGTGGACACCAATCCGGACTAGAGGTAAACTACCATATAATATATAGAAAAATTTATTGTAAATTATTTATGAAATAAAGTTAGTACAATAGGGTTAAACGGCTGGTATCTCATTAAGTTGCCGTAAACTTCACATTATGTTTCAGATTAACTTCGCTTCCGATTGCATTACTTATTTTTTTTAATGGAAAGATGCATCTGAGATCTGAAAAAGCAAATTTTCTAATTTTAAAAAGATAGATTACATTTTATTAACATATGAAATAAATACAAAAACTAATATCAAAGCAAAGAACAAGGAAAAAAGTACTAATAAAAATCCCGAAAATATTATGAGCTGTTTGACGCGGAATAGGAACTGAATTGGTGAATATGCATGCAAACCTTGGGACATTAAATCAATTATTTTGCTACACTACAAGTCGTATAAGCTATTTATTTACAGAAACAAGTAAGAAATAAACTGTTCAGAAGGAAATAACCATTGAAATTGTTTTAAAATCTCTACAATTCGTGGTCAGCGGTAGAACGTAGAAATAGAACTTATGGTTAGAATCTTATTTGTGAAAGTATACCCTCAATTCATAGAAAATTCTGATCAAAGAAAATATTCACTGGACAAACTTATACAATATTTCTGGCAATGAATTTACTGCGCATTGTGTTGATATATGATATGCATATGATGCCCCAATATTTGCAATGATTGTTCATAAACTGGGGCTCATATATGACATAAATTTCCATTTAACGATTACATTATTGCCTTGAATTGAATCTACTAAAATTAAAAAAAAAATAAAAGGACAAAGTAGTTCATCATATATGAATGAATTCGAAGGGAAATTACAGAAATTTATTTTCATTCAAGGCAACAAACAAAACATTAGAAAACCAAGAATTCTTCACGTAAATTTGTATTTAAATTTAAAGTTATCGCACACCGTCTATACATCGACGCACTACACACCGGTCCGACACTTCAGCGAACTCGCGACCGATTCGACACTTCAGCGAACTCGCGTGCGAACTGGCCTGCGAACTCGAATGCAAAACCTAACTTCATTTCAACTGTGGCACTCATAAATCCTTCAATTATGAACGGATTTTATTCAAATTTGAAATATAAGTAGATAATATCAGTATTATTAACAAAAAGTAATTGATGTAAAAATCTGAAAAAATTCCCCCCCGCAAAATACTGATATTATCTACTTATCTTTCCAATTTGAATAAAATCCGTTCATAATTGAAGGAGTTATGAGTGCCACAGTTGAAAATGAAGTTAGGTTTTGCATTCGAGTTCGCAGGCCAGTTCGCACGCGAGTTCGCTGAAGTGTCGAATCGGTCGCGAGTTCGCTGAAGTGTCGAATCGGTCGCGAGTTCGCTGAAGTGTCGAATCGGTGCACTACACAGAGTCAGTGCTGTGTATAGCGCCGTAGCCAAGCTGTGTGGTTGTTGGCAGAAGCAGTTCACTGGAGTCACTGGAGCTCAAGGGGCTGTGGCTGCTGTTGGTCAGCCCGCGCTCTGCTGCTGCTGCAATAATAATTATATAGAAGTGAATAACTGAGCCGCATTATGCAAGTGTTGACTGATAACTAGATTTAATGCCATTTTATTACAAAACGTTTCAATTTTATGAAGAAAAATGCGACCTTCTATAATATTTTACAAAATTTGATTACCGAATTCATTAATAGCGTGCGCCGATATGTTCCTAATCTACAATTTTGCATTTAAGTCATTGGGGCAAGGACTGTGTGCGGGAAGTTTAGGCAACCAATTTGGAATAAGGTTAATGCTAAACCTTGCCAATATTTATCAAGTTTCGCTTTAATCGCTGTCAGAAAATTTGAATTATTTGGAAATATTTTCTAGCCCGTGAGAAGTTGTGGGTTTGTTTACAAATTTTCATTCAAACCAAACAACCGGAGACCAATGAGGTAGAAGACATACGGGATCTTCATCCAGTTTTCCTCACCACTGACCTTGTCTCATCTTACGCGTGTACCCGAGGGTACCAACCGCCAGGGAAGCTCCGCCCACGCCGCACACCAGCAACGCAGCGCCGAGACCTGCACCGAGTAGCTGCTCGAAGAACCAACCACAAGGCTGGCCGGGTACGCAGGAATTGCTGCAACGCAGATACTCATATTAAATATTGCCCTTACCAATCGCTGGAGCGTAGACGCTTCGACTGGGCGCAACAGCGCAACTCACACCAGTTCATCTCGATAAGGCATAACTCATACCAATCACAGCAACGTACACATCCCGATATGGCAACGCATAAATCTCGCAGCAACGCATAAATTTCGATGTGGTACAACTCACGTCAATGTTTGTATGCAAACTCTAATATAAAGTGATTCTAACACCAATTGCTTCAACGTAGGCACTTGGGGAAGTGTATTTAAAATAGTTTCTATATTTTTGGGATGCGGCCATTTCGATTAGAACTCGAACCAATCACAACAATTTTAACTCTTTCTTGTGGGAATTTAAATTTTGTATAGCACTGAAATTAAAGTCTGAAAAAAATCAAATCCCATTTGAATCTCCTTGCGTGTTGATATGTGTGATCACTCGAGCTCGAACAGAACAATTTCATCAATAACATTACACTCAGTAATTTATTGATGACACCAAAAGCATAAAAAAACTATCTACTTGGTAGGCTGAACCCTCCAGAAGGCCAAAGGTATTGCACATATCGACTACTTGGTGGACTGAACCCTCCAGTTCACAAGTCACTGAAGTATTGCACATATCGACACGCATATTGCAGGTCGTCCCATGCACGTACGTGGCGACCTCCTGTACGAGGACCACGACGAGGCCGTTGGCGAGCTTATCGCCGAAGCTCATGCAGCCGTAGACGAAGGCAGAGCTCTCCTGCACGTGCAAATTACGTTTTAAGACGGTGCATGAAATATTAAAAGGTGAAAAATTAGGTAGTTTTGCTCCGTAACTATGCGATCCCTTATTCCACCAATCGAGCTGTAAATAATGAATCAAATCTGACAGCTATTAGTGTAGTTAAAAACAATTTTACATTCCCCTCAACGGATTAAGTATTTTGCGATGTTTAAAAAATCGTGCGATTGCTGCGAGGTGCCGCCTCTACAAATAACTAACAACTTTTTCTGAACCAATTATAATATCCATATTAATTGAGATTCAGTGCAACCCTGAATATTTTATGAATTTGCAATTGAAATATGATAAATTACGATAGAGCATAGGTTTCGCTATTTGACTATCACAGAAAAAAAATACTTATATACGAACAGAAATAGTTGATGTGGTCAGCGAAACGATTTGTTCAGGTTTCAAATGAAGTTTTTCTAATGAATAGTTATGTGGCCAGCGAAATGATTTGTTCAAGTTTCAAATGAATTTTTTCTGTATTCATTTTTCCTGCATACAATTTGTTTGATGTTATTCAGATCACCTGAACGTCAGCCTAAAGGTAGAGTTTCCTCCTCAGTCTTGCTTAAATTCAATAAACTCTGTAGCTTAACTCTCAGTCTCTCAATAAACCATGAGCACCTCAATTACTACCTCATGTAAGAGGTTCGCGCTTACTGTGCAATGACAAAAGCTCAAAATTCTTCAATCAAAAGGCCATCGATAGAAAAATCTCTAAAAAGATTAACTACGTTCCATTTAACCACCATTTATTTTGCACACACAATACTAGAGCCATTTATTTCGGCTGTGGGGGCCAGAAAGAGATTCATCTCTAAGATATGAACCAATGTCTTCTTTTAGCATCATATATTTCATCACTCACAGAATATCAGCCATGTATTTCAGCTGTCGGGGCCAGGAGAATCATCTCTAAGAGTTTAAACTAAGCCTCGTTTAAACATCATGTATTTCAGCACTCACAGTACAGCGGCCGATCATGTCGGCTGTGAGGGCCAGCGAGAGGATCATGAGCATGGACGCTGAAAGTCCCAACAAGGCTGCCACGACGTACACGACGCCCTGAGAAAGCTGCGTCACCAGGGGCGCTGCGGTACCCGGCGCAACCGGCACGGGGAGCGTCCTGCCCCCGAAGAGCACCAGCAGACAGGCGACCAGACCTACCATCACGGCAGTCAACACGCTGCCCTGAACACGTTCATCGGGTTACACAACAAACAAATTTTCAAAAGTGTTTGAGTAAATTAAAATTGAGTTGAATGTATTGTAAGCTTTTTGGTCTTTAATAAAAGTCAAAATGTTAGATAAGCTAACTAATTTCTTCTATAAAAATTGAAAAAAATTATTTTTTTCCGAAGTGTTTTTCATGGGCATCGGTTAATGTTTTGTGTACACTAAGAAGATCACATTTATCTAATTAGTGTTGGCTATCACTTATTTCATGATGATATCACAAGATTACAATAATTATTGTCTACTGACAATAGTGCAGACCCCTGCCCATTTTACCTACCTTCTTGCCTGAACATTTCCTGAAGGTGCGTAGAAGGACGGTAGCCACGACGCCAGAGAGACTCATCACCAGCGGCACTAAGGCGATCAACTAAACGCGCAAAGTTACAAAAGGAATTTCTCGTAACATAAAGTTACTAATGCTACTTATTGGAAAATAATGCCAAGCATTTACTTGGCTATACACAGAACAGTGCAGCGCTGCATTGCAAAAACTCGTACTACAAATTCATGGTCCTCTTAACCTAATCTGTATATAGTTGAGCTGCTTTTTTAAAAAAAATAGGTTTAAACTTAACTTTCTAAATTCAATTTACGTATATCGCACTCTTGCATGTTCTAATTGACGTTCGGAAAGTTTAATCTACAGATAATTCGTATCTTCATTATTTCCAAATACTTTAGGAACTCTCCAATTTAGTAAGGATATGTCACTAAAAATATAAGGAAATTTTATCCTCTGTTTCGCGCCTACAGACGCCTGCATGGTGGAGGTACATGAACTTACCTCCGTGGAGTGCTGCGTTTCCTGGAGATAAACTGGCACGTACATGCTGCTTACGTTACAGACGAGGCGTGAACACGTGTATAGCAGCGAGATCTGTAGACCCGGAAAACCAAGAACACTCATTAAGTTATACAATATATGCAAAAATGAAAAGATATTTGAGGTATTCTAAAGGAAATATGGAATTCAACCATTATAGAGGAAGAACTTTTAAAAATCGGATAGCTTACAACCGGTATGTCATCTGATGAGAAACAATAGGGTTATTTGCAAAACCTAACCTGATAGAATTGAGGTTCTTTAAGCCAGTCTTTCCAGGACATCTGGACTCTTGTGTCGAGAAGAAGCTCTGCCTCGCTGGAGGCTTGAGACTCGCGGCGCTGATCGTTCATTTGGTCCGTCCAGCGCGGGTCGAATTCATCGAGGCTGCTGCTACTGCCGCTGCCGCGCCGCTCTCGAACTCCAGTCGCGGAGGGCCCAGCTGCCTCTTTTTGGGGGCTCGTTTTTAGAGATTGTTCTTCGGGTACATCTTTATCAGCTTCAATGGACGTTACTGCGGGATCCCTGGTGGCAGTTGTTTCTGGTGCATCACCGTCATGTTGTTTCTCATTTTTTTCTCCTATAGAAAATTCTTCATTCTCGTGGGTTTTGATTGGTTTTCTTGCCTTGACCTGAGTTGATGGCTGCTGCGTTGAGGTAGGAGAGGTCTGAACAGTTCGCGAAGGCCTGAGCACAGGATCTGGAGTGAACGCATGGAAGACCAGCGTGAAAACCACGCCCACCGACATCACCGTCGCCGTGACAATCTTCGTGAGATAAGCGTAAAATATACTCACAGTGGTGAAAAATTGAATAAATTGATGAATAAATAAGGTAGTAGTAATGAATTGGTTACAGCATAAATAGAAAGAACATACAATCTATTCGTTTAAAGCTTCAGTTTCGATAATTATGCTATGCCCTTTCCAAAAGAAATATAATTCCATCGAATGAAAATTTATTAATTCCAAGCACCTCAATATTTACACAAGTAAACAAGGAAGGTCTTTCGTAAATTGGAGCTCCTATTTGCGAATGTTCCAGTGTCTATTAGTGCATTAGTGGAAAACAGTTCGCGTTTAACGAGAATATTTATCGGTCAAAAATTACTGACCAAGTTGATAATTTATCTTCTGAAACAGAGAGAAACAATTCGCAAAGGTCGACTCAACAATGCAGCAAAATGACTGGCTCAGCACGACTTATAAATCTAAAACTCGATGATATAAAAGGTTTTTTTTCTAGAATACAGAATGGGTTGGAATAGCGTACCATGAAGTTATAGTCGTCGCTGGGGTCAAGAGTGTCACTGAGCGGCGTCATGTCCTCGCTGAACACCGCCCACACCACCAGGTACACCAACACGTCGCTGGTCACGTCGAAGAAATACCTGCAGTCAGCGCACAAACTTTATTTCTAGAATAAAAGTAGAGAATATATATTAAATTAACATATTTATTGCAATGTATGCATACTTCTACGCAAAGTTATTTTCAGAGGAGAGTTATCGGCACTGCGGGGATTGGATTGACATGAAGAGTACGAAAGTTCATCAAAAATATCAGTCTGTTAGTAAGAAATATTACTCAGAAATCTACTTATTAACAGTAAACTTTCCTTACTTCAGAAAGTTAGCTATGAATTTATATTATGTACTGTAGATTTCTCCACACCTGATAATATTGAGCTCATCTCTGTCTGCTTCACAGCTCGCGAGGTCCGGGATGAGGGCCAAGTGTGAGACTTGCACCGATGCCCATCCGAACTGCATGGATAACTCCATTATTTTGCAGTAATAACGAGCCGACAGTGTAACATTGTAGGAGAGAACACTTGTGTATTTGTTAATATTAGCATGCGCATGATGAGTAATTTTACTTAAGATTTATTTCTCATTGTGAATTTGTTTATTGCCATTATAGTTTAGAATTTGTGGATTAGGAATTTGCAAGGTGTGCTCTGAATCATTATTGTGCACTGCCAAGCCCGAGCGTAGATATGTATAACTTTAGGTCCATATGACGTGTATTATCAAAGTGAAATATGTGAATTGGTACGAATCAATGTAAGTGGTTTACTTGTATACATTATTTGATAGATAAATATATTACTTAAGTTTACGAGGCGCAAGTTTAATTATTTTTTACAGTGTTCCAAGTTCTATTGTTTATAGTTTCTTAAAAAAATTTCTAAGAAAAAATATCATAAGTATTCGTTACATTCAATCGCTGAGGCACCTGGAAGACACAGATAAAGATGGCCAGCGAGGCGCTGTACACAGCGGGGTAGAGCAAGCAGCCTGAGCAGCGGATGAAGATGAAGGGGAACGACAACAGCACGCACACGCTTCCTGCCACGGAGACACGTGCCATGTGTAACAAGTAGAACTACGACTTCTTTTTCATTGTAAGAAGAAGGATCGTCCGCTTTTTATCTAGTGATGAAAACTTTACTGCAATTTTAATGACGATGCTAAGTTTCACAAATAAGCCAATTTATTAATTGCAATGTATTGTAATGTAATTTGTAATTTTAAACTGTTAAAAATACCTGCTATCTACGTTAATAAACTATCAGTACTCGAGAAGATATGTTCCCTGTTGTATAAGGTCAAACACTTTGATTATCTGACACGTGTACTGCGGCGTTCACTTTTCTTCCAATATGGATATCACAAAAATTTTTGTTTCACTCTTCAAATTTCTCCAAATTTGGCAGTCCATTAAAGTAAACTAATGGTGAGAAATATTGAACGGGAATGGAATGGTGCATAATCCAAGAAATGGGTTAAGGGACATTAAAGCTCTACGATGCAATACTTCATACGCGGTTAAATCAATTAATTAGTGTTCAATAAATCTTGTGAAGCTACTTTTTTTGAGTGTTGATGCTCATTGCACCCTAAGTAATCAAACAGATCGTAAAACAATTCTTCATCATGACACAAATAAATAAATATGCTAAAGTTACTTATCGTACCAAAGGCATGCCAGGTCTTCCTCCTGCCGTATGGGGCGCAGCAGGTCGCCCGGCAGCCGCTGTCGCTGTACAGGCCCACGAGCGGCGTTGACACCGCGTCCGCTACCTGCCCCAGCAGTAGCAGCAGTCCCGCCGTGCGTCGCTCAAGCTGTGCAAATATTCATTTTACTTGCATTTGCAATGTTTTTATCTTTACCATATACAATTTTATAGTGCTCATGCATGATAGAATATCGGGATATATTCAATTTAATCCACCGTAATCCGGAGAGTTGTGTAATGAGTTGGCCACCGTGCAAGTGCACCTAAAGTTGTGCAGCAGAACAGGTCCGTTTGCAAGTATCGGTCACAAGGGATCTGAGTCTCAATGTCTCGATAAATGTCTAGAGTTCATGCTGTGGGTAAATAGGCATTCAATGATGGTAATTTTAGCATGCACTTGCGTTCAGAAAATGGCATTCATGGCTGCATTCACCGAGAAGACGTCTTGCATGTAGGTGGGTGTTTGGGTATTGAGGCACTCATCTACAGCACGTATTGCATTGAGGTTGGTGAGTCGGTAATATAAAGAGAACTCACCTACAACACGTATGGCATGCAGGTTGGTGAGTCGGTAATATAAAGAGCACACACCTGAAGCACGTATTGCAGGTAGATAAGAAGGTAAGTGAACCACATCGAGGCACAAAGGTCGTTCATGACGTGACCGACGCCATACGAGAGTTTTGTGCTGAGCTTAAGAGTCTTTTGATTATCCATTTTTTCGACTCGTTCGTTAGCTGGAACATGGAAACGCGAAGGATGAAAAAAAAAATTAAAATAAACAAATAGAATATGTAAACAAAAACCTAATCTTACCCACGTTAGTTTTTATAACCCGCATTTCGGAAAGAGCAATTTCAGCCAAATAAATCGAATGGATTAAATATAGATAAATCCTTTCTAACATGAGAGGCGACTGAGACCAAATTCTTCTATTTCCAGCGCATCAACAAACCATTCAGTTATGATTAAAAATAAGTATACTATTCACGTCGCATCGTGGTCATTCACTAAAAAGTTAACGACATGAAACTGCACATAATTTTTTCCTGTTAACGAAGCCAGTGTAATTTCCGCAAAGATCTGATGAGTCGTTTAGCGCATTGTATTGATTGCAATGATATCAGATACTAGAGAGCAAATATAATGTGATTACAATGCCGCTGATATATGCTCTCTAGTCTCGTTGCTCTCTAGTCTTCCAAATGCGCTTTATTATTCTCGAAAAGAGGCGAAAACATGTATTGTGAGGGCAACACAATTTTATGCATGACTTTTGTAACTATTTTTTCCTTCTCTGTTATCGAGTTGGAAAAACCTACAACAATCTGTATGTTAAACGTCAAAATGGTTTGTACGAAAATAGTTTATGTAGCAATTAAAGATTGATGAGCTCACGTTTCAACCATTATAACGCTATTAGTCTGGTCGACTGATTATGAGTTAGAAATCTAATTTTCAGGATCAAATTAAGAGGAACTCGTGCTCAATTCCGGCTAGAACATCAAACAGGCAAATTTTCTTCACTACGTTACCTAAATATTCTTATTGATGTTAGTGTGAATCAACACACATCAGTCACTCCCTCTTATCATTTGATCTAGCAAATTCTCTTGGTCATCGCATCTTACCAACAGATGAACAAAATAAACTTCGTTCTAAAATGTTCAGGAAGAGAACACGTACTCAGTTCGCAAGACAATGTCGCTACCAACACTGCTCGACGCTCGGGCTACTCAGCGCTGACTCAAGGAAGCCACTCAAAGGACGGCACGAACTGCACCAATTCACGATCAGTGTTCAAGTAATAACCATTCCAGGCAAATAGATTCTATTCGATAATTTTTGAACATGAATCCTGTATTTATAGAATTAATTAATAGGAGTCCATACTGGAGTTGCTGCATTTACAATGGTTCTTGCCTGATGACAGAGAAACGTTCGGTTTTACCTTCCAACAATTATTGCAAATCAATATCGTCGACTACGTAATTTTATTACTAATAATGAAGATTTCACGTTTTAGTAAACCTTTGAAAATGAGTTGAGTCTAGTCGAGTTCACTGGAGGTAAGGAGTAAACTCAGGTCACGAGACGCTACCGTCCAACTCTTCCGGACTGAAGAATTAGTAAGACCAGTTCCCGGCTTGCGCCTGACGCGCTAATTATTGACCATAACATTTACAGGGCTTCTACGAGGCTCCTGATCGCCTGCTGCTGCTCCAGCACTCGATGTTGTGCTGCTACGCAAGCCAGTCATGGACCAATCATTGCAGCACCAGAATTCGATCTCATACCGCTATTCCAGCACTAGGTCTATCTATTACCGCTATTCCAGCGCTAGATTACCCATTTTCGTGCCCATCTCCCTCTGCTATCCAGAAACAGGATCACGCACTAATAGTGTGTGATCCTTTACGCTGGCATTAAACACTGCAAATCCAGTGCACAATCGCAGAATCGCTCAATGATTAATTTCTGCCGTACAATAAATAGTTATTAGAAACATAACAGCACAAAATAATGATTAAATCGCGTTCACCTTGAAGTTAATAACTGATTTTCCTATTCTGTCTTCCTATTCTGGATTAATTTCTAGTTTTATAACTAAATTTTTGGGAAAAAGTGCTTGCATTCGATGCTTATCAAGTTATTTCTGTGGTTTGATTGAAAGTGATTGAGCATATTTTACGACCGTCCATCTCAGTAATCGTTTTCTTCGGTATAATATGCAGAAAGTCTTTTTTTTTGAGGGCGGACTAAAATGATTTCAGTTCTAGCAGTTCAAACCGTGAAAAAGTCACGTGAAAACTCAATGATAGCATTCAAATATTTATGTGGCCTCTGAAAAAAATACAACAAATTTGCATTTAGATTATCGTATTAGCTAGAGTAAAATCATATTCGTAGTCAATGATTAAATCATTGACCATGCCTTTTGCGACAACAATCTGGACTATCTGGTAAGACTTTCATCTGCATGCTCAGATGATGCTCTGCTCCGGCTGCATTTAAAATTTGTGTACATCTGCTAGGCAGCGCCGCCAAGTGATTGAGATCGCAATGATTGAAGCGAGTTGTGAGTCTATGTGATGTGAATATTCTAATTAACCACAGGAAGATGGTTGGGTGGTTAAGAACAACATGGTTTAGGCGGGGAGTTGCAAGCACGCGCGAAACTTGTAGCCAGCAGTGAAATTTAGAATCGACGAAAGGCCTAACCCTCAACTCTGATGCCACTATGTTATTAGTATATCATTTTATTCATTATTAATTTCTCTGAGATTTTCAAGTGGTGAAACGTTGTCTTTACAAATTATTTGAGATTTTGTGAAATCAGCACTGAATTGCAGCACTTAAATGTTTTACTCAATTATCAAATGCCTTGATTTTGTAGGAGTTTTAACACTTATCATTGAGAATAAATAGCTAATAATTGATGGCAATAATTTTGGGTGCGATATGGGTCATTCTTATTCCAGGCACTGAATAGTAAATTTGTAGAATTCATATAAGATAACTTAGATAAGCAAAAGGATCTACAGAGAACTGGATACTTTGAGCGCATACTATATACTCAGCTTATTTGAGCTGATGTTTAAATATCAGATCAAAGGTCGGCAAAGAGGAGAAGAGGAAAAGAAGGGAGATGTACATGCGTATAGTGAATATGACGGTCCATTTCAAACCCATATTTATTAACAACACTATAATTAGACTGAAATTATTATGTCTGATCTTCCCTAAATATCAAAATTTGTGAAATACTTGCATACTATTTAAATTTGAAGTCATTTCATTTGGATAAGCCGTATTCATGCTATTACAACGTGGTGCATTGCAAGCGAGCTTAATTGAATTATCATAATATTATTCAGGAATTGTTTATTATCTAACATATTTTTCGTCCAGCAAAGTTTTCTCCAGTTTCCCTTATAGTGCGAAAAATGCGACGCCTTCCTGCCGCGGTGTCCCGTAGTAATGCTCTATAAAAGTAAGTCAGGCCGGCGGGATAGCAGGATAAAGGCAGTCGATAAGATGACGCGATATACGGAGGCACATCTTCGCGGGAACCGCCCCAGTCGAAACGATGTCGCAAAGACCATCGATATTTTTAGTTTATTCGAAGCGTTTTCACGGTCCTGAGATGAAGAGCGGCCTCTTCGAGCCTCAAAAGACTTTTGGCTCATAAATGGCCTTGCAGGGAGGGTGGCAATATTTTGAATCCCCACAAAAAGTCCGCATTCTGACATTTATTTGAGATGGCTGTTGACTTGAAGGAGTAATAGTTCTTTGCAGAATTATGAAATTTTTGTTTGTTATATATTTGGCGACATAATGTCTTTGATGTTCTTTGATGTTCTTTGATGTTCTGACATAATCAAATCTTCTAATGTTCTATTTAGACGTTATTTAGATATGAACAACAATTACTTTTAAAATAGTTTTAGAACTTTCTGCAGCATTATTATTCAATGTTTTGCAAAGTGGTATCAGGAATGTTCGATGATGTTGCTTAATGTTAATGGTCTTGATGTCAAAATTCTTTAGGATTTACGGTGTTTTCCATGAAATGAGTTTTTCACATGAATACACACCCCGATAACACGAATAGTCATAAATATTCGCATGAACACTCACCTCCCCTTTGTCCTACAATATATAAGAATACATTTGTTGCAAGGCCTGAAACAGATAATGTATTTAAGCTATTTTACCCCGAATAAGTCATTGCATTACCCCGAATAAGTCAATACTTCCTCATCATACTCAATAAAACTAATAGACAGAGTGACAATCCTCCTAGATGTCTCTCGGTAGCTGCATGATAAAATCAACGTTCACTCGTAAAAAGGTTTCTTCGGCTCTCGCACCAACGTTGGAGGCACTTATCTTACAATATTGGGTATTTAGTATAAGGTTGCTTTCAGTAAACTCGCGGGACTATTACAACTGGCCAATCATTGGCCGATTGTTATCCTTCTGCACACGCCAACAATTCTAACGTGTGAAAGGGAAACTCGAGAAATTCCCAGCTTCTGCCATGCAGCTGAATGCCGAAGAAGCTCTAGGAACGAGATTACACGTCTGCGATAGCCGGTCATGACGGCGACGACGTGCTGTGGGAAGCTGGCGAGACGACGCTTGCCATATACGCCCGGATATTGTCACTGTACTTTAATCTTCGGCCGACACTGAAGCCATGATCTTGAATCATAATTTTGAGAAATAAGTCACACTAAAAATACATGAAATGTTCCTGCTGGAATATTATGAGCTTATTGAGTGAGAATCGTGAAATAGTAAGGGTACGCTGAAGTAAGGGGGCATGATAATAGCTGGAAGTTCTTGGATGCAATTACATTGCACAATATGCGGGACGCATTCATAATACTTTTGGTACACATTGGGCATCTTAAAAGACTCATTGTGCAACCAATGTTCAGGAGAATGTTTCCAGATATGTACATATCATGTTTCCTGAGATTTATTTCTAATTTATAATTAATGGCGAAAAATTTGCCCCAGTTAAATTTTTTGCAATTGAACTGGAGGTTGCAATGCATAAATGACTTTTGAAAAATGACACATTTTATGGTCTTATTACAAAATTGTAATCTTTCCAATGACTTGAAACATTGCATGAGCCAAATCTCCTACAAGTTAGTGGATGAATCATATGATGCTTAAAAATGAGCATACATATATAGGTTGTAGCATTATTTCTTCTCGTTTACTAAACGGTTGCAAATTTTTATCTCTATCTGACACGAATAATGAAATAACTTCAACGAAATTTCACATAAATAATTCTAAATAGTTGTAGCGTAATATGAAATTCTGTTAAATCTCTTAATATTATCAAAGATTTTTTGTGAATTATATATGCACAAAACCATGCAGAAGAGAATAATATTCAAAAAACGGCCTAATTTCGAAAATACAGTCCGCGGAGCGTGCAATTCAGTCCCTCATTCATCTCCTTGCACAAGTGCGCTGACAACACTTGAATGAAAAATGAATGTATAATTATCAAAACAATAATAAATAAATTCTAGTTGCTCTATTATAAGTTACAGGTGCATCTCGTAGATATAAATGCTAAAAATTAGATTCGATTCGTGGCCAATAATGTAGCACGCAAATCCTATTGACTGGACTTGGCTCAGTTTGAATTGGAATCACATGCATTGGAATAGCAAAATTTGCAAACGTAAAGGATTTATTGGCCAGGTACGGCCGAGTCAGTTATAATAATTCTAGATTTTAGGACTATAAAATAGCCCGTTAATTCCGTAAACTGAACTTGTCCCAGTTTAAATCGAAATCTCAGTTTTTTGGCGAATAGACTAATACGGAAGTCCTATATAGAAAATACTCGTCTCATGATAAATTAAAACCATAGTTCTTTGGTGCGGATAAACTTACTTTGAAGTCCCATAGGCGGGGCTTGACTCAGTCTGAATTAAAATCATAGTCGTTTCATGGCGAATTGATTTACACGGAACGTCTTATGAGCTAGCTTGGCTGGGTATAGATAAAAATCAGAATTTTTTGTGGTGAATAGATTTAGACGAGTACGTCCCATAGACTATAACTTTCCAAGCCAAAATTAAAATCATGAAATTTTGTAGTGATTTTACTTGCGCGGTCGTCACATAGGCCGCACTTGACCCAGTCTGGATTTGACGTGACTCACAATTTGACTAGTTCGGTGGGCCTGAGCAGCTTTCGTAGAGCGCAGGGGAAATCTCGCTGGGTCTCTTGAGAGGGACTCAATTAAACCTCATAACCCGGGGATGCCAATCTCCCCAACCCCAGGGAGCGACATCGCTCAGAAATTGAGTGCCCGACTTAATTAGCTAGAGTAGGTATTTCTCCAGACAGATTGACCTTTTAAAAAGTACAGCTAAGTCCAGAACATCGAACAGTTTCCAGTACTGGCATGTTTGTGGCTTTTGTTTGTTCAATGCGATAATCAATGCAGAAATATTAATAAAACGAGGAAAAAGTTCAATAATTATTCCGATTACAATAGATAGTTCAGCATATTAAGCAGAGAAATTATTTTTATTTGCACTAAAGAAATAAAGTTTCTGTAAATATCTTCTATTCTTTAATGTAATATTATAATGCTAAATTTAAAGTTTAGGCATGAAGTAAACTTTAGTGTATTATTGAAGTCACTGTTATGTAATTTCATTTTGAAGTATCTCTTTTCAACAGAAATTTCAATTAAATCTCAATAAATAACAAACTAGAATGAATTGACATTTACGACAATGAATCAAGGCCCACAGCTAAACATCGATCCTCGTAAATTTTCATTTGTATTGAAGCTTTTTTGTGACCGATAGAGGCGTCTTCTGAACGCAGCCATCACATCAGTTTGGCGGCTTACAAATGACTTTCATTAGTGAATCGAAACGAGAGAAATAAGTCAGATCAGAGCTCAAGTTTTAGGCCCAATGTGGGATTTATTTGCAAAAATTGGTATGGTTCTTGGATGAAAGCCAGAATCTTCGCAGCACAATCGAGTGGGTACTTGTATTTAGTGTTCTACTCATGTAGAAGATGAGCGGATGAGACCAATTAACAAGATTAGCTTCCCCTGAAGAAGCTTGTCATTTCTAATCCTATTCACGGTTTCTATTCAATTTAGTTTCAATTTAACCATAGCTCTGTGGGTGAACAACCCACTTCAATAAACCTTAGAGCTAACCAAAAATAACCATCCGTAGTGTTGCGGCATCCAGAAGTACTCTCAAATGGGTTAGAAAAATATTCTGATCAACAATTACAAAGCTCAAACCCGTGGTGATTTTTGGACTCAACGAAAACCCTCGGATATCCTTAAGTTGAAGCAACAGTGAAAAATAATCGCCATACTACAATTAGATGAAAAAAATTAGGATCGCTGAATGACTGCCTTGTAATCATATGTATAATACCATAATCTCTAAAGCTTCATGCTTGAGTCATGAAGAGAATTTTATTTCACATGACGGCTGGTGCTTTAAAAGTTTGAGTCTTTAAACCTCACAATTGTTTTAAAGCCCTGTTATCAAGCCGTTACAACATACAACGTAACGCAACTCCGGAAACAAATTTGAAACTAACTGGTTTTATAGGCAAATACAATTTTCTCGAATTAACCTATCACATGAAGGTATTTGTTCTGCTTCATCTGGAGGTGAGGGAAGCCATCGCACAACCGCAGCCGTTATGCCAATTACTTCACTGGAAATCCGTAGCAATTTAAAAGCTTCAAAAGTTGTCGAAGAAATGAAAGTAGTGTTGATAAAAATTTTATTTTAGGCGGTACTGAAGCCTTTGAAAACATATAGGAATATAAATGAGAGGCAAAAGTCGACTGGCTGGCGAGCGAGCACGTCGTGTTTGTTTCTTTGCAATTATAATAATTGAAGTAGTAAATTATTGTATGTAGTCATACTTCATGTGAACCGAGCGAATGGTTCTTGCTAAGATACTTATCGTTAGGTACAATTTCTGATAAATCAGTTAGTCCAATGCACGCTGCCACGTGTGCAGGTTCTCTCAGCTTATGGTCGTCAAGTAATTTTTATCCTTCACTTTCTACCATAAACTAGTCCATCACGTGAGCTTCCGCATAGTAGAGGCAGCGCATGCACCCCGACAATTGCATGATGGACATGGCCTTGAATGTTAGTGGTAATTCTTTTGTCAATTTCACACTGCATAAAAAAATTCATACGTCATACTCGATCAGTCTATCATATAGTACCGCAAATATCGATGAGTAGAGAACGTAACTCTGTAAGTCCAGACCTATAAATCAGACTAGAATTTCCTCGTGTCAATACTGAGCCAAATTTCGGTGTTTTTAGCCTCCAATATTATTCAGGTTGTGATAAAAATATTGTCGACCAACTCAGTCGTCCAAAAATTTGAGTGCAAATATAATTATTTCAAACAAACTCTTCGAAATGAGCTTCGTTTGGAATAAAAATTCCTGGAACCAACCGCTTCGCTTCTGTGATCGTCGTTGAGCAAATTCATCCTGGAAATTGGACGTTCGTGCAAATCTTGGCACTCAATTTCAAGAATTTTATTTATTCGACTGTAAACGGGAAGTCCCGCTATGTCGTTGGTGGCCATGTTTCTTGTTCGATATAAATGTTAAAATTTTGCTACATGGATCGAGGCTTCCAAGCCTTTAAATGCTTGAAATCACGTTCACGTTAGAACTGTAGTCGCATAAGACTGAATCTGCACATGGTTCAGTGACCACATCGAGCGAGTTACGACAGCTGCGCAGCTTTGAATTGGACAGACCTAGCAATGGATGGACAAGTTGACATCAGAATGTCTCAGTTTCTATTTGGATAATTATTACGTAGATACAATGCTGGAAAGGAGAAAAATAAATAATATGCACGTGATATAAACACAAGTCGTTTTTACTCGTCATTTTCAAGTCGTGAGCTCGTCAGGCACATTAATTCCATGCACTGATTTTTTCTGAAAAAAGTTGGTATGACGAGAAAATATTTCGCAATTCGCGTAAAATCACAATAAGGTATGCTTAAATGAAAATATGTGCACATAAATTTAGATTTTTTCAATAATTGATTTAAAATCTTGCGAAAAATAGTTACATGCGAAGATCTACCGTCAATCATGAAAACAAAAAAGAAAACAGCTCGGTAATAAGTGCAATAGTTACAAATAGTGTAGGTAAAAGATTTTTTTGTGTAGTCAGTAGGGTAGCGTGACATCAGCAGCGAACGCTGTACACAGGAATGGCAGGGCGGCTGCAGCAGGGGACGCTGTACACAGGAATGGCAGGGCGGCTGCAGCAGGGGACGCTGTACACAGGAATGGCAGGGCGGCTGCAGCAGGGGACGCTGTCGTTTTGCTGACAAAAAACAGGAGCGGTCGAGCGGCGGCGGTCGCACGAGTGGCGCTTCACGGCGGCAGAAAATTGCTTCCAAAACTGGAGACCAAAATGAAGGTAGGAATCGATAGAAGGACAAGCCCGACACTCGCGTGGGTTCAAAGCAAATATTTGAATAGTTTTCATGTCTTAATTGTAAAAATTCTCATAATGTCTTCAATACAGCAAAGTGAAATAATTATTCGTATTGGCTATTTTATTATTTTTCATCAAATTTTACGACGAACTGTTTGAGGACGTTTGAGTCGTAATTTTGTTTGAGGACAAATTTTTAGGACGGTTAATTTTACATGCCAAATAACCACATACTTCAGCCGTTCCCTAAACGTGTTTTCTGCTTAAAACTTAAAACATTCCACTCCAAATATCACATAATTACTCGAGAATTTCATTCGTTTTTGAACTGTGCAGTGGCTCGACAAATTTAAAAGATGTTAGTTCAATCGTTTCAGAATTTGAGTTTCCCGGTGATACTCCATTGATTGAACTCCATTGATTCAACACCGGATACCACCTAACTCAAGGAAATTCAACACCTGTTACCACCTACCTCAAGGAAATTCAACGCCGGATACCACCTAACTCAAGGAAATTCAACACCGGATACCTCCTAACTCATGGAAATCATTTAATTTCTAACTGCGCAGTGGCTACATCAATGGCGACAGATGTCAGCTTGGCCGTTAAAAAATAGGTTCTCCACTTTTAATAGGAGCAAGTTCAACCGTTTCAAAGTTGCCTTCACTGTAATAACTTTCATGATTTAACAACAGTTGTGGGTGCAAATGTAGTTAAAAAAATAATTTTTAGTTTCTACTTGGAATTTCCTCTAAACCCAGATATTTATTACATTTCAAACGGAATAAATCTGTTCAAATTCAATTAGTGCTAGGTCAGCCGTTTTTCAAAATTGAATTTGAATAAATAAATTTTTTTACCAATAAGTGGTATAAATAACACCTTTTCTCTTTTCGTGTATATCATTTATATTGTGAAATAAATCAGCCTTGTGTGAGCAATCAACAATAACATTTTTCTCAATTTGAAATAATATAAGAAACATTTTAAAATGCTAGAAAACAACATTGTTAATTCTTACAATTATTTTCACGCGGTAGCGAAATGATGGAATAATTTCAGAAAGTTTCGCCCCATTAGAAAGGAATACAGTGGCAACGCCATTCCAAGATGGAGGGCGCTGATCTAATAGCTCTTGCAAGCAATCGACCAACGAGACACAACCTAAGCGAAGGATTCAATTATTTGCTAACGAAAACTTAAGCACAGCAGCAATTTTAGATGGGGGTGAGAAGAGAATGAAATGAGAAGTTCTTCAAAATGAATGCCAACGCTGAATTAAATTGGCCTGGTTGAGTGCTATGGTAAAACAATATAAATGATTTTTGTACGGCTATGATATTGTTTAGATATGAGGAATGAAATAAGTACATGAACAAGAAAGCCCGTTTTAACTTTTTCAAATGGTGAAACAATGACGCAGATTTTCGAGTAGCTGCCACATATGAGTTTTACGAAACAATATATGTGATGAAATGTGAGGGTAAGGTGGCAAGCGGTCTAATAATAAGAATGATTCTGGTAAGGTGACAAACGGTCCAACAGTTAGACGAACTGTTTTTACAAGTTGTTGCTTTATATACAGACGAATATAGCTCCATTGTCATAAGTTAAAGTATCAATGGAATTTGTTCAGAAAGCATTATACAGTTGAGCCTATATATTTTGAATTTGAGTTTAGCTTGAGAACTAAATTCACAATAAACAAAACTTCTTCCAGTTTAAATGTCGGTTTCTAGGCTTCACTTAATAAAATTTGCTGTCAGTGAACCTTTGTTTAGCCTTTATTGACTTGGTAGTTCTGGTGCTTCAACAAGTTAAGTCACTTAGCTGACGAGATGGCCGCACATCCAGTTCAACCAACAGAACTTTTTCTAACCCGTTTCCCGTTGTTTCGAAAATTTTATGAACCTAATCCCCTACTTTAAAGTTACTTCTGTGTAGAAAGCAAAACCACGTTGAGTAAGCAACAGCTATTAAGAATGTTTTTGATGTAATTTTTCATAATTTTAAGCTAAGCCACCATCTTCAAGGATAGGGGAATAGGCGATTGCTGCTTAAACGGCATCTATCAGACGCCTAACAAAGGCTGTTGACCAACGCTTTAGGGCAGAACAAAGCCCGAATTATCGCCGAAACAATGAAGTTGGCATCCAGAGCAGAGATGTAACAGCAGAGCAACGGCCGAGCCAGACGCCTGATAAACTCTTGCTTATGTAAAGCTGCGATCCTTCTTCTCGCGCTCGTCAGGCCGAAGACTTCCATCAAGAAGGCTAGAAGAAGAAGAAGGCAAGAACAAATATATGTGCTAAATGTTACTGAAAATTCTTTGTATTTGTTCTGATATATTTGGATAAAAATTGTTCAAGTAAATAATAACAGACATACATTATTTTGGATATCTTATTTCATAATAATCATTTTCATCGTTATTATGATTATAAGTAATTTATTTTCAAACAAAATTATTTTTAGATGATTCAGAAGCTCCAAAAATAAGTTTGACTTCGGGTAACTGCAAATTTTTAGCAAATATTAATAAATAATTGATGAAAAATTTCCCTGCTTGTTAAAGACGATGCCTTTTAATTTAGTTGACCAAACACTGATCCTAAAAATAGATCCCCTGAACTGGGATGGTGTCTTTTTGTCTCAAATGGGAAATATTCGTCAACGGTTGGCACGTGTTAGTAGCTGCAGGACGCGTGTGATCTGAGGTGGCACCCGCAGGTCATCCTTCATTGAACGCTATTGTCTCGATGATGCGATGCCGTCCTAAATTATCTCAGACGCCATTGATGTCCTCACCAAAACAGTGTCTACTCAGCGACACTCACGTGATTTATTCCCTCACTACAGAGACACGTTTGAAAGTTCTGCAATACACAGTTTAATGGATGCTGAATATATAGTCAATTTCCGTAGGCACTATGTAGATGAAAAAATATAGAGAGTTCCCTCGCGCTATAATATTTTTCAAATCTCAAATTTCTCCCAAGTTGCATATTTACTATGATCATGCTGTTCATGCTGCAAGAAGGCATAATCTTTCATTGATACGTTGAAAAATTATTGAATATATTTTTTTATGAATGAGGTCTCACACTCCGAACTATTTATAAAATAAATTTAACAAATTTTGTACTTCCACCAAAATTAATAATTAATTTATTCTCCTTTATGATTACAATTTTTATGGTTTCATAAGATCCATCTAGTCACTAAGAAGACTTAATAAATAGTATGCTTCTTTAAGTTCTACGTTGAAGAGTTCAGGATTTCAAGGAACATTGAATAAGTGCGGCTTCGTTGCCCTAGCAACTTTCAAGTACCCAGCGTTGACGTCGAGAATTTGAAAAAATGTATATACTGATGATAAACCGTAAAAAATTGGAACTGTACTGAAGGGGATTTTTCTACACAACAAGGATTAAAATGCCTGCTAATGATGAGGGTTATTTATCGATCCGATAACTAGAATTGACGGTCTAACCATAATTAATGACATAATTTATCGATCCCATAATTAGAGTTGAAGGTCTATCCTTAATTAATGACATAATTTATCGATCCCATAATTAGAGTTGATGGTCTAACCTTAATTAATGACAAATTCATCGATCCCATAACTAGAGTTGACGGTCTAACCTTAATGACATAAGAGACGTTTGGAATTAGGCCGTTGATGTAGGGAA
Organism: Hyalella azteca; assembly: GCF_000764305.2. Lineage (NCBI taxonomy): Eukaryota > Metazoa > Arthropoda > Malacostraca > Amphipoda > Hyalellidae > Hyalella > Hyalella azteca. The sequence continues at coordinate 115,197 of NW_025940784.1, forward strand.
GGAGTGTGTGCATCGGAGAGGAGGAAACTCCTGATAATCGTTACTGAGCAATGAAATGAGGGAAGTTAACCCACGAAAGAGGTGAAGGTATTCGCCAATAGTGAGGGAGGTCGAAGGAGATGTCGACACTTGCTGTTTTTTCCCCCACAGGCGCTCTGAGCTAAACGATGGAAAAGCGACTTGCGTAGCATACAAAGTGACGCTATCAGCAGTCAAGTTAAAGCAGGCGCAATCTGCAGGCCGAGAGCGATAGGGTCAAATCTTCAGAACGTAGTGCATTAGAGAAAACTAAGGCACTGAGTAGATTCTTTATAATTTCATTTAGAAAACATTGAAACTATTTTTTATAACCAACATACAGGGTGTTTCAGAATTAAGTAACCCTTTGAATTTGTTAATAAATAAAAAACTAAGAACGTTATGAAGTTGAAACTTGTTTTATTTAAGAGAAGAACATTTTCACGGTAATATTGTATCATAGTTACGTCATTATCCTGTATAGCTTGCTAAATTTGTGTTTAATTATCAAGCCTTAAATTTTCATCATGATTCGCAACAGCAAAGAAGAAAGAACAAAAATTATCGCTACAGTCAATAACGATGTCAATAACAGAAGTTCAACGTGATTACAGGATCCATTTCAAAACAAGGATCCTTCAAAAAACACATTTAAATATCTTTATCGAAAATTTGCGGATATAAAAAATTTGCACTCTCGTCAGAAACACTAATGAAGGTTATGAAAGCAACGAAGAGAAGAGCCCTATTTTGTCAAAACAATTGTGGTGGGCATTTAAAAGATATTATATTTAAAAACTAGGATACAATATTACCATAAAAATGTTCTTCTTTTAAATAAAACAAGTTTCAACTTCATAACGTTCTTAGTTTTTTATTTATTAACAAATTAAAAGGGTTACTTAATTCTGAAACACCCTGTACTTCTCAAAAAGCAAAACCGGAACATTAGGATTGCCGGTTTTTCTTTTTAATGAAAATAAAATCCTTTGTTTTATATGTTATTTCCCATTACAATCATTAATTTAACATTAATTTCTTACTCGGAACTCTTCTATGCAATTGATTTTCAAACTAATTAGAGCAGCGTAAACATATTCCAGTCCATCATAGTTCATTGTGATTTGAATGAATATTGAATGAATTCTCGTCAGGATGAATACAATTCTCCATTAGTAATGCAATATCATGACTACGTGACATTGTGAACTTGTTGTGGTGTAAAGCTATTTATCTTTCTTGTGTGATCTTTAAGCTATACCTTAATTAAGATCCTATCTTAATCTTATTAAATTACAAAGCTATATGTATTAGGTTGAAACGATTATAAAACATCAATTGTTCAGTAACCTTAATCCTCTACGACAGCTTATCACTGAACAGCGTATCCGGCGTAATCCCGAAACCTGGAAACAAATGAACGCTACTTTATTGGGTCGTTTCAAAATAATTTCGTGCGATTTCCGTTACCTTGTGACGCTATTCGCCCTTAAATTGCGCTCTTGATTACGTGTATTCGTCGTTACCTCCAACTTGCCGACGTGGATGCGTCACCGATCAACTGCAAAACTTCCGAAATTCTACAATTACCGCTATATTTCAGGTAATTACTTGCTGATTGGTCGTACCTCGAGCTCATAATGAATTCGACTGAATTAGGATTAGAAAACTTTTCTAATAATAAGAGCGTACATGAGCGCATTGGAAGATGTTCAATAATACTTTATAAGATAGTTGGAGAGAATTTCTGAATGGCTAATGAGATCTTTAACAACTCGAATTTTCAACGATGTATAATTTTAGTAGAATTGTTGATTTATTTGAACATCTTCTGAGCCTTTAGGAAGAAAAACTGGAATATTACTTATAATAACATTACAAGCCAAATATGTAAATCATTGAGAATGAATGCCCATTGCACTAAAACGCTCGAAAGTAGGTTCCTAAGGCTTAGAAATTTGCTGCACGGAATGAATTGCGAGAATAAGTGACAGTCATTTAATTGTCGTCAATGATGTTAAGAATTAAATGTATTCTAAATTTTGCCTTGAGGTTAGAACCAAACACTACCTTGGGTCCAACAAGCACAAGCGCTTCATTGACGCTCTCCAGTACCGTAATTATGACATCAATCAAGTTTTAACGACACTGATATTAAACTATAAAAAAAGCAAGCGTATTTTCATCAAAGCAACTGGTAGAAAATTAAAAAAGATGTAATTTAGCCATTAAATTATTCTTAGAAAGGAATCAAGACCTGGAACAACCTATTAAATTCAAGCAAAATTCAAGCAAAAAAATTCATTGGTTAAATTCAAGCAAAATCATGATGGTATTTATATTTTTAGTTACTTCTGTGCAGATCCTCTCTAAGATTTTGTAGGGAGACTTCTTGCCAGCAGTCTCATTATAATTTATTTTGATGTAAAATTAATTCTCAAAAGACATGCACTGTGAGACCTGACTCACTTGAAGCTCATGGTGCTTGGAGACTCTCTTTAATGCAGCTCATGGTGCTTCTTTAAGCGAACAAAACCAATTTTCCAATGCAAAAGTAGCGAATGCCCAGCATGGAGCATTACAACAGGATGGCAAAAGTCAAATAACTTGAGTATTACATAGGAATTTGTTTGAGAAATTAAGTAAATTGAGAATCTACTCGTTAAAATGAATCTGCTTGAGAGGTGGGTCGGTTTAAGTAGCTAAATTTCTAAACCTGATGTCAGAACGATTGAGCATCAAGATGCGTGTTAGCGTATGTAGGTCTACCAGTGGTTTGATTTAATCAGAGCCTTTGTATATTGAATTCACTTTTGAAAAAATATTACAGAAGGAAAAAAGTTGCAATTTAAAAACATCGACAAATAAATTACTGTGCTAAATCAATTTCAATGCATGTGATGCATGGTCGATGTTTCTTTAATTGGCGTTTTCCCCATCGTCAATCGGAATCCCAGGAGGTTAAACAACCTCGGCGCTCTTCATGTGTTGTAGCTTCACGCTGACGACGTACGCAAACTTTTCTGCCAATGCCAACCTTCATCCGTAATTCCCAAGCGGCGGCAAGGAGCGAGTAAGCTTGTCAATATTTAATAGAGTGAAGCCGCTTGACGCAGCATTTCTCTGCGCAGATTGCTGCATTCGCGCTGCGTGTGCTGCGAAACAAGCATCCCGCGTTCCCTCGACGTGCTGCAGGTATGATGTCTTCCGTGTAATATAATTGGATGTATGACTTCTGCTGCTAGGGGATCAAAATAACAACATAACCCTCGAATGAAAAAAAAAACATGTTTCAGGCAAATTTTCACTTTAAAAGATATTCATCTAGAGAGAGTTCCACTATTCCAATTATTTTATAAAACTTTAACAGACCATGATGCCCGAGACGTCCTAACACAGAACCTTCAATAATTCGTTTCCAGATATCTTCTTCTGAATTTTCAATCTTATTTTGATTTCTATTTCCTTGTTTATCACGAAGCCCAACAAAGCTCACAAGCGACGTCTTCTAGTAAAAGTTTATAGGAAATAGCGAGTTAGTTGAGAATGAGAATGACAGTCTCAGTTAAGATTTAAAGTGGCCCTACGCACTAAAGTAAGACGATTAAAGTGCCTGTGAGAAGTTGCTGTGGACGTCCTATGGGCGTGCTACTGCTGCCAAACTCTGCTCACATCTGAAGCGCTTTCTTTTAAAGATCTTAATGCCATTGGGACCCAAACATGTACACGAACATGTGGTCGAAAGCTATAAAGCTTTGGGATATATCACCGCAAACTGATCCTAGGAATTATCCGACGGCGTGGCAAGAATTAAAATCAATGCCTCCTGACTACCAGAAGTCGTCGTTGATTTTCAATTCTTAACAATCAAATTAAACGTTTTCATCAGCAATTCGGTGTGACTATTCGAGTGTTTTACCAGAGGACTTATGAGGATTTTCAAGATTTATTGGATGATTTTCCACAGAGATGATGCTTCCATGTTGTCAACTTCACCATCACTTCAAATTGCAGTGGCAAGGCTTTCCATTGTGGTTCAAAATAGACCAGAATTCTTTTTACCTGTAATCAAATACATTGCTATTGCTGGGCTGACTTGTGTGGATGTTTCAAGATTACACTTAAGGCTCAGTGCGCGTAAGTAAGCGCAGCGCACAGACAATAGTTCCTGATGTTCGTGCTTACGGTACATCTTCTCTATTGTTGTGTCTAACTCATTGTACAGGATATTAATTATTATTGTTGTTGAGACGGCCTCCAAATGAGATGCTCTGTGCGAACATGTATTGAACCAATAACTCTTCAAAATATCTGACTAAATATTCAATATATCATATTGGTGGGCAATAACTCTCCAGAACGGCTTTGTCGTCAATTTAAAACTGACCTTCATACACTAGTGTTCGTAATTAATAATGAGGGCGCCGAACAATGGCGAAAAATATATGTATATCTATCAATGCCTGTGCGTACTGGTGAGCTGAAAATACTCGCCGCAATGGTAATTGTGTCGTTTGCATCGAATAGTTACGCTACCGTTCGATTTTAACAACAATCGAATTGAATAGTTGAGCTGATAACTCAGTCCAGCATCGTCGATTATAACGAAAAACTTCGTCGCTAGTTGATAATTTTAAGTATAAAATCTCCATAAAATTGTATATTAGTAGTGAAAAAGTTAATCAACCGCCTTAAAAATGTCCCATGATAATTTAATCAAGCGAATAGCAAGCTTTAGCCAGACTTTCAGCAAATGAACGTATAAGTGAACAAACTTTTTTACAGTCACATCGCAATTTAGTTTAGCAATTCACTCCAAAAATCATTCTTTAATTAATTAATGCCCAAACAATACGCATTTTTTCTGATCAATTCACACACACAACTTCGTTTCGTAACAGCCTTCCACTAAACATAGACTTTGTACAATTCAAATCTCTCAACATATCTAAAATCTATGCCTCAACATCAATGCACTTTGAATACAAATTTGCAAAATGTATCAGTAGGCACAATGTAAGATGAATACCGAATGAACAAATTGGCATAATTTATAATGAACGTACAGTTGCCAGTTGTAACTGGGACAAAGAGTGAGTTACATCATCGGTATGAGTGTGGAGTGCTTCAGTGGCAGCGGCGATGGCTAATCGGGAAGGACGTGACAATAATATCCCGCTGGTGCGGCTCTCCTCATCAACGAGTGCTGCAAAAAAACAGGCGCCGTCGGGAGCCTCGCGGGTGCAAGTGTGTACCAAGTCAATATGTGCGCCAGATGAGACTCTCTCAGCTTCTGAAGATCAACAGATGAGTGAGGCTAGCGGTTACTGTCGATTTTGACTGCTGAATGAAGATGGCCTGAAGACATTCGGGTCCTTTGTAGGCCAATGCGTCTTGTTAGAGGAAAACCAAAGTTTATGTAGAAATTAATAGTGCAAATAGCAATTTTCTTTACAAAACTCGATGCATTTGTTACATTCTTATGTGGGTATCTCATCTAAGATAGCTATTTACCTCTAGGTAAATTTTTACAAATGCAGTAGATATACCAAAATAATAATAATGTTTGAATTACTCTTTGATAATTTCCTCAATTTGATAGAAGAAAAAAGTAATCATTGCTATCTACACCTCCCGCCTGAAAATTAAGTCCTGATTTGTCCACAATCTGATATATGCTTCAATCTTGTCTCGCTGTGCGCCGCGGTATGCTAACTGCCTTCTCTTCTTTCAGGTACGGCATAGAGTGGCTGTCTGATGCCGTTCAAGCTGCAAATTTTTTAAAGTGGGGCATTTGGCTCACCGGACCGAATAATTGCCTTGTTAATATCGGCCTGATCTCCTACAGCCCCTCTCTCTCTGGCGCACGGCGCTCCTCCGCTGGGTCTCATAACCTTGGGTAGGGCCTTGCTAGGCACTGCATCAAAAATTGTGAGTCAGTTATGTGCACAACATTGCTGATCGGCTGTTGCTGATAATTCTGTGAGTTATCGTTCTAAGCATAAGATAAAATTACTCGTTTTACTGGTATTTTCTACTAAAAAATATTTATTTTGTGTTTTATCCCGATCAAAAGAAAGTCCACTGAACTTTTCTTAGATTTAACGATTCAAAGAAAAGTCAACATTAAAACATACGAATTGTCAATGCTTTAATATACACTTGCGAATAATTTTTTTGGAATGAGAGATGTTCGACTAGTGAAGCCTTCATCTCCACTTTCTACGATGCCGTATGATCATATTCGGTAGCTGCCCGACAACGAAGCTTGCAACAAAATGTAACGAGTTTGTAATGGTGCGCGAAGTTTGCGTCAAAACTTATGGGAATGTTACCAAGACAGCGGTCCGTGAGGGGAGGAATCCGGCCCACGTGCCTTCTAACTTGTGTATGCTGAAGCAGTCAATCTAAGAGTGTAGCAAAAACAAAAACAGTTAAATATAAGCGTCTTGTTAAGCGAATGTAATTCTGAATGAACCTACATAATTGCTGATATTATTGAGGGTGAAGCCTGATTACCTGAGGTAATGTTATCAAATATATTGTAGTGACTATTGCATAAAAAAAGCCCGCCCGGAATATTAAATTTCAATTTCGATATTAGCAGCAATTAAGTGAAAATGTGGATAACTATTACAACTGCACGAGAACTAGCAGCGAATAAAGTAACTGCAACTGAAAAATAATGGTCATAAGGAACAATATTTAGCGAATCAGCGGACATGAACAAGCAGTTACGATGCTTTTACTGCGATTGAAAATTCATCATATAATTATTGATTTATTTATGGTCTCTTTTGCATGTCAATAAATGACAATGAAAAAATATTCGCTGAATTGAACAAACGTGAATTTGAAGGCAAAGAATCTTCCGATATCTTTTCATGATATATAAATAAAAAAATGACACTGTGGAGACAAGTTTTATTGGCAGCATGCACTTCTTTAATACATAAAAGACCAATTAGCACGCTTGTGTTTACAAGGTTGGCGTTTACAATAATTTCACGTTTAAAAATAAAAGCCATTGCATAATCCCTATCCATTAGCAATTTCAATTGGAACAGAAGATAAAACAAGGCTCTAAAAATCTACAGGGACTTCTTGGATCGGAAAAATGAATGTTAAAATAATAAAATTCGGTCATCGGTACATCGCAATGTTCTGCGTAATTATGCCGAGCTTGAGAATGCGGATGTGAAATGTGAATGGATGATTCCAATCCAATTTCTGCTTATATACTCACCCAATCTGATGTATAATTTCGTACACGATAAGAAAGATCGATTCGTTCTAGTCCGTGTTATACATTTCAATCCGGTATTGACTCGCACAACTATAACGAATTAAGTATTATTCATTAAGCCATAGAATAGCATGCCTTTAACGTCCCTGATTCACGTAAGTTAGATTTTTAGAGTTTAAGATCTACAGCAAGCAATGCAGTAAATAACTCTAGGTCTTTGAAAGTCGCTTAATAATTCCATTAGCAAACGGTCTACATAATTATTTTTAGGAACTAATCTAATTCCAGGAATTTGAACGTCCGCTGCGCTCTGCATCAGTCCTCTTCTTATGATTAGGAGTTTGTAGTCAGACGAAATAGCGACGGCAATGTCAAAATTACTCGTTTTCTAATCATATTACTCTGTCTTAAAGATTATCTACTTTATAAGTATACGGTCATAAAAAAGTCTCTATTAATGCAAAGGATCTCATTTTTAGCCGAGATTATATCCTGTAAATTCACTAATTTGTTTGCCTGAGAAGTTTAAATGGGAATTGTTATTTATTAGTTATTAAAGTTATTTCTCATAGTTATTTCTCATAGTCATTAGGTAACACTATTCAGAGGGATTTCCGTTAATTTCAACTCTAATTTCTTCAATCCCTGATCCCTGCTAATTTTTCAGTCTGCCATTGCGTATAATTCGTCTGTGCGGGCTCAGGAGCCACGTCAGACGGACGTAACAATGGCCGCGGGCTTGCATTGTGCTGCACTTCTCCACATGTCGGTAACCCAGCGTTAACTGATGCCCACTTAGGCAGGTGAAGAACGTCCAAATAAGGGCCACTTAAGAGATCCATTCTTGCCGTGAAGTCATGGGAGAAACCCAACTACAATTAAATAATTAATTGGTAGATTCCGTTAGATTTTTATAGGTAACTTAAAAATTTGATATGCAGCGGATCAGCCTGGAATTTCCTGCATGTAATTTCTTTTAATGTAAAGACTACTTTTTTCAGATTATTAATTTTAATTTAATATGAGACATAAACAATAGCCTGCATTGTATAATAACAAAGTTATTTTGGGTTTAGATCCCGTTAACCTATAACAACAAAATAAAATTTTCAATTATATTCGCGAATGTTTTTGCTAACGAAAGTGAAAACTAATTACTAATGTCGTCGCCATTATGATTCAATTTAATGAATGAAATACAAATTATTTCCCTTGACTTCCGGGCAAAATTTCGTGTTTTCCTCATTGGAAGTTTCAATATACGAGTAATTGTTTGTTAATGAATAACATCCCTACTGCACAGAAAACACATCCATGATGCATCGAGCGGGACTAGCAAGAAAAACTTCATGTTTGGTTGTTCATTAGAAGCAGTGTCGGCCATATTGCGAACGTGAGGTTCTTTTGAAGTCTTCATTTAGAGCTCTCTCCCCTCAGCGCGTTTCACGCTTGGAGCGTCCGACGCTGCCTCTCACGCACGACACGCTGGCCCTCGCAACTCAGTGGAACACACACTCGCTTGCCGGCCGTTCTACCAATGGGTGTCTGTCTCATAAATTGCGGCAGAATAAACTGCATAAGCTCCCCCAGCAGTCATATTTTGTGCATTTCTTGCCTAGGCAGAAGTCTCACAAACTACTCAATGGCCGGACTTTCACCTATGTTAAAATTCCGCTATACTTGAACTTGATGTTGGGTACTTACCTTCGGATAATTAGATCTCAATAATTATTGTATCAGCTCCTTCGACTGTTTTTGCATACCTTTTTCCGCTTTTATAATTTCAATTATATGATTGAGTTTCCTGCCTCCTTCTTTCAAAAGTGCTCTCCATTTTTAACGATAAAATTCTAAAATAATGTTAGTGATTTAAACGTGGACATGTAAAGTAAAAGATAACCTCCTGCAGGAGACATGATGATGATGTTATCTTTTAACGCAGGAGGTGTAAGAAATAATCTCTTGACCTCGGTTTAAGGTAGTCTTTTATTGAATAGGGAGTTAAATATCGATTTTCTAATGCTTCTCATACTCTTAAGTTAATCATTCATTTTCATCACATCGTAAAAAATATAGCAATGGAACATAGGCTTTCGTTGCATTATTTGTCCAAACGATTGCCATATATTAACTTGCTTTCAAGATCCATAAGCAAGCAATTGAATCAAAATAAGATTACCTCTTCCATTTATTTCCTGATAAGCTCTCGCAAGCTTAATATGAAAAAGCTTTAGTTGGTGGAGCTCGAGGCGCGCAGTTTTGCAGGTTAATGAGACGGTCGGCCGTCTCATGAGCAGCTTTAGAGAACAGAATCTTTCATATCTCATTATGGGGCGGTTATACGCAAGACACTTGCCGTAAGCCAAACGTCCACGCGGAATCACGTTATTTTATTTCAAACTTTTCAAACACACGTGGAATTATAAAATTTTAATGTCAGTTGAGTTTTTACCTTCAAACAAGGCAAATTTTACCTGGACCTCGTTCTTCCGTGTCAAACATTATTCTATCGAACTTTTCGTACTTTTCATAAGCAAACAATGAAAAAAAAAGATAGCGTAATAATTTGTGTGGTATTTAACATGGTTTTTATTAATTTACTCTTAATTTCAATTCTCTGTCTGTTGTTATATTAACTAATGCAGACAGAGCAGAGAGCAGTGAGTGACAGAGAGCTCATTTTCTCGCCAACGAAAACGTGAAGTCACGGACGGACAGACGGACGGACAGACGGACGGACAGACGGACGGACAGACGGACATGGCGAGCACAATAGTGCATTTTTTCCATAAATTAGAAAATGCGCTAAAAATCCTCATTTAAAACGTTTCATTCTAGGATATTCAGTATAGTAATAAAAAAACTAAATCAAAGAGTGGAAGATTATTTTAATGATCAATGAAAATTAATTACCAATTACTATCTGTGGGTAACTAATTGTTTAAAAAAATATTGATTGTCAGTTTGTCGCACGTGTTGGAGTAGACAACGCATGAGAACAGGAAAGATTAAATAGGATTGAGGAAATTTCGCGGCAAAAGAAAAACTTCCATACGCAACAGAAGACACATTTAACAATTGTCGCTTGCGCAGTGTCTGCTTTAGAGCATGGATCTGCAGACTTCTTTAAGTTCTCATTTGGCGAATGCTTCCCTTAATGCAATCAGTTGGGTGAGGGCAAAAATCAATCCAGCGCCGGCCTCCGAGATTGCTTCAGTTGAGCCACTTGCCTCCAAATCAAATTTTTGACAAAGCTCCTCAAGATGAGGCGGCCATTTTTTCCTCGTAAAAACCCCTGGAGTGGGATTAGCTTGAGGCGCACTCTTTTTCACACAATCGTACAAAGATTGAACTTCTTCTTGACGCTAAAATTTATTCAAGATTAAACACTAACTTAAAAACCCATTATGATTGCAAACTTAATGTGTTCATTTACATGAGCAGTATTCCGTCATGAAACAGGGACGCGTTTGTGAAAATTTTACTTGACTGACAATTCGGGTAAAGATTTCGTAACTTATCAAAATCTAGTCATTACACTTTGCGATCTTAAAACTTTGTTAAACATAAAACAACTGTACAGTGTACACTTACATATGACGTCTTATCCAAGGTTCTTCTGATTGTCTTTATAGACTTCAATCTAGACACACTTCACTATTGATGAGTAAGTTAAAACTTGATGATAATAATTTGTAAGAATTTATCTTCTCTAATTTCAATAAGGAGACTTGAATTGATGTCCTAATTTTCTTTTAGCAACATATAGTATTCATGGACAATTTTAAACTACAGTGAATTTTTACTGAATAAATTTTGCAGAACCATTCAATGGTACCGGACTGTTCCTGAAACACGAAACGCACAGTGGAATATTAAACTTATTCCAATTCAGTACATGAAAGCTTTTATTCCAAATTTTCCAATATTGTGGTAAATAAATGCTGAAATTAAATAATTTCCAGTAATTCATATTTCCAATGCTCGCATTACTTTACAGTTTCTAGAATGGTCCCTTTTGGAGAAGTAAATCCTGATATTCCGTTACCTGAGCCAAGCATTTCTCAGTATAATTTCAAATGCATACGCGTTACAAGTTTACTACAACTCAAGTACTGCCAGGTTAACTTCCAACTCGTTTTTCTTCCAGAATATTCCCTTGGTGGTTTGCGCTTGCTCAAACAAGTGAAGCTAATCCCCCTCTCCCTCCAGTTGGCGGAGGGAACGGCATTGCGATGTACAGTGCCAGTTTGTGGTCTTGTTTAAGGCTTTTTGCGCTACCGACATCGTCATAATTCGAGACCTTCAAGTCCCATTGTTTTTACGTCACTTTTGAAGACGAGAGACGCTCTACCGAGCGAGAGTAAGATGAACGAGTGTGTTCTTGGGGCAACGTGGCTTGTCTTTTTAAAGTCACTCTGAAGAAACTCCGTACCTGTTCGTAAAATAATTGAAAATCGAAATTATTATATAGAGTCTGAGATTATTTTTTGTGAGCATTATTAAGTGATTATTAAGGAATAAATTATTTAGATTTGACTCTTAACTTTATTCGAATTCGAAACTGAAAGAAAGGTTTTCGCAATATATCGCTTCGCCTTCGATGGACGACATGTAATATATATTCGTGTGATAAAATTTAAGTAAAATAAATAAAGTTTCGCTGTTCAGTCAATGATTTTGCAGTCTCTGCCATGACAATAGCGATAATGATTTATCCGCATTGACAAACATGAATTTCATGATATCTCTAGACTGGCGACTCATTTATTATCCAGACTTCAAACTAATTGTACCAAATTCTATTAAACCTAATAAACAAACAACAGTACCTGTGATATCATTTTCAGCTCGCCAACGTGATTTTATGAGTGTTTTATTGTGTTAATGTGGTTAGAAACAGAGGGATGAGTATGTCTCTACAGTTTTCCGTCTTGTTCTTACGCCAGTTAAACTTTTACTGTATTATAAGAACCATTCGTTGCATGAATGCGCTGTGCAGCAGGCTACTTGCAACAAGCAAATTAAGTGTAACTCCATGAATCCTAATTATTTTTTAAAGGACAGAGTCCAATTCAGATAGCTTAATCCTCTAAGTTAAATTTCTTGAGGAGTTCTAACAGTTTGCACAATGTGGAACCACGCAGCAACAGTCTTGGCCGTTGCAGCGTTGCTTAATTAAAGTAAAGCAGAGGCAGTCCACTCACGTCCCGGTGCCAAGCCCTTTGAGAAATGACCGGCCCATGTTGCAAAAACCTGCACGCCTATCTCCTGTTAAATGGACAATTTTTGACGAGAACCCATGAGTGCAAGTACTATAGCTTCAAACCAATAGAATTGCAACGGTAGCTCATCCAATGGGTTCATTTCCTTCTCATGATGAAAGAACGTTTACAGCTGACTGTTGAGAAGATATAAATAACAGCAGGGAAATAGATGACTTTGATCATTTTAATGAGATTTGAAAAAATTGGATTAATTTGACTTCTAATACAGTAGAGTGTTATGAGTAACAAACACAAGGATAATTTTCACATGTAAAAACCTGAAAATTTTTAAATGCAGTATAACGGGACACATTTTAATGTTGGTCCAATTTAGAAATTAGGATTGGTTACCTACAATCCTTATTAGCGCCTGTTTTAGTGCTTAACAGCTCCACTGTGGCGCGTTACACTTCTCGTGAATTTGCCATCGGCATCGTGTCGTACACTTGTATTCATTTCGTCAGCACGGCGCTGAAAGAACCAAATGCATCTTTGTCCGAGTCTATAAAACGAATGCGACACTCTGAAGAGCAGCGGAGCAAACTCAATGCTGGCCATCTTTGCGAGTCGCGCGATGCTACATGTACGAGTTTCACAGTGGATTTTTTTCTGCTAGCTCTGAGTTTTCTGAAAGCCGTCTAGGAAAAGGAATAAGTGGGACTGACAGGGTCTCTGATACAAGTTTTGGAGGTGTCATTGAAGGAGTGCATTGCTAAGTGCCTTCCAGGGCCACTTCCGAGTGCGTGCGGAAATAAAAACTTGTGCAATGTTTTCCTTGAATTTTAAGTTCGAGTTAAATCAATGAACCAGGTAGATCCATACCTTTAATGGGAGCATTATAAATGGTGGTAATATATTAAATATAAGGACCCTGATGATACTTACCTGATTTTCGATTGCGAGCGTGTATACTGTTGAAGTTTCTCGTTGGTCAGTTAGAACGCGTCGCATAGAGCTTCTCGTTCATTTATGTTATGCATGTTTAAAAGTTTGATCAATCGTTTGACGCGTGACTGACGATGCGCGGCGTCTAGCACCATGAGCTCTGGTCACGCCTCATATCTACCATTCTTTATTTGTATAGAAATCATTCCTTATGAAGCACGTGATTCGGTAAAATATCCAAATAACGATTAGTTAATCATGTGAATTTACCTTATCATACTAAGGACGCTTATTTTCAGAAAAAAATATAGGTAATCGATATTCTGCAGGAGTCAAGAAATCCCGGAACGTTCATGCCCACAGCCTCATCATTTGCCGCGGTGCAATGAAGCGGGTCTGCTGATGCGCAGAGTCAATTTGCCTGCGTCGGTGCGGCTTGATGAGAAGGACGCAGTTTTAGTGTTCGTGTGCACACACTGGCTGGGGCAGAGCATTGTATCTACGAGGGCTTTGCTCTGCAAGCTCTAATCAGGAGCCTCATCTGTTCCAGATTTGACTTCTGGTTCAGGGGCGGCGTTGGCTCGCCAATCATGCGGTGCACCTCCAGACTTTTTGGTCTCTCTAAAGCGAATCTGAGAAGCTATGTCTCTCAAATATAATCATTGCATTACAATTGATTAAGTTTGAAAATCTTCATCCTGGAATATCATGAAGTTAGTAATTTTATCCATAAAAGATCCAGAACAAATTTTCAGGTTTTTCTGAAAAAATATTTAATAAAACATTGTGTTAGTTAACATTATTGAATACATGTTATACAAGACTTTAGCCATACTCGGTGACTTTAATGAATAAAACGAATAAGTAGGAACCTTTTTCAAAAGAAATTTTAAGTCGAATATGAAATAATTTGTACGTGCACAAAATAAATTTCATAAAACTCCAATACATCCATTCATTTCTACTTTTCTTCTATGGTCTGTATCTTTATTTTATTCAAGCTTAGCAAATTACAATATGAGCGACTTATATTAGTTCCTCTTTGTCTGTGCATTTCAACTGAAACGTGTGCATGGCTCTAGTTAAAACTAAATATGAGGGAGTCCTCCCACTAAAACCAGAAGTTGGCAGTTCTGCTTGAACTGCCCAGTATGAAAAATTCACAATTTCATCGAACTGAAGCTTACGAATTGGTCGACGCCCAAATGTCCTATACGTTGTCAATACTAACAATTTTGAGGGGGGAAAGTTTGAGCATTCACTCCAAAAAGTCGCGACGTGATGAAAAAGCTGAATCAACCCCACCGCTCCTCTAATACTACGTTGAGCAAGCCGAACAAAAATTTATGTTTTTTCCCCTTGTGGGGATATTGCATACGTGGAACTAATTATTTCCTTCAGCACAGCTCTATTTATAGCAAATAATCCGCACAAATAGCTGCAGCAAATCATGTTACGTTTTAATGATAACAATTTCTAATGTAATTTCACCGGCTCCATCCACGATAATTTCGAATGGTTTCCATTAACACCCTGATTTTTTAACAAACTTATAACCACTACAGCCTAGTCAAATTTGGTGGTACCGAGCAGCGCTGGTTCGGCGCTGATTAGAACCTATCCAGAAGTGCAGGGTGAGGCACTGATTAGAACCCTTCAAGCAGCGCGGGGATCTGATTAGAACCCGTCAAGCAGCGCAGGGCACTGATTAGAACCCGTCAAGCAGCGCAGGGCTCTGATTAGAACCCGTCAAGCAGCGCAGGGTGGGGCACTGATTAGTACCCGTCAAGCAGCGCAGGGCACTGATTAGTACCCGTCAAGCAGCGCAGGGCACTGATTAGAACCCGTCAAGCAGCGCAGGGCACTGATTAGAACCCGTCAAGCAGCGCAGGGCTCTGATTAGAACCCGTCAAGCAGCGCAGGGTGGGGCACTGATTAGTACCCGTCAAGCAGCGCAGGGCACTGATTAGAACCCGTCAAGCAGCGCAGGGCACTGATTAGAACCCGTCAAGCAGCGCAGGGCACTGATTAGAACCCGTCAAGCAGCGCAGGACACTGATTAGAACCCATCAAGCAGCGCGTGGCTCTGATTAGAACCCGTCAAACAGCGCAAGGCACTGATTAAAACCCGTCAAGCAGCGCAGGACTCTGATTAGAACCCGTCAAGCAGCGCAGGGCTCTGATTAGAACCCGTCAAGCAGCGCAGGGCACTGATTAGAACCCGTCAAGCAGCGCAGGGCTCTGATTAGAACCCGTCAAGCAGCGCAGGGCTCTGATTAGAACCCGTCAAGCAGCGCAGGGCTCTGATTAGAACCCGTCAAGCAGCGCGGGATGGAGCACCTATAAACACAGAGCCAGACGAAGCACGGATAAGCGTACGACGTACAACGCCTGAGGAAGCACGGATAAGCGTACGACGTACAACGCCTGACGAAGCACGGATATGGGTACAACATACAACGCTAAAGCATCCGGCAGAAATGGACCAGCGGTTACAGTTCGTATGATTTCCCTAGAGGCGCTTGGTCGGTCTTAGACATTGTTTCTTTGCGCTGAAGACTTGCGTGTGACTTTGCCTGATTTTAAGTGATTGTAATGAGATTAAATTTCATAATGCATTGCAGTTCTTTCAAAGCCATCGCTTTTTGATTGTCTTGTGACCAAACAAAATTCACCTGTCACGCCAAGTTAATTAACTGTACGCAAACAGGCAGACCTACACTAATTCGTCAGAGCTGATCGACAAAAACAAGACATGGGTCAAGTTGTAAGCGAGATGAGCACTGCCCACTGAATGCAGATCACTTTATGCAGAACATTCTACGATCATTTACCGATAATTGTATGACTATATTTGGATTTCACACTATTTTAGTGGAATTTCAGAGTATTCGATCACATTTCGATATTGTCTTAGCTTATGGCAAAATTTGCAGCAGTTCGAACTACTTCACAACACAGCTTCGTCGTTCATTATTTATTGAAAAGGCACTTCAAAAGAACGAGATTTTATAATTTACTATGAGACACAAAATACAAAAAGAAATTTTTTTTCTCACGATCAGTATTGCAAATAAAGAGTTTATTTTCAAACAACATGTCTCTGTAATGCGAGCTCCAGCCCTGACAGTCAAGTGTGCCGTATAACTTCCTCCGTCACAGCTTAGATGTTCCACAAGATATGGAGTGACTGCAATGCGTTCCGCCCGAGAAGCAAAATTGAAAGCAATTGAGAAATACGTCGGCCTGAGAAGCCGTCCCGGCGCAATAAAGAGCTAGAGTACATTTTTAACCCCTTTAGATTTCTCAGTTTGTCACATGGGTATTCATAACACCTCACCCCAAATGAAGCTTTTGTTTTTCAGAGATCACGAGCTTTTTTTGTTTAAGAAATTTAATCAGTATTTCAGTACTCAGGCAATCGAAACTTAGGGGCTTAAAATCCCTTGACGAGGTCGTGAAGCAGGACTCGAGTTATTCCAGCGATACAGCAACTGCCACTAAATACGGCATTGCTGGGGCACGGTCTGACAAAGCGGTCAAGTGGCAGGCGCGTCACGTTCTCCGGCAACGAGGAAGTTTAGATAGCGCGCTGCCCAGACCGCTCCATCCTGATGGCTGAGCTCACGTCGCCTCATCTACGGTCATCTAATTAATATTTACGATGACCACGGGTCTAGCCAACTATTCTACTTATTAATGCGCACTTTTTGAGGTACATAATTCTAAAAAATATCTTTAAGTACCCGTTACTAGCGTAGGTATGAAGACACAACAGAGTAAAATCAAAAACAATTCAAATCATTTGTATAAAAGTATTAACTTTGTTCATAAGAGTATAGTTCCAAGTGAAAAAAGTAAAGAGAAAACAGTAACCCTTTTGGTGGCTTCTATCAATGTTTTTGTATATTTTTAATTTGAAGCAGTAGTCTTGGTAAAGGAATGGTGTGCGATGAGACGATAATTTCTACGCCAAATAACTTGTGAAGCTACAAGTGGTAAATGTCTTAAACATTGACATGAAATGTTGACGAATACAATTTCTACGAAAAATACATTAATATTACTTATACCTGAACAGAGGAATTTAAATTAGAAACTTATTGAAATATTAAAAGTAACTACCGTAGAGTTTTGCGAGCATGAGCCTCAGCCAAATTGGGCCTAGTGAAATTTCAGAACAAATTTTAAAGAGCTGAAAAATATAAATGTTCATGTTTCTGAATGAGCATCAAATTTTACGTCAATCAGTACGTTTGACTGGCGTTCACTTCGCATTTAATACTTTATTATACACTGCGCTTCGTAAGCCACGGTCATAAACACACCACACATAAGCAACGTACACATCAACGTTCCTGAAGCTTTAATTAGAAGCAACCTCAACAAGAAGTACAGGGTGAACCAGAATTAAGTAACCCTTTTAATTTGTTAATAAATAAAAAACTAAGAACGTTATGAAGTTGAAACTTGTTTTATTTAAAAGAAGAACATTTTTATGGTAATATTGTATCCTAGTTTATAAATATAATATATTCTAAATGCCCACCACAATTGTTTTGACAAAATAGGGCTCTTCTCTTCATTGCTTTCATAACCTTCATTAGTAATTTCCCGGTATCCGCAAATTTTCGATAAAGAGATTTAATTGTTTTTTTTTTTTGAAGGACTGATTCTTGTTTTGAAATGGATCCTGTAATCACGTTGAACTTCTGTTATTGACATCGTCCTGATGTAGGTTTGCATAATTTTCGTTCTTTCTTCTTTGCTGTAGCGAATCATGATGAAAATTTAAGGCTTGATAATTAAACACAAATTTAGCAAGCTATACAGGATAAAGACGTAAGTATGATGCAATATTACCATAAAAATGTTCTTCTTTTAAATAAAAGAAGTTTCAACTTCATAACGTTCTTAGTTTTTTATTTATTAACAAATTAAAAGGGTTACTTAATTCTGGTTCACCCTGTATTATATGGAGTGTCCTATTCTTCACAGGTGCGACTGGATCTTGCTAAGGTGAGGCCGCCAGAAGAGGTCGCCGGTCTGGAGTTTCCAGTGACGCAACAGCCGTGGAAGGGGAGAGTGGCATCTCAGGTTCTGCTCCTCTGTCACTGGAGCAAACACGAGTAGCCTGCGTTACGATCTTGTTATCTATTTGTAATATAAATGAATGTGCTTGTAAAATATATATGTGCGAGGAAAAATACCCATCATTAGCAAGAAATTACCCATTACTAAGTCCACGAAACGGGCTCTTACAAAATGTTCACTTCGAGAAAGATTTTTTTTAGATGAACACACAAGTTTGTAATTATTCATAACTGTGAATTTTATTTATCGTGCTTCGTGAAATTTATTTATTCATAAATAATTTAAAATCCCTGCACTAAAACTAAATTAAAATCACGACTATGTTATTTCTTCAAAATTTTAATTCGAATACTTCGTACAAAGTATTTAAGTGGAATATGCCTAAATTAATTCATGTTTTATGATCTAGCATGACAGAAGCGACTTAGTGGTACATCACTAACGTAATCTGCACCAATTACATTATGCCCTCAGCAAGTACTGCTGTCAGAGAAACAAAAAAATGATATATAATCTAGTGTTACTAAAGCAGAAACAAGATTATACATGAGTCAATATCACAAAAAGTCCATCGTTCAAATCCACCAAAACGAACTAAATTCGTTAAATTCTCTAAATTTAATCAATATTTAACACATTTGTACATTTTTCTCAAGTTTTCTGCCAGCATTCAAATCTCCTTCGAAATGTAAAATAAATTCGTAAATTGTTAATATTTGATAAAATTGAGATATTTTTACACGAGATAGGGTTCCCCTGTGTAAAATCTATATGTGTTTTCAGTGCTTGTATCATATCGTGGATGCTATTTTATAATGATTTGAACATATTAATAATTAAGGATATATAAGTGCTTACACTATATCATTGTTCATTTCTATGTCATAAATTTCCGCAGAACTTGGCGGTTATTGAGTTCAATCTTACCATTTTTGTTGTTAACATTTTTTCCATGATCAATCAGGTCACATAAACAACATGTTTTACAATTACAATTACAACATGTACAACATGTTTTAATTATGATTCTGGAAAATTAGGTTTCAGGAAATGTTTTTTCCATCCGCATAAAATATTCACACCAATTGTTGCCTTCAACTGTGGCCAGTTATAACATTAAAAGATGCGCCTGTTCCTCATGTCGTTTCCACTTTACTTATATCCAAGTGCAATTCAAGGAAGAACGTCTTCTACTTTTTGAATTGGGATTAGAGTTTCATAATGTACATTTAATCTTGCTTTTATTCGATAATAGTACAAAGATGTAATGATTTAGTTTATACTATATCGATAATTGCCCTTTATCAATTCTATGTTGGTAGTTTTCTCGATGGAAAGAAGTGCTACAGGGAATTTCTCTGCTTCGGCTAATGGTTGACTGAGAATTATTCCAAGTATGCGATTCTCACTTCAAATAATATTTACGCGTTTATACTTTCAAAGCTCAAAAATGTGGTGACCTCCAATATTAAAAAAAATTAGATCAGTACTCACTGCAGTGAGTGACAGAGAGCGCATTTTCTCTTCCGTCCGTGAAGTCATGGACGGACGGACATGACGAGCACAACAGCGCCTTTTTTCCTTAAACGAGAAAATGCGCTACAAACCTGTGCTCTACAAATAGTTTGAAATGAATTATTTAGCCGTTTAATCCAACGGTAGTAATATTAATTGAAATTCTAGGGCAGTTAAAGTTTATCCCACAGCCTTGGAGTTTTCCTAACCATTTAACATCGCGCAGGTATGAAAGCTTTTGATATCGCACAATGTAATTATTAAACTAACTCCGAATTATAATATTTCTTTATTCATTAACTGAACATATTTTGAGCAAAAAAATACAATACAACAGGACTAACAACTTGACCAATTGAGCAGCTTCTATTTCCTCATTCAATTGAATTGTTAATTAATATACATAGTTGATGAAAACTGAAGTGTCGAGTAGATAGTAATAAAGTGAATACGTGTTTAACGAAGCATCTTGTTGTTGCGGCGCTCCTGTGCCTCAGCGCTAGAAAAAGACTCTCGCGAATCAATTAAGTTGAGGATGGTTCAAAAAAAGGCGGTAACCTGAGAGCGGTAATTAGAGAACATTGCTGGAGTCGCGGCGCTCCGTGCTATAAAATGAGGCGCGCTTCCTGAGGGGGCAGCTTCACTGAAGAATAAACTCGGTCACGCCTCTATTGAAATGCGATTATCTTTCCATGCTGTATAAATGTATATTTAAATATACAGACGATGCTGGTCAAACTAAATCTGACAAACATCTCTTTTACGGTAGTAATCGTCACACACATGCTTCAACATTCGACTTAAATGCAGGGTGTCACCATGCAAGACCGAGGATTCTTTGTTTGATAGCAATAACCAAACGTATGAATGAAACGAATATCGTGATTTTAGTCTTTCTCACTTAACTGTAGTGAGTAGGGTGATAAATTTCTCACTGTAACATAACTATGGAGTTTTCTGTTTTCAATTCCATTTCCCTGTTTTTTACGAGCATCTGATGAGAGAGACTGGACTGCAGTTGTTTGGGTTGCAGAACGTTGCCGGCATATACTGTACTTTGATAAGTCTGCTACGGTATGCACGAAATTTTATTCACTTTTTCACTAGATCTCTGATAACTTCGAGCGATTGGGAGATGCTCTTCAATCTCATACATGCAACTTATGAAATACGCGGTAATCATTTCATTTTATAGTTCAAGTTTTTATTTGAAAAAATATCAGTTATTCGATCGCGTATCCACAAAAAATACGTTATTGGGCAATAAAAATAGCTGGCATGAGGCCGTTTTTCAAATTCCACTGCAATGTTCGAAATTTGATGTTTTGGTGGGTGTTACTGTTAGTGTTTTGAAATAAGAATTTGAAATACAGCTGGAGAATTTGAGGTGAACATTTGCTAACAATTTGTTCGATCGTAAGTCCTTACTAAATACTACCTAAGCAACGGTGATTATATCTTGCCAATCGTCACACTTGGCCTCCCGAGCCACGTCGGCTTGACATTAAACAGCATTAACCTATGAGTGTCGAGCCAACATGGTACTTATCGCACACTAAAAGTTACAGTGGTAAATAAAATTTAATACCATAGAGTAGCCTTCAAGTTGCTAACTTAGCAAATATCTTTTTAAAAATATCTTTTTTTTAGCGATCGCTAGATGTTAAGAACCCGTGAATATAACGCTCATGTGATGCTGTTAAACTTCCATTATCTGTTGCTAGCGAATGGTGAATCGTTTGATAAGAATCCCGATACTAAAAATTGAAGATCAAGTTTCAGTTTCCAGATTTCAAGTGACGCGTTCGCACTTTCAGGCGTTATATTTTGTCTGCCGGATTTCGTTTACACGAGAGGTCGGCGTACGATGCTTGTCCGCATAATACTACTTGCATCCTGCTGTCTTGTGACAGGTGAGAAACTAGATTTTTGGTCGAAAATATTAGAAACATGACTTAAATTAATGAAGCACTAGTTGTGGCTACATGCACGGGTATAATAATACAGTTTCATGGCACACATTCGTTGAATGAATATTCAATCGCAATACTGATGAAGAGGAACACGAAAATTATTATTGCAGTCATTGCAATTTATTTTTCTTTTTCCAATCGTATGGAATTCTTCAATGCTGATTTCAAATAGTTTTCCGCGACTATTTTCGGCCTATAAACGCTTCTTTTAAATGTCAGAATTCATTTTCTAGATAGTAATATCTATCTTCGCTAATACAAATAATACCCTCTTTGCTTTATATGCCTTTTCATTGTAAAATATTTTAACAAATATAATCTTTTTAAGACATCACATTCATTATTCTTGGCATCATATTATTATTCTTAATTTTATCGTGTGCAAAACTTGAAAGTAAAATAACAATAAAATGTAGAGCAGCACTTAAATCTATAGAAATGCGAATATGGCAGGCGGAAAATTATAATTAATTGATCAAAAATTATTAAAATATAGAAATAAATGCTAACAGTTAATGCTGCACATTTACTCGATTGGCCATGATGGTGATAGGTGATATAACCAGTTGATAAAAGAATTGATAATTTGCATTACATTCATTGACTTTTTAATTTATTTGGTTGTGATGCACTGTTACTTTTAAAAATTATTAAAGAATGAGATGGTGCTACAAGAAAATTTCTATGATAAATATGATCAATCTATATAGTGTGATCAGTCCCTTTACTTTACACTGAATTATGGCGTATATGAGACTCACCGAAGAAAAAATAGTTTTTAACCGGCTATTTATATTATTTGATTAATTTATTTCTTCATTTGAAGCATTTGCTTTCATGATGACGTATTTCTCGAGAATGCCCGCCAACAAAAGATAATCCCTTACCTAAATTTCAAATCAGTCAGAGGATCAATTTCGATATGGGCTCAGCGATGCATTCGCATTTTTCATACATAATTGAAAACCCGTAATAATATTTTTTTCTCTCAAGAAGTTAAATACATCTTGATATTCACGATAAATATTTTTGAGTGAATGGAGAATTCATTCAAGAATGGATATATTCATGGCCCTAAAGAATGTATATCGTCCGGTCCTTCAGGCTCGAGCAGCGTGGCACTGAACGAGCCGCGGTTCGTATCGAAGGCCAGGAACTTAACAGTGGCAGAAGGGCGGCACGCGAGGCTGGACTGCACCGTCGATAATTTGCAGCACTATAAGGTGATTAGCATAAAATAAAATTAGCTTATATTTTTTCAAAATTTAATGAATAATCAAAAATCCAGAAGGTCCCTAATAAATTTCGCTGATGAAACATGCCATTAATTGGAAGAAAACGCGTAAATTTATCGCACACAAACAGAAGAAATTGCCCATCAAGGCAAAGCCATTGAATCAAAGACTCTTAAACAGTAGACGCCATGATATCATAAATAGATTCCGGTACTATCGTACTTTGCGTCGTCTTCTACTATTAGATGGCCTGGATCCACAAAGGCGCTACGAGGCGCGCTGTTTTAGCCACAGGATCTCAGGTCGTCACCAAGAATCCGCGCATTTCAGCCACGAGGGAAGGACAAACTTTTGTGCTGAGCATCGACGGCGTCACCGAGAAGGACGAGGGTGACTACCTTTGCCAGCTCAACACCAAGCCAACCCTCACGCACACTCTGGTTCTTAATGTGGTCGGTGAGTAACAGTCGAATTCTGATGTTCAATGTGCTTGATGAGTAGTAGTGTAATTCTGGTGCTCAATGTGGTCGGTTATTAACAGTTAAATTCTGATGTTCAATGTGGTCGGTGAGTAGCATTTGAATTCTATTGCTCAATGATGTCGGTGAGCAGCAATCGAATTCAGCTGCTCAATGTGCTTGATGAATAGTAGTGTAATTCTGGTCCTCAACGTGGTTGGTGCGAAGCCGTCAAATCCCTTTTGTTCACTTCAGCCCGTGACAACTGTCTACATCGATGAACGGCAGTCCAATCATATTGCTTAATGTGATCGGTAAATGGCAGTCAGTTCAAGGTGTATAAAATTACCGGTGACAGCGATCCAATTCTGGCGCTCATGATGTCGATCAATTCTTGGTGCTCTCTGTGGTCGAATACTAGTGCTCATTGTGGTCGGTATATGGCGGTTCAATCCAAGTGCTCAATGTATGTGCGAACGACGGTCGAATAAAAAATGATACTGCGGCGGGTAAATGTCTGTCAAATCCTTCGTTACCTGTTGCGATAAGAGAGCGGTTAAACGCCAAGCTCAACGTCAATGTCTAAAACACCGGTGCACATACCGCATGAGTTTTGTGCACCAATATTGAGCTGGAAAAAACCATTGTTTCCACATCCAATGACAACAGACAACATCTTCGAATCAAAGCATATGTTAAAAAATATAACTCAGTACTCACTGCAGTGAGTGACAGAGAGCGCATTTTCTCGTCGACGAAAACTTGAGGTCACGGACGGACGGACAGACAGACGGACATGGCGAGCACAATAGGGCATTTTTCCATAAATGAGAAAATGCGCTAAAAAGGACCAACCCTTACTTACAATAATGGGCAATTTTTCATTGTAACAATACAAGTTTCCTAGTGTCAATATCTCCACCAATGCAGTGGTAATTTGCTTTTTAATCTTGAATTTCTTCCTTCTCACCTCATCAAAACTCGTAGCTTATTAACGGCTAGAAAAGCTCAAGCTCCTCATTCACTGCCCGAAGAAATCCCTTCGTTTTCACGTCCGTTAGCCTTCAATCGCTCGAGTTTATCTCAAGCGCCAGTTGCGGCCGCCCGCCTCAAAATCCGCTGCTTGCGTCTTGTGCTGCCTGGAGTTCATTTTTAAAAGGACATTTTCGCAGAGAGACAAAAAATATTTAGAGCGAAATTCTGTGTGTTTATTTGTTTTTGAATGAAATATCTCGGAAATTAATGTTGGAATGAAACAACTTAATAAAGCAAACATGATATTGGTATTCATTAGTGTCTCAAACTCGAGAATATTCGTTCAGAATTTGTCACTTTTAGATTTCGTATTTCGTATTCGTATAGGATTCGTATTTTCAATGAAAAATACCCTCGTTGTGCTCTTGCTTACACGTTAAAAAAATTTCGAGAGTTTCTGATTGCAAATATACGATAAACTAATAAAAATTTGCTTGCTTTTTTTCTATGACAGATACTGTGCTATTGTGGAAAAAACATATAAACCGTCTCCAGGTTTTCATTTCATGTTTTTGCTGTTTATAACATGAAAATCCACTTTTTGTTTGCTTGGTTATTTTTAAGAAAATCCAACTAACCATACAAGGATATAAAAATTTCCCTTTCATCTCTCGTCTTGCGGTGGTATCATTTTTGAAGCGTTTACAGTATGGCTCACGTCTATACGTATAACATTCATGGCAGCAGATTAGGATATCAGAAATATTAAGGTTTCTTTCTACTGCTTCTTGTGCCCATTTTGCATCTGCAGTGCCTCCCGTTATTGTGGACGACGGAAGCAGCCGCGACGTGACCGCCAACGAAGGCCAGGACGTGACGCTGACGTGTGACGCACGCGGTCGTCCTCAGCCGTCCATCCGCTGGGTCAGGGAGGACAGCGCAAAAATCTCCAGCGGAGGCAAAACGGCCGGTGAGACCAAAGATGGCGGCAGGAAGAATATTGCAATTAAAGTATTATTGGAGTGAACTTTGGTATATTTTCTTTATTTTTCCAAAAGTTTATTAATTGGTGATTTTCATCACTCCTTGTTCTGCTCGTGAACTCTTCACAGACGAGTGGGTGGGGCGGGAGCTTCGTCTGGGTCCCCTGCAGCGGAGCTCCGCGGGGGCCTTCCTGTGCATCGCCAGCAACGGCGTCCCGCCCATCGTCAGCAAGCGCGTGCTGCTCAACGTCAACTGTGAGTGTTGCAGCGTCAGCAAGCGCGTGCTGCTCATCGTTTATTAGTAATATCATTAGGTTACATTTCTCCAGCTCACTCAGGATGCGTTTGTTTACTCACACCCCTTCACCACTCCCCATGATCTATTCACTGAATAATTCATGCTTCATCCCCATGACCCACCTCTGCCTCCTCCCCAGTCGCTCCCGTGCTGGATCCCCCCAGCAGCGTGCGCGTGGGCGCCGTGCTGGGGGGCGACGCGCGCTTCTCGTGCAGCTTCTCCGCCCACCCCGCGGCGCGGCTCACGTGGCGCGACGCCGCTGACAGAGTCGTCGCCGAGTCCCCGAGGGTGGCCTTCGTCAACGAGGAACTGCAGGTAAATACAATAATTTAGTTGGATATATGGTGTAATGTCGTACTTATATTTGTGACGGAAGTAAAATTAAACATTGCATTGACAGTTGCTCAGTCTACTAAGGCCGTGGTCAACGAGGAACTGCAGGTAGAGACAATAATTTAGTTGGACATAAGATGTAATATATTACTTATATTTGTGACGGTAGTAAAATTAAACAGTGCACTGACAGTTGTTCATTCAATTAAGGCCGTTGTAAACGCGAAACTTCAGATAAGAACATAAATTAACATTTAAGTAATTTTCGATAATTAACATTTGTCATTATATTAATAAGTCTCATTCTTCTGCTGGACTTTAATCTTTCTTAAAGTATACCATCCCGTTTCTTTGACAGTCATGATCCACCAACTCGGAGCGGCACTTGATATTCACAATACGGGACCTGGTTCCATCCAATATATTTATAAATAAATATGCTCACTAAAAATATGCTCAAAATAAATTGATATGTATAAAATAAATATGTATATAAATAAATATTATGAATTTAAGAATAAGTTATTTAGTTAGATGTTGGAAGTTATTTAGGATTATCTATATCAGTTAAATATATAGTTATCGGGCTTATTCTAGTTAGTTATATTTAATAATAAGTTATTAGTCAGATATGTGTATTTAAGAATATAAGATTGTGGATATAAAACTTTTTTGCACCCGATGCTGACATAAGAAGCCATATATTCAAAAGTTTTTATTAAGAAAGGCATTGATCTACTGATTTCGTACTTCATGAATAATAAACTACTATTTTAACACGTTGAAAAAAAACTTTCCATGTAGTTTGATCTGGCCAATAATCACTTTGGATCTCGTGCAATGTCATCGATCAACATAAAATTAAACATTTTCCATTCCAACGCTGAATTAGCTTGCGTATTTCAATATTATTTTTTCTCCTTCATAAGAAATCCGTGGGAAGTTTTCCAGGTCACTCTCCCTCGAAGGCATCCACATAAAGCCCTGCATTAAAAGTTTCATCCACTCTCAGAAAACCTCAAACGTGTTATTGAAATCTGCTTCTTGGGCTGCTCCGATATTTCAACAAATGTCAACACCTCAATAATTTGTTAATGCAAGCTCTATAAAAATTTTTGACCCCGATACGTCTACGAAGTTGTTAAAAAACCTTCAACCCGATGAAGGGAGGTTGTTACTTGGCATAATACTAATGCCCGCATCAGACGCTTATGTGTAAACACCAATGTATGCATGAATGCTCACGTACATATCTCGTATAGGTTTGATAAATTATAGTTGCTAAACTTGGCATCTGACCTGTTGTTAGCCCATTTCAAGTTACCCCGTAGTTCCACAAAATTCAATTGGATGATAGTTCCAGTGAATAGTTTTAGTTTGTTTAACAAATGCAGATAAAGGTAATTTTAACATAATATTTGATCTGAATATCATAATTTCCTGATTTAAGCTAGATTCCAATTCTTGAGTACGCAATGTAAATTAAATGAAGCAGAGACCATGGAATAATTAATTAGGAATATTACCATCGACTTACCAGTGTATTTACTCTCTGGAATGTACGATGAAAACATGGTTGTTGTAATGCAACAACCATGGTGGTCCTCGCTTAAATCGTTGATTAAAAGTAGAAGAAACCCTTTTAATTTTAGCTTGGATCATGACCATGGGCTCATCAAAATGCCTACTCGCCTTATTGTATTGATGTATATTGTGCCGTTGGTTTAGCCGCTGCGGTGGCGCAGCTCGCTGCTCCTGCGCGCCGTCACGAGCGCAGACTTCGGAGGCTTCAAGTGCGAGGCGCGCAACGCCAGGGGCAGCGATGCGCTCTCCTTCACGCTCTTCGGTGAGCATATCCGAGTTGTCGCTTGATGATAGAAATGAAATTAAAAGCGAATAAAAATATTCATTGTTTCACAATTCATATTCTATCATTTATTGTTGTTATGAATCGTTTTCGCAATAATCTCCACCATTCTATGCCCAACAACGCAGAAATTCACACAACTACGACTCCAAAAGCTACAACTACAACAACAACTCGGTGGACAACCACGTCCCTAACTTCCTTTTGGGTCTCTGCCACCCCTCCACCCTCGTTCGTACCTTGGTGGGAAGTCACCTCACCACCGCTGAGTTAGTAAATTTTATCTATTCGGACAATTACTCTTGCTACAAACGGTTTCTAATCTAGGTTATAAAAATAAAATGATGATCTTTGTAATGGACAGGAATAATGTTAATTTTCATTTATTACTTTTTTAATAAACTTAATTTATTCTTTTTGGCAGTAATATCGAATAATATTGAAACGATACTTAATTAACGATTGAAACGAACAAATTACAAATTATTTGCCTCATAATTTCACGATGTTCTCTTGGCGTGCAGCGACTCCCTCTTCTTCCACGGCAGGCCGCGAGGATGCGTCGCCCGAGCCTCATAAGCGCACGAGACACGTTACTTTTGGTGAGTTTTGTTGGGCAGCTAGTCTAAATGTAGTTGATAATTTAATATATTTTAATGATAATTTAATAATATTTCAATAAGAGTGATGCAGCGAGAAGTTTACAGATGCCATTCGATGACACTAGAAGCAGTGGAAACGCTTGCATGTGTCAATTTTTTTTCTCTAAGCTTGATATAATTAACATCAAAATAATAAAGAAATTAAAGTGAATAAGTAGATATTATTATTAATTTTAAAACAAATTATCAAATTTGTATTCAGCTGACAAGCATGAAAACATTGACATTTTTTGTAATTTTAACATCTAGGTCAACAATTTTCAAGTTTATTGAATATTTATTTCCACAATCGTATTAGTCATCGATTAAATATTTCGTCAGAGCATTATTTAAAAATTTAACCTGTACAATTTTTCATTTGCAGGTACTCCATTTTTCTCGACGTCTGCAGCAAGCAGGCGGGTCGGTGTGTCACTTCTAGTTATTACAGTCACGTGTGTCAGGATAGTATCAAGCGCGTATAATACTAATGGAAAGAGTAGCAGTAATTGAAAGGGTAATTATAGCAAATTTGTGCATCTTACACCAATAGTCTACATTTTAAAGGAAAATTTATTCTATTTAATTTATTTTAGAGGAAAATTAACGCTCACAGTTTCTGCATAGTTTTTCCAAACTCTTCTTCAGAAAGTAATTGAAAACCCTCTATCTTGCTCAAGGTATGAATGATTAAACTTCTTATGACAAGTGACGGTATTCATTTATTTTATCTTTTAAAAGTCTTGTGTTGCTTCAGTGTTGGAAATATGGATATTTCTATGCGGCTATATCTTGTGAACGACGTACTGAAATTGATAGACGCTGGTAGCGCAGTTCAATCACAGGACGTTCGTTGACCATGCAGTGCAGGATTATTTTAAGTGCAATAGAGCCGCACTCAAATGTATCGGAATGACTGAATGTTTGGTAGCCTATGCACCAAAACGCCTGCTGGCACTACTCAGTCACTAATGAGAGTATATAGTGACTTCGAAAAATAATTTGAGCTCTAATCTTCATAGGAGATCAAAAATTATTACCGAGCATTCAAATTTCCTTCATAGAATATCGAATCATTTTTGCAAGTGCTCAAGGTTCTAAGAAAACATACTAGCAAATTATCGTATAAACTTATAACTAAGGTTTACGTTTCGGCAAATTTCAAGTGATTGTACGTTTAACAAGAGCTATAGAGTTAAAATAAAGTGTAACGCATGCAAAAGTATTAATGTTCAGATTTTTCTCGGTTATTAACAAGTGACTATGTCTTTTAGCAATGCACCTATATCAGCAATAGTAAAGAATTTCTATAATAGTATTGAAGAGATTAGTTGAATACTGATTAGTTGATTAGTTAATTTGTTTAAGACACATTACTAAACTAGAAACTTTCTTTCCATCGTTGACTAAGTAACTCCCTAGAATTAGCTCCTTATGCTCCTTAGGAATCAATTAGTGCTCAGTCTTTGGCTCACAGTTTCAACTTCTCTGAAGTACCATGAGCTTACACGTGGTGATAAGCGTTTATTTCGATCATGGAATAAATTAGAGTCAGTATGAAAACTCAGGCAATGATACATGCAAATAGTGAGATAAAGCTTTTACAGGCAATATAATTCCATAGATAAATTAGAATCATAAACTTTATGAATAGCTTATCATGACCTTTTCGTTTTATTTTCCTTTTTTGTTTGTTATTTATTGAGAGGATATCCAAGGGAATGTATTTTTGCTAGTTTATATTTTCTTGGGCATCAATAAAACATTTTGTGAAAGTCCATATATTATTTTATTTTCACTTATGGTCTCATCTAAAAGTTAATGTTCGACAGAACAATGTTTAGCGGAACATTTCCACGAAAGAAATTCATTCAACAAAATTTATACCTACACGATTCCGGCTATTCTTATTGAAGGTGACAAATAGTTGGATCAACATCAGAAAATTCGTCGAATAGATATATTAAAAATATTAAAACTTCCTGTATGTATACATATACAGAGTTCTGAAATAATAAAAAATATTACTCAGTACTCACTGCAGTGAATGACAGAGGTCACGTCTCGTCGACGAAAACTTGAGGTCACGGACGGACGGACAGACGGATAGACAGACGGACATGGCGAGCACAATAGTGCATTTTTCCCACAAATGAGAAAATGCGCTAAAAACTATAAAGAAATTACTGGAATCATCTCTTTGAAAAACTAATTTGCCACAGCATAATAATTGATAAGTTGAATCAGTTTTACCTGATACAAATGACATTTGCCAAAAAGTTACCATAAGTTTTCATTTCTCGCAAAAATGTTCTTGAATTTGAAGAAGTATTTTGACAGTTTCGCGCTGTCTTACGTTTCTAACCAAAGGTAATTGGAAAATATACAAACAAATTGGAAGTAGGAGGCAAAACCAAATTGAATTATGCCAGCGAAAGTTTTTGTAAAAAAATATTGAATATTTTTGTAAAGAAAAATTATGTTTATAGAATTTATGTCGTTGGCTCTTTTGAGAGCGGCTGTTGAATCAATTATTCGGGTGGCGAGGAATGACTTGAGAAGCTTTCTCTTCACCTCGCAACATGAAAAATGCAAAGGCAATCTCGAGGCTCAGCAAAATGTGGACGATTCGGTAAAAGAGGAGCTTTATTTGCTCGCGCGGCTTCATGGAGCCCTCTGACTGCGCTGCCTGCGAGGGCGGGGGACGTTACTTCTGTTGCTGCACTAGAAACCAGATGAGCGAGCTATGCAGTCATGTAGGCATAGAAGCCAGTAAAAAATAATATAATATAATATAATATGATATAATATAATATAATATAATAAAATAAAATATAATATAATATAATATAATATAATATAATATAATATAATATAATATAATACGAGAACCATAGGAATCAACAAAACTTTCACTTGCTTCAATAAATATAATGGATTTATATGAGTGAGTGTTGCAGTTTTTGCGATTAGTAATTATTAAATTAATTTTCGAATATTTAATCATTTTATTACCACCCTAACATCTAAAACCCACTTCCACTTGAAAAATCCTTACTAAACTTCAAGAATTGTTACTATCTCGTTAAAGCTACCGAAATCGGTCCTTATACAATTTACCTTAAAAATTCTATGGTTTTAGAAAAACTGTACACACAATATGATTTACATATTCAAATATTGCCGAATAAACTGTTTATTTTTGTTGAAAATTTGTGTCACCAATAAAATTTTCATTCAACAGCTTTCGCAAGAATTGGAAAAATTACATTTATACAATCTGCGAAATCGACCCAACAAGCCGTTATGAACCCGATATTACCAACCAACCACTACCTGTAACCATGTTTCCCAATCAACTCATACCTCCTGACCTCTGATCTAATTCATTTAAACGCTAAAGCCTGAATGTTGGGCACATGGGATTGATACTCACACTATGATCAAATTATTCAGTCACTCATGCACACAAATGAAGCTGTACCAAGACTGACACCAAAGATTACCATACCAAATGCGAGACGCCCTACGACGGAGCGGATTTGTGAGAAGAACGCGTGTAGCAAGATCTGACCTACATAAATGGCCGTTCAAAGTCTGTGCATGGAATATGAGAACGCTAAGAGAATCTGTCAGCTTCATAGGAGTCAAAAATGTATATTCATCTTGTGAGACAATGGAAGAGCAATCTTTAATTTGGATTAGCCATCTCCCGGCATTAAATCTGCCAGATATTTTCAAGAAGTGAAGGCATAACTTAGAATTTATTAAGACATTTAATGAACATTGTTAATTAGATTCATGCTAAGAATGATCAACTATTTGAAATGTAATTAGATTTTTATAAATTTATATCGAACAAGATTTCCACTCCAAACGAGATGAATGAGATAAAATAATATATTATCAAATATTTTAAAATCACCGGTCAGGGCAAGCAGGCTTTCACGCTTCATCGCCATTATGTTTGCACTATGGACTGGCAGGGTAAACATAAACAAAGTTTGAGCCTAACAAAGTGTGTCTACTCACGTTAATAATAAACGTCCACTAATTTCATCGAACACTTGTGAGTGAAGCAAGCACCGAATAGCCGACTGATGAAGGCTGAAGTTCTGATAATTCGGAAAATGTATTTATAAACGACGAGTAAAAGTTCATTCCGCTTAATTAAACTTAGTAGCGTCGAAAGTGACTAGTGGTGGTCCATTCATCGAATCGTAAAATAGGTAACATTAAAACTTTATTTTACGTGTTGAGAATATTTATTTTCAATTAGTTTAAAATTAATTGGGACACTGTTTCCCAGCGAAAGAGGTTACCATTGCTATAGCCAGAAAGATGAAGTGCGATCTGATTGGTTGAATCAAATTTTGGTTGGAAAACCGTCTAAATTTCAAGCGTATTCCTCACAAACTCCCGTTTGGCTCTGAAACAACTCTTGACATAAGCTTGTTTTTGCCGATCGCTTGCCGCCCTGATCGTTTGTGTGTTTTACAGACAATCAGCCAAAAATCAGCGTACCAACCTCTGCTCAAATATTTGCCAGAACTGCGTAACCTCGGCGTTAGGGAACAGCGTCTGAGAGTAGACTCAGATTTTACAACGAGTACGGTCGAGCAGGATAGGGATCTGACAAACATAAGACTGGGAAGGCAACATGAGGTGACACTGTAAACTTGTTTATGCTGAGGAAAGACTTTTGTTAGAGATGCACTCTTAATGGTAGTTCTTGAACCCTTAGAAATGAAATACTTGTTATTGGTATAACAAAATGTATATTTGAATTATTGAGCCACAATAAAAGCTCAGCGAAGTAGAATTTTTTTTATAATTAGTTTAATTTTATAGAATGAGTTTTTTGCTAATTCCGAACCAATTCTGAACTATAATTGAGTACCAATTCCCACATCCAATATGAAATATGCATCAAAAGATAAAACATTTTGATGGGAGCTGAAGAACAGTACGGGTATTTTACCCAAAATTTGTTACTGTAATTGACTCAGCGGTAAAAATACATTGTTTCTTTTCTTATTTTTTTTTCATAAAAATAAGTCATTCTTTTCATTTTTTTTCAAAACATTCTTTCTCTTCTTTTCATGCTTTATAAATAAAATTGAAAGCAGCGATTTTGACTCGAGCTCTTTCTCATCAATCTCATAAACGAAAATTAACTCTATAAAAACCCAGAAAATCTTTGTGATCGAAAATGCGTAGATATAAAATGTCTAACGACCTCATAATGGAATGCAAAAAGGTGGCCCATAGCTACGAATGCCAAGAAAATGCTGGAAATTTTTCTTTTTCAGTGTAGCTTTGAAACGTGTTCTCAGTGAGAGCCTGGAGCGCTAACTCCACGGCAAGTCAGGTTCGCGAGCTGAGGTTCCTAATGGCATAACAAATTATTCAGGCTCTTATATGCCTACGGCTGCACTGCTGGGAGCCGTGGCTTGCAGATCAAATGGACTTCGCGTAATCAGAGTTTGCGGCACATCACTCATTATTCAATATTACTCCTTTTCCTAAGCACTTAGCAAGAAACAGAATACCTAATAAGGATTTCGTTTTCTTATTTTGAATTATTGTAACTTAATTTACACTTCAAAGAAAATCGCGGGTGATTTCAAATTTTCTCCTTCCCCTTTTGATTCAAAGATTCAGAGTTTATTTGAATTGTCGGCTGATCAGAAGGTGTAAATTAAAGCAGTAGGAGATTGCCATAATGCCATATTGAGCATAAATCTACATTTTTACATGCATTTCATGTCACTCTGTTTTTGCAACATTTCTATTTAGATAGCTTCTCATATATATGAGGAAAGTGAATTTTGAGACTGATTTCCGTAGACATTCCGCGACAAGAACTGATTTACTGGCACCTAAAATTGACTTTTGTTGCTTGATTCGAAAAACGATTCATTTATTTTTTCCTGAAGTTATCTATCATATCCAATTGAATAACTAAACTCAAATTAAGTACATCGTGAAGTCGAATTAAGCTGTTAACGCAAAACTGCCGTGTGAAAAATTAATTTACTTAGTTTATTTATTTAACTAAGTTCTCAAATTTAATTTAAGGTTCAAATTTCATCTTTTGAATATTATTGCTACTTCATAGTCTATGATGAATTTTTCATTAAATGAATGAGTTATTTAAAATTATGAATTAAGTTCATCGCTAAGTCAATTACATCAGTACCTACCATTGATTTATCAAAGCAATTCTACTAGATAATGCAAGGCAAGATCTTCAGTGTATCGCTTCATTCAGAGCCAAGCGCTAGCTAGCTAGATAATAAATACATTGAAGTATCATTTCTGCACTCGACTGTCATTAATAATTATAATTCATAATATGCCGTCCTATGGCAAAACCAAATTTTATGACAAATGCCCCACGTGAGCGAAAATCGGGAGCCTCGAAGAAATAAAGTTGAATAATAAGGAAAAGGGCTGAGCCATTGTCATCAAGAACTAGCATTAACCATAGCTGTTTTGCTTAAAAAACAGAGATGCTGGACCCATTGCGCATTCAGTATCTTTAGCATTCAATCGATGAAGCAAGTCGATCGCAGCACGTCACTTAGTGACCTCCATGGAAACCTTCAATCTACATAATACTGAAATAGACACTGCATTCATCAAATCCTAATATTAACTCTATTTTATGTATATAGTTTATTAATTATCTTAAATTTAGTTTATTTTACCATAACGTTATTAATATGAATGTAACCTTCCAAATGAACAAGAACTCCAGCACTTGTCGTCATGACGCTCCATGGTGCGACGAGTACACATTTGTCGGGAGACGTGCGCTGCGGCATCCGATCATTCTAGGTCGAGAAGTGATCGTGATCAGTGCAACATAAATGGTGACTCGAGTACGGGATTTAATTTTTAACCAGTTGTTCAAACTAATTTAGGGCGCATAACCAATAATGGTCAAATTACTTGCCATTGGCTCCTCAGGAGTGTTACTCTTAATCAGCTCTGTTCTGCTGGCCGGTAAGTACTGGGGTCTAATAAAGAAAAATTTCCATCGCTAATCGAAAATAAATTCTATCCATGTATAACTATAACGAATAATTTATTCATATTTGTTCTTTAACACATATTCACGATTTCCGACTTTGCCACAAATTTTTACGCATTTGCTAGGAAACCCACATCAATAATACACCAGCTCCGTTCTTGTTGCAGCAAGCATGACTTATATTTGTTTAAAAATAAATGTTTAATATACATCTAAAGTAAAGTAATATACATCTCATGTATCTCTAGTTTCAAAAGCCCAGAAAACATAACCAGGAAAGTCCGATTTATATTTAAATATTTCTATGCAACATCAATATCATGCTCGGTGGATGTAAATCACACCTATTACATTTCCTGAAATAAAATGCTTCATAAGCAGAAAAATGTCAACATATAGGCAAATGATGGTCATCAATGAGACAACGCTATTAGCCACCGCAAATTTATATCGTTGTTGAAAGCCCTTCAACATGATAATTGAGCAGAAACACATTCACAATTACGACTACAAATTCATTAAATATTCTGAAACTTCTAAACTATCATCAATTTCTCAACATAATTATGAGGCAGAGTGGAATTATCATCAAGTATCAATACTTGATGCCATGAATTACTTAGCAACTTAGACTGGTTCAGTATGCATATGCAACTTAGACTGGTTCAATCTTGGTTGATAATGCGAATTACACGCGCTGAATAATTTTTTTTATTCTCTTTATCTAGACCAAACCTTCTCATAAGCTTTTTTAATCAAAGGAAAATCGCCTTTTTCGGCATTGCCCGTCAATGTGGTTCCAAAGAACTGTATAGATTCGCATGCAATAATTTACGCTTGAATTACATTTATGAGCTTCATTTAGCGCGAAGCAGTGACGCAGTCATAAATGATGACATGCCGTGCTCCAGCAGCGTCTTGAAGTGTTAATAATAAATGTCATGTAAGGAGAGGCTCGTCTTGCTCTGTTATGTGACATGTTAAGTCAGGTGGGAAAAATTATTTATTCGTGCAGAACTGCCAATGAGGGTAGTGCGTGTGTTGGACATCTGAAGTCGGCACGATGTTGCCCTGTAGCCCTTGTCATTGTGTTCATAAATGAACACACATAATTAAGCATATCTTATGAGGAATAAAAACATATATTATGAGGCAGGTGTTTTTCTGGATGCGATTATAATTTGTAGTAAGAAAGGGGAACCCAAGTCAAGAAACTTCAAATTAGGTTGTCGGCAACTCTCTGTAAGGAACGAGGATAAAGGAAATTTCCTTTCCACGCGAGCGTTTTTCCAATTCGTGTTCACATTCCACTGTCTATGGTATCATAAATCTGTATTTTCTTTCCAGGTTTTCTGATGCTGCCAATAGGTGAGTAAATGATGTACATATATACCTCAACTGGAATAAGAAATCTGCATAGTTGTATAATTTTCAACGATTTTGAACGTGCAGATTTCGAAACAATCGAATCAAGTTTCAAAATTTTGACGGTATGAAATGTATTATAAACGCTGGAACTCAGGATATCGACAGCAATTATATTCTTCTTGGTTATTGGTTACTCACAATTTTTTGCTGATATTTAATTGTAAACTACAGTGTCCTAGCATTGTTAATTATGTATGCATCGCTGTTATCTATAGATAAGTGGGTATAGTGTAAATGAGTGCGTAGTAATTAAGACGGCCACTCCTTTTTTCTGTTGTTAACTATTCGTTTTTGAAACTGATCGAAAATTTAAATAGAACGAAACGTCTCCTGCATCAACGACCTCTTAGAAGCCTAAGATTTAGATCACTAGATAGTATGAATAATATTATGAAAAAGAGCATTTCGAAAAATGGACAATGGGTCAACAATTAGCTAAGCAAAAAGTTCCTGTGTTTGCCATCAATGTTGTGCATCTCGAGTTCGGTCGAAGGCGAGTGGCCATGGTGAAGGCCGGTTGAATGTAGTGTTGTGACATGCGATTCACTCGTCTCTATGGAGAGCTGACCTCGCAGCAATGTTTCATCGCTACTGCCTGCTCAATGTCAAGGAAGTTTGATTTTCAGATAGAATTATTCTGTTATGATCTTCTTTTAGAATGTTTAAATATTGAAGCATTTTTGCAAATGTGGCTTTTTCTACAGTCAATGTGTCGATAGTGCTTTCTTAAGTCTGAAAGGATTTCAAATTCAAAAATAGAGAATTTTCATTGTTTCATCAAATTATACTACGTATTGTTATTAAAGCAACCATGCAAGGTCCACCTTTTTTCACCGCGTAGAGCGGAAACGTTTTGGAATAATTTTCGAGTTTTTTGACCAGAATAACGTAAATTGCTTGAACTACTAAGTTAAATATGAATTAGTTTACCTTATTTTAACGTATCATAAATTAATAAAGTAAAGAGAAAGCCACAAAAGTACATCCGAACTTTATAGAAAGCTTTTCTGAGTTCAGCTCTGTCATTTAACTTCAAAAATCATATAGTACAAATTCAGTGAATTGACTGGTACGAAATTCACATTTCAGATATTTACACTTAAAATTAAACATGATAGACATGACAACATGAAATAACCACAAGCTGTCAAATCTTACTTCCTATAATTTGACTAGTAATGAAGTAAAGGATGCATTCAAACTAGGCTCCTGTTTTTTTTTTAATATTCATGAACTCTAAAATTCGGAAGTTGGAAACACCAGCAGTGTAAATTAGTTAATAAAACCATTATCAGATACAGGATGTTAATCTTCTCGGGAATGCGTAAAGCCGAAGAAGGGGGGATGCGCGTATCCAGTTCGTGAACTTTCCCCACTCATCAGAGAGAACCCCAAGTATTTTTTCAAATACGCCCAGTCCAAGGCTAAAATAGAGACGCCAGTGGGCCCGCTGATGGTTAACAATTTCATTGTCAGAGCTGACCAGGGCACGAGTGATCTAATAGGATCGCAGTTTGAATCAGTGTTTAGTAATCCCCGATACTCAAGACAGGAGAATGAAATCGAAGTTCTCCAAGAGCTGCCAGGTGTAAGGGGTTGGAGAACATCGAGTTTGGACCAGAAGATATGAAAATAATTATCAAAGAACTGACGACGTTTTCAGCACTAGGACCGGATGGAATTCCGGAAGTTCTGTAGAAGAAACGTGTTAGAGCCCTGAAGGCTCCGCTACCAATGCTCTGGAAAGCCTCGATGACGGAGGGAATTATTCCTGAGGGCCTCAGAGTGGGATTGATATAACTCCAATCCGCATTTGGAGGCCCGAGAGATAGACCTCAAAATTACAGACCGGTGACCTTGACCTCACAGGTGATTGAGGCTTTTGAGAAGGTAGTGGCCAGGAAACTTGTCCAGTATATGGAAGAGGCTCTATGGGTTCTTTGCGGTAAAGTATATGGAAGAGGACCGCAGAGAATCTAGACTGCGAGAGGTTACAAAATGACTTGTCGACAATTTACGATTGGACCCTAGTGAATAATATCCAATTCAATGGCACCAAGTTCGAAGTAATGAGATGCAGAGTCGGCACAGAGACAGGGATGCCACATAGTTACATGGCATCGGCTGGCACAGAAATTGAGGAGAAACAACTTGTTCGAGATCCGGAGTGTTGATGAGTACCGAAGCCACAATCGAGGACCACATCGAGCAAAAAGTAGCGCGAAGCAGACAACGGATGGGTTGGATCTGGCGGACATTTCGAACGAGAGAAGCAGCATCAATGATAACACTCTTCAGAGCCCTCGTGCTCCCAAATCTTGAGTACTACTGCCAGCTTTGGGCGCCGCTGAAGATAGACGCGGAGCGGAAACTGGAGTCATTCCAGCACGTGAAGACTGGAGTCAGTCTTCACGTCCAGGGTCAGCGGTATGAGGGAAATGGACCTGAACTGCTGGGACAGGCTGAAACACCTAGGACTGTACTCACTGGAGAGGAGAAGAGAGAGGTAAATCATATTGTACACTTGGAAGGTGATAACCGGATTGGCTCCCAACTTTGAAAGCGAGAGCTCCAAAATAGTGACATATTACAACGAAAGGAGGGGAGACTGTAGTATTCCCCCATTTAATAACCGAGCCGCGGCCAGAGTACAGACTCTTCGTGAAGGCACTGCCCGCGACAGGACCTAGACTGTTTAAGCCAAAAGTGCTGAGGGGAGGGGAGTTCACCCTTGCAACATTCAAGAGACTACTGCACAAGAGGTTGTGAAAGATCCCGGATTGTCTAGTTATGGGAAACTACCCACAACAAGTGACCAGCAACAGTATCTTATATCAGCTGGCCCAAAGAAGGGCAAATAGACGGAACACATTCAACTTTACAACTGGGACCCGAGGGTGGTGCGACTTGCCTATCGAAGGCTTGGAGACGGAGGACGATGAAGGCGGAGCATCAGCTTGACCTTTGACTACGAAATCCTAAACACATGAGGTCATAAGGTCATAAGCACTATGTTCCGTCGTTCTAAATTGGAAGTTGCGTATCGTTGTATTGACGTGCGCTGATGCGCTCATAATGCGCACGACTGTACAAACTAAAGATGATCGAGTATGAACTGGGAGATTATCTTTACACCTGATCGGAGGGTTAGTTTATTAAATTATTCACCAGCTATATTCGATAGTTCGTTCAAAAGCTATTTTAATAAGAAAACTTCTAATTCCCTTGAAATAGGACTTTGAGATGTTATCTTGATATGAATAATTTTTTGGCATTTCATTTGGATTTCAATTCGTTTTTGATACGGGATTTAACCACGCGAATGATTTTAATATTTTTAAATAGTTGGCGAAAACACATAGATTCTGCTAGCATTATAATATTGCTTGATTGAAAGTAAAATCTTAGCACAGAATGACTTTCACTTCATTACGACAGACGCTCAGGTCATTTCTGGGGCACAAACAAATGCAACAACGCAAGCAGGGAATGTGACCGGTGCAACGACCACTGCGGCTAGAGGTGCCCCGGCGACTACCACTTCTGGAACAGGAACAAATTCGACTACGAAAGCTGGGAGTGTGACCGGTGCAACGACCGCTGCAGCTGGAGGTATCTCCGCGGCTACCACTTTTGGGACAGGAACAAATTTGACAACAAAAGCAGGGAGTGTGACCGGTGCAACGACCGCTGCAGCTGGAGGTGCCGCGGCGACCACCACTTCTGTGGCAGGAGCCAGTTTGACAACAAAAGCAGGGAGTGTGACCGGTGCAACGACCGCTGCAGCTGGAGGTGTCTCCGCGGCTACCACTTTTGGGACAGGAACAAATTTGACAACAAAAGCAGGGAGTGTGACCGGTGCAACGACTGCTGCAGCTGGAGGTGCCTCGGCGACCACCACTTCTGTGGCAGGAGCCAGTTCGACAACGAAAGCGGGGAGTGTGATCGGTACAACGACCGCTGCAGCTGGAGGTGCCTCGGCGACTACCACTTCTGGGGCAGGAGCCAGTTCGACAACGAAAGCGGGGAGTGTGATCGGTGCAACGACCGCTGCTGCTGGAGGTGCCTCGTCGACCACTACTTCTGGGACCGGAATAAGTTCGACAACGAAAGCACCAAATATAGCTGGCTCAACAACCACTGCGGCTGGAGGTGCCACTGCGACTACTACTTCTGGGACAGGAACAGGTTCGACAACGAAGGCAGGAAGTGTGACCGGTTCAACAACAGTAGCTGGGAGCCAGAGTGGAAGCACTACACTCGGTTCAGGTAGCACAAAGGCTGCGTCTGGAACGAGTGGGGCAGCCGCGACAGCGACGTACGATCAGTCTACTGGGAACTCCTCAGCAAGTGGAGTTTTCCTTGCTCCCAGTAAGAATTGCGATTTGTAAACGAAAACCATGAAATAATACCAAATTTTTAGTGCCTTGAGTCCATAAATGGTTAAAATTAGGAAAAATTATTTTTTATAATGTACGTGATTTCAATTGATTTTACTCTGTATCATTGCAGGTTCTGCTCAAAATAATTTCGACGTAACAACCAGTAAGTAACGTGACACTTGGAAATTAATGAAATAACTTTTATATTTATTTGGAACTGATAAGCCGTAAATTGGATAATGGATTATGAGAGCAAGGTATTGATGAGTTGCAGGGAACGATAAGAGAGTAGCTGTTTGACTCTAAAGTGCATTTCAATCTTATACGCGGGGTTAATTGAAACGTCATAAAGTTTATCGTTTATCGTCATAGAGTTTATCGGGGTTAATTGAAAACGTAACATTTTTGTTTTTGATTACAGAAAAAGATTACTTCGAGTGCGGCAGCGGAGCACAAGGTGAGACCACTTCACGAGACAACTGCCATCAATATCAAACAGACTTATTTGCTTTAAAAAGATTGATTTCTATTATGAGACTTCAAGATCATGAATAATGAAACCGTTATGAAAATGATATTTAATTCAACGTGGTTGGTTGTAATGTTCCTTAGTTAATAATTAGATTATATTCGTTAAAAGTGAACTGCAATATGTAAAGTATCTTTTACGGAAACTTCAATTCCATCAATTATTAGCATAATTTGATGAAATTGGGTGGAGTCCGGTAGAGGCGCGGTAGCGTGTTTATTTTTTTCATTCCGTTATTTTATTCATGACTGGTTTTCATGGTACCAAGTACTTTCACAATAAATCAAGGCATGTCCTCATGATAGCTTTGTTCTGTTCAAAATTAGATAATTTCAGATCCAGATGAATTTCCGCGCAAAACTTTCCAAAACGGTCTCATAATTTCCAAAAAGTTCTTACGATTTGAATTTTTTTTCTGACAGCTAATCCTCGCCTTGTGCTACGTTATGACAAGACTGTCCCGGAAGCTGATGTTGCTGCTTACCTTAATTCTTCGAACAGTAAATTCCTGAGCGAGCAGACCACAGTCACAGCAGTAAGTAATAAAGCTGATGTGTTTTTTTTATATGAAATTTGCCAAATTTTGTTTCTGCTTGCGAATGTGGAGGTTAAAATAGGTTAAAACCCATTGTTGGTTAGCAAGGCATCTCTATTGTACTCAATGTTTTTTATAGAACAGACAGTCTTCAGTAATAAAATAATACGAGCATTCTCATACGAACGAAATTATTGCAAGTGATATAAGGTGTGGATGACCAACAGATGCCGATTAAGTACAACGACGTAAGCGGAGCCTCGTTCAACTTGGTCAAAGGTTTCTCCCTGACACTCGCGCGTAAAGTTGGAACGGCGCTGGTGGAATTTGAAAGCTCGTGTCAAGTGACCAACCAGCAACAGGCGGACGCGGTTGCCGCAAGCATCAAAAGTAACTCGAGCTACTCATCCTTCCAAAACAAAAGATGTACGTATAATTAGCGCTTGCAGAGATTTATTGTATCTCAATATTAGGGTTGATAAGGAATAAATGAAACAATTCCTGTCCAGCCGTGCCGTATTTCATTAAATTACTGCATCAGGTTGCATAAAAGTAGTTAAATAATTAATCATTATACCAATAACTGCTCGAATATCAGTTCAGCTTCGATAAAACATATCAGTGCATCGAAATCCGATTATGAGCCGTTGATGCATCAGATGGCTTAGAGATGTTTCATCTTAGCGTCTGTGTGCAGGACACCACTAGGAGAGTGAAGGAAAAAATAAGAGGCGGCACGAAGTGCCATGAAATCTGAGAAGGAATAGACAGTGACACAAGAGACGAAAATGACACATAGTCCTTAATTAGGTTGTTGTAGATGTTTGGGGTTGGGATAAGGTTAGTAAAGGAATAGGGTACCCGCAAGGGCGTTGATTGATTTATGT
Source organism: Hyalella azteca (assembly GCF_000764305.2). Taxonomy (NCBI): domain Eukaryota; kingdom Metazoa; phylum Arthropoda; class Malacostraca; order Amphipoda; family Hyalellidae; genus Hyalella; species Hyalella azteca. The sequence continues at coordinate 158,785 of NW_025940784.1, forward strand.
GGAGTGTAAAGCATGGATGATTATTTACACCATATAAATATTCGAGTAATATTCAACCAATAAGAATAACTAGCGCCATTTAAAGTGTTTTTTCGCTCCATATTCATTTTTTATTTCAGATTTTTTTTATTAAAGATGAAATGGGGAAGATGAACGTGATGATAGAAAGAATCATGTGGTAGACTGCATGTAGAGGGTGGAAATTCGCTTGAGACTCAGAAGGTTTGTTGGGATATTAGTTATTTGTTTTAAGGTTAGTCTTCACTCTTACCTTGTGCGTCATACTCGGTGAGAATTGTAAGTCAGTTAAGGTTTTCATTTTTGCAAGGAATTCGGTCTAAAGATATGACTTATAGTTGTTTTGCCGGAAAAGAGTCACTCGATTGTAAACTGCAAGGAGCCCCAAAACGCTCAATATTATTGCACAAACCAAAATAATGCGCAATAAAATAGAGTGTCATTAAGCTTGCGTCAACACATTGTGCAAACTACATATATTACGCAATAACATTATGCGTTTAGATAGACGCTGCCGTCAATATATTGTACAAATCGTATTACGGAACAACATTGAGCTGCAGACAATATTATATGTAAATCATTTAACGCAAAAAAATAATGAGCGTCAAATAATAATAAAAGGGCTGCTTCAGTAAATGTGGCTATGCATCTGTTATAATAAATGTCATGGGCAGGGTCCATGGCGTGCGACATGCTGCCCAACCGAGTTGTGCCCGTGGCCATGAGGTTCACAGCGTCCACCTTCCAGCAAGACATGAGGAACAGGAACTCGCAGGCCTTCATTGACTTCGCCAAGGCCATCCAACCAGCAGTGAGTGGTTGCTGATCTAATATTATTGCCGATCCCTAAAATTAGTAGAGTGGTTTACAATTTTATAATGTTTGTTTAAGGTTTTAACATTGTTAAAATAATGCTTGCTAACAGCGATATGTTTATAACCGGTTTTTCTTATTCATCTCGAGACTAGACCTCAAGCTCTAAATAATCACTTTTAGAGTTGAGTCTAACTAAGGTGTCGAGGATTTACTTGAGAAAAATACTCGTGTCATAAACAAAAACAATTTAAAACGTGAACGGTCTATTGGTATTGTGTCTGGATAAATTATAAGCGATTTATACTATTATTGAAGGATACTTGGTTAATACACTATCCATATTTCGGCAGTTGCTTGCTAGCATCAAAGCCAAAGTACCAGCCGTGGAGAACGTAATCGTTCTGTCGCTGTCGAACGGGAGCGTCGTCGCTGAGACGGCCGTGCTCGTGAACTCGTCAGGCTCCAGCACCACCACCACGCAGATCAACCAAGCTGCCGCCACCACCACCACCATCAACGGCAACCCAGTTCAGGCTACGAACTCTACTCGTAAGTATTAGTATGGGGTAATAATTCTTTGAAATAAAAAAGAGAAAGGCAGAGAGAAGGATTTTAGTTAATTAAACATAGGTTAAACAACTTCCGATTCAGACGCGAGCATTACTGAGATAAAAAATTGCTTATTGCGTTTGATGGTCATGAGTTCCTGAAAATATAAGTAATTAGAGAAGGGTAATAGGCATGAATTGGCAAATAATGAATCATTACAGAGAATGTTAAAAGTAATTTGATAAATTCACTGACATAAAGTGGCATTAACTGGGTTCCGGTGAGATAGGTCACATGAGTCAGCGCCGATATATCCTGGAATTACAATCTGCTATTACTGCAGATTACTGCGCTTGAGGAGAGATATGATGGCTTGCAGCTCTTTGGTGAAGCTGTGAATGAAAGAGCAACGTGTAAGGAGAATTTTCCTTTCATCTAAATTTTCCATTTTAGTTTTGGCAAGTGGCTCGGTGTAGTTGGGTTAATAACTTACAGTTTACTGCGTGCCTACTACTTACACGCAATGCGTTGCCATATCACACATGTTATTATTCCTATTTTTCTCAATCGCTTTTGTGGTTTTCTGAACGTAGGCTGTTTCGTATTTTATTGATATAAAACCAAGGAATTTATCATTTTTTAATGATAATCTCAGGTTTCGGTTGGGTCAGGGTGACGTTTTCATATGACATTAAAATTCAAATACGAATATGCTTCATTAAGCATTGAAACATGTTCTTATAAACGCCCTGGCCGATGTAATTGAACAGTACCTGGCACTCATCACCAGTACCAGAAAAATTTGGTAATCCATACGCACCGACTCCATGGAAAACTGTTTTTCTTAAGCAATTTTTCCTGAACAGCATCTGAACTCGTATTTGATCGATAAGTTTGCAAAGCTGCGCGCTTCTAAACGTAGAGGCTTATTCAATAACTTGTAACGCATTTAAAAGCATATACATTCACTTTATTTGGCATTTTAAAAACATGTGGCGCAGGCTTTGCGTTGAGTAATATTTAAATACTTCCAAGTAATTATGACGTATGACTAATATTGTTTTGCTGATAAACGGTTTTCCCAATCAGCGGGTTTTCTTAGAGGCTATGTCAATTGTAAGCAGCCGTGCAGGTGGTTCGTAATCGCTTTAACATAAATTCATGCTTGGAAGAATTGACAAACGTATCTGACAAACGTTATTGAAAAAATCGTTCTTTTCAGTAATTGTCGAAATGTAATTTTTTTACAAATATACATTGACTTGCCAGTTTAGTCATTTCATCTCCTTTCTCATATAAAGTTGAGCGCATCGTGAATTCGTCTCACAACTCTTCGCCCGTTTGCAGCGCATGCAACGAAGATTATTGACTACACGCTTTTTTTTCTCTCTTAACTCCTGTTCTTTTATTTTCACAGAAAATGGAACCTACGTCACCGTATCAGACACTGTGAACTCAGGTGAGAAAACTTATTATTTTTTATCAAATTTGGATTTTAATAAAATAAATTATTACTGTGAACGGAAATCGATTTTCATAAGCATCGAAATTGCCAACAGAACCGCATTATAGAAATTTGTGCACTTCGTCTTGGTAATCTCACGAAATGAATAACAAACGAATGCTCAGAAACGGCGACTTCAATAAAATTTGAAAATTTTGACCCAGTCCAAATTCAATTAGATATTTCGAGTAAATTTTCAGTGAATTATGCAACTTTACATAAAACTTTGAATTTACAATTCATGAGGATATCTTGAACGCTTTAATCTTGACTTTAAAGTATTTTACCCTGGATAATGCACTCCATATTCATAAATAAGTTTCCAAATTAGTTTCTCACGCTAATTAAATAATTGTATTCATTTTTTATTGTTCATAATACATAATATAATTATCTGTCGTAATTATCGCAGCTCCAAGCAGCTCCGCCACGACGACAACGAGGTCCAGCTCGGACACCAACCTCCTCGACGACGGTGAGCGACGCAGACTCTTATGTTGATGTCATGAATCTATATGATGAATCAAGTACATTCAGCTTTTTTATGGCCTAGTGACAGTAACCCAAGTGACTCATTTCAGTAAAAAATCTAGTAGTTAATGCATTTTTTTGGAAAGTGTCACATGAAAAAATGTACAAGCAGTTTTACCTTGTATACTCAACGAGTCAAAATAGATGAATAACGTCAATTTAGCTCTTTTCACCCCACTGCTTACTGACTGTAACAATAGTTACCCGGAATTTGAATAGAGTTTTAAATACTTAATGTAATTTGCGAAAACGTCCTAATAGAAAAAATATAAACCTAGAAAAATTTTCGACTCACCTGGTTTTCTGACAAATAATAGTTAGAAAATTACGAAATGTCATACAAAAATTTGCCATCAACATACGTATGTATTTTACTTGTCAGCTTTTTAGCGCATTTTCTCATTTATGAAAAAAATGCGCTATTGTGCCCGCCATGTCCGTCTGTCTGTCTGTCTGTCTATCCGTCCGTCCGTGACCAAGTTTTCGTCAACGAGAAAATGCGCTCTCTTGTCACTCACTGCAGTGAGTACGGAGTTGTATTTTTTTATTACTAAACTCATTAATCCAACTATTTTAAACCTGTTCGAACGAGACAGGTTTCATATTTAAATTTTGTAAAATTGTTTTGCTTTGTTGTTTATAATTCGAATTTTTATTTTCGTGAACCCTGAATTACCTTGACGACCCTCAGGCATTGGAGGGATCACGACGGCACCGCCTGAGGACCCCAACAAGTACGCTGAGGCCAACAGCCACTTCTTGAACGTGACGGTCCCTTCATTCATCGGTACGTCATTCATGATTAACTTCAATACATTATTATTAAAAAATTATTATTGCTTCGTTAAAAAATTCACTTGATAAAAAAATTCACTTGATTAAAAAATTCATTTAATTATTCAGTTCGTTATATATCTAACTGAATAGTTCAATCATTTTATTGCATGAATTCGTAGTTTTTCCACCATATCAAAATGTTCTACAAAAGACAGTTGATGGAAATTATTAATGACTTTAATTATTCTGACTTTTCATTTAATTTTTTCATTATTTTTCACCGATACGTCATCAATTCCCGACAAAATTACGAAATATATGGATTTTTAATGATAACATTAAAATGTTTATCCATCCAGTGATGAATTGATCCAGGTTCATCTTCTGGTATACTGATTTCGATAACATTCCACTCCCGAAATCGCTTTACCCATACGATCGAAAATTTCCCATCCACGGATCCATTATTTCAAGGAGACTCATTCGTCCCCAAGAGTCTCTACGCAATTTATACCCATTCCAAATCCAGTCCCATATTTTACCGTGGGCTTTATTCACCTCATTGCATAGCCTCGACGAAAGTTTTTATACGAACCTCATTTACATCATAAGCTCAACTCTGTTTTTCCCTAGGCGTCATTCACACTCCAAAGTCTGAATACATTCGCTGCATTGGCATTCATTCACCCCCATAGCCTTGACACAAATTTTTATCTTCGGCCTCATTCATCCTCCATAATCTCAACACAATTCATACCTTGGACCTCATTCATCATCCATTATCTCAACACAATTCATACCTTGGGCCTCATTCACCCTCCAAATAATCTCAACACAATTCATTCCTTGGGCCTCATTCATCCTCCATAATCTCAACACAATTCATACCTTGGACCTCATTCATCCTCCATAATCTCAACACAATTCATACCTTGAGCCACATTCACCTCCAGGAAAATTATATTTCATTGTTTTTCTTTGTTTGCAGCGCTGATCCTGGTCATAGCAATATTCTTGTTCTGCACGGTCAACAGCAACTCTTGCCTCTGCCAACTCTGCGTCTCGAACGTCAAGAAAGAGGCCCATATGATCTAACATTCAACTATTGGTAAAATTGCTTTAAACTGTGCAATTGGACTGTGCTCCTATCCTAACTGTGCAAAACATACCTCTGTCTCCTATATTCACTATAGATACGTAGTTATGAAATGGTTCTCAGCAACAGTTTGTTTCCTTCTTTGAGAATTCAATATAACAATTAAATTTACGAGTATATTACTTGTCGTTAGAGATCTCATCCAGCTTACTGAAGATCAAATCCGTCATCTCAAAGATCACTATCAGCATAATAAAGATCAAATTTGACTTTGTTATAAATTTTCTTACTATTCATTTAAATGCCTCTTATTTCCTGGTTTAGAATACTTTGTTGTCTCACTTTGAATTGATGAATATTTACTCCTTCAATTCTGACGTCTTAGAATTGATATAATACAGCTTCATGGCCATTATAGCAACTTCTTCTCAATAAATCACAGTTACATTCGAGAAATAAGCAATACGATGGCAATTTTCGAGGCTCATATGTAGAGGACATTCTTTCTCATCTACGAAAAAAAAACATTTAAAATTAAGTATGAAAAATAATATCTGAAATTTGGAAAATCCTTTATCTCGCATCTAGTTATTCATAACACCGTTAAACGAGTCCCCCTAATTCTGAAGCCTTTAGCTGATTTACTAAATAAAGTAATATTAGTAGGAGAGAAATCCCTTTAAACCAACCTAAACATATAATTTCCAGTGAACTCATGTTACGCGCTTTGAAGAAAATTTTAATTTCTGACATGAGTTAAGTTTAAATCAAAATGTAGTATTAAATATTGTATTACAACCTCCTCTTCCTCTTAACACACTCTGACAGTGATTTGCACTGCCTCGTAATTCCAAGACTTAAAATAAAATTTCTGTTCCTATACATTTCAGATATTTGACGTGATTAAAATTTCGAGACTTCAAATAAACTACCACCAAATAAAAAAACCTATTAATATTATATGCAATGTTCAGGGAAGCCGCCGCGAATGTATTGTGAAGCATTTAATAATCGTTACGTACAGAGTGGAATTGCAACTGAAAAGATAAATAATATAAATTTAGCGTAATTTCTATATTGCAGAACACATATCATGAACCTTAGAGTAAACAAAGCAACCTTGTGCTGTACTCCTAAATAATCTTAATGACTTCAGGTAAAGTTGAATTAAAAGCCACCATAAATAAAATGCAGAATTAAGTTTAATAAATTCCTAATTTTCTAAGAATGACCTCGTTCTTAGGTCTTTATTAGGTTAAAATTTTGGAGCATTAATCATAAAATATTCGTTCCTAACATTAATATGAATAAAAACGGAAACCGCCATTTGAATGCATTAAATTCTAAAATTTAAGTTTAAATTTGGGCCATTTGTGAGAATCATCTGTGTCAACAAGTCCTTGAACATCATAACTGTCGTTCATGTATCTGCTTAATTAATCAGCAAACGAACGTCTAAATCCGTGTTCTTACATCCCACCATAAAAGTATTATTAGTCAATTTAAGTTTACAACATAGCTTTAATATAAACTATAGGTATACTGGATATACGCATTGACCTAGTTATTTTTAAATTGATCTGTGTGCATTTAAATATATTGTTTTAAGAATAGTAAGAGAAGCCAGAGAGCAAATCACAAGTTTGATTGAAGAGTTGCACTTTATTTTTCACATTATGTCTCTGAGCAACATTACTTAAATGACACAGATACTGCATTCCTATTTATTTACTCCTATATCTGCAGCAAAAGTGTTAAAGATACTCACAACATAATAAAAGATATTTCGATACTTTATATATTTTTAATCTTGACGAAGCGATAAGTAATACTTTTCTGCTAAATTTGCTAACAATCATATTCAAGTATATTCTTGTCCCTGTTGCTTCAAAATGTTTCGTTATGTCAACTTAAATGAATTGTCGTAATTAAAATTGGCGTCGCAAATTTGTGCTCAATTTTCATTACTCGGTTCTGGTAATTAGATTATCATAAAATTCAGTTTGCATTTGCCTCAGATTTTTAGTAAATTTCCTACTGTTTATTAGAAGAAACATTTAAATATAATATCATTTATAGCATGTGAAAATGTTGTAATAAAATGTTAATGCAGAAAAACCGTTCATAAATTTAATCATGACAGCGTTGTTGATAGATATTGGATGTGAATTCTAACGAACATTCTATGATCTAATACGAACCATTAATAAATAAAATTTTACATCGATATTACAATTTTTGAATGTGTCTCGCCTACACTTTCGTTCACTCGCACTTAATCAATTATTGAATCGGTTGTGTCTAATTGCCACACACTTCATACACGGGCTCCTTGTAACCCCACACAGCAGCAAGAGGTCCACTGTAACCCCACACAGCAGCAAGAGGTCCACTGTAACCCCACACAGCAGCAAGAGGTCCACTGTAACCCCACACAGCAGGATCGTTATAGCGGGCCAGGGCCCGGAAGGTCCTGAACAAAATAATAGCATAATTCAGAGTCGCGCATCCTGCGGTGTCATGAAAGTGTCATCGGCTCACACGCTGACATCAACGTCGTATTAAGAGAGGAAGCGTGCCGAGTAGCAGCCGCGTCAAGTAGAGTATAGCAATGACATTGTTTGGGTGGGGGTAAAAAAAAACAAATTTATCTACAAGAAAAAAGACGTTTTCAACATAAACGAATGTACCAACAGGTTCAAACGGACGCAGCTTGACGCGTGGTGGCCTGTAAATTATTTATTCTAAACTACCTAGACTGTTCAAAAAACTTCCTTGAAACCATCTGGCAGTTGCTATTAAAAGTAAGTTTGAGATTGCTTACAGATGAATTTGTGAGCGGAAATTCCGTTTCAAATCCAAAAATACCACAATCGGGTTCATCAAGCCTGTTACTACTTTTCATTTAAGCCCGACCCTTGTTTCCAGTAATTGACTCTAGAATTAAATTACTTCAACCTGCTTGTCTCCTCCTGCCGGCATGAGCACCTCTTTATAGTTTCTTGCGTTAAGCTTCCTTCACAAACCTGCACCTATCATGAATTAGCTATTACCTCATTTACTATAAAATCAGCTTGAATTTTCCCAATTGCCTTTAGCATTTAGCACGTACCTGTCATGTTTCTCTCCAGCCTGTCTCCAATGCAAGCCAGCCTCATCTGTCCATCTTATGAAAAACTTGCCTTTACCTGTTCGACTCTAGTACATACCAGCCTTCCCCTGTCTGTCTGCAATACAACCCAGCCTTTGACTCTTCGGCTGCACCCTAACTTATCATAACACGAATGTCTCCAGCAAAGACCAGCCTTCACCTGTCTATCTCTTGTACCAGTTAACCTTCACCTGCCTTCCGCTGCTTCAAGACTAACATAATTTTCCTCCTGCCATCATATTCCTGCCTCTGGCACAAACCTTCTCCAGCCCACCGACAAGTGCTCGATATGAGCGCAATTTCGGACGCTGCCGCGACTCTTCATTCCAGAAAATTTGTTCGCCGAGCGTATGGCCGACTGTGTACATTTTTAAGTGCAACATTTCACGAAATTTCACCAGAGTGGAAAGTATAAAAACCTTCTCGTCCGCCGGCGAGTAAACGGCAGTAATATGTAAAACATGCACCACAATCTGCCCCCTAATCTTGCTGCTGCTGCTGTTGCGATCGATGAAACTCGCTGCTTTTAAGCAGATCAACTGACAGCGATCATAAGCCGGCCTCCCTAACTTGCTCTGGTGTAGAAAATTCCCAGCGGATCCAACTAGACCTCGAGTTATGACTTAAATGAGCGTCTGGAGCTTGGGATGATTTGAAGGTGTAGCCCTGACGATACCAAAGGAAAATGGCCTGCCAGATGGAGGTATGCATGAGATAACTGGTGTCCATTGGAAGAAGTGCTACATTTAAGCAGAGCTAGGCAGCGCTACTTTGAAATGTTGCGGCCGCTACCGCTACATATGCTCGAAATGTAGCGGGCGCTACCGCTACCGCTACACCCACTAGATTGTAGCGGGCGCTACCGCTACAGTAAAATGTAGCGCCGCTACATTAACCGCTACAATGGCCGAAAATATTGGAAATCTCTAAATATTTATTGTTCTGCTATTGGGATTTACTCATAAACATTTAATGATAATAAAACATTTTTAAAACATATCAATGCAACTTTATTGCAATTAACCTAACCGAAATAGTACGGGTTAGATGCAGTAAATAAAATTTAGTTATTTTTATGTTTTACCTTCCCTACATGGACGTCTACTTCAATCTACCTATCTCAAAAATTATCCACATATACATATAAAAAATCAGTTTTTTATTTGTATATATAAATGTGGATAATTTTTGAGATTGGTAGATTAAAGTAGACATCCATATAGAGAAGGTGAAACATAAAAATAACTGTGAAAAAATAACTGTAAGCAAAATTAAAAATGAAAACAATACCTGTAACATTTACTCGCCAGTCGCAAGCAAAGTGAAATATATAAATACCTGTAACGTTTACCTGCAAGCAAACTGAAGCATAACAATACCTGTAACATTTACTCGCAAGTCGTAAACAAATTGAAATATAAAAAAAAAAAACATTTACTCGCAACCAAACAACACGGAATAATATTTCCATTTAGTTAAATTTTTTCTTTTAAAAATACCATGCACAAAACTTTTAGCGCGACCTCCCTTTTCAGCGGAAGGAAAGAGTTAATTACACTTGTATGGAATAATGTAAAGAAAACTATTCACTTAAACTGAATTTATTGAACCGAATTTGTGTCGATTAAAGACAAAAAATGGAACAAAGACGATAGGCGCGAGCTGCTGCCCGGTGGAAGTCCTCTGAAACGGGAGCAGGAGCTTCACCTGGCTAGTGTAAACCAGCCAGGTAGCACAGGGAAACTGACACGCTAAGCTCCGTGCAGCCCATCCTGTCAAAATAAATGCCAACTGATTTTAATGAACGAAAGCCAAAAGAAAAAATTGGAACAAGCTGAATGTTAGGGTTCTAAATATTAAATCTTACATTTACGAACCTGGCAGCTATGCTCTTTAAATTTAAATGATAATCTTAGAATAAGAGATTTATACAACAAATTTGGCTTTCAAAGGTATATAGCATATATTTCAGTTGTAAGACAAGACGGGTTTTATTATTTGGGTTGAGAGTAGTGAAGGGGTAACGGTTATCCATAATGGAAACCGGCCGGGGCTACAAGTCGTCACAACACCCTGAGCTTAAGTGACGGACAACCAACCTACAGCATCCGGTCCTCTCCACAGCTCTCGCAGAGACCCGTCCTCCGTAAGAAGACGAGCTGATGCCGAAGCCCCCAGGTCATCCCAACACCTCGAGGCCGCCACCTCAGACGAGACGCACGCTACAGGTCTCACTTCATAACGTAGACGTGGAGGACAAAGCTTGAAGGTGATGCGTCGTTGGCAGTCGTAATGGATCTGTCTGCTGGGCTGTTTCTGAATCGGACTAGAGGTTTGAGTTTAGCCTCAATCTTCAAAGTTGGATTCGAAGAAATGCGGAAGGTTGCCGACACTATTGCAAAAAATGTTGGGAAACTGCAGCCGGCCAAATAAACTTACAACTAACTCAAACCCAAATAATAAACGTCCAACTGGAAATATCTTAGTCAAGATAATTTTATACATACCAGCATTTCAAAATGAACATCCGACAAGCTTGAACGCTTTGGAGATATCCTTTCCCACGGAAAACCTCTCCACCGCAGCACTAGAATGGATTGGAGTGTTGTACTCTACAAAAATCTCAAGGAACAGGTTATAAGGAAATGATTCAGGAGCAGGTAAAGTGGCGCTTAGCGGACTTTCCAAATATTGTTCACTAGTCGATCTCCTTCATTGACGTGACTGTGATTTCGTGATTTCTGGAGTTCATTAAAGAACGAATCAGCATTCTCCTCGTCATCGCTGCTGCTGCTGGTAGCTTGTGTAATTGTGTCAGAAAGCTTCCCATCAACCAGAGAGATCATTTTCTGCCGGATCTCTCTAAGTTTAGATTCGTCTTTACACCAGGTTAATTTGTATTGGGGGTGAAAAAATGAAGCGATAATGCAATCGAGGTCTTCCAGTTGTTTGGAAAACCTGGTTTGAATGCCCATTAATAAAGCATCCACAAGAGGTGCGCAGTAGCATAAATTTTTATCCTTACTCGCCTTCAACTTCTGGACACATACATTAATAACAGGGACGAGAAGCCCCATGAAGGATTTTTCTTCGCCTTGAAGGATGTCGAGGCTCACTGCAACAGGCTTCAGAACCAGAATATATTCCTTTAAGAATCTCATGTCCCCTGAAAGCAAATATATTTTCATTTTTGAGTTACAAACACATTCGCTTTATTTTATATTAGACAAGAACAATTGGTAACTGGTAACAACTTAACAAGTAACAACTAACATGTTGACACTAGTAACAGGCTGAGTTTGACAACATTACACCGAAATCTTTCGTACAGTTTTATTCTGTAATTTATATTATGTATGTATCATTCTGGTTTTAAAATAATATTTAATTCTATCAAGTAAAATCTAAAGGCGTTATCTATAAATGTAGCGGTAGCGCTGTAGCGGCAGCGCTGTAGCGGCAAAACCTCTTATTGCTACTCAAATAGTATGTAGCGGGCCCTACTGCTACCGCTAAAAGTGCTTAAATGTAGCGCCGCTACCGCTACTGAAAATGTAGCGGCCGCTACATGTAGCGCGCTACTGCCCACCTCTACATTTAAGCAAGGTTTCTCGACAATAAATCGATGTCTTGGACTGAACTTGAGGTTGTTCCAACTTTTTCAATCTTAGCCCAGTAACGTTGACCCTATGGTAGCAAGGACAAGTCTCCATAAGGTTTTAGTCAAGTACCAGAACTTCAACCCAGAATCCGAACATTATAATGCAAATTTAAATATTCGAAAGCTATATGAGATTCTCTAATGCCACATGGAAAACGAAAAAACGAAAACTAATCCTTGCTACCCTCAAGTCCACCTTAATTCGCTGAAAATTAGAAGATTAGAATAGACCAGAGTTCTGTTCGAGTAAGTTCTTTACAGAATCCTCATCTTTACAAGAGTCTGTCTAAGATGACAATTTATGAATTCGATTAGAAATAATGGCTGACACTATTCACACTAACTTGGTCGTACAGGTCCGAACAACTACTAGTTGATCTCGCAATACACAGTCACAACTCACAAATAACACTGAAACATGAAACTGGATGTAAAGACATTGATAAATAAGTATCCAAAGCGATTATTATACATTTCACTAGATGGCCTAAATAATGAGATTAAAATAAACTAATAGATTAAGAGTATTTCACTAGATGGCCTTAGAATAACTCAACACAAGCTTCAACGAAACAAGATACTCAGCGTCATGTATGCAGAGCTTGGAAAATGGTTCTCGAAAGAAAAAAGGTAAAGCACTGAAAATCTTAAATTTATTCATCTAAATTGCGTAAACGCGATAAACGTATCCATAGCTGTATACTAATGGCCCGTAATGGGTAGCAAAAATCTATAGGAACTAAATGAAAGTTTGAATTATAGGTGCAGTTCATGCAATGATTCAGATGTCACGTAACAACGCCTCATGCATGCACTGAATGTTTTTTTTTTTTTTGTTTTAGCTGCGTCTTTACTCATACACTGTTTGTCTTTTCTCACATTCTGTTTCACATTTTAGCCGCTCCAGTTTTTTTATTTTAATTGATTTGGTCTGCCACTAATTCCCACATTCTGTTTCTGGTTTTTATTTTATTGAGGACCTCGAGTCGCAATCTGCCGACGATCGAAGAGAGAGGCCGGAGTAGCGCGCCTTTTGATGCAACGTCCGTCATCTGGGGACGCCCAATCAGCCATCGTATTCCAATAGCCGGACTTGCCCAGAGACTTATAGCCACAGATTGTCGTCTTGCCATGGAGATGCATTACAAATGCTTCTTTAAGTAACTGCATTCGTTATTATTTAACAAAAAACCTAACGTCTTAGGCACAGATTGTCGTCTTGCCATAGAGATGCATTACAAATGCTTCTTTAAGTAACTGTATTCGTTATTATTTAACAAAAAACCTAACGTCCTTAGCCACAGATTGTCGTCTTGCCATAGAGATGCATTACAAATGCTTCTTTAAGTAACTGCATTCGTTATTATTTAACAAAAAACCTAACGTCCTTAGCCACAGATTGTCGTCTTGCCATAGAGATGCATTACAAATGCTTCTTTAAGTAACTGCATTCGTTATTATTTAACAAAAAACCTAACGTCCTTAGGCGCAGATTGTTGTCATGCCATATAGGCGCATCGCAAATGCTACATTAAGTAACTACATTCGTTTTTAATAAAAACCCGAATCTCTTTCGCCACCGATTGCCTAATTGACAGAAAGACGCAGTGAAAATATTGCTTATGGTGGCTATATTTTTAAATAATTAAAAACTTACTATGTTAAGCCACTGACTGGTCTATGATTTACCACTAACAAGTTTTGCAAATACAGATTTGAGTAATTAAATTATTTCTTATGAAGGAACATAATGTCTTTAGCCACAGATTTCTGTCTTACCTCAAAGACTTATTAAAAATTCTGCTATACGCCACTACATCCATTACTGTTTGAAAGCCGAATGTCATTTTTACCTATAGACGCAAATTGTTATCCCCGTAACTGAGACCTGGAGCAAATATCATACCTGTCATTGTCCCACTCATATGAATCCATTATCTTTTCAAAACTAACTTCATTCCAACGGCACATCAATTATTAATGGAGCTAAGACTTATGACAGCAGCTAATAATTTATTCAAAAAATTGTCAAATAATCAAGAAGGTACTCCGAGTTATACCGTGAAATGGTTATTAAGAAGAGTTAAATGGCACTTGGTTCGCTCATAATGGTATTGCACTAATGACGTTGAAATCAGAGCGGTCTCGGCCACTCACACTGATTGTCAATGTGATTATACGAATATTTGGAACACAGGTTGAACGCGCGGTTAAAAAAGAATGTGACTGCGATTATGCTAGTAACCAGGAAGCAAAGAGATATGAATGCAACTCGCAATAAACAATATCCGGAATAGAAAAGGACAATATCAATCCATTAATTGAAAAAAAGCAGCTAATTTGTCATTTCTTTCATCACAATTTGATGGGCGTTAAACAGTTGAACCAACGAGTCGCATCTAAAGAGCAGAATTGTACGAAAAAAATGAAATTAGTTAATGCTTATAATTAGAACTTACATAATTTGGTAATTGTATTACTGGAACAGTATATAGCGCCCGCTTTTATTCTTTAATTAGAACTCTGAAGGGTATCCAGAATCTCGAGCTCTCTAAGAAAAGTGACAAGAAAAGTCACTTTCAGATTTATTTAACATCATGTAAAGACCTGTGATCGGTAGTCACTATACACGGTAAGCGGACGCAGTAATTTTAAATAATTTAACATAAATGTACAGGCTTTTTTCTGATCGTGTTACCTGCTTAGATAATGACGGGAGACAAAGTCCGACGAATAATTCTAATACAGATAACCCCAGAACATTGTGCCAACATCCGGCTTTCAAATCACGGAACATCCCAATGTTGCGGATATTAAAGGCACATGATCGGATAACAGCTGAATCGGTGACAGCTGACGAAACTTTTTCGTTTATATTTTATTTTCATTTCTTTTGAATCAAATATAGGGATTCGCTGCAACCCGGTATGGGTTTCATAAAAGTTCGAGCAGAAAATTAATAAACTCGCAAGCCCTGACATCGATTTCATTCGCTTTGAAGTTGCGTCGAACTAAAAGAAATCTTAGCCACCACCGTGCTATATATTCTCAGTTTCTTTTTTAAGTGTATTAAAAAGTGTATTCACTTTAAAGTGTATTTGGGCTGAAAATAATTCTTAGCAGATTGCTTCTTTAGTTAATGTCATTCGATCCTTCACAATCAAATTCTGACGTCCATTTAAAATGTGATCCTGTTCAATTTACTATTAATTCATTGAATTGATTTTTTTCAGCCCTTGGTTTCTTTCTTCAGATAAGTTGCTAAGCTCGCAGTTAAGTCAAGTGACCACACGTGATCTGAAGCCGCTTGAAATGATAAAGGTTCTCACCTCGACAGCCACAACGCCCCCGTCAAGATCTTCACTGACAGGTTTAATTGAAGCCTCCCAGGACGAAATGCTCAGATTTCCCTTGCGGTGCCCGGCGAAAGCAGTTCACGGCCCACCGAATTGCTTCAATTTCGAGGGCATCCTACTGTAATGAATTAGTTATCAGTTTTACGATGGATTGAACCGGTAGTCATTTTTATTACAAAAAAAATATCTGTGAAGGGCTGTTTGCAGCCTCCAATTGGAATGATGGCAGATTAGATGAAGCGACATGAATAATAATTAAATAGGGGGTAAAATGATTAATCACCTACATAATTGAAGTCACATTTCCAGCTCGGTCGTTGACCTATAATTTATTAGCACGTCTGAAGTAGGCTCATATTACGGGAAGAATTGCGTCCGAAAGAATAGATTCAGTTAGCTCATTTAATCTTTCATTAGCGTATTTATAAAAACATTCGCTCGAGTTCGCTCCAGACGGCTGGAAAGAATACCCTCTAAGAACAATTAATATTAATATATTTTAATATTCCACACGATTTTTTATAGTATTGCAGTGTAAAACTATGGCACGTACTTCAATGGAAAATTATCCGTCCATTTTCTATCTCAATTTACAAAATATTTTTTTCAACCTTATGGACATTCAAACAATTAGAAAATTAATGATGATAAAGAATAATTTACTTGGAGACTCGGCATTAAGACTTGTGTTGGTTGGTTACATCGAATTGCAATGTTAGCGGATTAACTTATGAGTGATGTCAATCTCTGCCTTTCGATTTCTAAGCAGGTGAGAGAAATTTTAATTTAAAAATTAATAATATCCTCTAAAGGAAGATTTCATTCGATTGCCAGCCAAGATGTACGCTGCTCGAGGTCACGAGTTTGCCCGAGTGTTCAACTTCCGAGGAAAAAAACGCATTTTTCAGCTGCTAGAAAGACCGAAACTTCATCTGCAAGTCTAACGGTGGCAACCAAAAAAATTATCAAAGTGGAAACAGTACAGGGAGATTGACCTCACAAGCTGCAACTGCAAACTTCAGAATTTATATGCAGGCGTCCAAAGTAGAGAATTGTTACTTGTCGGACTTACGAATTCTGGACTGCAATTAAGTTTTTCAAGTATTCTATTACCCTCTTGATTATTTAAATATCGAACAAAACAATTGAGCATAACTCCCCAATTCGTCTATAACTCCCCATAAAGATTTCTACAGCAAGGCGATATATATAACAAACACACCCGAAACATTATATTTCTAAGTGATTAAAACATTTTTATTGTTGGACGCAACTATAAAAAAAATTGTTAGACGCCAAGAACTTTTTTATAATTTCTTTATTTATTTCAAGAATTGCACAGAATGAACTATCTTCTCAATTATGAACATTTTTAAAATTCCGGCCGATATCTAAAAAGTACAACAAACATTTTAAGCATACACGTCATCTTTAGTGAAATTAATTATAATGTCTCGCATGAAAACAGACATAAAATCACTGGATAGTTCACAGCTGTATATTCATAGGTACCATTTTTTATTGTTCAGGAAATGGCAGCATTGTCCGAAACAAGTCTTTCTACCAGCTGGATCCCGCGCTGCCCTAAAAAACCAAACCTTTGTATTTGAGAAGCGTGTTCTCCCTTGCCATATGTTTCCCTTGAACCAATATATCTCTCGTTTCCAACAATACCGTTAGTAATTTCTAACAAACGGAGCATTAACTAATGGAATTAACATCCCTAACCACTTTTAGCATGTTAACCCGTTTGCAGTTTAAGTAAAACTTTTGTTTTTTCTTGGTGAATAAAATGAGCACTTTCGAAATAAAAAGTGACATTAAAATTTATAATTTCATTTTTCCACCATCTTCGTTTTCCAATGTTTCAGGACTGTGATAAAACACAGGTGGCCTCACAACCATGCAATTCGACAATACATTTTCGCGATACAAATGTCATGACAATACATATACATCAAAAGGCTTCAAACAAATACACTAACAAACTATATCTAAAACATTATAATTTATCAGATAAAGTAATTGGCTTAAATTCGTTTTATTTTCATCAAATCCTTAAAAATCAACCGCCTCTGCTTGAAATCATGCACTCCCGCACCACCCGAAGTGCAACTCAAGACTCATGTTGAGCTCAGAATCTGAAGGAAATTGCAAGTGAGCAAAGAGTAACCTGAGCTTGTAAGCGCAGAGGTTTTTCCTGCACCGGGCTAGCAGCGTCTTAAGTATGCACATTACTTTTGCATATCTCATGAGCGTCTCGCGAGCTCCAGTATCAGCTGGCCTGTCTAGTCTCGCCGTATTATGAGACATGTGGTGTGAGGTGGCACTTCTCTTAGAGGATGGCTTAGGAGGCAGGTACAATCCATTAATTCTACTGGGGAAGAGGTGAAACAACCAGGGCGCTGTTTGCAAAACGAGGGATGCCGAACGGTTCCCTGTTTTTCGTTCAATATCGATGTAAACCTCATAATCTGATGGACCAAATATCCCAGTTTTAAACTTGCATATATTTTGCCAAAGTTAAACCCGTATCATTAAAACATGACATTTTCATTGAAATAGGGACAAAATATAATAAGTGCGCCTTGTCGAGTCATGGTCAATGAATATTACAATGTAAATAATGGAAAAAGGTCCGAAATTAATAAAGCTAGCACTATTAACAAAAACTCAAGTGTCAAGAAATTGTAGGGAGATAATCGAAGGTCGGGAAGGATGAAGCACTCAAGAAAACTATGGCAGTCAAGTGAGCGAAAATCATGACAAAGCCACGGGTAATCGCTACCAATATTGCTGAAACTGCTATTATGGCGCGGCTTGTGACAGCGCCGCAGCTGACAGCCTCTCAGTCATCACTGTCAGATCCCGACAGGTTCGACACCCGCTATGGTCTCATAGAACGGTGGTTCGTTTCGGAACTGACGGCAAATAGCTAGGGTACAGCATCAGTGAAGTGAGTCTTGAAGACTACCTCGATTATTTTCACATGTTAGACACTTCAATTGTGAGTTATACCCATTAAGTTCCCGCAACCTAATCGTTCAGTGAAGTCTCGGTAATGTTTCTTAACTTAATTTTTTGTGTCACGTCTGAATGGCCGCTGGATAATAACTGCATAAACGAAATATTTGACGTTACCCAACTTCGATGTCGCATCAAGCAAGATCGTCTTTTGCATCTACAGACGTCAACTGACAATTTATAAGAGGTAGGAGGACAATAATTCCGAGCGCAATAAAACGGCGATTAGCGGGAAACCAAATCGTTTGTACAAGATACGCTGGAGCAGAATTTGATTTGAAACATAGCCTTCAAAAGGTAAGTTTGGTATTCAACAGCAATGATAATTTATTGCAGCACATATACCTTACCACGGCTGCGCAAGCAGCACAGCTTCAGAATGCTTCTCAGCTTCTAATTACAATTTTTCGTTTCTCCCAAGCAGAAGTTTTTACTTAATAAATTCCCCCACCATTATTGCAATGTTTCCATTATTGAAAGTGAAAAACAAATATTTTTAATAACGGAAATTATTTGACATCAAATTTCGCACCAAATTAAATAGGCTATTCAAAGAGCTGATTTTGTAATAATATCTTTGGACGCCAGCTCGGAGCGACATTTCGTTCCTTTAGGCTTAGCTGCACGAGAGACAGTATTAGTTCAAAAGTTTCATTGGCTTCGTAAATAATCATGAACCATGGGAAAAATTTATATTCTAACCCTGAATCTCAGCAGAATACAGAAAATCCATTCGAGCTACCGAATTGAAATTATTCACCCCAATGGAACAATAATACAGAATCCCACAAGCTCACCCAGAACGCTCACATTGTGGTCCATTGAGCAAACTTTATACAAGCATAACGTACAACTCAGTAGATTGCTCTCGATGATAGCAATCTTCTCAACCAATCCACGAGCGTGTGAAAAGGAAATAGGTGTTTTTATGAAGTTATTAAGTTTGATGGCAGGATAAAGCGCCGATGACGAACATCATTCTGGCAAGCGGGCAGAAGTGACGTGTTCCAGGTTCCGCCGATCGCACCTTTCGAGCTTTATTGCGGCTTTCGGTGAGGCTAAATGATCGTCGTTTGAGAGACGATCAGGCGAGTGGGGGCTTCTGTGACAGAGACCAAGTCGCTCTTCAACTTCGCATCGTACTCGACAAGATTGGCTATAGAAACTTACTTTAATGCGCAGAAAACAAAGAATTTCGTTACTATTAAAGTTGAAGAGTTTGTGTATTTTCAGCGTGTAACATCCAGACGAATTTTCAAGATGTGTCATGCATTGTTTTCAATTAGAACTTCATTTATAGCCTCCAACTTATCAAGAAATTATAAATCTGTTGGAATTTCGATCTCTCGACCTCTAATTTTGCCGTCAACGTAGAAGAAAAGCGTTGCGCTCAATCAGACTTAACATGTTCATCTTACTTAACTTGTATAACGGGTTAACTTTACTTAACTTTTTACCAGACTTGTTCATTTTACTTAACTTCCGATGCTCTTCAGTTAGGTCCTTTATGACATCAATTAGGATCCTTGTTCTAATATCAGCATTGATGAAGTTTGAATTATCGTTGCACCATCTCTCTTATTTCTTTCATTTTATGGTCTCCAAATTTTTTTCTTAGTAATTTTGCAATGCTCAAAATTTCACTGTACGAAATATGCCCATCTGAGTCTCAAGATCCGATAAGAATTTGAAATTCCCGTCTTCATCAGTACCAACGTGATAATTTTACCTCTGAGTTAACAGATTTCCTTACACGAAACATTTCGAACTCCCCTTCCAATATCCTCTATCAGATATTTTCAATATCAACAACTTCATTGAAATGAAATCAGTCGCACCTATTGAAAATATTAGGTTGCAGGAGCTCATACTGAATGTTTCATTCGTCGGCAATGCGTAAACGAAAGTGTCCAAAACCACATACGAAGAACTGTCCGTCAATCACTACCTCCACCTGTCGCGTTGTCTTATTTTCTTCAAGTCAATGGTCTTCAAATGATTTCGAAGTGAGCGCGTTAAAAGTTATGTCTCTAAAAGCGGCCAATCAAAGCGGCGCGCTCTCCCCCACTCTTGGGCAGCGTTCAATTAAGGACTTCATGCCGTCGTCCCTCGCGGCATTCAGCCTCGCATTCAGTCTCGGTCTCGTTATATGCATTAAAATTTCCCCTTCACGATAATAAAATTTAAATTAGGCGGATATAATTAGTCATTTTAGGTTTTGTTAGGTTGAGTTAGTTTAGGTTGGACTACGTTACGTTAGGTTTCAAGACCAAACATTATATTCAAAATCTTCACGAATATCCAATTAAAATCAATATTAAAGCATGATTTAATTGATACGTTTTTGCAATGTTGTTGTAAGTCACAGTTCGTATAAAATTTTGCACTTAGAAACAGCAATTACAACTTTGATAGATAGCTCAACCCCTAAAAAAGATTTCAATAATAATGTTCACCATTTATTTTAAGAATCTCTTTAAAATACTATGAAAATGACATAGGATACGAATGTTTGTTTTTATTGGGTTCAGGTTATTCTGTAGTGAAGTGCTTTCGTTGGTGACTCCGTGTTTGCATTTCATCTTCATCAGAGTCGTCATCTTTATTGGAGTTGTCATCTAAATTTATAAAACAAGCTCGAAGAACATTTTTATCTAGTGCAGTGTCCGGTTTCGCCTGAATGGCGGCAGCGAATATTCGAACATTGAAGCGCGACACGCTCCCAATAAACGGAAGAATATTGTCCGATATTAAAAACATAGTTTTAACTTGGGTTCATTCGTGTCCTCTAGATAATTGACAATAAAGTATAAATAGTTCATGAACAGAAGACATCATAACGCCTTTCTCTTAAAAAATCGCTTTGAGTGAGATTATTGATACCAATTAACATTGAAATCTGGTGTGGAAAATATACACAGAGAATAGTTATGAGTCCTAGGCAAGTTTGCCGTAAATCAATTTCACTTATCGAGTTTCGTTTTTTATTGGTAAGGGACGAAGAGATACGCTATTTGAATCTCATTGAAACGATAAAAATAAGTACCCGGAATCACTATAGGGCATTTTTAGGCAAAAATATGTTTTGGATAAAGAGAGTTTCATGTAAGTTTGGAGTTAAGTAGTAAATTTTCTTATCACGTCTGAGAATCTCTCGAAGTTTCGTTAACAAGAGCGTCATGTAGCAGAGCTCTAGGGACAACTTGTATAGAATAGTTACGAGATTGCAGAAATTTTCGAGTCTTCGTGCTCTCTCGCTATTATTATTAATTGAACTAATCATTAATATTCACCTTTCTACCTGCTTAACAAGATAGTTTACTAAAAAAGTTATAAATATTTTTTTAATATCTCCAATTTCAGCCATTATAACTTGGCGAAAAGAGAGCGTTCTGTCGAATAGCTTTGGTAGTCTCTAAAATTTTATAAACTTAAAGTGCTACTCGCCGGACTTGCATCGGCTGGTAGTGCTACTCCTTGGCTTTGCATTGACTGGTAGTGCTACTACCTTGCTTTGCATTGACTGGTAGTGCTATTCCCAGGCTTTGCATCGACTGGTAGTGCTACCTCTTGGCTTTGCATCGACTAGTAGTGCTACTTCCTGGCTTTGCATTGACATGTAGTGCTATTCCCAGGCTTTGCATGGACTGGTAGTGCTACTCCCTGGATTTGCATGAAACTCTACGTCGCGACACACCCAAGAAGCAGTGCAATGCGCAGGATCTGCCCTGGGTTCCGCGATCCACCCTTTGCGCTTAATTAAGAAAGTTAAATTGCTGCAGCCAACTCCAATGAAAGCTCTGTAATATTGTAGACGCTTTATTCCAGTTAAACACAAACTTCCGTTTGGGTCAATGTAAAGTTTCCTACCAGATCCCATTTCTTAAAGAGCAATGGCTGAATATTTTGAGAGTGGATGTTGCTTTTTCTTTTTCGAAGATCATTTTAATGCGAGAAGAAACGCGAGAGTTTTGTTTTCGTAAAGTTATAAACAACTTTTATACAGGGTGATTCGCGGAAACTCCCTGTTCTGTATTTCACGCCAAACAGCCACATGTTGCTGAAAAAGGGTCGGAAGTATTTCAAATGAAAGGTAAGTTCATGAAGAATTGTGTCCCGCCTAGTCAGTCACTCCCATGCATTGGACAAATGAGCAGAGTGCGTTTACTGTCGAAGCGTATTTTTCTACCTGCCGTTCCTTTATCGCAAATCAATGGGTATTCCGTCCTCGGTTCCTTATTCATCCTTCAGGTCGGGTTCCTGATCGGAATCGATTGTTACTTGTATGAAAACATTTAGGGCAAGTGAAAGTGTGAATGCAAGAGGGTTTGGAGGTCAGAGAAGTGTCAAAACACCCGAAAACATCGACAGAGTTAAAGAGGCGTTTCTGCGTTCTCTACTTCTCCTAGACAAGATTTTGCATAGCGCCTATTCTCCTTATTAGTGACCTCCTGTGGCCGGCCCGATCCCCCGATTTGGCTCGGTGTGATTTTTTTGTGTTTATTTTAAATCAATTGTATACAATGACTGTCCAAGGAGCCTACCTCATTTAAAGACAAGCCATCGTCAACATACCCGTCTACAAGCTTCAGCGAGTTGAACGCAAGTTCAAATATCGACTAACTGAATGCATTGACAATGGGGGCTGTTATTTGTCCGAAGTCATCTTTGAAAGTAAATCATACAAAAATTCGTGTAATGTTTTTTTTCAATAAAATTAATATTATAGTGATACCTCTAATAGCTCTTTTTTTATTGAGCTTGTAAAGCAAGAAGTTTTCGTGACTCACTTTGTACGACATAGCTTAAAACGGAAGCCCTAGAGCGTAGTTGAATCGAATGCCGACTAATATTGAGACGTTTGATACTAATTTTATTCACAGATCTCTCTTCTTGATGAATGTCAGTTTAAATATGCTGCACATAAGATTTTTATACTTTTATTCATATTGATGTATGTATGTTATACATAAATACTTATGGGTTTGGGAGAAATAATTGCAATATAATTCTGGAATGAATAGTATATGATAAACCTGCTTCAATATGCCGAACATCAACCGGTAAGATACGAGAAATTACTGGCCTGACTACAAGCTTTGCAGGCGTCACAAAAGACTGGCTGGCGAGGAAGCTATCGGTGCTCGTGATGTCGTCATTTCGTGTGCTGGCGAGCGCAAGAGGGACGGAATAAGGCGAGGTAATTTGGTGTCATCACGCTCGTCCAGGACCACTGAGGCTGGTCGACCTGTGCATGATTCCCCCAGAGGGCGTTTGTACCAACACGCTGCTTATTGTCATGTATCTTCCCATTATTTCGTAAGGCTGAGGAACAGTTCTACCACAAGCAGAGTGAAGGAGATTTTTCGCTACCTATTGCATATTATGACCGAGTAACAGTTCTTTCGCTTGCCAATGCTTCATAGACCCGAAAAATGCTGGTTTTGTACATCGAAATAATAGCTGTAACTTATCGTAGATTCATCAGAACTACTCTACATCTTCCTGAGAAAAAGGTTAATCCAGATAATTATTGTTTCACGGCGCAAATCATCTTTGCTTCACACAGATAGGAATGTGAAAGCTTGATTTCTGGCGACGATTGGGCCATTGGATTCTAGGAGAAAGTGCGGCCGGCAGAGTTAAGTACTGACACTAATAGTCAGATTTACTATGAGAGTACGTAACACTTAGTCCATTGCCAAGGAAGCAGAAGTAGAGAAATTTGTTCCTAAAACTAATTTGAATTAACATTTAATATTTAGGTTTTAATTACGGTAATGATAAAGAGTCAAAAATAAAAATGAAAAAACGAAAGCCAGATGCAGCCATACAAATTAAAAATTAGGAATTGGACGAGCAAAGCGGTCATCGGTCAGAGTTTTGTTTCGCATTCAGCAGGCTGCAGGATGAGCCAATACCGAGCCAATCGTGACGGTGTTAAATTAATTATTCCTACGAGCGCGCATTGGAACGTGGTTTAAACACAAGCAAACATCGAGCTCGACGAAGCTATTTGTTTGGGTCGAGCAGGATTAAAATTTCGTTCGACGGATTGCTGCCGTGCCGCGACCAGGCCCCGTTCCGTTATTTTCATAGACTTTAATCCACCGATATGGAACATTTTGTCTCATTTGGTAACTGTGATTCTATGTTAAGTACACGTCAAAAAATCGTTGTAAATTTCAGAAACATGTAACATTTTTGGAAGAGCGAAAACAGGAATCTGGAAAATAAACTCGTAATTTTTCAAAATATCTCGCCATGCACCGGAGTACAATTTTTTACGGTTCAAATATTTCATGCTATCCATGCATGCTGTATGGTATACTCCTAGCTTGTTTTAAGGCAAGGCAAAGAAATCCCTTGACGTAAGAAGGCGAGGAGAGATTACAGCCTAATTGCTGCCATGTAAGCAATTACGAAACTCCACTGCACATGATGGACCTATCGACCCAATACCGAGAATTCTATACAGCACGTGAATATCAACATCAAAAGCCTTCAATGGAACCAGGAACATGGTCAGGTTTTAGGGGTAACGTCTTTATAGGACGGTATTTTGCAAGTCTAAATATTTTCAACAATATTTGATTTGAACGCTCACACAATAGATCGTAGTTGCGTGTAGCACAAGTAAGTGGGTTTCTTGGACAGAGCAGTTAGAAGCCATATTTAATCATAGATTATAATCAGAAAAAAATGTCACATCTGATTGATAAAACCAACATCGCCGAGGTAAGCTATGCTCGCTTCTGCTCTCATAAAGTTTTTTGACGGGACGTGATTTTTCATTCAGTCGCACTAGAAAAACTGTACACACGTCAAAGCTTCCTAATTACAAATACAATAATTAATATTTTTTATATTTTAATGCAGCTTTTCGGTATCAAGGCGTTAATATAAATTTTAGATTAATTTTACGAGCAATAAACATTGTTCCTAACAACATCATTGTGCGGTCTCTGCAAACAACAAATTTATTCTTTGCAATAATACACGCAAGGAAAAGTTAGCAATTGATTGTAAGATCACATGATTAGATTTGAATAAACAGGCGTAAAACAATTACCTATTAATTAAGAACTCAATCAAAATGATTCGCTCGCAATGGAAAACACTAGAGGGAGAGCGCGACGATGGGGTGGCTATAGAGCTTCATGAAAAATAAGTTGTAGTGGAACTGAAGATATGAATGGGAATTCATCGATGCATTTTAGTTGGACTAGAGAAAATGTCGGTAGCTAAAAAAACGGATTTGTTCATTTTATGTGGGAATAATGTTCATGTAAAATTAAATATTTTTTGCAATTGGCGCTATGGTTTCACGAAGAGCTTTTGATCACGATAAGTTCCTAAAAATCGAACCCAAGCACCACTTCCGCAACTGTGGTCAATTGATTGGTGATTTTTCTTTGCTAGCGATAGACGCTTCTAAACGCGCTAGATTGAAACAGTACGTTCTTCTGATTTTTTAAATGAAAAAGTTTACTTTTTCAAATTACCAATGAGAACTGTGCGTTTGTTCCTTTTATTATGCGGCCATCTAATATCTGTTAACATTAAGCAGGTCAGAAATTAAATTTTCTCGTTTATCCTTCGAAATAACATCATATGACTTAGTCATCTTCTAGATTTTCAACGGCTCCTTCTTGGCCCAATTACCGAAATTACACTCATTAGTGAGATTAAGCAAAAATATAAAAAATATTCAAAAATACGCAGAAAATAAATTTAATTAGCCTTGATAAGCTAATTTTACCCAGAAACATTTATTCTGCTGGGAGCAGTAACAAACTATTTCCGGAAGAACATTGACAGTCTCCCCACTCACGTGTTCTGTTTGCTTTTATAAAACTTTCTGTGCGCAAGTAATAGATAATGCAGTAGAAGTATTCCTCATTATCCTTCAGCAATGCACATAATACCAGAACCTATTGGTACAAGCATTGTGGTTCGTTTCCATTGTGTCATAGATCATATTTTAGACCAGCCTTTTTTGTGACTAGCACCTCGTTTTAAACCAGCTTTTTTGTGTAATGCTCCTTATTTTAAAACGGCCTTTTTCGTGTCTTGCACCTTATCTTAGACCAGCCTTTTTTGTGTCTTGTACTTTATTTTAGACCAGCCTTTTTATATCTTACACCTTATTTTAGACCAGTCTTTTTAGCGCATTTTCTCATTTATGGAAAAAATGCACTATTGTGCTCGCCATGTCCGTCTGTCTGTCTGTCCGTCTGTCCGTCCGTGACTTCACATTTTCTTCGACGAGAAAATGCGCTCTCTGTCACTCACTGCAGTGAGTACTGAGTTAGGTATATTTTTTTTGTCTTGCTCCTTATTTTATGCGAGCCTTTTTATTTGCACCTTATTTTAGACCAGCCTTTATTGTGTCTTGTACTTTATTTTAGACCAGCCTTTTTATATCTTACACCTTATTTTAGACCAGTCTTTTTAGCGCATTTTCTCATTTATGGAAAAAAATGCACTATTGTGCTCGCCATGTCCGTCTGTCTGTCCGTCTGTCCGTCGGTCTGTCCGTCTGTCCGTCCGTCTGTCCGTCCGTCCGTGACCTCAAGTTTTCGTCGACGAGAAAATGCGCTCTCTGTCACTCACTGCAGTGAGTACTGAGTTATATTTTTTTTTGTCTCTCGCCTTATTTCATGCCAGCCTTTTTATTTGCATCTTATTTTAGACCAGCCTTTTTGTACCCAAGATCTTGTTGTGGACCACCTTTTCGGTGCCCTATATTGTACCTATGAAATAATGATACAACTTGCTTGCTTTCAAGTTTACATAAATAAAACTGAAAATATATAAGAACCTGTATTATAATTAGTTATTAAAAAGACTAATCTGCCATTCAATTCATTCCGGAGATCAATAATTTGTATTTTTCGTAAAGTGAGTAGGTAAATTGATGTAGTATTCAAGTAATTTATTACTTTTAAAGAAAACATTCGCTTGAGGGCTTATGAGCATCCAACACTTCAACTGCATGAAACAATTATTTGTTATTGTTATATATTGTTAACGATAAATGACACTCGCACCGCTCATGACAAAACTACAACACCAACAGCAAATAACTCTCTTCATTTGCAGCCATTCGATTTCTGTGGTCATTTGTCGAATATTTTTATAGGGCGTCCAATCCGGAAACGAAAGTTAACAGGTCCGAAATAAAGGATGAAAAGCATTGTTATTAAATTTACTCCCACGGACTCCCACAGTCTGTCTGAATATCGATGAGATTATTCGAGAGTTAATGAATAAACTAGCATGGAAATACGGCGAGATGAGGCCAGATATGGGGCGAGGGCATCACGTACATACAAGCTGAGCGTGATGTTTTGTAGCGGTAATTACCCGTCAGCCGTGTCACCAGAGCCTAATTACCTCTCCAAGAGAGATGCATTTGCCCCTAGAAATATTATATGCTTCGTAAATATCTGTTTTTGTCCAGCCGCACTGATGGGATGGAGTGAGATCAAAGCTACGTGGCATCGCACCGCTCATCACGGTATGATTTCTTTACATCCTGTGGAAATTACGATGCGATAAGGTGTTGATAAATGGTTGTGGCATAGCATGCATAATCCAGTCTGTTTATATATAATTTGTTAGACAAAATCGAAAAATGCTAAAGTAAGACTCTAATTGATATGATTCGAGTAATTTCTAACTTGTTTGTCACCTGGTAGGTCTTGGTGAAGGTTAAATTACTTACACGCCAGACTGCACCTAGAACTGTATCTAAAACACTTTAAACCATGAAAAATACATCATTTCATAAACATTTTACATTTTCAGATTCTGCCTTTAATATCGGCTAATGCTATAAGTTCAGACGCACATGCAACATGCATGTTTAAATCATTTGTCAAATACTGCTGAAAATAATCCAATCATGATTGACATAATGTTTTCGCACATGCCAAACGCAATTCTAGCGAAGCTGAATCTTGAACTGGGATAAATTACTGCTGTGAAATTTGAATGATTTATATGATTCTCTGTACCTAAATAAGAACACATTATTCTATCTTCAATCTTGTATTCTGAAGAGATTGTGATATTTGTTTATGTAGCCGAGCTAGCTGCAGTTTTTTACATATCCCATCGACAAAATAACTGGTAACTAGCGATTTAAGGCACTTGAATAAGTGTAAATAATTTCAATATGAAAAAATATTAACTGTTAATACATCATCAGGTTTAAAAGTGGCATCCGCGAGGTAGTATTTCTTAAGTTGTTACATTTGAACGAATTCGTTTGCATAAGACGATACTGGCTTCAGAACAAGAGCCTGATGCATATTACAGACGATCTTCGCGTGCAGGCTGATGTGTTTCTTGTGATAAGAGACAGTCGGGCACAGTTAATATTTTTTGTCATGTTAAAGTTATTGGATTAAGCAGGAAACGAATTGGTTAAATAAACAGGAGCGTCTAAAAAATATAGTTGCGGATACAGTATCTATAGCATGATCTGCATAATACGTACCCTACTTTTCAGCATAGTTTAAGAAAATTCACGAATCGCGGACCAAAAGCGACTTTTTGGAAGGATGCAATCCCCTGTTGAGCTGCGGATTCAATCAGCATTGATACCCAGAATATAAGCACAGCCAATCCGCGAGCCGTACATATTTTATTGAAGTCTTTGGCTTCTCCGCTTAATTTTTATTACAGCTTAAATCATATAGAAAATATATGTATATATAAATGATATCCATTGTCACTGCTTCTTTCAGTTTGATATGAAGGCGTTGAATTCAAATATTTTATCAACTTGAGTCACCTATAAAATCAACAAGCAGGCCTGCGAACAGAACATTTCAGTTTGCTGTGAAACAGTTTCTGTTACTAAAACCTTACAGAATGGGTTTTATATGGAGAATGAAGTTATAATAATAACTTATAATTTAGTAGGGTAACATGGGGCAGCGAGCCCACCGCGGGTCATGGGCCCATAGCGGGTTTCTCGCTAAGTATGGCTGATATTGGTCCGTGTTCTCTACCGCCGGTCGACAGTTTCACTGGGATGAAGTGTACGGATTTACGTTTTGCTAAGTGCTTGCGTTATTAAGTTATTTGTGATTAACTGTTTTAGCCAAGATGAAATTTTTTGCTGCTAATTAAAACTGGTTTCGATTACTGTAGGTGAAGCTTTTGAAATTACTGTGAATTATATTTTGAAAGTAATATTTATAGGGATTATTTATAGATCAAGTTTAGACTATTAGCTTTTTAAAATAAAATGTTGTCACGATATAAATTGAAATGATACCTAGTGGGGGCAACGGGCCCACAGGTGTCACGGGGCAAAGCGCCCACGGTGAAGTCTTGTGTTATACATCATTAGATTTGTCTCAATGCCCTTTTCAAAACTATGACTGGCTTTTTGAATTACAAATTACACTTCATATTGCATGACTTTTTTATTTTGCCGCCTCAAGGCAGCAGGTTTAGTTTCTAGTTATGCGTATATATGACCCCTTCTCGGGTTATTGACTCTTGCCTTGTCAAAAGTTGATTTCAGTCAATCAACACCAATGGCAGAAATAACGATTATGTAGGAATTCTCTGCACATAATATCTGAATTATGGACGAAATTGGAACGAAGTTTTTTCTGATCAACTAAATATATGTTTTCTAGTCAAGGATACATTTTTTTCATGTCACGGACGAATTTTTTATCGCAAGGATATATTTTTCAAGTCAAGGATACATATTTTTATGCCAATGAAATATTTTTCTTCACGTCAGTGATAGATTTTTTAAGCCAAGATTTTTTCTCAAGTTAAGGATAAGATTTTTTGAGTTGTTTATAAATGAATGAATGTCATATTTTTTATCACATTTTTCGTATTTTTACCTGTAAAGTGCTGTTTCATCATTTTTTAAACGAAAAATATGCAATTGTGGTAAAGGGACCAAGGGTGGGCGCCTTGTCCCAATCCCATGGGCCCATTGCCCCACAGGTTGGGCCATGGGCCCATTTTGACACTTTTTACAAAATACTGTTTCATTACAAATTGAAAAATCTATAGGCGACTAATTCACATCATACATTACTCATTAGTTGTACCTTTAAACAAAACAAAGAACCACCTCGTATCAATTAAAACTTCGTCAAAAATTTAGTTTAAAAAGGGGGGGGGGGGCGCTGCCCCATGTTGCCCTACCAATCTGGACAGAATCAAAACTATTTATTGTCATAGAACAAAAAAGAGAATCTAGTTTTCATCAACGCGTGTACATTTTCCCTTTGTTCATGGAGTTGACTGCAGTTGCAATGGATTCGGAAATACTAATATAGGATTCAGCAATTTTACCGCAATGTTGAATGTCATTCTCTCGAAATAGTAATGAATGTGCCTCAAACATGAATAGCTGAAAATCATTCAAGGCTCTCAGCAAAACATATCGTATAGCATGGTAGGCTTCCAGCGAATCTTGTTTCTTCCTACTGTGAATTTTTCAAACAATTAATATTTACCGATATTTCAGTCTCATCTGCATATCCTCTTCAAATGATACAGGTACGACAAAATTCATTGTAACGGGCGGCAATGTCATAATTTTTGGAAAAATACATGTCGAGTATAGAAAATATAAGTCGAGCATTATCTAGGCACATGTACACCTATTTCATCAAGTACCAAAGAATATTTTTTACCCATTGTTCAGCCTCTTGAAAAGCTTATTGATCCTTGCACAGGCCAATACTTTGCAAAGATGTTTGGAGACTTCAGCTTTCAAGTTTTTCATGAGAAAGATCCGAGCACGATTTTTTGTTCTGCTGAAAAGGTCTCAAAATTTATCTGTAAGATTAGAAGAAATATATTATTACCGAAAGAAAGCTTATCAGTTTTTAAGAAGATGAAAATAGCATCAGATGGTCAAATACCGATCTCATCAATACATTGCATCAAGTCAAACGTCCCAACATTCATCGTAATTTACGGAGCTCAAAATCGCATCAATTCGATTTTGTACATCCCCACGTATATCTCCGCCCAATTTTGTACATCCCCGCATTCATTACGTCCGGTCGCCAAGTTTTTCTCCCATAAAACCTTCATATTTCATATGGAAGTCTTTCAGAAGCATTCGGAGCATTTTTAGCGCATTTTCTCATTTATGGAAAAAATGCCCTATTGTGCTCGTCATGTCCGTCCGTCCGTCCGTCCGTCGATCTGTCCGTGACTTCACGTTTTAGTTGATTTTGAGAAAATGCGCTCTCTGTCACTCACTGCAGTGAGTACTGAGTTATATTTTTCAACAACTTTCGTGTAGACAACAAAAAAAACACTTTACTTCCAAAATTTATTAATATTAACAGTAGCAGCATTACAAGAACACTAGAGTAACAGTCATGTAGTCCGGCGTGATATGTGCTTATAGATGGTCACAGTGGTAGATATTTTGCACTGTCGCTCGAAATGACCTTAAACGCTTACATTTTGTAATTACTACGTTTAGGATGCATTGTACAATGAACGATACGATTGAAAGCTTGATTATGATATGATAAAGCATTAACAATAATGTAATGTTACATGTAGCACATGTTTGATACTTTGGCACATTCTACTCAAAAAGGTCAAGGTGTTGAATATGCTGAATATCTCCAATTATTTTATTGAACAAACTATTTTTGAAAATTAGAATTAAATCTTCATATTTGAACTTAACACAACATTCAATGAACTTATGTCATCGTTTTTTGCCGACATCTGAGTTGATAACATCAGATAACATGTTTACAACAAGTTTGTACTCCTTTAGAATGATTGTTCTACAAAAACCCATCTGAGCAATTCAATCACATATATTTACAATGGCTTACACTACCTCGAGACAACTCAATGTTCAAAATACCCTAATTATAACATTTTAATTATTCAAAATCAATTATATTGATTTTTATGCTTGTCCGTTCATAAAATGGTTGGCGAGGAACAATATCGTCTTCACTACGAGCAAATCGATGAGCAGGAACCATTGAGGTGGCCGGGGGCGAGGGCCTGCTGAAACGCTGCCTCCTGTCGGCATCACGTGACAGTTTCCACATTAGGCATTTAATGTTATAGCTAATTAGCTTAATAAATTTACAGAAATATAAAAAAATCAGCTGTTGAATATGCACGTGCTACCTCCAAACAAATGCAATGGATTAAAATTCAGTGTTGTAATTTTTTATTGGATCAGTGACAGTATTGCAAGGTGAAATTAGTTTTTTACGTTTTTTACATGAATACGCTCGAGATTACAAAATAATGTAAAAGTTCCTGTTCAAGACAACCTAGCATCCGGTAATGCGGAGCACCTGATCAAAAATAATAAATGCATTTCTGGACATCGAAAAAAAACGCACAAGCTGAATAAATAAATAGATGAAGATCTGAATGTCAGTATACGATAATAATTGTGATGACACTTATATTGACAGCGTCTCATAAACAAGATGTATGGTAAGCACATCATACTGCAGTACCTTGGAAATACTGGCCCGTGTGTTTGCGTGGACTGGGCGCCGCTCCAGCGCCTGGCGCGGGGGCAGAGGGGTCTAGGGGTGGGGAAAACACTATTCCCACCATCACTTTTTTTATTGTTATCAGGATTTATAAAATGTATTCACGTGTCTAACTATTATCAATTATTATGAAATCAATCATTATTAAATGTTAATATTAATGATGATCTCTTAAAATCTAGATGGACTAGTTCATTGTATAATTAACATTAGATCACACATTAAGAGACTCACCAAGTGTGCTGGGACCCCACCAAGGGATGAAGGGGGGTGGGGAAGAGGTGGGCCACCAGGTGGTAGTGATGGCGGGCAATTGTGATGAAGGTGGTGGTGAGGTCCAGCCTGCTGTAGTGGTGATGGTTGTCGGAGGTGTCGTGGTCGTCATTTCTTTTCCGAAACGACATAAAATTTTCATAAATATATATGAAAAGACGGCGAAAAAAATGCCTAGGAACAACGTATTAACCCATATGTATGCATCGATACTTTTTGATACTTAATTTCCATTAAAATACTGATCTTAAATATTATTATTTTCACTATTTCTATTATTTATGCCCATTGCCGAGCACAACGCAGATGTGCTCACCGAAGAGCGTGAAGGAGAGCGCATCGCTGCCCCTGGCGTTGCGCGCCTCGCACTTGAAGCCTCCGAAGTCTGCGCTCGTGACGGCGCGCAACAGCAGCGAGCTGCGCCACCGCTGCGGCTGAACCAACGGCACAATATACATCAACAAATCTGTACAATTTTGTATTTTTTGTACAATTTGTATATCTATGAATGTATTTGTTACAACACTTCTCTTTAACTTCACTTCTTGTTGTTTGTTTGTTTGTTTGTTTGTCTGTCTGCTACAAATCTTATAATCGATATTTAACACACTTCTACCTGTCCAATCGATCTGAAATTTTGCACACTTGCGTAAAGTTGGATACAATGCATGAATCAATTGATAAAATAAATAATTTTGAAAATTAAATTTTTTTCAATATTAAAAAAATTGACAAAATAATTTTGTCAGCTACAAATCGTTTAATCTATATTTAACACACTTCTACCTGTCCAATCGATCTGAAATTTTGCACACTTGAGTAAAGTTGGAGACAATACATGAATCAATTGACAGAATAAATAATTTTGAAAATTAAAAAAAAAATTTCAATATTAAATAAAATTGACAAAATAATTTTGTCAGCTACAAATCTTATAAATGATATTTGACACACTTCCACCTGTCCAATTGATCTGAAATTTTGCATACTTGTGTGAAGTCAGAGGCAATGCGTGAATCAATTGACAGAATAAATAATTTTGAAAAAATTTTATATATTAAAAAATTTTGAAAAATTAATTTTTTTAATTTTCGAAAATAAAATGAGAAATTCATTGTACATCTTTAACATTGGAGACACTGGATTCTTTAGAAGTGTTGTCTTTAAAAAGTAATTTTTAAACGTATATTATTAAAAGAAATACCCGCGTAAATTCGCTGATAAATCTTTGGTAACATTCCGAGTTTAAATTTTGTGTGTTTTTTTCACCTTATAATCAGCATTTTATATTAGGACCACAGGAACGGCTAAACCAACGTCACATTATTTGTCAACAAATCAGCACAATTATTTATTTTTTTAACATATCTATAAATGCATTTTAAAGCAGAAATTACAGCGTAAATTTGCTGTAAATCTTTGGTAATATTCCGAGTTAGAATTATGTGTTTTTTTTTAGCTTATAGACTGCATTTTAAATGAGGATCAACACGGTCTAAAACAGTGCATTAAAATCAAATCAATAAATCAAAGTTTTCATTTCTACGCCTGTCACAAATTTGAATACGATATTACACCCTGCGTCCAACAGAATTGTTGTCATAACCTGCAGTTCCTCGTTGACAACGGCATTAGCAGACTCAGCAACTGCCAATGCAAAGTGTAATTTTGCGTCTGTCATATATATAAGTAAAATATTACACCATGCGTCTGACTAAACTGCTGTCCTTACCAGCAGTTCCTCGTTGACAACGGCCTTGGCAGACTGAGTAACTGCCAATGTAATGTTTCATTTTACTACCGTCACAAATATAAGTAAGACATTACACTGTATGCCCAACTAAATTATTGCCTTTATCTGCAGTTCTTCGTTGACAACGGCCTTATCAAACTCATCAACTACCAATGCAATGTTTCATTTTACAAGCGCAACAAATATAAGTACAACATAACACCATATATACAACTAAATTATTGTACTCACCTGCAGTTCCTCATTAACCACGGCCACCCTCGGGGACTCGGCGACGACTCTGTCAGCGGCGTCGCGCCACGTGAGCCGCGCCGCGGGGTGGGCGGAGAAGCTGCACGAGAAGCGCGCGTCGCCCCCCAGCACGGCGCCCACGCGCACGCTGCTGGGGGGCTCCAGCACGGGGGCGACTGGGGAGAAGGCAGAGGTGGGTCATGGGGTTGAAGCATGAATTATTCAGTGAATAGATCATGGGGAGTGGTGAAGGGGAGTGAGTAAACAAACATCTATTTAGTGAACCCGAAGAAAAGTAACCTAATGATATTATTAAAGAAAACTTTGAGCAGCACACGCTTGCTGACGCTGCAACACTCACAGTTGACGTTGAGCAGCACGCGCTTGCTGACGATGGGCGGGACGCCGTTGCTGGCGATGCACAGGAAGGCCCCCGCGGAGCTCCGCTGCAGGGGACCCAGGCGAAGCTCCCGCCCCACCCACTCGTCTGTGAAGAGTTCATGAAAAGAACAAGATGTAATGAAAATCACCAATTAATATATGTTGGTAAAAATAAGAAAATAGTCCCCAAAGTTCACTCCAATAATGATTTAATAGCAATAACTGTCCTCCAGCCATCTTTGGTCTCACCGGCCGCTTTGCCTCCGCTGGAGATTTTTGCGCTGTCCTCCCTGACCCAGCGGATGGACGGCTGAGGACGACCGCGTGCGTCACACGTCAGCGTCACGTCCTGGCCTTCGTCTGCAGTGACGTCTCGACTGCTGCCGACGTCCACTATCACAGGTGGCACTAGAAAAGCACAAACACTCACATGGTTTATTGAGTGTGCGCTTTTGCTGACTTGTGCGTATGCTTAAGCTTGCGAGAAAATAATCATTTTTATCTATTTGGTCTTCGTCAGAGCATAGAGGGAATTTAGAAATTGGTATTTTATTTAAGTTCTTATTTTGTCCTGTCCCAAGGCGAGTTAACTTTTTTTCAAATGAAGACAAATATTTACCAAAAACATATCCTCTTCAAAAACATATATATAGCCACGATCCACTTTTATGCTCAGCTGCCTATATACCTGACAAGAAGCGAGGACAAACCTAAATATATTTTAATTTCTTTAAACTTATAAAAGTTTGGAATACTTCCTTTTTCATGAATACAAGTTTTCACGGAATATTTTTACGAATATAAGATTTCACGAAATTAAAATTCTAGATCGTGAAAACTGATTTTACTAATCCTATCAATTTTAGACAAAATCCATTAGTCTCATATCAATAGTGTGAAAATTCCATACGTATAAATGACAATGCTGCAGATGGGCAGTGATCTGAAAGTAACATTATGGACCCCCAAAGGTTGTTAAATGGACGACGCCATGAATTTTTCACCAATCATACGGACCGTTCAGTGCTGACCGTATTCAAACCGTATGGTTTGACCGCCACATCCCGACCATTTCGAGCCCCAGCGTTCGACCAGGACTACCAAAATATTCCTGATTGAACCTTCAGTTCACACTACGCCCCTACAAGATTGAGCCCGAGGTTTGGCCACAACAGGCCAATAAAATTAACACCATGATTGATCAAATTAAGCAGCACTACGACTACGATTTCCAGAAGGATTGAGTAACAGGAATTGATTGTTACCAACTACATTGATCACCAAAAGTCCACTGCCGTTCACCGAAACCTTGTGCACCAGAATTGGTCCATTATTTATCAACCAAATAAAGCACGAAAATATAACGGCTACTCACCACCCTCAACGAGTGCAATAGATCGACAGCCATTCAAGAACCACATTAAGCACCATGTTTCGACTGTTACTCACCGACCACATTGAGCACCAGAATTTGACTGTTACTCACCGACCACATTAAGCACCATGTTTCGACTGTTACTCACCGACCACATTGAACATCAAAATTTGACTGTTACTAACCGACCACATTGAACACAAGAATTACACTACTACTCATCAAGCACATTGAACATGAGAATTCGACTGCTGCTCACCGACAACATTGAGCAATATAATTCAAATGCTACTCACCGACCACATTGAGCCCTAGAGTGTGCGTGAGGGTTGGCTTGGTGTTGAGCTGACAAAGGTAGTCACCCTCGTCCTTCTCGGTGACGCCGTCGATGTTCAGCACAAAAGTTTGTCCTTCCCTCGTGACTGAAATGCGCGGATTCTTGGTGACGACCTGAGATCCTGTTGCTAAAACAGCGCGCCTCGTAGTGCCTTTGTGGATCCACGCCATCTGAGCAGAAATCGTAATGTGCTAAATTAGAACCACCATTAAAGAAAACGAAAAGCTTCATTAAAATAAGAAGTTCCTGAGACAATTTATTCGGCAAATATCTCCTCATCACATGGTACATGCCTTATCATTACCTGGATCTATTTAATTCCCGACGAACTTACCTTGAAGTTACCAAGTGCATCGACAGCGCAGACGAGGCGTGCACTACGACCCTCTGCGACGGTTATGTTACCAGGACGTGACACGAACCGAGGACCAACTTCATCTCCTGATGAAGTCCCCGCCTCAACTGCGGCGTGGGTAGAGTAACAACGGAGAATAAAGTCTGAGATGAAATGGAACATTAACGCTCATGAATACTGTCTGGGATTTAAATGAAATGAAATAAGATCACAAGGAAACTACGTCTTGACGGGTGATCTCAAGAAAAAAATCAAATATTTTAAATGCATAATAATAATAATTATAATTTTCTGAACAATCACTGGGAATTTATTGACTGATATGCATAGATGTGATGGGAGCCTGTGAATGGAAAGTGAACCACGATATATCAATTGATTTATTCATGGAAAAGATATTAAAATTACGAACAAGATAAAAAAAGGAATGATGAATCTGTCGACCGAAACCTCGTAATTTAATTAACGAATTAGACACTTTGAATTTCGGTCAAAAGATGGGTCTAACACGTTGATATTCATTACAAATTCTGAAACTGTCGGTAGAATCTCGAGAATCTGGTAACACTGTTCAGAGCCTCAAGGCACAGGAGTAAGAAGTTATTACGGCCTCCTTCCTTTGAAGGTAGATAATTTTCAATTATTTTTCTTTCATAGAACATTGACAGGCTTCACTTGAGCGCGGCCTTTGATGCATTACAACGACATCTTCGAAGCTTCATTAAAGGTAAATGCTTCCATCACATTAATTCGCCTTGACAATAACTGACGCTTTTCTTTCTCGGCGTTGAAGGAACCCTTGTCTCCTCTTGTAGCGTATATACGAGATTTGCGCCAGACAAGGTGTCGTTCTCCTTGTACAGGGTTTAATTAATTCCATGCCTACTATTTTTACTTGCAAATAACGCCAGATATTTGAAACAAAGAGTGTAAATTAATTTAAATTAATTATTGAGTGGTGGCTCAAGAAAGGGCGACTCGCATCTCATCTAGAAACACATAGGCACAATAAAAAACATGGATGTATTGATGGCACCTAAAGCATATATGTAAATCTCGTTTATTTATTATTAGGTAGAAGTAACAATTATAAACAATTGAATTTACAATTTATGAATTATAATAACCTATTCATGTTATACTAGTAGCTTTATATTTCTTGAACAAGCATCATTAACAGTGATTTACCATAAAGAGTCTTCGTGCAATCCACGTACGTACATCCACCATGATGCTAAAAGCCACATCATCAACTCTGTTTGCTACAGATGTATAATCTTTTAATGAAGAAAAAGCCAGAAAGCAAATCTAGGCGAAAACTCAATAAAAATTGATTGACTTCAGGGTATATTTCAAGATATATTCTCTAATATTCAAGTACCTTAAAATCATTCTATTATTATATATATAATGCATTTCTTGAACTAAAAAATATAATGAAACCACATTTCTCACCTGAAGCGCAGATGTACATCAGCCACAATGTCAGGGCCGCCGCGTGTAGCTGCATTCTTGCAAGCCCCGACGACGAGTTATTCAAATTTCCTGCAACCTTTGCAACTCACTGAATTTCAATATGGGCATTTGTGAGGCGCAAAATATTCTGTAGAGAAAGAGCCCTCAACTGATTTGATTCAATTTGCATTATGTTTCTCAGAAACAGTTAGATCTTCACAATTCTTTTGATTTCACTATGATAAAGGATTTTCTGATAGAAATTACTAAGCTGTAAACAATAAAACAAAGAATAAAATATCTAATTTTAAAACGAAATGAATCATTTCATTGACATTGTCACATTTATTATTAAGTTGGTGTAAAATCGTCAAGCACAATCTTCGAGAGAGAAGTAAAATCCCAGTTAGAGATTATTTACTGTTCTCACCGACACCTTTTTGAAGGCTCAATTTATTTTATTCTGGTAATATTTTCGCTTCTTAGCTTAACTTAGACTTTCCGTAGACGACCACAAGATTACAAGCTTCAACAATCTTCACACTGAACCGAAATCATAAACGTCATGAAGTTTCAACTGGTGTTAACTCAATCTTTTTAATTAGACGTGTAACGTTGCCGTTTTGTTCATCAGTAGGTATACCGTTAATTAATGTAGTAATTTCCAGCAGACTTCATCGCGCATGGCTTGGAGTCTCATGCTAGGCCTCCACTCATGGTTGAACTATATAAGGTTGACCCACGAGAAGTTCCGTCTTTCAGTTCAGCTTTCACGCTACGTCACTGAGATCGAGAAACGTCAACAATCTCGTCATTCCCATGACGGATTGGTTGACTGGTTTGATCGCATTTCGGTGATTGGTTAAGGCCCGTGACGTCACTGAGATCAGTAACTTCACTGGCGAACAACGAACTACACTTTCTTGTTACGTCACTGAGATCGAGAAATGTAAACAAACCCTATATTCTCTTGACGGAATGGTTGACTGGTTTGATCGCATTTCGGTGATTGGTTAAGGCCCGTGACGTCACTGAGATCAGTAACTTCACTGGCGAACAACGAACTACATCCGCAAAAATGGGCTTCTGATGGGTCAACCTTATACTAGTTCAACCATGCCTCCACTCCTGCGGCCTCTTCTTAAATCCAACCCGTTAGCTCAGGCGGCGCTCGCCGGAGGCGTTGAAGCCCGGCCGCGCGTTCCCTCATTTCAGCGCCGTTCGCTTCCCGAATTTTTTTTTCGTGATAGGTCACCCGCGGGCGCGGCCGATCCTATCGCTGCCTCGTAAAATCAAGACACGCGCATCAAAAATGCAAGGCCTTCTATCAAAGCTCGAGATTCTTTTCGTAGATTAATCTGGCGCCAAAGTCTGTATGGAGGTTTTCTTTGGGACTAAAGAAACAATTCGTGGTTCATTGAAAATATGTTTAATGAATACAGAACGTTTGGTATATATAAATTTATTTCAGTTTGAATAGTCCAGTAAGTGAGCCTGATTGAGATGAATTTTGAACTTTGTTAATAAATTTATGGTAGGTTAGAGTATAATTATAGATCTTCAGGTGAAAATACGAAATATACGAGAAAAGCTATATACGAAAAAAGCTTTTCATGTTGATTTAAAAAAAAATACTTGCCAAATACGGAAAATGCTGCGAAGATTAGCAACAGCAGTTTAATACATTATGAAGTTTGACAAAAACACAGTGAAAATACAGCACCTTAGTTGGACTTGTTTTCGTTTAATTAAAACTAATAACTGAAGACTATAGAATCATTTAAATTTATTTTTTGAGTGCAATATTCTAAATTTTGTTTTTTCCCTCAGAATTCATGAGCCTCACTAGAGTACTTTGACTAGAAAAGATTATCACATACCTAGCAGTAAATTAAGGCCATTATTTGAACAGTGACTTTGAGTCGTGAGCGAGATTTTTTCCAATACGAAAATATTGCTCTGACGAAATGATGCATCTTTTATATATTGCATTGCTTAATTTACCTGGTTTACCTAGTTTACATGAGTTAATCTTGTTTTGATGTAGAGATATAATTAATTACATTTATGTATCTCAATAGATATTTTTCAAATCAAACCAAATGATTTTAATATCACTCATAGGCTACTCGAGTGTTAGTCAACTACACACAAATCTTTGACATCAAAACCCCATCGCCTAACTCAGTGAACGCACACAAAGGTTGTTACTGGATTTAATTTTCCATCACTCTAAAGGTCAAGACTAGACTTCATCATAAGACTCCGAAGGTCAGCTATGAACATTTAATTTGCTTCGATTTCGATTGCGGACATCAGCCGATTATTGCTAGTAATATAGTAAATGATAATTTTTGATACAATTTCAAAACTGATAAGCTAGGCATACTGCGCGTTTACATTGAAAAGATTTCATTTTTTTATTCTGGTGTAAATAAAATGTCACCAGTACTGGCTGAAAATTTTAACGTATATTGAGGATCAGGATCAATAACTTTATTCGCTTGATGCTATAAGTAAATATTCTAGAAGTAGAGCAAACCTTACCACAGATTTCCGGAAAATTATATTAAAGACTTGACGATTGTTTGAAAAATTATCATTAATTCTTTCTAACTTTTCTCCTGCAATATCACAAAAGATCTGTATTTTGCAGTCTTTGGCTATTAATATTTCAATTCGAATGTCAGACTAGTAATAATAGGATATGAATGTAACATAATTTTCAAACAGAAACGATTTCACCATTCCATTCCATATCACAGCGAATCTCGACCGTCTTTTACGCAACACCGAATGCAAGATATTACCTGAGACACTGAATATTCAATGACTACAGAATAATGTTTAGGCCACGGAGGATGACAAAGCAAATACTTACTTGCACGTAATCTGAGAACAAATATTTTTTTTCCGAAATAGCCAATCAGAGAATTCAATTTGCACTGTATTCAAATTATTTTTAGTATAAAAATAAACGAATATTGCAATATCAACTCGGCTCACGTAAAAAAATAACTCTTATAATTAGAAAATCAGGACAGTATTACGAAGAGGAGCGCCTGGCGAGGATAACTATCCTGTGAGAGTGAATGTGTGGAGCGTCGTCAACCGTCCCGCGCCACAGCCTGCAGCAGACTGCGGTTTGGACCACAGGAATTCGGTATTTTCCCTAACACCGTCATATACAGACGACTTATTGAGTTAAGTATATGGGCATCTTTTGAAAGCTCGTCCCTGACGAAATCGTAGATTTACCAATTTTCATGAAAATCAGTGCTTTTTAAATCCACGGATAAAACTACCAGGATTTAAGTATCCTTCTATGAGATGTCCTTTGATTATATTTATGATCATTTCTCACCAAACTTTTCATCTTAGGTTACGAAATAGAATATATTTGATGATATCAGTGCAATAATTAATAATGGGTAAATTCAGCTTATTATGGAGGAATTTTATAGTCCGTATTTTGTTTTTTGCATGAAAAATTTCAGCATGAGTTTCGCATGTGTGAATTGATTGAATGTGATCGCAAATCACATCACACTCGTATCACCTACTGTTCAGGCCTTACCTCCTCGCACGCTTGAAGCTCATACGTCTCATGAATCCAACAAAAAAATGAGCGAATCTCTATGATAAAAAATTATTTCTTCACACTTTCGTCAGAACTGTACCTCAAATCTCCTCTCAAATTTTGTTCAGAGATTGCGTTGCAATTTTGAGCCATTGACATCGTCAGTAACCGCGTCTGCTGACAAAGCAGCTCTTGCTTTGCTTCTTTTATTCCAAACAGAATGATTAATTGAATTACATTCTCAGAGCTTCTTAAAAGAAATAAATCAAAACTTCATTACATAAACGCGAGCGAACTCAGGCTCGAGAAAATGAACGTGAAGTGGCTTACAACAACACTTTATCAGCTTTCTTTATTGAATAGAATTGGAGTGCGTATTGCAATCATATTGTAACCAGAAAGACTTATATACGTTATTTATGCAACATATGATAGTCAATTTTGTCTTAAGTAATAAAACTTATAAAAGAGTGGGCAATCGCCCTCTTAATGAGCAACAAATATAAATACATGAATACAATAGAGCATCCAGTTTTAAATTTACTCTGATGACTGGTCACTAGTTGTGACCAATTATAAA
Source organism: Hyalella azteca (assembly GCF_000764305.2). Taxonomy (NCBI): domain Eukaryota; kingdom Metazoa; phylum Arthropoda; class Malacostraca; order Amphipoda; family Hyalellidae; genus Hyalella; species Hyalella azteca. The sequence continues at coordinate 202,137 of NW_025940784.1, forward strand.
TAGTTGTTTCAGCATGTTTCTTTTGATGGTAGGAAACACGAGAACTTCAATAACGCCTCTAAAAGAAACATAATAATTTTCATTATCTGCAGCCAACGGCATCAGTTGTATTGAAATTTTGAGCTGTATTGAAATTTTCTAAAATAAATAAAGCATGATGGTCCCTCGGTGGATGCCAATCAAGAAAAGCTGAGCAGTTTTCTTATCAAGGTGGTCGTGGTGTCGAGGTTCATATTCATCACAGAACAAGTGAAAGATGTGGATTGTATGAGCTTTCAATTATAAATGAATTTTCACTCGGTCCAACAAATAACATAAAAAATTGTAGTGTAAGGAATTACAAATATTCGTTTCGGTGAATTTAATTTGCCGTGAGCGAATTTTATTGACTTAACGTGTTTTCTCAATTTGCATTTTCTACCGTCGATTATTTTTCAAAATTATGAACACATCTCCCATTCGTGTAAAAAAAAGAAGGAATTTAACCCGTTTTGAATGAACTGATGCCAAATATGTCGGCCGTCATGACATCAAATCACCGGCGCATATTAATGAAATGAGACTACGATAAACAGTTGCTCATCAACAACGGTGATTAATCCTCATAAGGGAAATTATCACGTCGGTAATGTTGCCACAAAGAGATTAAAGCTCTCGCATTTAGCGGAAACTTGTGCAGGCTGCAGCTGCGCCGCGGTTCACAAACTTTCTGCTTTAGCCGCTATGTTTCTAGAGACGTTCTCGGTGGAGCGCAGTGCAGTGTTATGTTTAACTAGGGGGTAACTTCTCGATCGTTTACTTCATTGCAAAGCTAAACAAGTGCGCAGCGAGGAACTCCCACAACATTGTCGTGATTAAGTGTTTCCCGAGTTGTATTTAGTTCCTTCAGTCAACTAAAGTCGGGAAGTTGGAAGATTTTTCGTCCGTCCAAATTTCTTTTTGACTTGATTCATTTTTTCGAATTATTCCACTGTACTTGTAGTATTGTTTCCCTTACAAATCATGAAAAACGTGGCAATTTATGCGTTCCTTATTCATATAGAAAATCACAACATAGAAATAATAATTAATAATATGGTATATCATTTATCACTAAATGATATATATCTCATTTAAACAAACATGTGATGAAACAGAAAACGGCATGTCATGATAGAGACGACAATATAAAAAAAAACAAGAAAACAAACATCATATTCAGAAAACAATCATGAAAACAAACATCATATTCAGATTAAATTGACGCTTGACAAGAATAAAACTAAGAAATCTTTTCTCAGAACAATTTTGAAGTAAAGTATTCTAAGATCGTGTAGCAAGTCATTAAGATATTTCCCCCATTATAAACTGAACCAACTTTTTAAATTTCAATATGAATCTTGAACCGCTTGTAAGTGAGCTTCTGCCATTGAGAATGTGAAAAAATCATTTAGATTGTGAGAATGCTCAGAAACACGAAGAGCGATCATCGGCTCAACAGTGATTTATCGTGGAAAAGTGTTTTTCAAATAATAATTCAAAAAATAGAAATTTATAAGTAACATCAAATTTTGATATTTTCGATTGCCTATATATTTCTAAGTCCGTGTAAAAGAAAAAGGTTGTCGTCGTAACTAACTCAAGGCGTGGACGATATTGACTTATTAATAATTGACGTTAATCTTAATTAAAAGCACCCTCCAGATTGATAAATTTTTCATTATTCGAGTACGTCATGAATGATTCCTGAATGAATAATTAAATTTTTACTTGGATAATAATTATTTTTAATTGTTTTTAATACTATTTTTTATTACTATTATCTATTCAATGTTCACTATCCCATCACAAGTACTTTTTTCGGAAACCTTCAAGCTTTTTATATGGTAGTTCAACAAATAATAGGCTGAAAATTGTTGTCGTCTCCAAATTGTAAATAACGCGGAACGTGAAAGATTGAATAACTCAAAGTGCTCGGAATACCTAGGCTCTGTTTCATTATATATTTTTGTCCTTCAACTTTGACCAGATTCATAAGGAAAAAGGAAAATACAGGCACCATAAGTCGGAAAATAAGTACATGAAGAATTGAGCATCACCATTAACAATATTTCAGAATAATTTATCGAAAAAAAATAATGTCGAGGTAAAGAAAAATAAAGTTTCTTATCTCCCGACTACATCCACTCGAAATAAGGGAAATTGTAACGACGGATTTTATGTTAATTATGTTTATGGTTGCCATATTCATAAGGTTATTAGTACTTTCTAATTGCCAGGAACTGATACAAAAAAATTGTGAGAACCAAGCGCCAATTTAGAAATTTTTTTCTTCATAGTTTTTTTTCTCAGAAATTTTTTATTCATAAGGTTATTAGTACTTTCTAATTGCTAGGAACTAATACAAAAAATTGTGAGAACCAAGCGTCAATTGCGATATTTTTTCCCCCTGCACGTCAAAACCCGGTGCTGATTGCAGGGTTGATACGAGGCGCGTCTACGGGGAAGACATTGTTAGCGCCACAATGGAATGTTCGACCAGCAAGCAAGCGTGCCGGCGCTGCTGTGTCTATCTTCATTGAAAATTTGGGACTTAAGCGATCGGTGAGCTTCGAGGCAGAGGTCGTCCATCAAGGCTTCGACTGGGAGGAAACCTGCCAAATGAAGACTGATCATCAGCGTCGGGAGTCTGGCTCGCACGTCGGTCTTCAGCGGATAAGTTCCTTCACTCAGAGCTTAACCGTCGAGCACAGCATGCTGTGCTACTTTCAATTTGTATATGTGAGACGTATTGCCATTAAAATTTTGAGACATTCTTACATATAGCGTACACAGGACTTAAAAGCTTTGAAAATCCACCACAAATAATTGAATAAATAACGAGGTAATAATCTCCAAGAAAAAGAAGTTTGGTGTCTGGCCGCCATAATATAACATTGAACTCACTATTCAAAGCTCAATGTATCGGGGATATCATCTGCTTCTCTATCATCATCCTAATACAACGTCACACGGGATCATAACAATGCTGACTGTTAAAAATGTATAAACACTATCATCTTCGTGGCAAAATTTGATCCTGTATGGCAGCCGATGCGCATTCCAAGAAGTCTTATTGGAATATCATTTGCGTAGCAAAGTCAATATTTATAGCAGTTCAGGTAAAGCTCGGAACACCATTTACCCAGGTCCTTCGTTTTTAGTACCAAATTTCCATTTAATCAGTCCTGGTGTTTTCACGGACTAGAAGAGCTCAATAATGCTCTACGAATCGGTGTTTGATTCAATTATAGACCACAAAATAATGGGAAATAATCAACCGTGAGAGATAAAACTTCGAAAAAACTTCTTAATTGATTGAAATTTGTATGCAGCGCACCACTCGGGAGTTGTGAATTTCGATTCTTTCTGCGTATTCATGGCTTCCATCAAAAGAACTTGAATGATGTTTTCTGACTTGGTTCGTCATGTCATCGGTTGTCGAATTCTCCAGCACGAACCTAATAAAGTCATCACAACTTTAGATAGCAAATTGAGCAACTTCAGTGCGAGTGCAATAAAACATTGCTGACTGGCAGCGTACGGTCCAGACACTCGGCCGGCGGTAAGATTCCTTTGTCGAACATTTATATTATCCAAAATTTTATTTATTGCTAACACTGGGAAATATCCCTGCAATCGGAACACTTGAGCAGAATTTTCATAACAAATTTGATCTCAAATAACTCAATCTGAGGAAACGAGGATCTGAATTCAAATAGTTTGTACGCAAGATGTTCGATTCACATCTTCCGGTTTCCGATCTCGCATTTTCAGTGAATATTTCAGATTGATTGCATATCCTCTCTGCCATCCGAGCGAAATGGTAATGACTAATTGGAGAGCGCCGTGGGAGACTCGTGTGCAGTTGACAACTGAAGTGTTTGCAGGAGCCTGGGAAGATAAAAAACGACTTTGAATTTGAATCTGCCAGAAACTAACAGTTTTGCGCTCATCCAGAGTTTTTTGCAACCCACGAGGTCAACTTTAAGCCATCTCGATAACCTATACCTTGATATAAATTTAACATAAAAAATCATTCAATTTATTCTCATATGGGCTTATGTAATATTTATAGAAGTGTAGGTTTTCATACACTACGAATATTATGTATATGAGCATGGATACATTATCATTTCATTATGACAACCTGTTTATCAGAAATGAGCGTGCCTTTGATGAATGCTTAAAAATATAGCACATTAAAACGATACACATTATTAATTAAATTAACAGTCGCTTGAGCCGTCACTCGTTTACTAGAAATTACTCGGTAAGCCAGCAAGCTTCATGAACAATGAGTGCCTGAATACCTAAGTCATGAAACCTAAAAGCAGGGATTTTGGAGTGCTGAGAGATGATTGTCTGTTCACCAAAAATGAGATAGTAAAATTAAAAAAGTACGTATATTTTACTGTGTGTATGTAATTGCACCGAACATGGCCTCTGTGTTCCTTATTCCCCCAAAACGCTAACTTATTATAAAAATGGCGTCGCTGACAGTCCGAATGAATCGTTTATTAAACACTGGTGCATGAGGCCAAGAATTTCGAAGAGAAATCTATTGATGGTTTTGGAAACGCTGAGTCACAGCCCTCTCTGTCAGTCTCCTTGACGCTGCTTCGCTTCACAAGGGCCTCGTCGAGCTGCCTTTAACGAGGCAAGTGTCGTCTAGAAAATTGAAGAGAAGAACTGAATTGAACAATTCGTTAGAATTAAAAATTTTTAGCTTAAATTTGTACCACTTAGTCATATTCTAAAGTAAAAATCAAATATGGCTGCATATTTGAATTATCAGTGAGAATTTTCTCACTATTGTCCAGAAAATTCATTAGATTTTTACCAATATATGTCTAATTTCGTCCCTTTATCTCATCTGTTGTTATTTTTTGTTCTTTATATAATAACAGTATGCCAGTAAACAGCTTTGAACTTTCCAAGTTTTCAATATAATGAGAAAAATATCATAGGTGATGAGCTCATGTGCCTGCGTTGCGCCCATGGAGTTCTCTGGTCACAGAGGCGCCCGAGATCTGCCGATTGATGCCGAGGGATCACTTCAAATCTGACGGGCATTTGCGAAAGTCGCAGCCGACGATAAGTCTCGGCCAGCAGAGTTATCAGCGCTGATACTCGTGGCTTGGATAAATGCGATAAATGGGTAATGGGCCACGTGACGCTCTTCAGTGAAATGATTCAGAAATGCTAGGCATTGGGACTGAAAAAGCTTCATGTCCCTTGGGTCAATCTGATTTGAAATGGAACGGACATGAGAGAATAAATTTTATTTACTCTGCACTTGAAGTTCAAACTTACTTGTTGGTAATCTATTGATCTATTTGAAAAGAAAAAGAGTATAAAGAATTGTTCTTCAGCGCTTTTGTTTTGTATTTTAACGGAGGAGCAAAATGAAATTCAAAATTGGTACTTCTGCTCCAAAGGATGCTTCTTCTCCAAAGGATGTAGAAACGTCATCATTTACATTGATCAAAAACTCGGCAAGAAAATTTGCTGTGCACGTCCAGACCAAGATAAAAAAAATTAACATAACATTTGATCGGGCAAGGATCTCGCGACGTTGCTTTAACATTGATGAAGAGCAGTGAGACCAGCGCGCTGCATTTCGTTCCGTAAGCTTGGCTGCACTCTCGTAGATATAGATTTTTTCTTCAGTGGACAAATCAGCTGAACCGAAATTTACGAAAGGAGCAGCAAATTATGCACCAAATAATTAGCTGTGTTTGCGGCAGACATGGTCTTTTGAGGATTGTACCTGAGATAATTATATCTCTTTCAATATAGTCAGGTAATCTGACCTATGCATTTAGTTGAAATGAGTTCAAACATCTTGACTCTTCAAGTAGGAATATAACGTTTTCATATGGAAAGAAACTATTCATAAAAAATAATCACGCAATATTCGCAATATACAACATTAATAATTAAGGAACATAATAATACCATAATAACATAACTTAATAACACTGCACTAATTAACTTGTAAATGTTCCTCTTATTGCCTGTCCGTATTGCGATATCGGTTTTGACCAATTTTTTATTTTCTGTTTGACATAACAGAAGCTCACGAAGAGCCGTTGAATGCAGTCGTTGTATGACTTCGCATGCAGGATCGTGGTGTAATACGGCAGATAAAGGCGTCAGTGCTGCAGAAATGCAAATTACTTTGGCGAAGCTAAGAGGCTTAGAGCCCGCGTCACCGGCAGCGGTGGTCGCGATGCTGTTCTCTGACCCGTTTTCCATGGCAGGCTCCGTTGGACGAGGAGGTCGGCATTAAATAACGGCGTGTGATCTCGTAGGTCTCGAGAGGAAGCAGTTCTCGGGTGGATATCTTTTTGAATTTTGTCGTGCATCCAATTTTTTGAAGTTGATGTTCCGGGCTTGTCTGACCTAGTAATTCAACATATCTGTGCGTTTAGTTATTTACCGTCATTGCATAATTTGTTTCATATTTCATTTTCATGAGTGACGGAGTTATCAACGAGTATTTAGTGCATTTGCACGTGTTTGATAAAGTATGTATTGGAAATTTTCTTTCTAACTTACCATGCAGCGTTGTGCTTATCGAGTGCATCATTGTCTCTTATTTGAAAGGTAAAACTGAATACAAAAAGCGCTTACCAAAAAAATTAAATTCGTACACAGTGAAGAATATAAGCTGCATATGACAGTGGAAAAATCATTATTTGTTATCGGTTCTGAAGTATTTCTTCAGAATGACAGGAGAACGTTATCCGAATGCAATGATCGAAACAAGACATTAATTATGAAAGCGTGACTGTACGTTCGGTATTCAAAAAATAGGTTGTGTACACTGTCTTTTTTACTGAAATAGTGTATTATCCCTAACGCGCTTGACCGCCGATACTCAGCGATATGGTTCATCTCGCAGGAAATCTAGCAAGCCATGTGCTGCGTGCTGTTGGTTTTCAATACATCATCATTCCAGTTTATTAATAATTTTACCCGTTTAACATCATTTCTTCTGACGATCTACCTAAAACTGAGTTCCAATAAACGTATACCTTCAGATCGCCGAATATGCACGCTTTCCTTGATTCTGCTGAACATAACTTTTTCCTCCCGAAAATTATGAAGTTTCGATCAGCTAGGGAGGAAAGTTATCCTAAACTGTCTTGAGACGTTCCCAGTGGAGGTTCGAAATTTTTATCAAGAAACACACTTAAGCTAATTACTTAACATGTAAAACTGAGCACGTCTTTTTTTAAATATCTATTAATTTTTTGCTGAGTTGTAGAATCATATTAGTATTAATACATGAAATTATACAAGGAATACTTGTACGATATAATTCCAAATTCTCTTTGTTGTCTTACCTCAACACTTTAAATACATGAATAAAAAATCTGCAAATCTATGTAAACGATGTGGCTACAAACGCAGTCCTTTCATTAATCTATTCATCACAGAAATAATCTGAACATCGATAGCAAAAATCTTAGCTTTGATTCAGCCTCCGTTACACCGCAGAGGCTGCGTGGCAGACACGGAAAGATGAGCTTCATCCTGGGAGTGGAAACTTTTTCGACTTCCGCACCGTCGACATTCCGCGTAACGAGCGTGCGAGCAGCGATGCATGGGACAAATTTAGCAAGTAACTTGTGACGGAGAACGTTATCTGTTCCACTGAGTAGCTTCCAATGTACCTTCTTACTTTTTGTAACAATGAAGGAGTGTAGCCATGTGCAACGAACTAAATTACAGAAGTAAGCAAACACGTTTTCAATACAGCTTTAGGAGCTAAAATCAGGAAGTATCTTCCATCTTTAAACAGCTTATACTTTTAAGGTCTAATAAATGTCGTGTATTAGGTAGACGGTTTCAACAACTTTTTGCGAACTCAATCAACGATCCATGGGTTACTAGTTCTTATAATCTTGAAGCTTGTTGTTTTACGTAGCCTGTCCAGCGGCACGTTTATCGTAACTCGACAACGGCGACGAGTTTGTTTGCTGGAGTCACGTCGTCTTGCGACGGCATAAGCGCTCTCAGCCTGATGAGACTTCAGGTGCACGGTATTTGTCTTTGATCTATAGTCCGTAAGCTCACTTTGAGCATGATAACCCTTATGCTCAAAGTGTCACGCTCCATTCCGTCTTTTTTCAACACTGGATGCTGATATTTTTTGCACCTCAAAAATATATAAATGAGTACGAATTTATTTGGGAAGGCCGCTTTCTGGAAGCTACAGAATGTTGAGTATGAGAGATCATGTGTACGATAGCAACTCATCGTCCAATAATGAGTCAACACGGTCGCGCTTGATGGGTTTGAAAAATTCCTGCTCTAAACTCATGAGACGTTGGAAGCACTTTTAAGAAAAACAGGTGCATTATTCGCATGTAATATCTTGAAGAGTACTTTGTGATGAGCGACGCTCGAACAACTTGCTTTGATGATCAAGATCAAAATGCAGCCCAGGATCTCGATGACTTCTTGCCCTAGATTGCAAAGCGTGTTTAGGGCGCTACTCGAGCCGGCGACGATAGTGTATAGCATTTGTTATTTAAGGTCTCATGTAGAATCCCATGAAACTTGAAGCTGCTGACACAATTACTGATAACACTGATTCGGGTCTGATGAGTATGATCAGAAAAAACATTTTAGGCGAGATTACGTAACCAATGTTAAATAGTTGAACGCGGTTGTTAGAAATGTTTATATTAGATAATCAACTACAACAATATTTCTATTCATTAAACAAACTGTTTGTTATCCCGATGGCAATATTTAATTGCTAACATTTTTTATATATGCTTGATGTATTTTATTTCATTTTACTCAAGACCAAAATAATGCCACATTATGCTGACAATGCACTGCACTGCATAAAAACTTTCAAGTTTCCTTCCGCATGTTTTACTTTTCGAAGGATCATGCTAGACTGGGAGACAACAGTCAAGCTGCCGTTATCTCGGGCTATCAGATCCCACCATCGCTGCCCGGAACGCCTACCAACCAAAAGGAAATCCAGTGACCTGCCTCTTTACAGCCCGCCAAACTTATCGCGGTCTCTTGGGACGATACAAGGAATCCTTGGTTATCTCGTAAAGTTTTTTTTTTTTTTGGCCGCTGATAAGCACTTGAGGAAGAAATTCCGAAGTCAAGGAATGTCAAAATTCGATGCAAAATCCGCAGACTTTCTTGCATAAGAGGAGCCTAAACGAAGGAGAAAAGATAAGTAAAACCGCTAGAATCTTGTGAAGTAGAATATTTTCATTTTTACATCATGCTCTTACTCGGCAAAAGGCAAAAATATTAATCGAATATTCGACGAATTTCAAATCTATAGATTATAAGCTGGTCGTCATGCAAAAATAACATTGTAATTACAACATGTAAGGCTCTAATGAATCGAAGCCTCGCCTCGTATTCATTGACATCCAATCAGAAATCGAGTTTGGCTTCGCGATTTTTCCTCCCCGACACGCAAAATTTCTTAATGATTCCTTTGGCCAACTCATTTGCTGTCACCAGTGTTTTATGACTGAAAATTATGGCATCGATATTGACGGGATAATCTTCTGATTATTCTGATATTCTTCACCAGCAAGTTTTTCAAGTTTAATTGGAGGCAAATAAAAGTATTTAACGTTGTATGAAATGCTGGATTATATGTCAATTCGTCTATCTTTCATGTCCAAAACGCGAAATGACTTCGCTTAAAAAAAATTGCTATATTCCATGTATAGTATATTCCATGTATAGTGATGAAGATTTTCTGGGCCGGACTTTTACACATAACATTTTGCGATTAAAAGGCAACCTTTGTAGATTTTTTATTATTTCCTTTGATATTCGCCAATCAATTTGAGCCAGGTTAAGGAACGTATTAAAAGTTCGTTTTTCTTCGACTCAATGAACACCGCAAAACAAGACTTTTTTGTAGCTATTAAATAGTTTCTGTGAGGGTCTTACTTATGAGTACGAAAATCCTTTTTTTTCATTCGCGTTTGTGTAGATTTGCAAAAATAACAGAAATTGACTTCGATGTTCACAGAACCTTTCCGTTAATTACTTTCCGTGTGTTTTTTCGTGATCATTTCTAACAATTTAGATGTAATTAGAATCACTATCCTTCAAATTTTTAAATAATTTATTTATAATTAGCTAGAAAAGAATTCTAATTAGCAACAAAATTTATTTCTGAATTGTGGTATCAATTACTACTTTTACATTTCCTAAATTCTTAGATGTTATCTCTTGTAGCATAAATATTACTTTTCTGTCGCCATCCCAGAGAATTCATTGAACAAAACAATCAAATCGCGCAAGTCAACAATTATGTGGAATTATATCATGCATGTTATTTCAATAACAATACATATTATGTATTCGGATGACGCAAGTCAACGTCACATCATCGAATCATGCAAATTTCTTGTTACTTCATCATGCAAGATTCTTGTCTCTTTTTATCAGTCGTAAAGGTCGTGGAAAAATATTGTGGGACGCTTTAATGACTTTTTGGTTAGTAAGATAATCGGGAGTGTAATGACAACAGGATTACGACGTCGTTAAGATTTTATGTCCTAGATAAACAGTGTCTTAGCAAGACGCTCGTAATAACGCGCCATAAATATCGAGGGGAAAATTAAAGCTCTATGAGTGTCATTACGAAATACTGATTAACTTACGCGTACAGTCTGGAATGCACCAAACGATCCTCGGGAAAAGTGCTTGTATCAATTTTTAATGCAAGCAAATTAAATTCTTATACTATAAGCGACAATCAGCATCTATTATCAGTTTCAAGTCATTAAAAAATCTCAGTCTCTGTGGCCTGAATACAAATTTTGGTGGACTGGATTGTGTATAGTTTGAATGAAAAATTCGTTAATTATTCTGCAGATTCAAAATTCACTGTCGTCCATATACAACAATATTATCATTATATTTCAACCACAACATAGTAATTTGCGAAAGGAAGCAGACAACAGTTTCCACTTGCTATATAGTAGACAATTTCGATTATTCGTAGCAGAGGCTTTGTGGAGCGCGACAGTTCATCGCAAGGTAGCAGGAGCAGTTGTTGTAGCGTGCGGGGCGAGCAGTCACGCATCCTAAGCGCGATGTGATGTGTGAGGTGAACACAGCACAGCTTCATTTCCTGCACATCAACTCACTTGACGGACGATGTTATGTGTACCGCTCCACCATGGAGTCGGCGAAGGTATGAACCATAGTGATCATACATACGGCATCGTTGAATACATACATACACCGTTGAACAATGAAGAACTTAGATTCTATAGCAACACGCTTAGTTCATACACTTAACTATTATGTCTGCGCTGCCGTACCATGTTAGTATAAATTATATGCTATAAAGCAACTGCGTACAATAATTTGCTTTGCGACACATTCACGAGGAACGTATAAATTTGTTGTAGCGAAAAAGAGGCATTATACTGATTTTCTGTGCATCGATCCAATTATCGATCGAAAGTATTTTTATTAGGTAGGTATTAGAGTTGCCTTAAAATATGTTGTCATGAGTCTTATTGTAGCGAAAAACTTTGTTCTCGAATCCAACTCACTTCAACCATATGGTAAAAATAACATCAAAAACTGTTATAGGTAAGAAAAATTCAGAATTTTCGGCGCAACATTAAAACATATATTATTTACAATGTGCATGGATCGTCCTAGCCTTCATCGTGGTTGGTTCTACTGACCTTGCAATGGTTTAAATTACTTATATTAAGGTTTATTTTAATTACTTTAGATTTTTAGAAAATTAAGCCAGTGCAATGCAAAATCTTTGCGAACGAATTTTTAACAAAGAAAAAAAAATTAAAATGCACTATTTTCTTGAAATCATGAATTAAAAACTCCTTTTAAATTAAAATAGTTTCTTTGCTGAGTTTTCCAGTTTTCCAGAGCATAAAAAAAGTTCAAAGAACGGCGTTCATGAATCCTTTTCTCGAATAGAGTAGCAATTGTTGAATTGATTTGCACCACTATTGTATTCTTAAATAATCTTTTGATTGTAGGGGTTTTCATATGAATTAAAGTGAGCAGAATACAGCCGCTTGTGCGTCGTCTGAATTCTTGTTATCTCGGCCCCTACCGCAAGAATAGGATTCCTGGCAACTCCATCTCGCTAGTAAAGGGAGCTTCTGAATATAACGTCATTATTCATAAGATCTTTTTCTGACACTCTTCAGGGGAATTTTGGTTGAAATATCTTCTCATGCGCTGTGTTCTCGACGTACATTTGGGGGCAAAATGATGGCTGAAAGTTGATGCTCATAGAGGTGATCGAGTTCGAGTTGAATCAAATCAGGTTCAGTTGACCAAAACGAGATCGATAAATCAGCACGGAGTAAGTTGAACTCTAACTTGAATAATATCATTAGGATTTCGTTGCAGAGGAGAATATTTGCTGAATAAGTATGCTACAGGGTGACACAAAAAAAACAGAGCTCATAAAAAGTTGAATAATTTCCACAATACTCAAGTAATCCTGTTATTTGTTTCAGATTCATTAAGAAGACGGATTGATCTAAGAGTCTACCACGTGTGAGCTTCGAGATGCCTTGGACTACAGAGCAAAAGACATTTGCAGTTGAGACATATTTTCGGCTAAAGTCTTTCCGGGAAACGCAATTGCGATTCAAAGACCATTTCAATTGTCGTGAATTTCCTGTCAGCTCAGTGATCTGCGGATGGGTTAAAAAGTTCAGAACCCATGGGACTGTGAATAACCTCAATGCAAAAGACAAAAACAGACAATCACACTCTGGGCGACCAAAATCATCACGGACACAAGACAATGTTGCTGCAGTCAGAGACTCTGTTGTCCACAGCCCAAGCAAGTCTGTGCGTCGGCGAATTCAAGAGCTTGGCATCAACCGGAAGTTTTTAAGAAGAATTTTGATCTCAGATCTCCATCTGTATCCCTACAGGATTCAAATCAAGCACAAGCTCACAGCTGACGACATGCGGAAGCGAGTCACCATGTGCCAGTGGTTGTCAGACAAGATTGATGATGAACCGGAATTTCTCGACAACATGTGGTTTTCAGACGAGGCCCACTTTCTGCTGTCTGGGCACGTTAACTCTAAGAATAACATTTTCTGGGGCAGCACACCCCCTGACCACTGCCTGCAAAGGCCCTTGCACTCTGTCAAGTGTACTGCCTGGGTGGCCATTTCAACTCATGGCATTATCGGGCCATTCTGGTTTGAGGACGATGACGAGCGGTCCTTGACTGTGAACACGGAGCGCTACATCCAGGTCCTGCGCAAGTTCTGGGTAGCACTTGGCCGACGTAGAGGCATTGACAGAGCCCTCCAGTGGTTTCAACAGGACGGAGCCACCCCTCACACCTCCGATAGATCCCTGGAGTGGCTGCAGCAGCGCTTCGAGGACCGACTCATCAGCCGCAGGTGCCACCCGGAGTGGTCACCGCACTCACCAGACCTGAACCCCCCAGACTTCTACCTGTGGGGTTACCTCAAGGACAGGGTGTATGAGCACAACCCCCAGACCATCCCTGACCTCAAAGCAGCCATCACAGCAGCCATCAGAGCCATCCCGAGAGAGGAGTGCAGGAGGGTCATTGAGAACTTTGCCAGGCGAATCCAAGTCTGCCTGCAGCGCCGGGGCGCGCATCTGGAACATATCTTTGAGCGGCTGTAGAACAAAGAGTTTTTGTGGTATAGAATTGAGATTTTGCAGATGTTGGCTACATAGGTTGTACATAATTCCATAGAATTTTTGTTTCAAACTGAATAAAATTTCAGGAGTTATAAGACTTTTAGTGAGCTCTGTTTTTTTTTGTGTCACCCTGGATTTAAGAAATTTTCTAATTTGTTTTGGGATTGGAGTTGGAAGAAATATTTAGGAAATGTTTGAAGGATGATCTGCATAATGAGATTATTTTTTTGGGTGGATTCGGGATAGACGAGAAAATGTAAAGCTACGGTACCAGAGGCGCTAATACCTAAACGATTTTTTCCGAAAGAAAGCATGCTTACATATCTAGGGATTTCTGCGAATTAATGTCATTTTTAGATATAAGTAAGCATTGCAGAGTTAAGTTTTCGCTAAAATAAACTGGATTTATTTCAACGGAAGAAATCCATATTTTTTAGTTACCATCGATGGAAATAAATCTGAGTTTTTGGAGAACATTTTGAGGACCTGCACGGTCGCTGCCTGTTACTAATGCTTCATCGTTGGCGCAAATATTGTATCGAATATCAGCGGCGTCAATATGTTTTAAGGACTGAGGGAGGTAGCTAAAATCCCTACGATTTATGATCATATTCAAATTAATAATGATTGGTTGTGTAATTATTTATCTGAACTTTCAGACAGCTAATTTGTAATTATTTTTTGAAAATTTTTAAAAATTTTATAAATTAACATGAAATTATTTGGGCCTTGCGAATATTTTTGAGGACCCGAAGCTCACGAAAAATAAACCTTTTGAGACCTTTGCATTTATATTCCATGTTGCGGTAATGCATGATGTGTGTTTTACGGAATAATAAAAGCGTCAAATAAAAGTTCAGCTTTGTGGGGTATTGTAGCAAATCGTTGATTTAGCAAATCGATTTATGATAGGCAGTATATATTTTTGGCAGGTAAAATTAATTGGCCTTGACCTGGCTACGGTGCGGTAGTTTTAGTTTGCTGAGGGAGCCTGGCTACACGGAGCAGGAGTAGTAGTAATTGATTTTATCTAACAAATTTATCGGTTTATATCACAGTATATGACCATATAACACACAAAACAAAACATTAAAACAAAGCATACTTATTTTGCTTCTTAGAAGAAATCAGACGAGTTCCTAATGAAAAAACGAAAAATAAGGTAACAATAATTGGTATGTCCACTCGCCTTAAATTGGCGATTAAGGGTCTGCAAGCCTGACGATTTACAGCTTTGTTAATACAGTAATGTAGGAACGCTCCACCGACGATAAAACGGAACGGGGGCGAATTCCAAATAAATAAAGGTAAATTTATAATAGGCAGGAAAATGGCGTCATAATAGGTCCGCAAAGTGAAAATATTAAAACAATTTCATCCCGATTCAACGAAAGATTAACCATATCGCCTATAATAAAAAGAATCTGGTGAAAAATGTAATATAAAAAACGGATTTTTTTATTAACAGAGTAGAGCTAAATTATCTTATTGTCGCCGCAAATGTCTTCTTAAATTACTCTGCTACGAAAAAATCGCCCTGGACGAAATTTTAAAAACTTGCTGCACAGCTAAATTCAATTTAGCGCTCATTGGTAGAATGTTGCTAATCAATGTTGTTAATGGATTTTCAACCGTGACTGAAAATGAATGTATGATTACGAATAAAAAGTCCAAATAAAAACTAACGTATAAGAAGAGCAGAATATTTCGCAGATATTGTGACATGTCCTAATTCAATTTATTGATATTGTGGTAAAAAAAATTATCGTCTGATGTGCAAATATCGCAGACATGAAAATTTCACGAATGGAAGCATAAAAAAAGAAACAAGAATGTTGTAAGTGGAATTGCAGATATAGAAATTGCAGGTAAAGAAGCAGAAGCAAACAGCGCTCTCACTGAGCTCTTCTTCAGACTAATTGCACGGCCGTTGATGGGGGCTTGATTTGCCTCGCGTGCCAGGCTGTGAACCTGCAGGCAGCTACACTTACCTGCAAGACGCACGTTACCTGCAAAATAATTGTGGGTAAAGTTCAGTACGTCCTCATGTAAATTCCACATTTTTTAAATTATAATTTATATTAGGTTGAAGATCCAATATCTAGAATGACATGTGGCTAACAAGTAAAACGTAGAAAACACAATTAATTTACTTCAGAAATTTAGTGAAAGAAGACGAGGAAATTTAATTCAGCTTTAGAACCTTGATGGAGATGTGTAAACGCATTTTAACAAAACAATTCAATACAGCGATATAAATTCCTATTTTTAAAAACGATTATGCGCTGTTAGTTTTGAACTGAACTATCTGAACAAACAAAAGAGCACGACCCAAAAAATAGGAACCTTGATCAGGGTAGTAATAGTTTTATGTAATTAATTCATTTAAATTTATCCATGGTATCAAATCATTAGATTGCAGAAATAGAAAAATTACGTGTGCTCAATCAATTATAGTTATTTTATAATCGTTAAAATTATTGAATTTCAAGGTTCCCAATATATTGTTTATCGTGAGGCCTAGTTGCTGGCCTAAGGCTGATGTTCTCTAGCCCCGTTTACCGAAGGTCTGAGGGCCCCGTACCTAGTAGGGGCCCTTAATTGGGCCTTTCGCTAGCACAGCATAATAATTAATGCTGTGACCATTTTGAATACTTATATTTCTTAACATCGACTGCTAGACAGAACAGTTACTTTGGTGTTCCCAGAGTTTTAAGAAAAAGTATCATTTGCTGCTTGCAACTTTCAATACTAAATATTTCTTCATGAAGGAGACGCGAGATTGGACTGTAAAACCCACAAATCCCATAGTACGATCAATAAAATTGTACATATTTGTTATACAAATTCTGATGACCTTGCAAAAACAACTAATAATTAAAATTACGAGGGCATCAACCACTCTAATAGACTATGGCCTTCAGATGATGTTGCTCCATACAAAGTCGACTAATTAGTTTTCTGGGACCGAGAGAGTGAACGCTTGGGTGCTCGGTGTCGTTGCCATGGCAACAAGACTGCACTGACGCACTCACCTCATGGAGGCATATCTTCATCCACACTTGGAAGCGATGAAGCAAATATTTTGTCTCAAGTCGGCGCATCATTGTTTATAGCTCTTAGTTAAAGACACTCTTTTTATTTGATCGTATTATTGATATACAAGCAGAGGAAATATTATTTATAAATACCAGAAATTGGAAGTAATTGGGATTTCTTAATTAAAGATCTTTTAATGATCACATCGTATGATCCAGACATTTTAACCGAGAAAAATGCCAATTTGCACAAATTTTTGTCCTTCTGTTAAGTTTATAAGTTGCGTTCAACGAATATTCAACAAAAAGGCGCGTGTCGGTATTTATTGCCCAACATTGTCCGATGGAGAGATGTTGTTGGTGTAATTTTTTTTTCTTACTTTTGTTTACGGGAACCGTTACGGTGGACCATACACCACATTAACGGGAGACCTTTTCTTCAGTAAGAGTTAATTTTGTATTTTTTTACAACTATTCATAAGCATAGAAGATTATTAACGCATGTAATTAAGCTTGTTTTTTCGACTTCCTCCTTTCAAGTCTGTAGATGGACATCGAAATGGTCTCGGTAGTAATTAATATTTGCTTTTGCGACAAACCTCATAATTAATCTCCCGCCTCCTGTAGAAACTTAATGAAGATCTCGTGGAAATATTTCGACGACATGCATATTCCGCAAGAGATCGCTCATCAGGCATGACCTGGAGCCATACTTTCAAAACTCGCTAAGTGAACGTAAGTACTTACGCTCTATTTTCTTGTCTATGATTGGAGGATTTTGCTTGAAAGGCCGTCAATGATTGGCTGATGAACTTACGATCTCTTAACTTTTTTTTTGAAGGTATAGGCCCTGGAGGCTTAACATGACGAAGAGTTTTAGAATGACGTAGGCACTCCTGGAGTCGTTCTCGAATAATGTATGAGCTGTCAAGTGCACCTATGAATTTATTATTATATTAATATTTCTTTATTACGTTTTTCGAATGTACATCTACGATAAAAATTGTTTTATTATGCATGCGTGAGTGAGTTAAAATTTTGAACATTAAATAACAGTAAAGAATACGTCTACAAAGATATCAATAAATAATCGTTAAATCGACATTTTGACCTCAGTTGTATGAAGGTGAAACGCGTAAAGTAGAACACCATATGCAAACGCTGGTCATATGATAGACGTGGATGACCATAAGTATTGATGACATCGTTCGGCCATCTAAATGGGACAAGCTAAATCTCTTTTCCATTCTTAGTGACAACTTACCTTTCACAGATACATTGCATAATTTACTGCAATCGACTCCTTCCAGTGGTAGCGAAACATCCCAGTCATTTTCTAGAGTAGTTTCGTGGTATTGATAGTCTTTTGTAAATCGGATTTCGTTAACTTTCAAAAGCCTTAAAGTCTCATTGGATGAGACTTGAGGTCACCGTCATTCGGCGGGATCTCCAGCTGCGATGTCGTGGTCGTGAGAGAAGAAGAATGTAATAAAAAGGAACAAAAATATAACAGAAAAAACGATCGAATTGCGCGGGCTTACTGGAATATACTATTCCACACGTGATTCGGATATTCATTGAGAGATTAGTTACATACGTTCGAAAACGGAGGTTCATGCGGCATGCAAGGGTAATAGGGCAAAACAGAAACATGAAGTCAACAAGTATGGCACATGATGACTTGAAAAATTAGGATTGATAAATCGACATTTAAGTGACTAAATGAAAATGCTCATTTATTTTCAAGTCCAAACGAGCGACCGTCTAGCATCAGCATCAACAGCAGCAGCCGGTATATGCATGGAGAGCAAAAGTGTTCCTAAAAAGAAGCCCCTGACGCACTCTCCTCGACGAAGTTGATCAGACCTGCTTCTGTGTTTGTCTTTCCAGTCCAGCCGTCATGGCACAAATTTGCTTGTCGGATGAAGATTACGAAGAGGAAATTCGTCGAGATTTTACGGAGAGTTCGCGCTTGCAGGAGCGAGAGGGACAAAGGCGAAGCTGGCGCAGGGAGTCACGTGCTCCGAGGCTCAGCTCAAAACAAGCAACTTGCACCAAGTCCGCCAAAGAAATTCTGTTTTCTTTGCGCTCTGTTCTAGGTTCGGAAAACATGTTATTGAATAATATATGGTACATTTTTGAGTAACTTCGAGCGGTTTGCATGTGCTCCGTTTCCATTTAAATCATTAATGAACAATTTAAGGGATGGAAGTGGAGTTGGCATGCAGGGGAACAAAATTCTTTGTGACCTATTGAAAAACTAATTGCCCAGGAACGTTTAAATTTATGTATAGGATATTCGAAATTATTTACTTGTTGATCATCTTACCATGAATCTCTTGTAATTCGATGCCTGCGCAACATGTGTTTAAAAAAATGAAGACAATTGGGTATTGAGAAATACGTTTCATTTACACAGGTCATTAAAAAAAATATTTCCGGTGGATCCTTTAGACACTGCAAAGCAACATAGGAAATAAAACAAATTGGCTGTCATGTCAACAACCCTTTTGGTCGTCATGTCCTCTATGACATCAAACATCTTCTCTATACATTGTAAACGTGAAAAAATAATGCTTCATGGTCCTATACCGTTGATGTCGGCAACAAGCTATTTATCCGTCTTTCTGATATCAGTCGATGGCATAATTACGTCTCGGGTTTAAATATGTTCCGTAAAGAAGAAAGGCAGCCTTAACTGCCCACAAAACTATTAAATGGCGGAGAAGAGCCGATTATGGCGGAAACTTGGAGTCGGAACTCGCTCAGGAATTTCGATGAAGCGTTGCACGCCGAGCTCCCTCAGGGCAGACTTGCTCAATAAATCGCATTTAATTGAATGCTAGAGCAGAAAATATAACTATTATAATTCTGTGCGCGAGCAGACACTTAAATGCGCAAGCGTTCGTTCAATGAAAGGCGAACAAATTCAAACGATTATAACTTCGGTCCCTGATCATTGAATTGAGGACTCTATAGGTATACACAAGAGTAGTATATAACCTTATGCCCACTGAATTTTATTTGTTACTAGACCTTCTGATAGGAAGTGTTGAAGGAAATTATTCGTATCTGTAGTGCAGAATACCACGCAAATGAGGATATTTTGAGAAATCTCCATTTTCGATGCAATCGGTCCGTCAATCTGAGTTCACGAAATGTGTTGGTTCGCCGATTGGAACTCAGACGTGTTTATCGAGACGGAATTTTAGCA
Organism: Hyalella azteca; assembly: GCF_000764305.2. Lineage (NCBI taxonomy): Eukaryota > Metazoa > Arthropoda > Malacostraca > Amphipoda > Hyalellidae > Hyalella > Hyalella azteca. Next base: position 222,111 of record NW_025940784.1, read on the forward strand.
AGAATATTTACTGTCGGTTTTTTTGGTATGTTTAGCTATTGCCGGTATTGATCGAATAAATTAACCGTCATAATAAAGAACATTTTAACATTTTGACCTCATTAAGTGCCATAATACATACTGTATTTTACGGGCGTCGCAGTAGTTTAACGGTAAGTGAACTTGCGGTCGCCGGTATCTATCTATATATCTTAATATCTATATCTATATATCTAATATCCGGTATCTATATATCTTAATGAAAATATGCAATTGTAGAGGGAATCGATTTAATCTATTATTGTATACATTAAATTTTCATATTGCAATGTATCAGGTTTAGGATTTTGGAGCGACCCCTTACACAATGATATAAATTTAGAATTAGAGCCGTAGGAAGAAATCGAACACGTATTAATCATTTTTCTCCCACACGTTCCTAGTATTAACTCAAACTTAGTGTTCATTTTTTACCAAAATGTTATGAAATGGCAAAACCTTGCAACGTTTAGTGAAAGCTTCTCAGGCGCCGAGCTAAGACTTACTTAGGGGCGGCTGTTGGGGCATCTGCACTGGATGCTCTGGAATCTAGATGAATATTTTGAGGTCAATAAATTCCCTCCATGAATGAGTGCGCCTTTAAATTCTTTTGGTACCCCGTGGTATTCTGAAAATATTTTCAACATTTGGAAGTGAAACATTTGTTTCAGGATATAAGGTAGTAAAATATCGATTAAAAAGAAAATAATGACATTGGATGTTTTGGTGAACATTTTGCTTAAAGTAAATAGAATAAATTATCGTAACCAATATAAATACTATTTATTCCAGTGCGCTCAGCTTGCGCGTTAACGAGGACTGAAGTCAGAATTTTTACGATTACCTATTATATGAGCAATACTTTGTTAGCAAATAATTACTTCTATAAAATCATTGAACTAAATTCTACTATATGTGATTCAAATCTTAGAAATCCATTAAAAACGACAAATATGCTCTTCAAGAATTTGCAGATTTGGTAAAGTCATAGAAAGTTCACCGCCTCGGCTGCCATCGGGTGCCGAAACAGCCGGTCAATATCCATACCAGCGCTAAACTTGATCACAGCTGTTAATATGCATGCCGAGCATCATTGAGCATTAAAGTTTGTTTTCGACACTATTTTTTTTCAAAGTCCACATCAAGTGTATCAAATCAGGTTTCAAGAGAGTAATGGCTCCAAAATTTAAGATGATGTTTTCCCCAACATAGGAATTTCAAGACGTATGAGAAACCCTTATAGCAATTGCGATGAAAGCGGTAAAAGCTGTCCTGCTCTCAATGATTATCAGAATTAATTAATCGCCTATCATCATCATCAATATCATCGCGCGCAAGTTCAGTAGGAGACATCAAATAATTGGCTCCCAGCTCTGTGCTTATGGCCGAACCTACAGCTTTGACCTGCGCTCGCGCACTCCCTGATTGATGATATAAAAGCGGATGATTGATGATTTTGATGCAGGTCTACAAGCCTATCAGCTATAATATCGCTGTTCAAATCACAAATAAAAGGTTTACTGTTAACCTGGATGAGTCCCTGGATTCGAGATGACGGTAAAAAATAGGAGCATGCATTAATTCGATTGGTTTCCGATATTTAATAACTGTTCTCCATCTGATTAAAAAATTTTATTTGAGACCGAATTATAATAATGAATATATATTAAAAGAATGCAAAATAGATTAATAGATATTCTCAATAAATAGACATTCTTGCTAAAAAGTTTTAGCTTTCACTAAAAGACGAACGAATCTAAACTAAGTTTCGTCTCGTCGTTTCGAAACTCTTTGTAATTCGTTGCAGAGAGCGATGCCATGCATGTTTGAAAACATTTACAGTCTCCAATCAAGATTCGTGAAAGGAAGTTAAATCCCATGCTTCTCGGCAAGTGAAGCATGAGCTTTCAATTCACCGGCATCATAAATATTTTTCTAACGTTATTTCCATCAAATGACATATTTAAAAAAATTTCCATATCGCGTGAAAGGTTGTGGACGTTGGGCAAGGCTATTTCGTTTTGTTATTTTGCTTTTTACAACACTTCTCTTTAACTTCACTTCTTGTTTGTCTGTCTGTCTATCTGTCTGCTACAAATCTTATAATCGATATTTAACACACTTTTACATGTTCAATCGATCTGAAATTTGGCACACTTGCGTAAAGTTGGAGACAATGCATGAATCAGTTCACAGAATAAATAATTTTATATATTAAAATGTTTTTTTTTCATTGTTACAAAAAATTAAAAAATAATTTCGTCTGCTACACATCTTATAATCCATATATGACACAATTTGACCTTCCAATTGATCTGAAATTTTGCATAATTGCATAAAGTCAGAGACAATGCATGAATCAATTGACAGAATAAATAATATTGAAAATTTACAAAATTTTGATATCTTAAAAAATTTTTGAAAAATAATTTTTTTTCAATATTTGAAAATAAAATTAGAAATTCATTGTACATGTGTAACATCCAAGACACTGGATTATTCAGAAGTGTTGTCTTTGAAAAGTAATTTTTAAAAGCATATTATTTTAAATTCTAAGATATAATATATTTAAGTCTGCTATCGTTTGATCGTTTTCGCAAGCAGAAATTGCTTGTGTTCAGTTCAAGATTATAGTAATATGCCCGGTAATATGTTATTTATTATAGGGTATAATATATTTGTGTCTCCTATCGTTTGATCGCGTTAAGTAGAAGATATCGCTTGTGTTCAGTTCAATATTATAGAAATAAGCCCAGTAACCTTTTTTTAAATTATTAGGTATAATATATTTAAGTCTCCTATCGTTTGATCGTGTTCACAAGCAGAAATTGCTTGTGTTCAGTTCAAGACTATAGTAATATGCCCAGTAAATTTTAATTTATTCTAGGGTATATTATATTTAAGTCTCCTATCGTTTGATCGCGTTAACTAGAAAATATCGCTTGTGTTCAGTTTAAGATTATATTCATAAGCTCAGTAACATTTTTTATATTTTAATAATATATTTAGGTCTCCTAACGTTTGATCGTGTTGACAAGCAGAAATTGCTTGTGTTCAGTTGAAGACTATAGTAATATGCCCAGTAATTTTTTCATTTATTCTAGGGTATAATATATTTAAGTCTCCTATCGTTTGATCGCGTTAACTAGAAAATATCGCTTGTGTTCAGTTCAAGATTATAGTAATAAGCTCAGTAACTTTTTTATATTCTAAGGTATAATATATTAAAGTTTCCTATCGTTTGATCGTGTTCACAAGCAGAAACTGCTTGTGTTCAGTTGAAGACTATAGTAATATGCTCAGTAATTTTTCATTTATTCTAGGGTATTAATATTCAAGTTTCCTATCGTTTGATCGCGTTAACTAGAAGAAATCGTTTGTGTTCAGTTTAAGATTATAGTTATAAGCTCAGCAACTCACTTGTAAAACTTCTCTTTAACTTCACTTCTTGTTTGTTTGTCTGTCTGCTACAAATCTTATAATCGAAATTTAACACACTTCTACTTATCCTATCGATCTGAAATTTTGCACACTTGCGTAAAGTTAGAGACAATGCAAGAATCAAATGACAAAATAAATGATTTAAAAATAATTTGTTTTTTCGATATTAAAAATTTTAAAAAATAATTTTGTCAGCTACAAATAAAAACGTACTTGACACACTTTTACCTGTCCAATTGATCTGAAATTTTGCACACTTGTGTGAAATCGCAGGCAATGCATGAATCAATTGACAGAATAAATAATTTTGAAAAAAATTATAAATTAAAAAATTTGAAAAATTAATTTTTTCAATATTCGAAAATAAAATGAGAAATTCATTGTACATCTTTTACAGTGGAGACACTGGATTCTTTAGAAGTGTTGTCTTTAAAATGTAAATTTTAAACGTATATTATTATATTCATGGCATGTAGTTCCTGAGGTTTTTACGCGATGATGCATTTGCTGTAAGCCAAACAGATCCATAGCTGACGAAGTAAACAAGGTGAAATATACCGTAGCGTCGTCGTGAAGTGCGGTGTGTAGGACACTTCAGATTTTTGTAGTGCGCGTTATGCTTTTGGCCCTATTTAGCATGCCAACCGTAGTGTTCCATGCCGCACTATGGCTTGTTGTGCGTAGTGCTACTTCATAGTGCTAGTGCCCTATTTAGCATGCCAACCGTAGTGTTCCATGCCGCACTATGGCTTGTAGTGCGTAGTGCTACTTCGTAGTGCTAGTGCCCTTTTTAGCATACGGGCCATTGAATGTACGGTACCAGGAAGTAGATTGAGCTGTTAGGCTGCAGAGCTATCCGCTGTTGCGAGTCTGCAGTTCCTTTTACTTTTATGTAAAAAGTGGATTTGTTTACACCCCTTTTATCTTGATGTATTGTAACCCGATGATCCTGCTGTTTATTTATTCATGTTATTTTATTTATCTTGTAGGGCAGAGCGTAGTCACTCTTTTCTATAATTCTCCAAGTCTTGCATATACTTGACGGCTTCTCGCTACTTAAGTTAAATTTTGCCAGGGTCATTTTTAAATAAAACTAAATAATGCTCGTGTAGTGAATGAACTTTATACAAAATTCTGAGACTCCTCAGCAAGATCTGGAGGTAAAAATCCAGTTTATACAGGAATTAAAATAAAACTTCATTGAGAACACGAAGGTTCCTGTAACAATAGGTCATATACAAATAAATATCCAGGTCTCGCCTAATTATTCGGGACTAGAATAATAGAAAATTAATAAATAGAGCAAAATGTAAGAAACTGGTGTCCTACTCGACGTAACTAGCCATATGAAAATAATTAATAATTAATTAGTAATAATAATAGTAAATAATTAAAATGGAGCTATATTTAACCATGACGCTCCTAAGCGTCAAAATAAATAGATAAAAAAAAACTGATCAAAACTTAAACATTGCTAGGAACAGATGTACGCCTCATTCTAAAAGTTTCTCCTGGCACATCTAGTAACTCGGATACAAAAAGAACTAAAGTAACCAGGCTAGATATGGCAAATAAGCATAGGGGTAGGCCACACTGCCAATATTATTTCTTTTTCTAATAATGCATTCCATCTTTACTGCACGTCCAAGCATAATTTTCCTTCGTTTCCTATTATTGCAAACTATGTTGTCAACCAAATAAGACTGTTATGTTGTCTAGCGATGATTCATAGCCATGCAATAATACAAAATTGATTTGAATAAAGAGTTGTCCATAAAATGTTTACGTAATAAAACATTCATACCGCTGGCTGTAAAATAAAACCTAAAATATTGAAGACACTCACAATTTTGAAGAGCATAAGACAATTATGATGCATTTATGCTCGATACAAAAATTATATTTTGAACCTTCAATGATATAGAATCAAAAACCACCAAAAATTTGAACATGGATGCATGAACAAAATTACATGGCAACGGTAAAACTTATCTCAGCGAGCTACAGGAAACAAAAATTAAATCGAAATAAATAGCTATAGCGCAACGCGATGGAATGATGCGAAAAGAACACAGTGGGTGTTATCAAGATCCAACCGAACAATTCATGGTCTGAGAACATCTGTGTGACCAGTCACACAGGTTGCAGCCTCGTCAATATCTTCGTCTCAATCCCGGTCTTCGTCGTACACCTCGAGGAGCTCAACCATCTGCTGCGCCAGCTTCAGGTTAGCGGCACACAACACGCGTCGATTCATCAAATCGTAAGGACCGCCTGCCGAATGTTTGAACATGGATTAAAAATGTATCGGATAATGTTGGGCATGATAAATGCTTGAAATGAAGAGAAATATATTGAATTTTTTCATGATTATACGTTTCGACTTCGATCAGCAATATTCTCGAGCAATATTTCCGTTATCAATATCCAATGATATAGGCGAGAGATCTTTTCTAAAATATAAATGAAATAATTACGACCATTCAGTGGAAAAAGCAAAACCCACGCAAAACTTGAATAAATTTTGACCCAAAGTAACATAGAATCGTAGAAGCAAAGAAAAAAGTTAATGCACCAGTCATGTCCATGACGACACCGCCGGCCTCCCTGACTATGAGCGAGGCAGCCGCCGTGTCCCACGCATGGATGCCAATTTCGTAGTAGACTTCAGCCGCACCCTGCGCCACGTGACACATGTTCAGGGCAGCCGAGCCCATACAGCGAGGCCTGGACAACCAACCACAACAAATTAAAATTGTTGCACCTTGAATTATAAACGCACGAGAACGGATAATGTCTACAAAGCTCAGGTAAAAAATAAAAAACGTGTTTAAAAATTACTTTTTAAAGACAACACTTCTGAGCAATCCAGTGTCTTGGATGTTACACATGTACAATGAATTTCTAATTTAATTTTCAAATATTGAAAAATAAATTATTTTTCAAAATTTTTTTATGATCTCAAAATTTTGTAAATTTTCAAAATTATTTATTCTGTCAATTGATTCATGCATTATCTCTGACTTTATGCAATTGTGCAAAATTTCAGATCGATTAGACAGGTCAAATTGTGTCATATATGGATTATAACATTTGTAGCAGACGAAATTATTTTTTAAATTTTTTTTACTAATGAAAAAAAAAATTGTTATTTATAAAATTATTTATTCTGTCAATTGATTCATGCATTGTCTCCAACTTTACGCGAGTGTGCCAAATTTCAGATCGATTGGACAGGTAGACGTATGTTAAATATCGATTATAAGATTTGTAGCAGACAGACAGACAGACAGACAGACAGACAAACAAGAATTGAAGTTAAAGAGAAGTGTTGTAATGAGGATGAAGCCTATAACAATTTCATTTGTTAGTTATAATAAATATAAAACCTAGGAAGATAACATTTACGAGCTAATTCCCTCATGATCCTATCAACTCTGCCCACAAGGCAGCGAAGACAAGCCTCACCCGTGGCACTTCTTGATGACTTTCATGGCGTTGGCTGTGGCGACGGCCATCTTGGCGGGGTCAGGGCGGCACCAAAGCTCTGTCATTACCAGCGACTGCGACAAGTCTGAACATCAGTGGATTAAAGTCTATCAGGACTTTTTAGCACATAATCTCATTTATGGAAAAAATACACTATTGTGCTCGCCATGTCCGTCCATCTGTCCGTCTGTGACTTCACGTTTTAGTCGACAAGAAAATGCGCTCTCTGTCACTCACTGCAGTGAGTACTGAGTTACATTTTTATTGATGATATATCTGTATGACGAACGTAAGATCATTCTTAGAATCAATGCTATAAAAGACGGCCAGGGAAGCTAAGCCTACTCTGGTAAGACAAAATGTCTACGCAGCTTTCTTCAATAATTTCACGGCCATCTCACCGTCCTTGAGGGAGACGCTGAGCTTCTTGCCGTTGAGGAATGCACCGTGGTCTTTCCTGGCGGTGTAGGTGAGGTCCAGGATGGGGTTGTGCACCACAGCCACGCACGGCTGCTGCTCGCACCACACTGCCAGCGAGATGCACGTGTACGGGAAGCTGTGGACGAAGTTCATTGTGCCTGCACGAGAATAAACAGTTATGCTTCGAATTTGGATTAAAACAAATCTTAGGAAAGAATGCAATGCGAAAAAATGTTATTTAAACAATATTCGTCTTAACAAACAGGGGCGGTGCGTTAGTGTTAGAGTAAATAAAAATGCTGTCACTGTTTGAAGAGAAAAATGGTTAGTGTTTGAAGCTATAATTTATCGTCAGGGTTAGAGAACACAAATTCTCTGAATTTTGTAACTGCCATAACGGTCATTGCTATAGCTGTATACGCTCATAGCGATCAATCGTCCACAGAAAAAGCCTGAATGTTTAAAGCCTTCACATGATCCCCAAAATTATATTTTACCGGAGACATTAGACCGGCTATTAAATGTTCAGGAAATCCACCAACCATCCACAGGGTCGATGATCCATTGTATGCGTACATAGCTATCAATCCACAGGAAAAGCCTGAATGTTTAAAGCCTTCACATGATGCCCAGAATTAAATTTTAAAGGATACATAAGACCGGCCATTGAATGTTCAGGTAATATACCTACCATCGACGGGGTCGATGATCCAAGTAGGGGAGTCTGTGAGCTCGCACTTCGCTCCTGCAGCTGTCGATTCCTCGCCAATGAATCTGAATTAGAAAATTTGAGATGAAGAAAAAGGGATTCACAATTTAATGTAATCACGATTTCCGACGATAGCTTAAAGTTGTTTGTAGCTTTAGAACGAACAACGGTGTCTAACAATTAGGTACTTAATTCAGCTGAAAAAAAATCCTAAATTTCGTGCACGACTGAAGACAAAACTATGTTTCGTTTGATTAAAAGGAAGTAAAATCTAAAGAAAACGTACACGTCCACAGATTTATGCTAAATGATAACTCAATTCACTTCCATCTTTACTCCGCGTCCAAGCCTAATATCTCTTCGTTTCTTATTATTACAAACTATGTTGTCAACCCTATAAGGCTGTTATGTTGTCTAGCGATGATTCATAGCTATGCAATAACACAAAATTGACTCGAATAAAGTGTGGTCCATAAAATGTTCACGTAATAAAACATTCATACGGCTGGCTGCAAAATAAAACCTAAAATATTGAATACACTCAAAATTTCAAAGAGCATACGACAATTATGATGCATTTATGCTCGATACGAAAACGATATTTTGAACCTTCAATTATATAGAATCAAAAACAACCAGAATTTGAACATGGAAACACGAACAAAATTACATGGCAACGTTAAAACTTACCTCAGCGAGCTACAGGAGATAAACAAAATTCATGAAGCTCAGTGAGCTGAGGTTCAAATTTGGAAATTACGTAACTTGCGCCCAATACAAATGCAGTACTTGGTATTGGGAATTCCAGTTAGTAATTAAGGGATTGCTCTTTTTTGGCAATTGGAAATGTATTCCGGCTCTCTGCCCTTAATTAAATCAATAACATTAGTTCATAACATAGAATTAACCATATATAAAAATTTTATTGCCTAAATTAATACTTAGTACCGACTTGTGGTCTGGAAATGTCTTAGATATTTCACCGATGACGAGAGCCTCGACGGCCTTGTCCGTATCCGTGACCAGGTCTCGTGGGTTGTCTTTCATCTCGATCGTCTTGGTCTTCTCGAAGCCGTCTTTGATCACCTACGAAGAAATGACAGTCTAAGACAGGGGCAAGATAATAGTAGTGAGTTCAATCACAAAGGCTGAATATTTTGGAGTAGACAAAGTCGACGGCACAAGCTGAGCGAACAGAAACAGAAGTCTCCATACAAAGTTGCTTACAATGCACGTTTGCTGCCCGCAACAATGAACGGGTACATTCTTGTGCCTATTTGCCGCCATAGTTAGGTGCTACGAGCTTTGTTGCGTGTTATCAAGAACAATGTCTGTGCATTTTGAGTCGTCGAATATTTCGCCATTTGACGTGCACATTCTTATGCGCTGTTAACGGATGTGCAGTGCCATCATAGAACACGATTTCACGTATTATTTCATCTCTAAGAATGAAATTACCTTAGCACAAATGTAGGTAAGAGCGGCGCTGCGTCCATCAGACAACACAATTATGTTTTTTCTCCGTAAGGGGGAAATTTCTCGAACATCGATGAAGAATCACTTCGCAGAGTGATTAACAACATGTTTTGCATGAATATTCGTGACAGAGAGTGTTGGTTGCGAATAATACGTTTGAAAAATATATTAATTTACAGAAAATTCAAAGAATGCATGGATAAACCCTGAACAGTTTGATACTTAAATAGTAGGGACAGAATAAATAAATAATAAGGAATGTCCTCAAAAATAAGGACAGAATTAAGGAAGTATGGTACATTTCATTATGACCAAATATTAATTATCACCACTCACCAGCCCAGCCCTCTTGGCGATGTCGAGAGCGAAATCGAACCATTGTTGTTGCTCCTCTGCCGACATGACGTAATTTGAATTTATATAGTACTTTAGATATCAAGTTGGACAATTTTTTGGAAAATATACTTCGGCATTAATTGAAGAAATTTAGGCCGAATGGATGCAAAAGTGGATAAACTCTCGAGGCAGAAAAATGTTGTCGAATTATTATAATGAAATACAGCTCAAGAACCAGAAAGATCTTCATTTGAGGCCCATTTTAAGGAGGCGTCAGCCCCTTATTATGCTCCCTCCAGAATTTCATGTTTACTTCTTAATTTTTTTTTAATTTGTACAAATTCAAAATAATGCGGTCCTATTGAAAGTTTCAATAAATCATCAAACAACCAGTCATGACTGAATTAAATACAATTGTAAATCTTCGAGGGCTTAGCCCCCAGCCCCTTCCCCCACGTCGAAATTTTACGACTCGTTCCAGAAAATTTATTCCTAGTGCGAGAAAAGTAAAGCTCCCGAATATGAAAGGATTGGACCAAAAATGTAACTTTGATTTTTAAATTGAGATACATGAATTCTATTTTGAATGCGACAAATAGTTCTTTCCCGTACTTTTAAACGAGAATGAAATGGGAATTCCATGTAATATAAAATCTCGAACGCGCCTGTTACTTGATTAACGAACATCAAATTCATTCTTATCCCGGAAAATAGGATTCTACAATTGTAAGGATTATTGATCCTAGGCAACGCCGGACTAACCTGCTAGTGTACGAATGTAATCACGAAACGTCGAAACATCGCAAAATACCGCATGACGTTAAGGCCCGCTAAACGTTAAACGCCCGTTAGAGGCAAAATAAACGTTAAAGGCCCGCTAAACGTTAAATGCACCACGTTAAAGCCGCTAAACGTTAAACGCCCGTTAGAGGCAAAATAAACGTTAAAGGCACCACATTAAAGGCCCGCTAAACCGACAACTGTAGTGAGAGTCGCAGCGGTACCAGGGGGTGCGACCACGAGCCCCTCCAGAGCAACCACTCTGCCGCCGGGCCGTACAAGGAGTTCCAGACCACAAAAGCCCAGAACAATATGTATTAAGCAAGCTAATAGAAATGTAAAGTAACTTACTTTCCAAACTTAGGTTTTTTCCTATTCAAATTTAGGTTTTCCTCCTAATTGTTCATATTTCTTAATTTTTTTAAATCTCAAACATCGTTCATACATCATCAATAAATACGAAACCATTTTCTAAATTAAACCAAAAAACTTCATGGGAAAATGAAACCATAAAATTTTAAGAAAAAACTTTCATTTAATAAAAATACTGTAAGAAGATAATTAAAAGAAAAGAACCCGTTTGAACTCGTCGAAAAAATTACTCAGTTAAAAGATAGCGACGAGTTTTCATGGAAAAAACCGTAAATATCCCACAAACATATCAAACAAATAAAGTAATCATAGACTCTAAACAATCCCATGTTTGAAACCGCGACACAAAAAATACAGAAAATATCTAACAAAGACAATATGCAGAGCACATGCACGAATTCGAATAACGACACACAATATCTAGTACAAAAACATAGCGCAGCAATTCATTCAGCATGTGACGCCGGCAATACCATTAACGAAAACGTGACAACGTGCAGACAAGAGCTACCACTGCCAAAAGTCGTATGTCCGCTAAGCAGGAAGATACCAATTTAAGGTTCCTGCACCAATTCAATGGTTCAATCAAATGGTCATCTGACGAGACGTACGTAGCAGGAAGATACCAATCAATAAAAAGCCGAGAATAAATTCAATCATAACAGAACTGGCCTCAGTGCAGAATGCAAATAAAATTGTATGAATATTTTAGATTGCCTCGTCTATTAACTAGTAAGTTCATGAAATATGACAATCGTCTCTTACGACCTGCCTCAAGCAAGCAGTCGGCAGCAACCCGGAGAATTTTAATATTCCTATATTTTTAATCTCGTATTACATAGTTGCAAAATTTCATTAAACAATTTTGGTGATAAAATTCATTTCAGCACGATAAAAATAACAATTTACATTAGTAGTCAGAGAACATGAGCACAAATAGGAATCAGGGTGGCCCAGTGGTTACAGTTCAGAGTATCAAGATTGGCGCAGAGAGGCGCGGGTTCGATCCCAGCTCTGTGCGCCAGTTTCTGGTCAGAATCGGCGAGGAGGCCGGGCGGTTAAAAGCAGAATTGAAGCAGTGAGTTGTGGGTTCGAGACCGTAAAATACTGTGAATGTTCTGCGATGTCAAGAATCGGCGACAGGCCTACGGCCTAATAAACGCTGAAAATGCTATTATTATTATTATTATTATTATTATTATATTATTATTAAATAAGCCGACACTCCTTAGTTAGTTTACTGGCCCCATCAATACAGGGAAAGTTTTGCATTGCTTACGCGATACCCAGCAATTGAGAGATCAGCAGGTCACTATGACAGTTCAGAGACAAAAATACATAAAAGATAAGAGAAATACTTGGCATATGTATGCATATAAAAATATTTATTTAGGCAGTAATAATTATAATTATTAATGTCTAGATTATTACTTAATATTTTCTCTCGAGCATAAATCTGCAAAACAAAAGCTCCATTGTACATCAGGAATTTGTAAATGTCCTATGGAACAAAATTTAAGTAATGGAAAATATGAAAACAGTATAAAAAGCATATGAAATCTAGCGTAAATTTTTTTCAACTTTAACAGAAAGCGTGTATTATATTGAAGGCTTTGAATACTTTTGTAACTTTTGCAATGCTAGCTGCCTAATATTCAATTACAGACAATTTCTAACAATTATGCGGAATGCTTATTTTTAAATCATAATTATAGGTGCATAAGAGCCACGATTATTTTGTGGCGGGGATGGTGTTAATTAAACTTAGTTAACTAACTTAACTTAGTTAAACTTAACTTAGTTAAATTAACTTAAACTTAGTTTAATAGGTTTAATAGTTATGAGCGGGAAGTTTAAAAAGTGAATGAAGCTCTCAGAATGAATTCCTCGGAAATGTGAGCACATTAACAGTTTATTTCTTGAAACCTAGAAACTACTTGATATGTGTTAAAACCCCACTAATAATTTCACGATTCAGGCTAGAAGTCTGAAACAAAGCATCTTTACATAAAAAATATTCCCAAATGATGATCAGTTCAACCAGTTGAGCTGGTGTTTAATTTACAATTGCACTTAAATCTTTTGAAATATGGCCTGAATTAACTAACGAGTTGTTAGTAACAACACTTGCAGCGATACAGTCCAAAAGCGGCAAATTCAACCCGAGTGCACCAGAAGTAAGCTGCCAGGTGTCGCTATGCTTGCTTTTTGGTCAACCGTGAGCTTGCTGCACGATCACTGCGCTCTGCAACTCAACCGAATATATCCATACAACGACACAGAGCTCTCGCACTACAAAATTGTACGTAACTATAACATGTGCACTGCTCACGGGACAGCTAGGTATTCCGCCGCACATTAATGCACAGCTATCGCGTAGTACAATCGTGCGCAATGCGGTACAATCTTTCAGAGCACAATAAAACTGATGAGTACAACATAATTCATTGCGCAGTGCATCAGATTATCACAACAACTGTCACATTCATCAAACCGGCAACTGCACCATACACCAGACAAGTTTGTGCACCGTACACCAGACCAGTCGGTGCACCATGCACTAGGCCGGTCTGTGCACCATACACCAGACCGGCCTATGCACCATACACCCGACAATTCTGTGCACCATACACCAGACAGGTCTGTGCACCATACATCAGACCGGTCTGTGCACCATGGACCAGACCGGTCTGTGCACCAGATACCAGACCGGTCTGTGCACCATGCAGACCACGCACTAGTCGCGGTCTTCATCGTAGACCTCGAGCAGCTGGACCATCTGTTGCGCCAGCTGCGGAGACGCGGCGCACAGCACACGGCGGTTCATCAGGTCATGGGGGCCACCTGGGGCAACAGGAGTGTGTCATGGCGGCATATAAGACAATAAAAAAAATGTTAATATTAAACCTAATATATAATATAAAATTTATAATGTAATTTTATACATAAATAATTGTAATTCAAATGGGTGACGAATATACAGGATATGGTATGAAGATGTCCCATATTTTGATCAGGAAAAAGATGTTTTTAAAGAAATAATTAATATATAATTCAGGAAAATGCACAGCAACAATTTTCGTAAAATGGGCTTTAAAGGTCGTCTAAAAGTATGGCGGCCGCCTTTGTCAAAACATTGCAGACGACATAATCGGACGTTTCGATTATTCTATAAGTAATTCTCGGACAGAATGGCGTTCATTTCCTGGCTTATCCTTTTTTTCAAATCCTAAGAACAAAAAAATGACAAAGCATTTCTGATATGAACTTTTTAAGTATTTTTAAAGCAAGCAAGTTCTACAGTTGATTGCATTAAAAAAACATTCCGTGCTTGTTGAGGCGGTTACTTACAGGGCATGCACATGTCATATGATTAAAAAAACAACATGCTGGTCATCTGGATAGGGAGCGTTTATCTACAATGTTATTCAAATGTATACTAGTATTTGAAAATACATTTGACTAGGGGAAAACTCGATTTCTCGACACTAATTATTCAAATAGGATTGCATGCAATATTCTCATATCATTTTGGCATCACGAAATACTATTACCAAGGGCCTTAACAATTTGGAAATGCTCATAGTTTCAAGAAAAAAAAATACATAACCCACTTGGTCTGCATGATTTTAAAAAGCCAAATGCTGAAAATTACCTTTGCAAAAATTCACTCGCACCTAATGTCCAGTAGGTACAACTATTCAGCCCCACTAAGCATAAGATCTTTAATGAACAGCGTGATAAAGCTGGCATGAAAAATGAAGCGTTAGCAAAGCCATGGAGATGGAGAGTGGAAAAAGGATAGGTTAAAAGCAACAGGAACTAAGATAATACAACAATTGGTAGCATGCACAATAAATCGGCCACCCGAGAGATTGACACCACAGGGAGGAGCAAGAATGCCAGCCTACCGACCAAACTTAACAGAAACTGCGACTCGCATTCAGATACCATGCACAAACTCAATAGTAAATCGCTCAGTCAAGAGAATAGAACCCATCGGGTATCGGAAACTTTAAAACTCTAGGTAGTAAGAAAAACGGAATACGTTCAACAGTCCACTCTAATATTATCTGCATCAAGCATAAATCAAGTTCTAAGATTCAATCGACTTGGAGTTGCACTCCGAGAAGCTCCCCTTAACTTTGATATCAACGTATCATCCGTGGAGTTAATCGATCAATCATTCCTATCCGAGATCAAGCACTACCCTCATAAAGCCTCACACCCGTTATTACTACTAGAACTCACAAGCAACGTCTTTCCTCTTAGTATGAAGAAAACTTTAAAACCATATGTGACTACAGATACGAACTGCATGCATCGCTCACCCGTGATATCAAGAACCACTCCCCCGGCCTCTGTGATTAAGAGCACCGAGGCGGCCATGTCCCAGGCATGTAGCCCGTTCTCCCAGTAGACTTCGGCAGCGCCTTCAGCTACCAGGCACATGTCCAGCGCTGCCGAGCCCAGGGCGCGCGTCCTGTGAGGCACGAGTAGCCTCAGTGACATCGACTCACTTAACTTAGGGACTTAACTACTACAGGGGACTTGACTACTACACCCGTAACAGTGGGACTTAACTACTACACCTCAACTTAACTACTACAGGGGACTTAACAACTACACCTTAACTCAACTACTACAGGGGACTTGACTACTACACCAGCAGCAGATAGCGCGCTATTCTGAGGCAAATACTAGACTTGATAATGAAAATCACATCTACGGTGTATTTTAGTAGGCTAGGGACGATACGGCTGGGGATTTAAAATAGTCCAGAGAACTTAAAAATAATTATTGATTTGCCACAATAATTTATTATATATAATTTATATAAGCCACACAAAAGAGTAGAAAGCAGGAGAAACACTAATTGTACAGAGTTGAAGAGAAAGAAACCTTGAATCGTAAAATAACGTCTATACAACTTTGCAGTACAGGCGAAAGCCAAAAATTTTACCAAAGGAACTTGTTAAAACGGCTCAAGCAAACGAACATAAATAATTAGAAAGCTATACGCAATAAGGTATGCATTCTAATGTGATGGTGGTATCTAATAAGAAGGGATACATAATAATTGAGAGTCCATACGAACAACATGAACATCAACCAAAGACCATCAACCCAAACAAAATTTGAATGCGGCTCGACTGTGCACCATGTGCCACCTATGTTTCTAGTAGCACGTAATAGCCACTCTGACAATTATTATCTGATGATCGTGAGGTCGAGCAAACCGACAATAACTCTAAGGTCTAAGCCGGGTGTAGCGTCTCCTGGACAGACGCATAGGCGTTAACATATTTTGTTTAGGGAAGCGGTGCAACAGATCTTGTAAGTGGATTCAGAAAAGGCCAAGTTATAAGAAAAGAAAACAAGAAAAGTTATATACATGTAAACATGAAAGAAAGATGTATATACAGTTATAAAAAGTTAGGCAGAAAAGTTAAATAGATGTAGAAACTTACAAATAAAGATCAGTGAATTCTTTAAAAAAAAACAAGATTAACCTTGTCTTTAATTATGCGTTAACACCGTAGATTGTGTAACGTGTCGAGCATGTAGACGTAGTTTAATAGAAGTGATCAAAATTGCCGTAATTAGCGTGTGGTAAATACAATGACATTATTGCAGAGCTCGCGTGCATTTGATTTCCCCCATAGAAAATCACGGAATCATCCAGTGAATAAAGAGTGAATAAGCAATGAAAGAAATGCGAAATATGTGTGAATCAAATGAAATTTCTCAAGAATCATTGAGAAATCGTTTATTACAAACAAGCAATGACTATAAAATGCCAACAGTGAAGCAAAATGAAATATCGGCGTTTGTTGAATTATAGATTTTTAGAAATACTGGAATTAAAAACTGGTATTTCTATTTGTCTAGTTTAGTTTTAATCAATTCATTGAATAAGTTTTTTATTGCACGTTTGGCTTTCGACCTTAGCTAAATGATAATTTTAGTTGATCCTTTTGGAAATTTCGATGAAGATTTTAGAGGCAAGCATTATCAATTGTACGATATTCCTTATTGCATTTGCAAATTTGAATCCAGTAGAGAAAAGTTAAAATATTGGTTCTCACTGCTTTTTTGCATCATTTATTTGCAAATTTTTCAGTACAATAAAGTTGATAAGTCATCCACGGCACCAATTTCTTTGTAAATATTTAACGTTGAATTAATATGTCTAAAACATATTTTCCATTGTTATTGTAAGTTTAAAAAATCACTGTCTCGAATATTTTATTTTCCCTCTGATTCAGTTCAAGTTTTCTTCCTCGAACGTAAACGTAAGTGCGCTGAATAATAATACTGTAACTCAAATTCTGATTTTCATCATTCTATAGGTAAACCCAATCTTCAGACGAGAAAAATTACGATTTGGAAGCTCGATTCTCATACTACTCAGTTTCATCAGCACTCTTCTGGGGCGTTCACAAATAATTCTTTTATCCTATTGCCACCAAATAATCTCAAGAAGCCACAGCAGACAACCAGCAGCACAAACCTGCGTTATCGAGGACAACACCACCAGCCTCCTGCACGATGAGCACTGCGGCTGCCTTGTCCCAGGCAAACAAACCCAAACTGACGCTGCCTTCAGCTGCGCCCTCGGCCACCATGCACATGTGCAGCGCAGCTGACCCCAGCGACCGCACACTGCACACAACGCGCCCCAACACATCTAAAGTAGGGTTCCCCGCAAGCGAATATTGAGAACGACAAAATTATCATGCTGCGAAATGGGACGCCTGTCGGAGACCACCACTACCATGCATTGAATGGACTATAATGATCCCTTCCCTCAAGAAAGTAGCCAATAAGGCTATAACACTTTTTAACTGTAACATTATCAGCCGCAAGCCACCAGACTGATCTCTTCCATTGAATTAGATCAATCAGCTCACAGGAAAGTAGCCTGATGTAGAATGTCCCAGCATCGTCTGCCAATATGCGAAAAAAATTTACATCACATTGACGGAGCGCGCCGGAGCCGTCCATATCTGTCCCGTGAATCAGCCTATGGTCGAATGGCCACGCGTCCTAGGACGATAAATTTTGGAACAGAACTATGCTAGCTGAAACCTAACCCAGATGCTGTGAGCTAGAAGTTACGTGATTTAACAAAGCTGCGGAAGTCACTCGTCAATGGACGATAGATTTTGGAACAGAACTATGCTTTCTGCAACCTAACCACTGATGTTGTGAGCTGAGACCGTCTGGTAGTGCACGGCAGGATGCATACAGTCCGTTGTCCGCAAGTTACAGTTCGAGCTAAAGTCAGGGTATGAAGTGATGATTCGATGCAATGTACCAATGTTCAGTGGGGGACAACCATTTCTCTATGGGTTATTCGCTTCAGAATATGGTGACTTAAAGCTCCTAATATTCAAAGCAAGATGGGCAGGGTGGGCACCACTGGGCAGGGTGACCCAGTGGTTACAGTTCAGAGTACCAAGATTGGCACAAAGAGGCGCGGGTTCGATCCCAGCTCTGTGCGCCAGTTTCTGGTCAGAATCGGCGAGGAGGCCGGGCGGTTAAGCACAGCAGAATTGAATCAGTGAGTTGTGAGTTCGAGACCGCAAAATGCTGTGGATGTTCTGCGATGTTAAGAATCGGCGACAGGCCTATGGCCTACTAAACGCTGAAACCGCTATTATTATTATTATTATTATTATTAAGATGATGTCACGGGCTGGTTACCGACGGATGGCTTAATCCGTGGCCGATTGGTGGTCATCCGGAAATATTCAAGGCTGATTGGTGCACAAATATGGTGGTGCACGGCTTCGTACCCTACGAAATGATGCAAATGAACACCAGGAGATGAATACTTGAAACACTTTTCAAAAAACTGAAAGAAAATATGTTACACTTTAACATCAGTCATAGGATATATAAAATAATAGCTGAAATAGAAATGAAACTAACATTGAGCCATTGTTCAAATGTTTTGAATTAGGATATCTTAATACAATAAAGAGTGTTAAAAAGAGACAATTTATCATTCAGAAAAAAAAGAAACATGGAACAAGAGATAAAAATTCAATAAGGAGAAAAACGCATGTAACCATTTAATAGAAAAAAAGTATTTTATCATTAATTGATTTGGTGACAAAATTCAAACTTGATTAGCCAAGGAACAAACTTTTGTCTTGATGAGCACATAAATCATTAGAAGTACCTACATCTTCAATAAAACTATAAATTAGAGGATGAATCATTTCGTTCTCGATCCATTGTTGCAGTTATTTGTTGCTACTAAAGAATAATACAAAATTCACCCATAAACAGAGAGATTCAAAATAAACAGATTGAAGATTGTACCTGAAAAGCTCGTTCTGAACAAAATTTGGCATGCAACTTACCTCAATGTCAACCAATTTAGATATCAAGTGATATTACGATCAAACATAACAAGATATAAATAACAAGTTGATCGAATAAAAAGACTACCATTAAATAAATTTGGATACTATACCGACAAGGGGAAGTAATAGTAAGTAATTAATATGTAAAGCCCACATAATGCTCAACACCCATGACTATTACTAAGAGATTTAAAGGACACTGCATATGGAAATTTAAAAGTAGTAGGAAGTTTCCACCATCCAAGTGACTATGGTACTGATTAGGATAGAAATGCTCAAAATTGGGAATATATGTAGAACCGTTGACGATTGGATAAGCCGACGGTTGAAAACGAGCGGGAATACGACTCTCCGCGCGTGTAGCGTTCGGGACTATAAAAGCAGTGAGGTAGGAGAAAAAGGAGCTCAGAGCGTGGCGGACAGCGCTGCGTACGGACGTGTGTCAATAATCTGTGAAGGAGTCTCGTGTTGGAGGCTGGGACAATCGTTCAACGACTAGTCGTGCTGGAACCCGGAGTTATTTTGAAGCCGATACTACCCGACCTGCGAAGATTCTGCTGTCCAAATCCTGATTTACCGGCAATCGTTCAACGACGAGAAACCGATGTCCACCGAGATAGAATGTTATTCCGGAATACGACATCTACAGAAATAACCAGTATCTACACCCCAAAAATCACGTACACCCGGGAACGCGGACTGAAGACTTCCGAATTATAATCTTCGCCGTCACTTAGCCTGGGGAAACTCGCCACCGCTGCGTATTGGCCTCACGTCTTCAAATTTCGGTGATGTACTCCGGGAAACTGTTAGAAACTATCTTATAAAAACTGGGTGAATAGGTCGGGATAGGATTTTATGTGTACTCTGTATGAGCTACCTATTTTGGTGACAGTATAGGACTATATTTCGTGTAATCGTGCTCTGCCGACTGTCTCATTTGTATTAGACTAGATTTTTCCTATAATATAGTAACTATGGAATTTATCCCCATGTGTTGTCATTGTTTTCCTTTGCTAACTAGTTCGCTGTTCTGACTTTTGAGAACCGTAAATCATCGCGCCGTTTACCGCCACTCTGGCATAAAGTCAACCTGGTCAATTCCAAATATTTATCAGAAGGTAGAAAGTCGATGAGTTAACTCAATAAATTTACGACGGAAAATGGTATTTCAGATTTAAATTCGTGGCCAAGTAGAAATTATTAACGATCTCGAAAAGAGATAAATAATAGTGAGAATTAGGAAGTCTTAGACTTTATAACAGACCTACAAACCAAAGTTTTATTCAGTACTATATAGGAGGTAGGTATATAACCAAAGATGCACCATGAATAAACTTACCCATGGCAACGTTCAATGAGCTTCTTGGCATTCCTATGCACAACTTCCATCTTCTTCTCATCTGGACGGTAGCCCATCTCCATCACCACCAGAGACCGAGATAAATCTTGTAAAATAAAAATTTATGGTTTCAATTTACTGCTTTTTTCATTGCAATTGGATGACTTTAACAATTTGCCTTGCTTCTACTCCAAGGTGATCAAAGAGAAATATTTACAATACAACTGTAGTCCCATTTTTACTTGTGATTTGTAAAAATAAATGCAAACATTGTATGCATTATCTTTAGAGTTTCTCACCTTCTTTGCCAGAAACTCGAATTCTTTCTCCATTGAGAAAGGCTCCAGCATTTTTCCTAGCAGTGTAGAGCTGCTGAAGAACTGGATTATACACCACACCAAGACACGGCTTCTTGTCGACCCACAGTGCAATCGAAATGCAGGTGTAGGGGAAGCTGTGGACGAAGTTCAAGGTCCCGTCCACTGGATCGATGATCCATGTTGGATCGTTTGTCAGCTCACATTTAATTCCAGCAGCTGTGGATTCTTCTCCTATGAATCTAGAGAAGCGACATGTTTCAAGTGATAGCTTGAATATATATGTTTTACAGTGAATACATACAGAATAGAAAAACTGAAGAATAATAGTTTGTTCTTCCTTAATAATAACAATTGCAAGAAGTATAGGAAAAGTGTACACAAACAATTTTTTTGTTAGTGGGAGCAACAAATTAATCAGACAAACCTGCTCCAAACATGAATAGATCCAATTGAATGAAATTTGGCACTTACTTGTGATTGGGGTAAAGTTCTTGTAGCTTAGAGATGACTTGATCTTCAATGAGCTTGTCAGTCTCAGTCACCAAGTCCCTTGGAGATGTTTTCTCCTCTACTTTCTTAGCTTTCTTGAAGGCTTCTGAGATAATCTGCAAAAATCAAAATAAATTACCTATAAAATATAACTGAAGCATAAGACTGAGAACTGAAGATTTGATAATGAGAGGAATTCTAATTGAATCATTGGTCATGATTCACTTGGTGAGTGAAGAACTCAAGACATATTGACCACTTATGGTAGCCTGAGCACTGGAAGTCATTTCTCAATACATTTATTTGAATCCAAGTTCAAATAACAAATATTTAGCCAGCTGAAGCACAAGCTGGACATCAATCCTAAAGCAAATTGGATCACATTCATAATTAAAAGAAAAGTAGAAGAACAGTACAGCAGCAGGGATCCAACTATGTATGGGCATAAATCCACTACAAGTATTGCAGTGTGGTGAGAAGCTACGATTTTGTCATCATAGAGCTGCCAAAAGCTGGCAGCAGCACTATCTCTGCAGTCATCATCATGGAACTATGGATGTCAATGATTGACTATGCTCATTGCTGCCTGGTGGCATGGTAAAAATACCATGTTGCCTGTACAGTACCATATGTATATGTATATACAATATCATCACACAGTGGCACAGATGCTGCTGCTGACAGGACAAAGGCATGTATGTATGTAATATGTATACATGCATAGTCATGAGATGAGAGAATATGATTAAGTCAGTGCATAGCAGTAAGCCATGCATCCAAGTTTAAACCCTTTTTAGTTATGGGCATGACATATTTCAGTACACCACACAGATTAGAGAAATAACAACATAAATTCATACACAACTGGCACATATTCCTGACTTTGGTCCCCTGTATCCATTGTCTGGAAATTTCATAGCAAAAATAAAAAAAAATGGGCCAAAGATACACACGAATGAGCCTAAATTGCCTATGCTTGTGATTAATTTTATTCATTTCTATGGCCTTTGATGAATTTCTTTCATGAAAATAATTAATAATAACACATTTTTGCCTCCTGTTTTTGGAAATCATAGGCGAATCCATTTTTTCACCTATGATTTCTTATTCTGCTCCATTTTACAGATTGATTTGACATCTCACAGGGCTTGGTGCTTGGACCAACCTTGTTTCTGATATATGTACATACTTCAATGACATTGGAGAAGGAATCAGCACCAGAGTCAGACTTTTTGCCAATGACAAATTCCTAAATGCCCACATCAGATCCCAGCTTGATGCACACCATCTTCAAGACAACCTGGATAGGCTGGAAGGGTTGGAGTGGAATTGACAGATGGCCTTGATTAATGCCACCTGCTGTGACTGACCTGCTGTCAGTCACCAAGTAGAGGGAGGACTGAGGAGTGCCCACTTTTTATTTTTTATAACTGGGCAGGTACTGAAGCAAGTTCCCAGTGCCAAGTATTATGGCATTGATGCATCAGAAACCTTGCATAGGGGGAAATACATTGAGGCAACTGAAGCCAAAGCCAATCAATCATGTGCCAAAATCTGAGGGATGCCAACTCAAATCCAAGCTCAGTGCTATAAAGGTCTAGCCAGTGTGGGACTTTGCATCACTGGTCTAGAATCCACATCAGCAGAACCTGAAGACCACCCTTAAGATGGTACAATGCAGGGCAGCCTGCAGGTTCCTAGGTTTCTTGAGCCTCACATCCAGTACCACATAGATGGCAGCCAGACTGGAATTCAACCAGTTCCACCTGAGGAGAATGGCAGACAAGGCATGCATGCTGTCCAGGCTACAGAATGCTGCATTGCCTGGTTATGGTCACGATTGAGAACTGCAAGCCCTAAGGCAGGCTTGGCTGGATACCTATTAGAATCTATTACTACCGTCAACCGGGGCTACTCGGGACAGATTTGATCGTTTTTTTTTGTTGATAACTGTTAATAACTTCTTACGATTAAACATTTCATAAACAAATTTAGGCTCATTTTATAGCTCTTTGCGAGGGCTATCGAATGGCATTGTCAAAAAAATTCCATATGCTATTCGTAAGGTGCCAGACGCAAAATAAAGATTGTCCCGAGTAGCCCCGTTGGTCGGGGCTACTCGGGACAATGGGAATAAAACTTCATTTCAAAACATTTGAAGCATGCAGAGCGTACTCATCCATTACTAACAGTACTCTGAAGTCCTCCTCTTTCATTGTAGATGATGTAGAGGTAGAATAAATGACATTTTCTGTGATTTTTACTTGTTTTTCCTTTATTGATATGATATTGCCATATACATTAATTACCGTGTTATTGATGTGCAATTATCATATTATTGATGCAATATTACCGTATCCATGAACATGCCGTTGAGCATTTACAACAACCTTGGCCACTGCAAGCTTCATATCAGCAGCCTTATAGCATTTTCATATCTGTAAGCTTACAGGACGGCTCGTAATTTCACATCATTTCAATTGGGTTAAGTGAATTCACTATGGTAAAAAAGATCGTGAAAAACATACCTGAAACAGAAAGGAATGTTTCAGTGACAACCAACGTATCTTTTGGAGAAATAAATCATAGTTTAGGTCAATTATTTTTCATTCTATGATGCCTGGTGCACAATTCTATGCATGACATGCTATGCACAATTTTGTGATGACCAATGTTGCACTAATTTTTTGATAAGTGAACTTTTTTGCTAAGCAAGGAAAATGTGATCAATATTCTTTGTTTTTTATCAACTTTTTTTCGTAATTGGAGCCTTTGCTAACTGAGGTTCTACCGTAAATGCGTTTTTGGGGTGTCCCGAATAGGCCCGGGGGGATGTCCCAAGTAGCCCCGCTGTGTGGAAATGGCTGCCATTTCTTTTTGGAATGAGATAGGCAAATTCTGTCAATTACGTTTTCAAGCGGACACCTGGGTGCAACTTTTACGTCAGTAAAAATTTTTAATACAGCGAATATTTTTTTTGCTACATACCTTAGCAGTTGTAACTTTACAAAATATAGTTTTTCACCATTTTTTTCAGGAATTTTTCAAAGCAAGTAAATGTAGTATTTTTCGACTTCCTTTATACTACATAGATAGGAAAAATGTTGACGTTTACGCCACTATTTTTAGTTTTGCAATATTCCAATTAGTTTCGCTACTACAACAGTTTTATGCCGTGTCGGAGGCCTGTCCCGAGTAGCCCCGCTTGTCCCGAGTAGCCCCGGTTGATGGTACATATATGTAGTCGTTATAACTTCGCTCGTAAATGAACTATCAATCTAAATTTTTCATGCTTATTCAGCTATTTATTTACAATTTCCCAACAGTTACAAAATATATGTAAGTTTTGTATAACATCAGTTATGATAGAGTAAAATGTTGCTCATCAATGTTCATTACAGGGTTGGCAATGATTAAATCAAAATGATTAAATCATGTGATTAAATCACTTGATTTTTTTATAAAAAAATCATGATTTTTTTTATTTTTTCGATTTATTTGATTTTTTTGATTTTTTCATATATTTAAATATATTGAGTGGCAGTCTTTAATTTATATTGAGGTATTGTTATTCATGGTTTAGTATAAATGTCCTATGAATGACAGATTGGCATATAAACTTGTTGCCTTTAGTGTGTATTAGGTTCCAATAAATTGAATGTTTTTGGTACAGAGGCATCAAGTGTGCAATACATTGTACATAGCTAGCAGCTTAGCTAATTCTTATAAGGCTATAAGTAGTCTTCAACTATTTGACTATTTGTTATATATTGATTACAATATACAATTTAAATGTGTTAGCTAGCTTATACAAGGTGGGGCAGAACTGATTGAACAGTTTTGAGATGAAATAAAAGAGTAATGGAGGTACATAAAGAAGAAAGTTTATTTTCCTCAAGATTACCATAACATACCATTTAAAATACTTATGTTTTGAAAAAAATATCAGGAAGATGGGGTTTGTTAGCTGCATCACACTGTTGGAGTCATGCTCGGAAGTTTTCTACAGCACGTTCACACTTATGGCGAGGTATGGCCATAACCTCTGCTACAATAATCCGTTCCCTTAGCTGTGGTATATAGGGTGTGAAGGCGACTTATGAACCCCTTTCTTTTAGATGTCCCCAAAGAAAGAAATCGCAAATGCTCAAATCAGGTAACCTCGCAGGCCACTGTAAATTACCCCTCAGAGTTTGGGAACATGTGTTTCAAAATATTGAGTGACATTCGAGCTGTGTGAGCTGTAGCCCCATCCTGCTGGAACCACATGTCTCCCAATGCTTCATTTTCAACAATGTTTTCCATCATGGGCTGCAAGAAATTTTGCAACATTGCAGCATAGCGATCGGAATTCACTGTCACGGTTACTCGCTCCTCTGAGAATGACTCCAACAGTGTGTTGCAGCTAACGGCCACCATCTTCCAGATATTGTTTTCAAAACATAAGTATTCTAAATGGTATGTTATGCTAACCTCTAGGAAAATAAACTTTCTTCTTTATGTACCTCCATTACTCTTTTATTTTACCTCAAAACTGCTCAATCGGTTCCGCCCCACCCTGTATATTGAGAGGTTGAGATTGTATTGACATTTTAGGCAATTAGAAAGATTTTCCACCCTAATACGAGTATGCTAATTAAAATATTTAATTTCAATCTTCAAATAAGTGAATTTAATACTAGGAACAAGACAATTACAATTATAAGAGTATACTATATAAAATAATTATATGCAGTGAATGGATAAAAAATATTTGAATTGTGCTCATATTTATTTCGAACAGTGTTAGATTTTCTCATAACTTAAGCCTCGTTTCAAGTCGTTTGAGGTTTGTTTGGTTATCGTTCAGTTTATGTTTAGTATTGGTTTATTGGTCCTAATTAAATGGGAACAGTGCAGTCAGTCACTCAGTCACTACTAGTCGGTGTGTACAGAGGGTAGAGTCTGGTAGATTTATAGGACATAAAACTAGTAGATCTATTGATAGTGTTGTGCACTGTGCTATCAGCTACCTATCTGTTACTGTTATGTGACTCTTCAATGTTTAGAAGATCTGCATTCCTGAAGTGTTTTTGTATACTGAAGCCAGTTAAATGGTCAATATTTAGCTCATTACCTTGCTCCATACAAACTTTACAAAGCTAATGAATAGACTAATCAATAATTGTTTACCTGAAAATCCCTAAGTGGTTAACACCACCTTGGCCTGTTGGCCATTATTGAAGGCAATAAGTGCCCTTTTTAGCCATCCATTATGATCCATATACTGTTATTGTTAGTAGGCTAATTGCAACATAAAAAAATAACACTTCAAAAAGACAAAAAAGTTGAAAAAATCAAAAAAATCAAATAAATCAAAAAAATCATGAAAAAATAAAAAAAAATCATTGATTTTTTATTTTTTTGATTTTTTTAAAAAAATCAAAAAAATCGCCAACCCTGGTTCATTATAACTGCGAGTGATGCGACTGACCAAATTTTAGAGACATGAGGAAGTAGTACTATTCATTCTCTATTGATTGGTAGGTAGGTATTATAGTCATTTTTGAATCACCCTCTAATTTGTGGAAATATTTGAACAAATACTTTTTCATCACTCCTGAATCATAGATTTCCAATTTTCTTTGAGCTGGCCCTGAGCATGTTAAAATTGTTGTACCGTTAGCCATACCTTTCTCGACGATCATAAATCAGCTTGCGTGAAGTGGCATAGTTCTCCTCTACCCTCTCCCTTGGGGGAAGAGGGACAGCCACCTTACCCTCCTGGCTTGTTGGTGTTAAAAGGCAAGAATGTTTAGATTACAACCTTCCATTGTTTGTGTGTAAGAACACTGACAGCAAAATGCATTTCTCTCAAGAAATAAAAAAAACTGTGCCTTTCATCACCACAAATCAATAAAGGTCTCCAGTTGAAAAGATGGAGGTAAGATTTATTACAGTCATTACTTATGTATCATAGATATAACAAGATATGAAGCTCATCAGTAAGAGGTCTCTAAAATAGAAGTTCAAAATTCCTTTATTTATTATAGTAAATTTTAATAATGTCAATGGTGAAAGCCAATGATTGCAATGAAGTACAGGGTCATCAATATTTAGCATTACAATGTAGCAGTTTTGACTATTGTTATGCGGGTGTGATGAACTCGTCATCAGCTTGTATTTGTCTATTGCAGCTACTTAGTTTATGGGGAATTAAAGTTGGTGTTTTCTGAGTTTTAATAAACAGAGTTAAAACAATGATACATAATTTATTACATGGGATCAGCGGCTTATGAGAGAAGTCAAGGATTGTGCCAGAACAAGTAGTTAAGAACTTGCGAATTGGGGGAAAAAGAAGTAGTAAAGAATTAAGGAATAAAGAGGAACATGGAATAGTGAAGAATTAGCAAATAAAGAGGAACATGGGATAGTGAAGAATTAGCAAATAAAGAGGAACATGGAATAGTGAAGAATTAGCAAATAAAGAGGAACATGGACAGGTGATGATGCCTATACCATGGAGCAGATACATTCAATGAGCACTTTGATCAGACTATTGCACTTGCTGGTTGAATTCTGTTTATACTGTAATTCTGTAATACTGTAAAGAAAATAAGAAAAGAACAATATTAACTAACACAAAGTAAAATGAATGCTCTACCTGTCCACTCAATATATTATTAAAAATGAGAATAAAGATCATGAACGCAGGAAGGTTGTGCTATAAAAATAGTATTTACAACCCCCAGTAACAACAACTTTGAGTGGTTAGAACTATGAAATTAAACACAATTGTGAATGTTTGAAAATGTATTTATGTAGGCAGAGATTCAGAGATACAATTCCCACAATTTCATTCAATATGTCTACCATCTGCATCAATAACGAGTTGTAGATGCTTAGAGAAAGCCTTACACAAGTCACGAATGACACTCTGCAGGATTTTGGCCCACTCCTTCAGCAGTTTGACCTTTAGGGCGTCCAAACTGCAATGGTAAACGTCAAACAGTCCCTTGCTCTCAAGGTATGACCAGATCCCAAAATCCAGAGGATTCAGATTGGGTCTAGATGGGGGCCATTCATCTTTGGTAATGAAGTGGGGAACATTCTCGGACAGCCACTCCTGAATCGATTTGGCCTCATGGCCCATGGGATGGTGCAGAGTCCTGCTGGTACGACCAGGGATGTTTTTTGAAGTGCTTTCATGCCCAGGGCAACAATGCACCAACAAGGATGGCATCTTGATAGTTCTTCTGATTCCATGGTCAGGAAGATGTGCCAGGTGCGCGGGAATTTATTTTGTCATTTTAACAACCTGCGCGGTGCGCCGTACTACGTTGGTAAAAAAATGCGCAGACAATATACACGAGTATATTGACTACACGAGTCGAACTGACAATAATAAAATGTAAGACATATCCGGGTTACTTCTGACTCTTCCGGTTGTCCGCCTCGTTGGCTACAGAACGTACGGTAATCGTTAACTGTGGCTGTTATACATACGAAATGTAAACAGATGGTGTTCAGTGTTGCCATATGACTTTGGAGAAAATTTCTTCTAAAATAAAATAAAGATGGCTGGGATTGCGCGAACACGTGCGCAAAGATAATCAATTTTCATTACATTGCGCGAACTGTGCGCAGCAATAGCTTAAAAAAAGTGAAAATGCGCGGGAATATTCACCGAAAACATACATCATCCTGAGTGTGGTTCTGATTCAATTTCACCCCTTTGTCACCAAAAAAGAGGGGACTCCTTGAGGACTCTGTTACAGCTGCCCAGACCATCACTGAGGTCGGGCATTGCTTCCTAGTCACCACACATGATCCTTTGTCCCTATTCTTTGACCAAATTTGATCATTTTGGGAAATGAAGTGGTGTTCAACATTGAATATCTTCTCATCACTGAAAATGAGGTTTGGCAGCATGCCATAAATCATGAATGCGGGAAAGAAGAATCTTGAATCTTTGGAGGCATTTGTCAACAACTTGAGCAGACAGTTGGTGTTTTTTGACACCATAAAGATGATAAATGATAAATAATGATAACGATTAATGAGAAGGTATAAAAAAATAACAAATATTGAGGACAATTATCAACAATTGATTTGTAAAAAAATGTAACGTTAAATATTGCTGACCACTCATTAGTATCAATGTATCATAGTATGCAGGGCAAAATTCCCAAAAAACATGCATCATCCTGAGTGTGGTGATTGTGCACTTTTCCAGCAATGGATTGGTGCAAGTCTGCAAGATGAATTAGCTATCTCCTATACAATTATTTACAAAAAATTTAAACGACAAGATATTTCAAACATTTAGGGTTAATTTGGAGCTGCTAAATTGCATTAGCTAATAAGCATAGTGGCAAACCAGTGATTGTTTAGGATCAGTTCATTTTTAATTTCCTCATTTACTCAATATTTTAACAGATTTCTCATGTATGATAATTCTGGTATCCAAGATACTTTACTGATCTACTTATAGGACTCAAAAATGAACTTGAGGGAGAGTCTAAAAAACTCTCTGCTTTGCCACTATGCTTTACTTGTCTACTTATAGGACTCAAAAATGAACTTGAGGGAGAGTCTAAAAAACTCTCTGCTTTGCCACTATGCTAATAAGTAGGTAGTAAGTAAGAACTAAGAAGTTTATAGCCTAATAATATGGTTTAAAAATTTTAGATGACTCATGCCTCATTACATACAGGCTACAGCAACCAGCACTCGCCACTCTTGAGTTCAGCAGTTAGGTATATTAGAATTTCTTAAACATTTAAACTTACCAAGCCAGCTTCTTTTGCCAAGTCCAGAGCAGTTTGGAAGCAGTCATCAAGATCAAGAGAATTCATCTTTTCATATAGAATAGGTAATTTAATAGAGAAGAACTTAAAATTTAGATCAAATATTTTGTGTTAGACTTTTTTGAGTCAGAGATAAGCATCAAGCAACATGGCAAATTGTCAATGATGTCATCATGTCATGGAATAACGATATAAAAAAAAAATTAAACAGAGGTCTATTACAAAACCTAGAGTCCTAGACTTCTACCGAGATAGGCCTAACCGAGGTCCGAGTGAGAGTTCTACGTTCAATTTTTATCCATCAATCAGTTTACTAATGCAATTCTTCACAGAGGCAGTCGGCATGAAAATAATATGTGGTAACGAGGTAAGTATTATGTAAGGCTTATACGGGCATAACCTACATAAAAAGTTATGTTTATTCGTTTTTTGAGGATAAATAAAAAATTCGTTTTTTTTTTATTCCGGTAGTTGTTGACATCCTATACTATTCATCCGCAACCGAAGAATGAACATATTTTTGAATAGAATTTAATTTATATTCGAGCAAATAAATAATTACGTTACTGCAAATATTTGCGATCAAAATGCTATTATGATGAATATTTTAGAAAAATGAAAGATGATCAAAGAAAAGTGGAAATATCGAAAGAATATGTGATACCATCAATCATTCATCATTATTAGGAATTGTTACTTGAGAAAGGAAATTTAGTTTATTATCTAAAAAATTGAAAACTATATATTGCAGTTTCAGGGCATATGTCTGTCTCTTCACTGCATCCAACAGGTATTTTTATGGGGCAGGGCGACCCTGAGGATACAGTTTTTGATAATACAGAAACCCAGAGCAACAAAATTGGAGTAGGTAGTTCATAATTGTGCTATCGATCACGACTTTCTGTAACGGTCCTGAAATCATATTCTCAAAACTCGCATAAGTATAATTATTAACCAAAGGACACTTACCGAGCGATTCTTCGAAGGTAATGTGTGGTTTCAGCTTGATAAGCCGTCTGTGATTGAATGACGGAATTACGAACGCGTAGCTATTATTTGTAGTGCGACTTCAGGTCAATTGGATTAATTAGGATTAAGTAAACAAGGTTGACGCAGTTAGTTATGGGTTCGATACCCGCAGCAACCTGCGGAAATTCTGCGATGTTCAGAATCATAGATAGGTCTATCAGATTTAAACTTCAATTTCATATGAAATGACACAGGTTTCTCTCAGAGCCCTCTCAGCTCGGTTCTTCCACTCCTATGTAATTATTGTATAAACGTGGTCGGTTAATGACCAGAGAATTCATTGATTTAACTTTCAAGATCGAAAAATATCCTTCAGATGACGTTGGTTGTTCAAAATGCAATTTCAATGAAGTAATTTAATTTATTAACGACATTTCGAATGTGAAAACATTCATTTTCAAGTCTTCTAACGCTCATTTCATATAATCTTCTGACAGCATTTATGTTTAGTTACTAGACTATACAACAATTAGTATAAGATAGCAGAATATATATAATATTAGTATAAGATAGCTTCAAT
This sequence comes from Hyalella azteca, assembly GCF_000764305.2. Lineage (NCBI taxonomy): Eukaryota > Metazoa > Arthropoda > Malacostraca > Amphipoda > Hyalellidae > Hyalella > Hyalella azteca. The sequence goes on from NW_025940784.1 coordinate 254,019, forward strand.
GGAAGCACTGAATACTGAAATTTAGGCGGAAATGAGTACATAATACACGTAAGTACGATACAACACGAAAATTTAGAACCAGAAAAATAATTCCAAAACAATCTCAAGGTTAAGAAAATCTGGTAGTTACGAGATGGATAGCTGGAGTCCAATCCGTAGAGATGAAATCGAGTCCAATCCGTCCAATCAGACCAATTCAAGATGACGATGCTGCATGGTGGGCTCCTCCAGCACAGTGCGAGTTGTTGTCAAGGGTGTCATGGAGCCTGTTAAATTCATCACGGATCTTGAGATGCAGTTGCTCGATTGAAATACTTTGAGACCTTGTCTGGTTGGGAGCTTGTCTCATGTGGCAGGAAGAACGGCTGCTCAATGTCGTTGAAGTTACTCCAATTACTCCAATGTAGTCCAAGAAATGAAGAAGTCTACAACCTTCTTGGAAGCAAAATTTATAGATCACACCAGATTCTTGACGAACTCCTTCTTTTTCAGAGAGGCCGTTGCTGCGTATTGTTCGGCGTTTGATGTTGTTGTCAAGGGTGTCACTGAGCCAGTTGAATTCATCGCAGGTCTTGAGATGAAGTTGCTCGATTTTAATACTGTGAGACCTGATCAGGTTGCGAGCTTGTCTCAGGTGACAGGAAAGTCTACCACCTTCTTTGAAGAAAAATTTATAGACTACACCAGATTCATGAAGAACTCTCGCTTTTTTGAAGGAGCCATTGCTGCGTATAGTTCGCGATTTGACGTTGTGGCAATGGGTGTCACGAAGCCAGTTCAATTAATCGTGGATCTCGAGATAAAGTTGTTCGATAGAAAGACCCCGAGACAATTCGAAATTGATTCCCGAGTTTTCAAATTTCGTTTTTCTGAGTTCCCTTATGGTTAATGGGATTTTCATCAAAATTAATTCAGCTTTGTGTCTCACAGCTGTCATTTCATCTCTTGCTTCCGGGTCACGGGTGCAGAAATTTGAATATGATAGCAGAATAGCTTGTTTAAAAACGAGTGGTTAATGACCAGAGATTTCGTTGATTTAATTTTCAAGATCGAACAATATTCTTCAGATGACGGTTCCAAATTTTCGTGTTGTATCATATTTACGTGCGTCATGTACTTATTTCCGCCCAGATTTCAATATTAAATGCTTCCTATAACTTGAAAATAAATGTTGTCACATTCGAAACGTCGTTAATCAATTAAATTACTTCCTTGAAACTGCATTTCGATCAACCAGCGTCATCTGAAGAATGTTGCTCGATCTTAAACATTAAATCAAAGAATTCTCTGGTCATTAACCAACCTTGTTTAAACAAGCTTATTCTGCTATCTTATACTAATTTCTGTATAGTAACTAAACACAAATGCTGTCAGAAGAATATATGAAATGAGCGTTAAAAGTGATTGCATCGTTATCTGTTAAGATGGGATGGTATAAATGCAAAAGTGTCAATGATATCAAGGGATGTACTCACACATGTACAATATTATATATTTTCCTCAAAGTTTGTTTGTGTAAGATTCGACTACCGAGGTACAAGTAGCTCATGATCTCAAGGAAGAGAAAATTCGATCAAGGTTTGAATGTCTACACATACTTTAAAATCGCAGTGTAGTTATTGGTTGATTTTCAAGCTGTTCACGAGCGTGAACAGCTTGATCAGCGTTCAGGATATCCCCTTATCCCTCATAATTTATAATTACCTTTAATATTTTTTTAATAATTAGCTCTAAAAAGACTCAGTGTGTCATATTTTACAGATTCAAAACATCCGTCATGTTATCCTGTGAGACTAGATTAAATTAGGACCCGAATACATTAGAGCATTAAAGCAATTGCTCAGGGGAACTGAAGATCGAGATCCCGACCGAAACAGAAAATATTACTCTATGATATTTTGACCTTGAAACTCTCTTTAGAATTGTTTTAAATTTTGCCCAGGAGTGCCTGAATTTAAAACGTGAAAAGAAGGAAAATGAGCGACAATGCAATCCAGAGAGATTCTTCTGAAACACATATTGTCAACAGAAACTCGTTATATTTTCAGATAAACATTGAATTACGAATGACAACACTGGAAAGCTGAACCTAAATGGGAACCACTCTAAAAAACTCATCTATCGTAACTTTGAATTCGTCGGTGATGAAAACGAGTCAATTACATTCATGGAATTGACCACTAACATTTGCTTGGAACATATATCACACGTTCTTGCGGAAGTCATTGACTTCATTTTTCAGCAACCAAGATGACGGCTGAAATACGAATGGAGTAACACACCATTAAGCGATTGTCTAGTAACTCTCAAACATCTCAATTGTAGCGCGATTGTAGCGAGTAACTCTCAAACATCTCAAACATCACTGGCAGTAATTGAGAAATTACATTTCATTCAGAAATAATTAGTGTAATTAATTGAAGGTAGGTCTAAGTCACAGAAAAATTTGCGAGCACTTACAACAAACGATTGCGTGTCGATGCATCAAGTCAATCATACACACAAAGATTTTTCGGAAAACGTTTCCATGCAACCAATAATTTGCATCGACATTTGCTGAAAATCTCTTTACATTTCAACAAAAATGAACTATCCCGTGAGAGTACAATGACAAGAACGCTAACTTGTGACGTGGCACTCATCCCCCATAAGCCAGTCTTACCCGAGAACAGATCATTTTAAAAAGAGCAATTTAAAATGAGCGACAGATTTGTTCCCAATGCAACTACAACCTTCCCCCCCTAAATGGTAAATTTTCTATTAAAATGGCTTTATTAAAGCCAATCGATTTACATTTGGGGTTCGATGAATGGCATCTATATGATGGACCGTCATCGTAATGCTGGTAAGGCACACCAAGGCAGTGTATTCGCTGCACGCATATAGCAATGAATGTCCAATCAGATGCAGAAAAATATTATTGAACGAACAGAATTATTTTGTATAAATAGAGCATGCATTTTTTTTCATTGCATCAAACCTAGATTTAGAAAAGCCGTGTAGCGGCACGATTGCATTTGTAGTCAATAATTTGTTCCGTCCGAGCAATAAATGAAGTGTATTCACACACATACACGGAATAGTAGTTATAATAACAATAAACTTCGGTATATATTTAATACGTAGGTTGTCATGTACAATTTGTAAAATAAGTGCTAAACGATCACATGCGTCTCTTTTCGGTACATAAAATATCGATATGAAACATGCGACATATAAAAATACAAAACTAAGGATAACCGTAGTTAGGTGGAATAAGCTTTTCTTGCAGATGCACCTCAGCCTCTCGAGAGACAGTGGCGTCACTAGGCCTATTTTAGGGGGGCCTCCGCTCGTCTACAATATTCTAAAGCCCACTAACTAATTGTATGTTTAATAATTTTCTTTTAAAAAATGCCGAAAAATTCAATATATTTCGGCCTGATTTTCAGCTTTAATAAATATTCATGCAACCAGTCATTATTAACTGGAATATGATAATAAATCTTTGGGGCCTTAGCCCTCTCAGCCTTCAAAACCCAGTGACGCCAGTGCTAAAGGATAAAAGGTACGCAGAAGTTTACTTTAATTCATATCTATGGACTCACAGAGTCAAAGCAAGAAAGCCAATCAACGAGTTCGGGCGAATAAAATGAACCCGAGCAAATAGATAGACGCATTGTTTAGAATTAAATCGATCCAAGATGCCCTCAGACCGAAACGATATTAGCAAATACACGTCGCCTACGAGATTCAACTTAAACACACAGCACTACACGTTTTCAACACTAGCATGATAGAGCTAGTAAAACTTGTGCCCTTATTCTATGTTGTTCTTTATTTTCTCCATTTACGGTTTCTGTTCCATGACGTGTAACCTATTTCAGCTTAAATATATGGATTTGATACAAATGCAGCGCAATGAGAGGACGAGGAAAAACATAGGCCAACGTTCAAAGCTTAAATTTCATTCAACTAGCGAGAAATTTTAACTAATTAGCAAATTTTAAGGCACTCGGATGAAGGCACTGCATTTGTCTCAAATACTGCATTGTCGTGCGATACATCACAGCTCATTTGCTTCCATTTCGCCGTACCAAGCGACTAGAGGAAGTACTTACGTTAGTTCAACTATTATGCGTGCTTTAAATTACAATAAAAATATAGCGGATGTAATTAGAACGGCACGATATGGCTGCCTCATCCCATACACACGTCACGTTCAGTCACAATAACGCATGCATAGTAACTTTAGGTCACGCTCTCGTGACTCAATCTCATGACGAACTAACACCGCCCGTTGTCCGTAAATCTGGACCGATACTAGAATCATTAACAGATATAAGGTCGGTGTTCCTATCATTTTCGGATAAAACTTTAGTGTTTACTATAGAAGAATCTTTCGTCTGTGAATTGGGAGAAGATGCGTCTTTAAAGCTGTTACTTAAAGATGTGGAGTTTGATATTTTTCCAGAATCATTATTTTTTAGTTGAAGATTTTCGAGTCTGTGAGCGGCTCCTTTGAGTACATCATTTTGTAACGTCTGAATTTTAGATACAGAATTTTTTACTCTGTCCAGAGGGTTATTACTATGGGAGCTTCGTCTCGAGGAGCTGTGTTCGGTGGCTTCTTTTTTACTTTGGTTGACTTGAGAGTCGAGGGTTGTCATGAGAGCGATGAGGTTGTCTAGCCCGATAAGGTAGCCGTCCTCGTGGGAACCTTCGACCCACGGAACTTTGTGAGTGACGACCACGTCGTCAGGCAGAGGGATGCTCTTAGCGAAGTCAATGAGCCACACGACGGCGTCGTCTTCGTTGTGCACGAACAGCAACGAGCTGCCAATCAGCTGCGGAACAGCAATAATAATTGAGATAACCGAGTTTCAAAATAACAATTTACAGTTTTAGATTCTTCATCATTAACAGTCCTGAAATTTAAAGAAAAAAAATCAGACTGAATATGAAAATGTATAGGTAATGAATAAATTTCACGCACAAGCAGTTATTACGATGCATATGAAGAACACTGTACGCGTGAAAATCTCCCAACCTACATTTTAGAACTCGAGTCCAACATAACAAGCATTTCTTGTTAAGTGGCACAACACTACTCACCTCATGCGACTTGAAAAACTCGGAACTCTCGAGAGTGGCACGGATTTCCTTAAGACGTTTCAAATAGCGAGCCTGCAACAGAAATAATATGAAGATTGATCCTGGGCTTTGCAGTGTTATTTTGATCAATGTGATAAACAGCGGGTAATTTGAATATCTTGAACTAAAACAACTCTTATATTTTTGAAAATAGTTCAGAAATCGGAGACGCTCAACAATAGTTGAAAAGAAACTCGTTAAACATTTATTGACACTCTGTAAACAAAATTAATTACTGTTGGACATTCAGCAGACTTGCGGCCAACAGTTATCACCTACAATCCATCCTCTTTCAAATAAATCTTTACAGCATCCTGGCATGGCTACAGTGCAGTGAAGACTCACGGGGGCGTGATCGTATCCCTGGACGAAGGACGCGAGTGATTCAAGGACCTGTTCCTGCGTGCGCGTCGTCTTGAAGTCTTTACTGGAGGTGCCGTCGCTCTTCTTCACGCCCTCGATGCGGAAGCCCAGAGTCGCTGTTGAGGAGATCGTCTCACGCCACACCATGTACCTGTAACGTGTGGTGCAGCTAGCTTTACAATATGTTAATCTATCCAATAGATAATATATTAAATATACTATATTACTCTATACCCTATATATTATATACAATACAGCTCTTCTTAGTATGGTAATTAACTCACGATAGGAAATTAAAGAGCTTGGAGGAGTAAAATAATTAATAAATATTTTTGGAATGAAAACGGTCACAGGGATGAGTGACGAATCGCTTAGTAAATAAATTCGATCAAAACAGACAATTAAAAGTATACAGAACATAAACTAGTGGGAAATTATTGTAGAACTGTTGAACAATGTGCAGTTATTGCAACAGTAGTCAACCAGTAAGTCAAGAAAAAAAAATTTCTTCGCAGGTTCCTATCATTTTCGTAACACGAGAAAGCGTCCCACATAGGGAGACGTGCATCAATCGAAAGCTCTTCACACAGAAGATCTCGCTTCGATATGAGATCACTCTATTCATAGGAGATCATTCTATTCATAGAATGTTAAAAAATTTTAAAATCGCCTAGTAAAATACGCACCACGAATGATGCATGGCGGCAACGTTTCTCTTGCGTACCTTGGCTTGGTGACGGCCTGGGCTCGCTGCTCGGCGTCTGACGGAGCGTTAGGGTCGATCTGGACCATCTTCTCGAACATGTCCTGACATAACAACATAATTTTCATTATGAACAGTCATAATGACACCCTCTCATCAGAGTTGATAATGAAAAGAAGCATTAACTTAGCCCATTCATCTTGCGAATTAATGACACTTTTGCAAGGTAGTCTAATAATATGAACAACATTATGTTGCCGTTGAATGCATAGGGCATAGCTTCTTCAATGGCAATGTGAAAATAAGACATTGGGTGATCCCTTTTACTTCTAGGCACAAGATCCATTAGCACTAGTAGAAACGCTAGGGATTTTGCGTATGTGGTTAAAAAGAAAGATTATACTTGCCTTCCTGAGCTTTGGCTTGACTCTAGCCTTGGCGAGCTCTTCCTCCAAGTAGGTTCGGACGCCCATCTTGATGTCCATCACACAAGGTGCCGTGAAGTTGCTCAGGAGGTCCTGCAGTTCCAGGTACTGTTCCTGGTCTCCTTTGTCCACCTGAAGGGACAAGAGAAGGTTCAGTATGAAACATACAAACATCAAATCGCTCGCTAAAAGCTTTTACCCTCACGCCGTACCTAGTGTCACTCTCCGGGAACATAACTTGCAACTTAAATTATACGTAAACTATCGAGTGTAGCAACCTGAGGACGTTTGTACGCAACAGAGAACATTTTAAAGTAACTTTCAACTTAAATTATACGTAAACTATCGAGTGTAGCAACCTGAGGACGTTTGTACGCAACAGAGAACATTTTAAGTTGACGTACGTGGCGGCAACCATCAGTGCAAGTCATTTTGCGCTCACTAGCAACGTATCCTTTTTGGATAGGCTCGTGTTACAATATTGCTCCTGTTGCTCATGACAGAGGGTAGAGGGTTAATTCCTTTCTTAAACTTTCGATTCGAGAACAACTTTAATCAATAGAAAGATCAAATTTACACGGTAGATTAAAACCATAATTGGTCAGATAAACAGGCAAGTAAAATTAAAATACAGAAGAATTTCTAATGGATAAGAACTACAGGCGCAGATATGACAAGATTTTCATTTGAAAATATGACAAAATTCTGGAATGTGAGACTTCCTTGAAGGAGCGTTAAATCCTTAAATAGCTTCAAGAAACAGGAACGTCGAGATGGTGCACAGCAGGATGGGGCGGATGGGCAAGTCATTTTGAAGTACACTAATACGCACTGCGCATAACTATATACTCGTAATCCATGGAAGGCCGTATCCGCGCGGGAGTTACATCCTTACATCTGATGAGGAAACCTTTTCACAAATTATTGACCGACAATATATGCAAGTGAACATTCCGATGGTATTTCTTGTTTACCATATCTAATCCATATGACTTTATTTTTTACGCGGAGTAAAAGCTGGGTAAGGTGCAATAAATGGTTTTCCTCTGTTCAACCTCAAAAACAACTTTAGAAAATCGCCTAGTTATTTTGATACTCGCAAGATTTGATGATAATTGATTCAGGTGAATTGGTGAAACGTAGTAGGGTTTGTAATAGGGAAATCTGTTGCAGGTTACTTTACTTTCGTTGCGAAATCGAAACTACGTCAAACGAATAAAATGTTCTATTAATGAAATAGTTTTCGAATGTTAACTTGAATAGGTATATTGTGGGTCAATCATTTAAAGATAGGTTAAGAGATCAGGTATACGGAGGTTATCTTGTCGGATGCGGGTCTTTTTAGCGCATTTCCTCATTTATGAAAAAATGAACTATTATGCTCGCCATGTCCGTCTGTCCGTCCGTCCATCCGTGACTTCAAGTTTTCGTCGACGAGAAAATGCGCTCTCTTGTCACTCACTGCAGTGAGTACAGAGTTATATTTTTTGTTTATTATTACAGTTGCGTGCAATGCGCGTCGTGATAAATCGTAATGACATCTCGATCTTCTACATCAGACTGGCCGAACACCAGGGCAGGAGTTATCGTTGTGAGCTTCTGCTTGCCTACCCGCCTCATTCTGCTTAGCGAATTCACGTTAAACAGAGCTACGATCCTTTTCCGAAAGCGATTTGAGTTCGGCCTACCTCTGGCGCTTTTTATTAACGGATCTCAGAATCGCGACATATTTTTAACAGAAAACCTAGTCTTACAAACACTTAAATTTATTAATCGCTGTAAATTATTCATCGATAGGTAGCTTCTACCTTTTCTAACCCGTTTATCAGGTTACTTGGGTTTCTGTCTCTTCGGTGTAAATTGGATAGTGCCAACGATGATACTTGTATTATTGGAGTTTAGAAGCTGGCCATCGAAAAGTTTTCAATGAAAATATGTTGTACTTAGATGTTATTACCTTTGATTTGAAATTTTTATTCAACTTGAGTTTAAAGCAAAGTGATAATTCCTTAATTATATTGTAATATAATAAGCATTTATCTTAACGACTTCCATTACGTTTATTCGATGAACACGGAATTATTTCTCCTCTGAAAAGTTTCATTTGTTATTTTCTCGAAGCCTCTTCTTGGAGAATGGAACTTTCAATCTCTGTGGCTTGCTGAGGTGCAGCGGTGACTACAAATAGCGTGATTATATCTCAGGCAGCTGTACAAGCTGCATGCACAGGTGGAGCTCCAAGTTGGGAGTATAGGTATTATTTAGCAAGAGATTATTCAGTGACGAACAAGAATTCACCTCCATCAACTATGAGATGTGATAAAACCGTAGCAGGGAAATATGATATTGGGGCACAATCAACGACATTAATTCACTAGATAATAAAATATCAACTATATATTAGCTTCCGCAATGGCTGCAAGGGGAATCAATGAACACAAGAAGAAGGCGAGACTCGTCAACATAGATTGTGTCGTTGATCTAACACATTCAAATTTCTAATTTGAGTTCACAACTTAAAAACAATTTTCAGGTACACCACCCTAGCTTCTGTCACTGTTTTAAAATAGTTGAGCAGTCCATATTAAACAATATTGAACAAAGTTCCGAAATGAAAAACAGCGCTTTGATTTTGCGATTTGCACAAATTTGTCGCGTTAAATAAATGTCCATTAATATACTTCTCTCTATAGTTTCGTTCTGATTTATGTATATCTAATTTTCAATAGTTGGCATTAACACCAGAAGTTCGAAATTTAGGTTAAGTACCGTACATATCGCAATAAGTACCATAATTTAGATTAAGTATAAGTAGTAGCATGAAGTACTACTTATGGTACTACTACTTTCTCATAAGTACCATAAAGTTGAGATTGTAGACTGCGAGAAAGATAGACTCACCAGGCCCAGGTAGCGAGGGACGTAAGGCTCGAGCTTGTCTTTCATGAGGCGCTCCAGCGCTCGCTGCTCGGCGAGGCAAAGCTTCTTCAAGATCGTGCCTTGCTTGTCGCCTGCCTTGAAGTTCCCTAAATAAAATAAAATTCGTTTAACAATAAAATAAAATTAATACACAAATGAAGATATAAATACAGTTCTGCATTTAAATTTGGAAAGGATACCAATGCCGCAGCCTCATGCGATTGTCAAGGCGATTCAACATTGATCATCACGAATTAGAATGCATAACGATTAAAATATTCATTGAAATATTTTCAACACCGAAACCGGATATGAAAGGAAGGATTCGAGGAAAAATGGATTGGTCCCGTCAGCAAGAAAAATTTCAGTCATTAATAAATCAACTGACTTCTTAACTATCATGAAAAAACTTGCAACATGCGGACAAAGCACTGAATGAAATGTACTTATTCCTTTTCACGAAAAGGTAGCAACTATTCAGAATGAGTGCCTATAGTCGATTCCATTGACTGCAAGATTGCATAGTTTAGGTGAGAGGCACATAAATTATTTTGGAGCACATATCGGATTTTACAGAACGTATCTTAGTGATAAGGCAATGCAACGGAACCAAGTATGTATTATCTTTAAGAACAAATATCCTCAGCTGCTCTCAAATTCTGACTGTCATGGCGTCAGGAAATTATATATGGAATCCAAACGCAATAGCCACGACGCAATGTAGTGACATAAAGATTCCAGTTGTGTGCCCAATATTTAATTTTTATTATGATCATACATGCAGAGTTGAAGGGAACACGTAGCAGAAGTCCGTGCCAAGAATACAGATGAATTACACAGCACGACTAAGAAGTCTAAAAATAAAACATCACTGACCCTATGTGCCAACGAAATAACATTAGTGTTGTGGTACACCAAATAACCTCTAGGAGTGTTGGCGCGTAAAGCAGGTGAGCGTTTGGTGCAAGTTTGGAGCATTTCCAGATTTTAAGGACCATAAATTAAAACATTTAATTCAAAAACTGCATTGAATTAGTAAATTTCTAGTGAAATTTTAAAAATAGTAAGGGCCAGAAGATGCGTAAATTTGTTGGCGCGATTACGATAACCATTGCAACGAAGAGGTTTTGTATATTAATGAACCAAAATATGAAGAATCGTCAGTGCCTGTCTAGAAAAACATTCCGTCATCTAAACTCGTGTGCAATTGTGCAGCAAGGTTGCGTGCGTAGGATACATGAACGAAGAAAGCGCGCGTCAGGCCTCAGCTCCGAGACCGAAGAAAATTTCAAAATTATCTATACGGAGGTGCTGCAACCTCTCGTGCTAACCACCACCGAGTGCTAACGAACTGTAATTAAAAGAGCACCTTCAAAATCCACGGAATTTGAGGCAGGTAATGAAATCTAAATAGTCACACCGAAAAACACGAGCCTCAGTAAAACAAATTAATCCCATAGCAGTAGTCACTTGACTTCACACAGTTGTCATTCAACAACCCTATTCAAAATTGTAGGAGAGAAACAATAAAGTTGCCTTCAAGATAATATTTCAGACTAAAAATGCAAATTATGAGTGACATCAAAATTCTTCAGAGGAAAGACTGTTACTTTTAGACTAAATTTTTCAGAACGTAAGTTAAAACACCCAGCCACCTACAGCTCCCAGACAACTTTATTGGACCTGATCAACGTTGGACGAAAAGTCGGCAATAAATCTTAATATGCCGTATTACGCGTCTAAAACATTCAGCAAAAAACTCTTCAGTTAGCAAATAAAATTCACAGACCTTAAATTACTCGAAGTAATTTAAGATAATGGGTACACCTCAAAGAAAGATCTCTGAGGTGGCGACATCAGCCTTAGTAAAACATTTTGATTAATGTACATTGATAGTGCATTTACCCTAAATTGTTTTAAATACTTTATAAAAAATATAAAGGGTGACGAAAAGAATACTTGAGAGCTGCAGAAAGAAGCGTTAAAAGGTTGAGGACTCCTTAATGTGACGAGAGCCAGCAATCCGACGACCAGTCGAATGAATTGGATTACTTTACTACAAAGAATAAAAAACATGGACCAAAATCTATCTAAGAGTGTTGTATAGATGATAATCAGACAAGGTGTCATTAAACGTTTAAAAAGTAACAGCATTCATATTAGAACATAATATTGAACTCCTTTTCATTCACAACACAAGGATTCAATGGTTTATTATCCAACATTATTTTTCTATCGATATTTATGAAAGAGAATTTATGATTTTGAAATTTATATTTAATATTAAAAATGACCCAACGTATCATGTGTTATGAATAACCAATGCTTTATAGTATGATGCATGATTTATATCGCTTTCAGTCACAACTCTGTCCGACTTGGGGAAAAAACACGTGAATCTAACAAGATTAGACGTAACTTTCGTCAATGAAGCTATATATATTTTGAAGCTATATCTTGCGGGTCGACGCAATAAAATATAATCACAAACAACACTGAGCATTACCAGAGTACTAAGATATTTAACACTTAATTAGTTTTCATGAACGGTTGCGATGTAAAGAAGCGTCGTAAAGATGGTATAAAATGATGCATAACACTTAGGAGTGAACCTGTTCTCGAGACAACGACATGCAGATATTCCAACAAGTCAGATATGTACTTCTATTGAATGTGAGTTTGGACACTGGCAATGTACTTCGCGGCAAGGCTTCACTTCCAGACTTCTGTACATGGTTGCGCAACTAAATGCAGGCTTTGGTAATCTCGAGTTTATTTTAGTCATTTATAGAACCCACTCAATGTTAAGTGATGCCCTAAAAAACGTATATAATCGTCTCCATAAATAATATGATTCATCAGAGATTCCAGATAGTGGGCATCATTGGTCGCATAGTTGTCGGCCATCATTGTGTCGTACAAATTCCTTCGCAAATTGATTTAAATCGATGCTCTTAACTATGAACTGAATCTTGAACATGTAAAAAATGGAGTATAGATGGAGAAAAAACGACTAATTGCCAGAGACGTGAGACGTGAAGGTGAGAGTTGAGACGGCCATCACAATAAGAATAGAATAGAATAGAAGTGTCGGCGTTGAAGAAATAGGTCCATGGCCTGTTGCCGATTCTTGAACTTTTCGTGACTTGATTCACAAGGGATCCGGCCTTCGAAACCCGATCTTTCCAGAGCTGACGATTGATTGAGATAGCTGCTGGACTTATTGCCTGGTCCGTAATTTGCTAGGCATTTAAGATTGAACATATGCTCCTGCATAGCTTCGTCGACTAAGCATCGGGTCGAGCGACAAGATTTAAACCGAATGACAGAGAAGTTCTTAAATGACGTCTTTTATTATTGATAATTAATTTCGTCTACTTTAAAGCAATAATGCAACATTTTAACAAGACGGAAATTATATTAATGCAATTCTAACAAGTTTGAAGTAGTCAATAGTGGAATAGCGAAGTGAATCATAGAATTCTAATAATAGAGCATGGAAATATAAATGAGCATAGGTTCAAAAATGTACAAGACAGGATAGATACTTGGTTAAAATTGCATCTGATTAAAATTGCATCTGACTGAGAACAAGTTCGGCGAATATAGAAGCTCGGTACAGCAATGAAGTAGCAAGCTTATCATCAAAAAAATTTTTTACTGCTGCTGCAGCTGCAGCATTTAGCAACGATTGCAAGTTGTCTATGAAAAAAAATCAACCACTTTGAGCTTTATCCTTGAATGGGCGCTATTCTGGCCACTAGAGACCAGTTCCTTGAGAGCTCAACAAGTTCCCAAACAAGTAAAGCTTATTACAGACCAGCAGCTCCACATGCAGAACCGGTCCCGAAGGTTCAGAAGTGTCGTGCAATACTACGCACCTTCTGCATCGTCGCTGACAACGACAGAGCGACGGTGACGTGTAATAATGACGATACTAGGCGTGCCTTTCATGGTAAAACAACGTCACTGATACCGGATATACAAGTCAGCTATCACGAGAGAACGACATCACCAGCCTCAGTAACGCCGCAGCAACCCATGTTTTGACTGTCCACTCGTGTTCACGACCAATTGGTTCACTGAATATCGCAATGAAATCAAGAATTCAATGATCGTCGCTCGGATCACGTCGTGGTCAAATTAATATCTTATTTTATTTCAGACTGCAGTATTCTGAATAGTGATGACTAAGCTTTGAGTAAGCTCATAATTTTGAAATAGTGGAGTTGGGCTTGGCGGGGATCTTCGGCTGGTCGCGGTAATCGGCTGAATTAAGAAAAAAATTTTTAATAAAACCACGGAAAGTAGCTCCTCCAGAATCACTGCATGATCAACAATGTTCCAGAAAGACGTCCAGAATTAGAATATTGTAAGAAAATTTGCGAGAGAAAAATAACTCATTTAACTCTTGTAAATTTACACAATGACACAATATTGACATACACACAATACTATGCAAAAGGAGGAGTAGGTGACACGATATTTGAGAATTTATGATGATTACGAGCTGCGAAGCACAATCGAATAAAAAATAAACCAACAGGAGACAAACTTCTCCTCTATTCGCTATTAATAATAAGCAACAACACCGAACACGAGCGACAGACGAAGTAACAGCCACTGCGGAAAGCCGCACTCGGGGCTCAGCGATAACGCAGCTGCAGGTGGCGCTGTGTTGTCACCACAAGCCATGTAGCAGTCGTACATGTACTAACATAACATAACATAACATAGTGATGTCGGCTCTGAAGTGTAGGCCTGATGTGGCCTGTCGCCGATTCTTTTCCATTTCGTGCCTTGTTCATAGATCTAAACTCGTGTCATTTGACCGGATCTTTTCAATACTAGCCGTTTTTCTCACTATTCGCACAATTTTGATTGAACTGCACTAACATTGAACCTTTCACTGAAATCGTTTCGGTACAAAATTCGCGAGATAAGTCAAACCGGCATAGTAAGAAGTGAGAAAGTTGGGACCCGCAAACACTACGTGCGTCCTCGATCACTGCCAGAACTCAACTCTGGTCTAATAACACTGGTCACTCAATACTGGTCTAATAACACGCATACTCCTGCAATAGCACAGTCAATAGACAGCACACACTCCCAAAAGGTATATTATGCCTCTACCCTTGAAAAAAATTGAACAGCAGTATGCCTGAATTCATGTATCTTGATATTTGAACAAATCTTATTAGTGTTGGTGATAACGCAACCGGCTATCACTAACCCGTCTCCAGCCATTTTTCTGGTGCATTCAGGAGCACATAAAAATTCAATGTTTGTCAAATCGTCAATAATTTATTAAAATATAGATACTTAAAGCACTTTGTCATAGGACAGTCCACTCAAGACCGAAAATGGAGCTCAAAAGCAAACAAGCAGAGAGCTTCGCCCACGAGAGCTAACAGCCACGCGAGGCCCAGCGACCGCCCACCACTGCGTCAATTGCAGCCGCATGCCGAGCGCAGCTCACGCACTACGTTGCTATAGTGCCAGTGCTTACTCGATGAAATGCAAACATTACTTCATAAAACATGAGATTAAGAAATAAATGTTTATTCTTTAAAGAAAATAAAGCGCACATGTAATTAGGTAAAAGAATGATGGCGATTGAGAGCCTGCAGAAATATAAACTTCTCGCTTAATCTCTGTGAGCAAATACACTTGAGAAGCGAATTTGTTAACGCCTTCAAAATACAAATGACGCTTTGAAAAAAATTTCCCGTGAATATAGTTTCTGAATCAACATGAAGAATGTACGAACGAACGAACGACTAAGCTAAATCAGTAAGAATTACTACGTATTAAGAACCGGAACTATTTCGCCATCAATTACGAATTTTTTAAGTTTTACCGGAAATATTTCGCCATTCCAATTACGAATTTTATATTTAAATGAGGTAATGTGTATATGGTTGTTACTCTGTTTCTGGCTTTCATTTCTAGCTCTCAAAATTGCCAAACAAGCTTTTTATGAACATTAACCCACACTTTCCCTAAAGTTGTTTAGACGAAGGTACAATTCAGGTGGCACTCTTTTATGAAACTGGTACATGTTTTGATTGTCGAAATATTCGAAAAAAATTGAAACAAGACACTAAACTCTAATCTACGAATGTATTAACTGATTTCAATGTTCCTGCTGCAATATTTACGCCTGATAACGGGATTAACCTTCAGTAGAAGGAGAATTAAACTAATAAATTTAGCTACTTTTATTACGGGAATAGAAAATAATAATGATTACGGGAATAGAAAATAATTTTGAGTAACAGCTAACGCGAACGACACGTGAAAAACTGCTTTGACAAACGAAAGTTCGCCCGCCGTAGCCACCCACTAAATCCCGGCATGGCAACGCATTATATTCGACGACTGACGCACTGAATTGAACAAACAACAAACATACGTCAGATAGTCACTCGAATTAAATTTTATTTCATTTTTCGGTAATACAACGTCATGTCGAGTGCGCCTCCTCCAAGAAATGATAAGACCGAGAGACGTGCGACATTGACACTATGCGCTACATTACAGATAAGCGACACCTTGAGTCGCAGGGTGTACAGAACTGTGAAAGATTTGTCTGACATCGCAAACATCTAAATCGATTGTTGATGAAAAACGGAGACAACGAAGCGCCAACACAATTGCTACAAATATTTCCGTTGAAAGCACCAACAGTTGAAATAACGAAAAACCTAGGTATTAACATATAAAGCTCCTACGAACGCTGAACTTTCATTTATACGATTTCGAGTTAGTTTAAACCAATTCAAAAGATGAACGATTTAAGAGAGCTTTGGTAGGTTAAAGGAATACGTGTACGTCGTCCTGATAACATGCTTCCCGTAACAGATTGTTTAAGGCCGATAAGCTCCGCGATAAGATACGAACCTCAAGTACCATAAATAATGAACATTTTATTAAATGCGTGTTAGAAGTGTCAAAGTTAGCACAAAATTGCACCTTCAGGAATATGCTTCCACGCAGTTTAAGTAAAATCGAACAAGAGTATTGGAAGAACTTTAATCACAACCTGAGGGTAATAAGCTTAAGCAACTCATCGTACGCTTCAAATGATCTTAGTTTATGAGGTTAGGTTAAAAGGTGACAAAAATCGAGAGCTCACCTTGATGACCAGCGAGTTGCACCCAAGGATACTTGTGTCTCTTGTACGTCTGAATAAACGGCGTCCACTGAACAACATTCTTCACTTTACGCCAGTTGGATGTCTGCAAAAGAAAAAAAACGCTTTCGTTGATATTGTATTGCAAATAAAATTTCCAGCAATAAAATACGATGAAAAGTGCTTCAGTTATTAGCCGGTTTAATGAATCATCGCATCCCTTGCTTTAGAATCTTAACAAAAACTAAACGATAGGAAAAAGGAAACTACAACATAGTCGCAGGTAGCGGATCACTCGTACCATGACGTGAAGAATTAATTGCTCCCATTGTTTCTCTAGCAGGATATTCGGGGATCATACAGGAATAAGAGAGACTCGTATAACCCGCATGCGGCAAGCTAAACCGGCGCTTTTTGAAGCACCGCTAAAAAGGCAAACATCAAGAACAAGTCATGGGGAAAAGTGAACTGATGAACAAAAAAATAACAGGCTGAAACAAAGATGTACGGGGAGCTAATAAAAACAATCGTTAGTTTTCATTTTTTAATAAAAATATGGAATTTTGAGAATTCTCGAGTGAAGAAATATTAACTAAAATTAATATCAATTAAGGTGTTGAATTAACTTGAGCAGGAGTCGCTGTCCAAGGCGAAGAACTTCAATGATGCTGACCTAATTACTGACTTGATTTTCCTTGGCTTCATAGAATCAGGAGACCCTAGGAGCTGAAGTGCAAGATATGATTTATGACCTCGCACACCATGCATTAGGAGCCCTGGATCAACAGGCGGGAGCTTTAACATCGAGCCTTGGACCACCAGTCGCTTCAGTAAAAAAAAATAGCCTTTTGAATGTAGTCTTCCTTCGTTGCATGGCCAGCGCAATTTAGGCTACGATAAAAAAATTCAAAAATGCTATGTACATCATGGCGGCACACTTTAGTAGATGATACCAGACACAGCCGAATCATGTATGAATGTTCTGCGAGCACAGGGCAAGTTCAATGCTCGAGAGTTGACAGAATTATTCAAATGAAATTATCTTGACAGTCCCTAATAACCTGCATGCCGGCCTCAGCAAAAGTTCAGAGTGCACCACAAGCGAACTGTTTGTATGAACCAACCCCCATAGTGGATGCAAAATAACCCACGCCGGCTACAGTTATTATTTGACAAAATCAAATCAGTAACTGAAGAACCATCGCTGAACATGATTGCATAACATTTAAAAGAAGTTCGAGTAATTTCTTCGAGAGATTACCTGATTGAAAACGAGTTGCATGACTTGCCAACCGCAGGAAACATGGCCTAACACGAGACACATCAAGACCCAAGCCTGAGATTACTGCACTTGATTCGTGATCAAGAAATTTAGAGCGATAATGAAGCGAACTGTTAGATATGCTACAAGAGACATACGGACCTCATCAATACAAATAAACAACCCATCGAACTTCACACCTATAGAAGATATCAGGCGAAGTATGGAGGGTCATAGCAGAACAAACGATTCATCAAATTAAGGTGCACGGCTTGAAATGTAAAGATTCATGCTCAAATAGGAGCAATGGATGAGCTTACGCCAGTTAATTTCCTTCCTAATAATATTTCCAGGTTATTAAAATCAAGAAGTATTAAAAAATGGAAAGATTTACCACGTGCCGTCTAGCTAGGCTTATCGTCCCAAAAAATCGCCTAGTGTAGAACCTACGGACGCCCACGCTGCTTCTATAAAAGCGGAGCTTCGTTAAGCTCCGCGCCCAATAAGGAGGGAACGACTTCAGGAAAGACGGCGCGCTGGTATAACCTAACTTGCGATTCAACTACGACATGGCTGACGCCAACGACAGAATGGCTCTGATCAACGGAAGACAAAATCTAAGTTGGCGTAATTTCAAGCTATATGTAAATTATCAATCTCTATTACGAAATATCACCTATTGATTTTTCCAATTTTTAGGCGATTTATTGGTAGGGTTGAGATGATTGCATTGATGATCAATTGAGAAATTATTGTATTACAATAAATTGTCCAAGTTCTTTTTTAAATAAGCAAGCAATTGAGCACTCTTATTTATCAGTTACTCAATTTTTTAATCACCATAACAATCGCTAATGATGATCATTGCAGAGAAAAACGTATGTGCTTGAAACAGAGAATTATGAAGCAGATTAGTTTGTCAGTTCACTCAACACATGTCAGAGCAAATTCCGTATGTCGGATCAGGTCACAACACAAATATTTCATTTTCTTGCCGACATATAAGTAAAAAATACTAGCTCAAGACTGGAGTAGTTTCTATCATGTGACTTGATCGTAAATATTCATTGTAAAGTTCCTGCCCTAAAGCTGATGGTGCAATGTAATTATTTGGCACTCACACGCGTTTACATTATCACCGTAATGAAATATATCATTTCCGAAAGAACAAAAGATCATCATAACGATATGCGCTTAGACCCAAATGTGAGCATTGGTCATCGAGTTTGTGCGTTTGACTCGAGAATTGAATTATACCAGGACAGAAAACCGTTTAGAAAAATAATTACATGCAGCCATCGCTTCAAAAAAAAATAATCATACACCAGAATTACTTTTCAAGCGAACGAATACTATATACACCATTGTAAATAAATGAGTAGTGATGTAGCGAGAATGTTAAAATTATTCGGCAAAATTGCAAAAAAAAAACTCATTCGACATTTGCCATGAAATAAAAAAACAGCTACTGGTATCTGTTTGTTTCTCTGGTATAAAAGCAAAAATTTACTAAATTAATAATTCTTTCGTCACTGTTATAGCGTATTTATCAACTTAACAGAATGAACTACAGAAGTTAAAATATATTAAAGAAGGTAATAGAGGGACGTGACGGATGAAGCAACATCCGAAATTTACAGATGATAAATTTTGAGATTCCTGTGCACCACAATCCATAACTATGCAAAAGGAAGCGTGCCGTCACAGGTGTTACAAATCACAGGAGTGGTGAATACATGACTGACATTATTAATTGAATTGTATAAGTTAGAAGTGCCGGTCATTTGTCATAGACAATTCCACCCACGCGAAGAAAATATGGTATCTAATGAAGTTAGACGTTCCTCCATTCACTGGTATTGGAATTGGGGGCGTGGAGACCTCCAGGTCAGACCTTAGCATACATAGGTCAGCTCATAGTCATATATTCAACGAGTACAGCAGCACACTTCCCTCCCAGACAATTAAAATACATCCATACCTCTCAGATAGTTGAAATATATTTAACCAAGATTATATATGTGACTTAAGACGTTCTTTGAGACCAAAATTACCATCCAAAACTAGAATATTGAGGATTGTGGTGTTAGGCTTTGCAGGATACCTACGGCAAAAAAAAATTTTTTTGTTGCAAAAAAAAAAGACATTCAAAATATAAATACATCCTGAAATAGGAATCAAGGCGAAATATTTGGTAATGTTGGTGCTCAATTATTTACCTAATCTCACTCACCAAGCATCGAAAATCAATCCAGGTCGTCCACCGAATCTTTTTCTTTCTTTCTCATCATCCAAAAATATCTCATGTCACCATGAGTCACAGTCACACCTGCTCCCTGTGACTAACTCACAATTACTGGAATCCACACATCGCCCGTTTCCTCTCATCTAGTCTCTCACACATCACAATTCACAATTCTCAAACACCTCACACAACAAAATTAGGTGCTGCACAGTTTCCTTCACACCGCAACCGCCCAAGAAGTAATTAATACTCCTCTGCACTCTTCCACTCATCTCCTCACTCCACGAGTATGCACAGACTTGGTAATTACTTCCATTACGAGGAGTCGAAAGCAATGCTGATTTATAAAGGTGGGAACAGGCAAATTTTATTCGTAATAATTCTGTATTAATTAATATTGCAGAACCATATTATCACAAAAACTGAAGTTGAAATTCGTCAAAATACCTGTAGAGTCGTATTGTATTTCAATTGCCTTTGAGTAACATATAACAGGATATCCAACTCAACTGCTAGTGTACACTGTCCACAAATTAGTATAATTGAAACCCTTATACTGGAAAATCGTGTCCGCACTTATATCACTACAGTAACACGGGACATTTTTTATCTAAAGTAATAATATTTTAATAGTAAGCAGAATGTAACCGACATAGGCAGAGTTCTGAAATTTACTAGCGACGGTATTCTTAATTCGAGGTTATTAATGGAGATTAAGATGGCCTGCAATGTGGTGCATTCGATTCAACAAATACCTAGAATAGAAACACAAATACGGTACAAATTTTGCAGGAAATCGCGCACTTGCAAAATTAGAGTCGTCTTCGTTCCATGTGAAACAAAGGTCTTACGTAGCGTTAAAGTCCCCTTCCACTCACGCCCTTAAAACAAAGTTTGTGAAGATATAATATGCGAGTTTTCAATATTATTTAGAGACTAAATTATTTGTTTGTACCTTCTGCTGAGCGGGAGGAGACTCTTGCAGAGGTAGTTCATATGTCTCGTCAGCAGACAGATCATCGTGACTGGCGGAATCGTACTCAGTAGGAAGAGGTAGCAGCAGCGTGAGCTGGTAAGTGTCATACCCGGGTGACAACGTCACCAAGCACTTCTCGCCCTCGGCCGCAGTCACGTGTATGGGAGGTGTATGTGTGCCATCCCGTGAACTACTCATCGTGTTCTAAGTCCTGATAAATGAGTTCAAAGTTTTGTACAGACGCCGTGACTGTACGATGTTCATCGACTTGCAAATGAAATGCTATGCTGGAAAACTAACAGTTGAGAATTTTCAAGACCCGTTGAAAGGAACTTTTTATTCAACGGGGGAGGAAGTTGAGAAACACTATTAATATTAGTCCGAATAATGTGGGAGGTAAAAACGATTATGCTGCATATTTAAACATGAAAATATTGAATAGGTTTCAAACTCAGTTAAGCTAGGGACCTTCATGGATTGAAGGAACGCAAATGCTTCACCCGTCAAATGCATCAAACTGTGGGTTTATTGCAAATTTCCAAATAAAAGATTATACGTAACGTAACGGTACGTATAATCGTATAATCTTTTAGTATTATAATCGTATAATCTTTTTTTATCCATTGATAATTCTGCAGGACGGACTGATTGCTGGATTTATCCCCTATCAAGCCTATTAATATTAAGCTTGATACCTATTATCAAGCCATTAATTTTACTAATAACAAAATAGTAACATATCATGGTAAAACCTTATTTCAAAATACATTTAGTCGTTCAAATGTTTGAGAAACCTAGAATAACGTCTCCAGAAGCATGAATGCGTAATTGAATCTTCCAACTCAGGCTACTGTGCAGTACCCAAAAAGCTACTCAATTCGAAACTACTTATGTCTACAAGCAGCACGAGAATCGAATTCGACAGGGCATCACCTTCCTCAAGTCAATTGGCAACAATCGGTCTTTAGATCTAGAAGTATTTCAGCAAGTGAACATCACGCCTCGCCATCGGTCGATATGAACAATACGCGTTCTGAAAGACATTTAAACGCACGAAACGAATCTACACAAACCGACTTTTCACATCACTCATAGCCAACTGTTCTCGGCACGAACGTGTAGCGTGAGTTCCTTTTAGCGTGACTGCAATGCACCGAAGAAGCACTCAACACAGGAAGGGGTAACGCTGTTCAAGCTGGACCGGAGTGACACGCACCATCACACACGACTTGTAGGCACTCACTGAGCGTCTGACTCTGAGACTGAGAGTCAAGACTCTGAGAGGCCAAGTTAGGCTACTCCTCCATGCTACTGAGGCCACTCTGCACGTCACGGCGCAGTATAGCTGACTTACAAGAGAGCACTTGTGCTATCAATGACGTCAAATGACGTATATGGACGCACCCAAGCTATCAATTTTCAGAGAATTACATTCACCGATCACACATGTTCGTTACCAATCTCAGCTCAAGTGTCGCACTCCTGGCAAGACCGTGCCGTCAAACGAATCGAAACTGACATTACTTTTCAATTGGCAGCTTACGATAATGTGCTAAGATATCACGAACATAAACCCTTCTAAAATTCATGTTAATATTCTGCAAACGCTTCCATACAACAGCTCTTTAGAAGCAGAAAAAAAAACTTCTCAAGATGGATACATGACAGACCTCGCAAAAAAATGCATAGAGACCATGCAATACCATTTCGTTCGTAGCAAATTAATCTAACTCAAAGAAGAATATTTTATTTCAAATCTACAATCACACAAAAAATAACTTTATGGTCCGTCATCACCTCTCTGAATGCTGTTCTCGAACGGCTTCACCTCAAGCGCCGCTCACGTAAGATGTGCCATACACTAAAGATCCTCATATTTTTTCAACATTTAGGTATAAGAATCTCAGGCAAATGAGATTCACTTGAACATTTTCACTTTAATGACTTAAAAATTTAGCGCAAATTTTTCAGAATTTCAGCAATAACCGGACGTACAGTGCGTGCGTGACCGACAAAGAATAGCTCCCCATTTTAGAAGAGCCTCTTGTTGATCACAGGATAAAGCATGCGTCGATTCGGCGAATATTAAAATCGACTGCGTCAGCCAAGCCAGGCTCTGATGGTCGATAGCCAGCACTCATTACAAATACAACCAAGAATATAACGCAGCCGCGGGTCGCTCTGCATTATCCAAAATCTTGTTTAAAAAATTCTAGCGACAATAATTAGGTGCGAGGTTAATAATTATCGTATACACTTCCGCTATAATCAAATTTATGCATATAATTCGATCATTTCCTGAATACCTGAATACCACATACATTTTGTTTATATTCTGGATGCGTCTGTGAGTTGCTAAATGAAAAAAATAAAAGCCAGGGTCGATGAACGTCGAATATTGGAAGAAATTCAGCGAAAATCGAAAAAATTCATGTCTCTCTGCTGACGCATAACAACGTAACCAAAACAATGAGAGCAACTGGCTGACGTAAGGCAGTTACCAATGGATGCAGCAGACAGGCATAAGCGAGGCGATCATACATGAAGATATGAGAACCCGGAATGCTAGCGCCACGTTCTAAAACAATAGAAAGTAATTTTGATTTGATTTTATACCATTATTTTGAACGTAGCTTGTGTGCGCCGAAGTTAAGAAGGAACTAAACGACGTTAAGCAATTTAAGTCAGCGTATGACTTCACCACAATACGGGTTAAATAATGGGAGTTTTTTTACCGACGGAGGGCATCGCGAGGGCTGACCAAAAGGGAAGCCTAGAACCATCGTTAATGGCACCGCATCGTTTCCTATCCTTTCATTAATGGTGCATTCGGTAGGCCTAATTGTGCAGAATGCCTGCATATATAAGGATGCGAAACTCGCGCCAAAAACTGCTTGTTCTGTTGTAACCCTCACGTAGGCATGATCTACAGCCAGCTCCGCAGACGTAGGATAACGGGCCGGCCGTCAGCCGGCGGGTTTTGAAACAACGGCAGCGCAAAGCTTTACACAACTAGGACTTCTGCAGGTCCTGTCTAAGAACTTGATACTACACAAGACGTCCACGACTTCGCCAGATTCATGTACGGCCAACTTGAACAATACAGCCGTGAATTGGCCGTGAGGCAGCGAGGCGTTCAGCTAATATAAACCTGCGGCAAGCACGACATTGAAGTATCGAGCACAACGCTAAAATTGTCATCGTTACCGTCATTAATACTGTACGAGTACGACGGTCAAGGTCATGAAATAACATGATCGAGGGTGAAGACGATGCCAGCAATCCGAAGTACGGTCTTTTAAAATCTACGGTCGGATCGACCCTGAGGCATTACGGCAGTGACTGCGAAACAAGACGGCTGCATGTTCGCATTGCTATGGCCGCGATACGGCTACTCGGAACAAGACGGTCGCGAGCACTCGTGTGAGATACGGTAACGCGCGGGAACCGTACCACTCCACGTATACGGGGCAGCACCACGGTGCAACGTTTCTAGTAAAGTAATAAGTTAGGGTGATGTGAAGGGATAGGCGACTCTGATTTTTGCGGATTACTTTTTCCACCTGCACTAGTAATTTTGTTAACTATGGATGTGCTCTTGATTCAAAGTTTAATATTGAATGCATCAGGTGATTCATTGTCATCCCCTCTTAGTACTATTTTTACAGTGGCCCATTCTTAGGATAACTTTTACACGAATCCTCCTAATAAAGTCTTGAACGCTACGCCACCTGCGGTTAATAAAAATTCAACACCGGTCATTATAGAATAAAAAAATTGATAGAACTATAACATACCAGCCCTCGAAATAATTCAATACGATCTACATATGTTTAACATACTACTATGGAACTTGCAATCATGCAACAAAATTTATGTTTAATTTTGCAGGTTAATATTATAAAATAGGTACTGTATCTGTAATACTACGGTTTACTTCTGTTACTACTGTATATATAGTACTGTATAATACTATCACTCTACTCTACAATTTTGATACATAAATTTGTAGGGATGAGCTTACACTTGATGCCTTACTTCATACTTCGAACCTTCTATAATGCCGCAGTTTTTGCACAAGTGCCTTGTGGCACAGAAAGTATAACTGAATCATTCATCAATATAAATGAAATATTTCGAGGAAGTTTACAACAAATTTCAGATAAATTAATCATATTTAAGTGTGAGCACAGTGGGCTTTAAATTTAGAAAATAAAATAGTTAGCAGAAAATACATTGGAAAATTTCTTTGATATAACACCCTCTGTTTTCAATTGACAAACCAAAGTGACAAAAAGTATTCCCAAACCAGACATAATTTATCAGACAAAACAATATTCTCAGAAGCCATGTGGAATCGAAGACTATATAGTAAAGTTTAAAGCCAAGAAACCGAATGGAGATAACATTTTTTGTAAACATGCCACAAAATATTCTAAAAAATCAAGAGACCCACAAATAGGTTACGAGATGGAGCATACATCAAACACTCCGCTGGCAATAATTTGGTAGAAATTTAAGACTTGGTTCGTCCGAAGTACGCCATGAACGAAAGAATATCTAACGATTTCTGTGAAATCAATGTTGAGCATCCGAATGCGAGCAAAGCAATAAATAAACGTTGACCAAATGCAAGATTATCTCAAAGATAGCCTTCGCTGGAAGGCGTATCTTTGAGCTGGAAGGCGTAACGCATGCATTCAAGAAAAATCCCGTAAATTATAACGGAACAACTAAAAGTCTTGCAAACTCAGTGCTTTCCTACGGCGTAAATATTGGAGCTTTGTACAAACTGCGTGTGTCTTCCTCTTGAACGAACAACTTAAAGGAATAAGATTGAGAGGGTCATTCGATAAGCATCGCAGATCAAGGTGACCTCAACTTGCTTTTTTAGTACGTGCAGAGTCGTAATTTGGAGTTGGCCCGCAGGCAGCCTAATGTACCAGCTAGATGAATGCCATAATATGCAATACCATGCAGATAATGAGCAGAGAAGTAGAAATTAACACGATGATTTAACAGCTAAACACTGGACAAGCCTGAATGAATCATCTATGTGGGCATTATCCATCACGGACGAGTCTCTAACGAGCCTTAACTTCTATTCTTACAAGTCTTGGCTGAATAATGATTGCACCAAACATCTTCAGGCACCCGATCGATGCATGTAAATTGGACTGACCAGTAAGTAAGGCCAGTAA
This sequence comes from Hyalella azteca, assembly GCF_000764305.2. NCBI lineage: Eukaryota > Metazoa > Arthropoda > Malacostraca > Amphipoda > Hyalellidae > Hyalella > Hyalella azteca. The sequence continues at coordinate 280,380 of NW_025940784.1, forward strand.
GAAGAGCGCTAAAAAACATTAAGACCGAGAAAGAGTCGGGTTGAGTGAACCACCACGTATACACACGTCCTCACAACCTGGTTGAATTAATTGAGAAATCGAGGACTTTTACCGAACGTCCATGACACTCAAAACTGACAATACTGATATGAAAGAAGCATGGAATGAACTGGCCAATTACAGACATTTTTTATTACCAATCCTAGAGACTTTAAAAAAAATTGATCTTTGTGAAGTTGCCGAACCGAAAAGTCCAAGCAGAACACTATTGCCTCGAGCTAAAGCTCAACGTAGTTGTCATGGTTCCGCTGGATTTCCGCTTAGCTCTTTTTGAGTGTTTGAACCGTCGGATTCACCAATAAATTATCAGATTCAAGGCGGGAAATTTCTCAACCATCCAACTAGTTACTAATTAATTTGAAATCACCTCAATGAAAAGAAATATTATCAATAAATCAAATAATAAATAATCCAATGACAATAATTCAGTTTAAAATAAACAAAATAAAGGGGGAATGCAAAACAGCAACGATAGCATAGAGTAACTACAGTCTCAAACATTGATGCATCTGAACAATTACCATTAAAAAATACCATTAAACAATTATTAAGGTAGCAGTTGGAACGTCTGTTATCAGCCTTCATCCTCGTATTAAAATTCACTATCACAAACTGTTGACCTATATACACGAGCTATCTAATTGTTCAACAAATGAGCAAAGCACAGCAAAATTTATAAAACGAGACAGCAAAATGTTTTATGGACAGGGCTTCAAATGCCTTTATCAAATAACTTCTTTACATGTATAACCTTTGAATACTTCAATTAATAGTTTCAATGCAACTAAAGCAGAATTAGTCAATTGCTTTTGAGCAATGCGCTCGTATTTATATTAGCAAAAAAATCTTAGTTTATACAGGGTGTTTCAGAATTAAGTAACCCTTTTAATTTGTTAATAAATAAAAAACTAAGAACGTTATGAAGTTGAAACTTGTTTTATTTAAAAGAAGAACATTTTCATGGTAATATTGTATCATAGTTACGTCATTATCCTGTATAGTTGCTAAATTTGTGTTTAATTATCAAGCCTTAAATTTTCATCATGATTCGCTACAGCAAAGAAGAAAGAACAAAAATTATCGCTAGTCAATAACGATGTCAATAACAGAAGTTCAACGTGATTACAGGATCCATTTCAAAACAAGGATCCTTCAAAAAACACATTTAAATATCTTTATCGAAAATTTGCGGATATCAAAAATTTGCACTCTCGTCAGAAACACTAATAAAGGTTATGAAAGCAACGAAGAGAAGAGCCCTATTTTGTCAAAACAATTGTGGTGGGCATTTAAAAGATATATTTAAAAACTAGGATACAATATTACCATGAAAATGTTCTTCTTTTAAATAAAACAAGTTTCAACTTCATAACGTTCTTAGTTTTTTATTTATTACCAAATTAAAAGGGTTACTTAATTCTGAAACACCCTGTACATGCGATTCACAGAAACTTCCTGATTTGAAAGTTCACTTCAAAAAGAACTGGTAAAGATATCATTACAATATAAATTTTATTGAAAAAAGTTGCTGTTGGCGTATGTTGTTCTTCAAATGAGGTAGAGTTCTTGGACAGTCATTGTAAACAATTGATTCCAGATAACTTGCCCTATATGTGTTCACTCACGTAACAATCGATTTCCGACCTGAATCGATCGATTTCTGGAATCCGACATGATAGACGATTGTGGAACCGATTCCGGCTTCATAATTTCAAGACGAACGAAAAGTTCCGTTCATTATTCGAAAATATGTAATTCATACGGAATGCTTATTGAGTAGTTATAATAAAATGGTCATTAAAAAGCACCCTGAACAGCAAACGCACGCGGCTCACTTGTCCAATGCACAGTGTCAAGTGACTAGGCGGGACACACAACTTCATGACCATGTTTTTCATATGAAATATTCGCTGTCCTTTTCCTACATCATCTGGTTGCTTGGCGCGAAATACAAAACAGGAACTTTCCGTGAATCACTATAATGTACGGGGTACTTCTCAGCAACAGGAATTCGACTGAAGCTTTTAGCTCGTTTATCCTATATATACATAGTCTATCTGTGAGCAAACGAATGTTTGTGTTAACAGGTGCGACAAGCTGCGAATTTGTTCAAAATTTGTCTAAGAGTTTGTCAAACATGAAAACGCCCAAGAAAATACTCAGGCTCAATCCTTCTAGAGTACATGCATGAATTTAGTTCACTCCATCATTGTAAATTGAAACTGAGTACAGCGATCGGAATCATAGCTGGTAAGCTGGATGTTCGCTTAGTATTGCTTTTAAAAATACGTTCAATAGTGAGTTGCAACTTTTATTCCTGAGCGATTCGCATCGATAATTTGAAATTAAAGTTTATTCTTTTTGAAAACCTATGTTTTCAGCCAGTGAGAAGTTACAAACACGCTTATTCTAGTTGGATGCGAATTGTTGCATCATCATTTCTCTAGAAGATAGATACCTCTCACATCTTTGCTCCCATCGAGTGCAGCGTTTCGTGGAGGGAGACAAACAGCCTCATCAGGAGATAGAATACCTTTCGGACACTTGCGTGCAATGCTGCACATGCCAAGTTTTCTACAGTCTAGTAGTGCGCATAGAAAAAATGCATTAATTCAGTTCTTGACTACGATGCATTCCGAATGGAAGAATGCATTCAGTTCAGTTCATTCAAGAACTGAATGCATTTAGTTCTTAACAACGTTATCGCTCAACAGCACGCGTGCACAAGAATCTAGTTAATTGTAATTTCCGCAGAATACCGGCTAAAAGTATGAGGAGAATCATGCATCTCCGCTTGATTTAAGCAGGCGTTGAGGACGTTCGATAGTAACATATTCCAATCCTCAAGTATATACTCAATGCAAAGTTTCTTTATTATTCAGAAAATTTCGTGTAATCAAAAAACTATCCGACCAACACACGACAACGTACGTTCACCGATTACTTTTCCGTTTATAAAGCTACTTAGATCTAATCAGTTTTCCTTTGATTCGATCAGAGCGTGTATAATACACTGATTTCGTTAGATTTATCTTTCATCCACCTTTTTTTTGTTCAAATTGTGATTGCAGATTTTTCGTATCCGTTTAATCATGCAATAATGGCATTCAAGCTCAACCCACACTATTATAAAGTTTTAGCTAGTTTGTAAACTCCATACGAACTAAAACGAGAAATATTCAACTGTATCGCGTCATTTTCTTTACACGATATCGTCCCATTACATTCTACTCAGTTAGAGGCATTATGTCCATGAGCGCACACATAGAAACGATATTTGTTTCAGGCAAATGCGATTCAAGTCCGATAAGGAATAAATTGTGCGTATATTGAAAAAATAATTTCACACAATTGGGCAGTTGAGATCTTGCATCCTAGAATTTAAGCGCCCGCTGTCGGTATTAACAGCTCAATAGAGTAATTAAGTATGAAAGTTAACAATAGATTTGTGGTGATGATGATAGGAAAATTTCTTCGTGCTACGTTATTTTCCGAAATTAATAAAGGTTCTCAGCAACATCGTATAATTTCAAGGTTAATAACGTCGCAGCTAGCATCGCTTGCCCACTGATGGGCTACGGACATCTGCGGAAACAGTGTCTAGGGTGAAAGTCTACATCAGAAAATATGCCTCCCTGAAAGATGCATCTTGTTGGCGCAGGAGCAATTTTACACTTTGCATCAATAAAAAATATACCTAAAACGGTAGGCTGACAGGACATTAGAGCATGGAAACAATTTTTTTAGGCAGTTAAAAATTCAACCTCGTTGGTGAACAGTCAGAAAGTCGTTCCCATCAAAGGTTGAGAATGAACAGGAAGTCATTCATGCCACGGTTAAGTGTGAACATGTTTTCGGGTGCTGCTCATCATATGCGTGTCAGCGAGTTACCGCCATTAATTGTGGTGCGGTGATGGATTATGGTGCAGCCTCTGCACGCTTTCCCGAACACGAGTCTCGGGCAGAACACTCACGTAGATGAACAGCCTCAGATATTACTCGTAAACCTTCAGGTATGTATGGCAATTCGAACAGCACCGACTAATTCTGAATGTACCTAATATATATTCCGAATATATTTGAATCCAAGCTCGTATGCAGGTGAACTAGCAAAAAAAAATCCTAGACAAATATGTATTGAGACACATATGAAATTTAATTTAAAATCAAGTCTCCAGGTTAAAAAAATTCGCATCGCCACAATTAGCATCGTGACCCAAAATTGATAATTACCAAAACGTAATTCTCTATTTTCATGCAAATTTCACAGATACATTTGATAGTGCTCAAATGTATTATGTTAACGAAATGTAGAGACGTATTTTATAAATTTTAAACAATCTTTGAATGCACTTCGTCAAATTTACCTACAAAAAATATAATGCTCAACATATGAAGACCATCCTTCGGTGGATTTTAATCTCCTGACTCTGCTTCGATTTCACTGTTTTTTGCACACACTTGCTAATCCAGAAGAATTTCATCGTGAAAATATTAATGTTATTCAATACTCATTTCCGAAGAAAAAAAAGTTATAGTCGCGATGCAACCGTACGCTGTCAATCCGGGTATTTGCAATGGCAGTTGACAGAGGATGTTTAACCACCGCCACTACCGCATTTTGTACACGACGTGCGGTCACGCTTAAGATTTGTCAGGCGCAAATCAGTGATGACAAATTGTCTGTCATCCCATGCCCAAAATAGCATGACAAACAGCGCGTCGGATTTACAGTTAGTTAAGGACCTACACTCAACTTTAGAATACAAAGAGAAGACGCAGCACTCGAAAAGACCAGGCAAATGGAAAACTCATCTTCTCCAAATCCCGAAATTTTAATAAACAAATAATCTATTTTAAAAATCGATAATTTTTTAACGTGGATAATGAATGCCATTAAAGAATAAGAATGGGATTTTGTTTAATAATTTTCAACCCCATTTCACGCAGTAATCGTTAGTATTCTAGTCCTTGACTCTACATTGACATTCAAGAAGGATGAAAGTAATGGTGAACTGCTAACTTGTGACTCGCATTATGAATTAAAGTTATATAATCTGCTCCAATTTTAACGTTATCACCAAAAACCACAGGATATCAATTTTCAGCGAAGCATACAAACAATTCCCTCTAAAAATTGCCCTTCGCAACCACAAAATTAGTGGTAGACCTCATTAGGGAAACATTCAAACGTTGCTGGTTATTGTATATTGCAAAGAATCTAGCATATGAAACTCACGGATTTATCAGATGTATACAACACAGCTTAGGTCCACAGGAAGTCTTCTCAGATACACATGATGATCAAATAAAGTCTGGACAACAAATACAGCTGTACTAGCAACTTAGCAAGTGTCAATCTTTAGATGAATTAACACTAATAAATTGTTCGTGGCACACAAAACTGTACTAGCAAGTGTTAATCTTTTGATGAATAACACCAATAAATTGTTCGTGCATGGCACACAATACCGGCACTGAACAAACTGGTCAATACCCAAATAAAAATTGAGAGTGGAGCACCTATGTTTTTATGGTGGCTATCGGCGGACCCCATAGGTGGAGCTTATATGATTTATACAGTGAATTAAGGGTGGCGTGCACCACCTATCCCACACCTATAACCTGCCAATGGCCACCACACCCGTAAAGCTTTTCGTACATCAATAACTACCCATTGGCACCGGTGGCGCATCAATGAGCCACCAGTGGCCACCTTTAAAATGAATTCAATAAAAAATTTTCCTTTAGTTTCAAATTCGATGCTTCTGCATTTACTGATATTGCATCACCCAATCACCATTCTAAGTCCTTAGTTTCAAATCCGATGCTTCTGCATTTACTGATATTGCATCACCCAATCACCATTCTAAGTGCTACGTATGCAAATCTACCATGGCAGTACAAGTAACAATGTCAGACATGTAGCAGGAACATATAATCAGAGTACCATACACATACCTCGTGAGAAATCGACTTGAAGAAGTCCCTGCCTGCAGGATTCGAACTCCGGTCTCCCACACGCAAAGCAGAGCCTCTACGTTGCGCCATCGGAGAGGCCATGGCAGTCGAGTAATTTTAAAAAATTTAACTGAAGTATTGCAAATATTAATTTCATCAAATGAGCAAAGTTAATGCTACCACCGTGATGATTAGATGGCTTCATCACCAATTTTATTTGAACATGCTACTACATTCGAGTAAACACCCGCTGAAAGAAACTTCATTAATCCGTAACGAACGATGGTTCAGCTCAGAGTAAAGGCTACGGGAAAATGCTTAATAAGTATCGAAGTTCATAATATCAACATTACACCAATTTTGACAGCGGCTTAATTCGGTATATTTTCACCAAGAATTTTTCTGACGTGAAGTAAGGAATTGATATTACACGATTATTTGAAATATCAGACGTGAACTACCTGCACCACTTCTAGTCACAATTTTTCTATAGCTTAATCTTTAGTCTAAAGAATTTTAGTCTTTAATCTAAAATCTAAAGAATTATCTGACTGTATATTAAATTTCACAATCGATGTCAGGATGGATAACCGAATTTTTACTCAAAGCACACAAAACGAAGTCATGGTTTCGTCTTGATCTCGAATGACCCGCAATCCAATAACACCTTTCTACGTTGGATAAATTACTATGGCAAATATCTTCGTGCATTGTGTAGGCAGACGGTTTTCGGTGGCCTAAAAGAGATTTGCCTGCAATGTGCTATTGATTATTCAGACCTTACAAATCAGCGATGATTCATAGATGACTGCCACCTTTACTCGCCACCCTCTCGATTTATTGATGTTTTATTGTCGATTTTTGGCAAATCTGGCCACTCACCGTTACGCCACCTATAAACTACTATCGCCACCTATAATCATCGGTGCACCACCCTTAATTTTTATTTGGGTACAGATGTTCAGCTCATGGAAGAAACGCTTAATCTTAATCAGTGCAGAAGTTCAGCTAACAAAAATATGTATGCACTGGAAACCCTGATGAATGCAGATGCTCAGCTCACGAAAAGTTGCACTGCAAAGCCTTATCAATGCAGACGTTCAACTCAACGCCTCACAAAATATCCTGATCAATGCTGACGTTTATCTCATAAAAGCTGCTCTTATTACATTGGTCAACGCAGACGTTCAGTTGACTCTAATTGGATTGTGTTGAACGATGCGCAAGTGACGCAGCACTTGTATGAGCAAAACCATCTTTTACTAACAGTGTATATTCACGCAGTTTATTCGCAATACGTACCGTCGTTTAGAATTCATTTTTTTCTGTACATTGTGTGTGGTATCAGCTATGTTTAACCTTCCGTGTGCATGCAGAAAATGATAAGGAGCTCCTAATTTGAATAATTTCTTTCATAAAAGAAAACAATTTTGAACATGGCTCAGCACAACAATTTGAAACAAGAGACGCTGAGCTGTAGGCACAATGAAAGTCCTTGAGTTGTTGGATGACAGATGTGCTATTGTGGCAGTTCACACATGAGCTGCCACCTGCAGCCGTCCATTCTTTGATTAATTACAAGTTTGATTAATTACATTCTTTGATTAATTAAAAAGTTAAATTCGGGAATGAATTATTGAATACTAAACGAAGGAACGTGAAATAATTTTTATTCTAAAAAGTTTTAACGATGCCCAATAAAATATTAATTGAATGTTATAAAACCATCTCAATTATGCTTTGGAAGTGTTGCGAGAATGTTTTAAGATCAGAGTCGATTTTGACTTGTTCAAGAGCTAACGGAACACAAGGCCGAATGGCGTCAAGATAATGAATTTCTAGAAATAGTATCGTAGAGACTATACGATTAATTCGTAAAGTTTTCCCGGTACAAGGTCTTTGCGCTAAACAAAAAAGTACGATAAGGGCCACATACGTCACAGTGCCATGCTGCTAATAGAAGTACAGCCGATCTAGCAAGACGACTAGACTAGTTTAATCAAAGAGGTTCTTCACAGCTCCGCACAAGCGTTAGCTTAAGGATGCATGACGTCAAGGTGACGTCACAGGAGGGCTCTCAGCAGCAATAAGTAACTGGCCTCAGCCAGTACAGAAGATCCTCGCAATATCAAGCTCTTCCTTATAAAGCTCTATTGTCCACACACAACTCTTGACACAATAATCGTAACCTCGTTTAATTCAACCAAATACAACAACACACTATGATCTCTATTGCAAGTGAGATGCTAGACATTGCAATCGCCCTAGATGCAGCAGCTCAGTTCGCCAGTGTATAGAGAGATACGAACAATTCCTCCTATATGCCAACAGATAGGAGAGCAAGGCAGCAGGGTTGTGATGCTCTCAAGAAAGATCATTAAGTTAATGATCTTAGGGGAAATAACAAGATTCCATGATACCGAGCTGTAATCATGTCTCCAAAATATTCACGATTTAACTAAAATTTGACGTATTTTATCATATATTTGTAAGATTACATTTGTTTAATCGTGTGTTTGGAGCCTGAGTTGTACATATAATTAAGGATTACTCGAGCGCGTATCAAAATACAAGTACATTTCGGTAAGGATATATAGCAGGTTAGGAAATTTTATTTGAATTGAAGGAATATAATGAGCCATTTGATTTGATTTTTAAGAAGATTTTAAATTTCTTAGTCGCAAAACTGAATTTATACAATATAAACTATTTTTCACATTTACAAACGAAAGTAAAGTGGGAGTTCAATGTTGAATATCATTTCGAGCTCGTCTTTTCTCAACAACCGTTCTTTTAGTCTGGAAATTGAGTGGATTCTGGACAAAAATATTTTAAATACATGGATTACAGTAGCTGGTATAAAGAATTTTTTCCTCATGACTAGACATTCAACTGTACTTCTTATTTATTTATTTATTGACGAACATTTTTTTCTGGGATTTTCTATTCTCTATGCATATAATAAACATTATTAAAAAGTTTTGCAAATATTTTCCATAAATTTATAACACATTTCGTAATTTACTGTGCATTTCTTGAGGGTTTTCCGGAGTTGTTTTCATGACCTTACTAAAAATACGTCGAACATACTCCTTAAAATTTTCATACAATCCCATGCATATTTTAAAACGGTGTTTAATATATACACTTCCATTTATGTATATTTCTACGCTAATTTTTTCATTCCCCTTATATCATAATTATCGAACCATGCATCATACGTCGGTCCAAATTAAATTATTATCATACAATTAACATTTCATTTGATTCTTGATTCGGTACAATTTACTATTTATTCGAAAGAAACTGTTCAAATTTAGATTTAAATCGCAGAACGTATTAGTTTTTAGGGATTTGGTCATTATTAATAGGACTTATATAGTTACGAATACATTTCATTAAAAAATAAATAATGAAACTCGACGTACGCACTCGTATAATATTGAATGTAATTTTAAGGCGGTTCAGGGATTATCTTTCCCGGCAGGATGGTCTGACAGTTTGTAATACTGTTATGCAATACTGTAGTAACAGTTGTAATACGAGTATACTATTTGGTATTACCTACGGTTAACGTAACGTATGGTTGCCTAACAATTTGTATCAAAATTAATACAAATCATGTTTTACATATTACATAAAGGTCATTATTATTCACAAACAAGTCACAAGAACGCGTAAATGATAATTTCTCAACAAAGAACAGTGCGGAAAATTTAGTTTTGGAAAAAATACGCCGACAGATTTATTAATCCACTGAATTACTCGATCATAAGATTAAACGAATTACGAGTTAAATACTTTCCATTAATATTCAGTTTGATCAATAATAAGCAATGAAGTAAGTAAATGAAATAATAATCAAGATTTGTTGATGAAGATGAAAATTAAGTAATTATCTACGTTATGACCCTAGCACGGCAGATGTGAGAGGAATCTGACCGTTGCTATAGGCATTCGCAGTACAATTGGCGTGGCAATAGTTTATCTCTCGGAATATTTAGCAGGCTGGTACCGCAACTGAGCTTTTGTATCTCAAGATGAAATTCTTTGTCGAGATTAATAGACGAGTTTATTCGATTAAATATGTGGAATAAACAAATCAGTTGACGAGAGTCGACTACCGTTATGTCGTAATAAAACAGCGCGATGAACATCACGCTACTACGTACGCATAATAATTCAATGTTGCGTACACGTTTGTCGCGGCACAACAAACCCAGCGCTGCTGCGGAGATAAGGAATACCAGCGAATAATTGTAAGCGTTTAGGGGGAAACCGTTCCTAGAGCATATGGCATGCGACTAAAGGCCGTCAGACACACTTCATAGGGATTTACCCCAACGGCGTTCAGCCGAACAGATACGGATACATTAGATCAACCGGGTATGAATTCGTTATAATTTAAACACGCTGAAATCGAACGATCTAATTATTCCATGCGCTTGAAACATATATCAACAGCGCTATACAGAAATGAAGATTCAAGGCAGAAGGAAACAAATCGATCAAATGTTCAAACAAGAGGGAACGAGAATCATAGAGGAACGCAGCAGCCACGGTGAAAACTCAACGTAATTTTAACTACTTCAACGTTAAAACTCACGTAGTACGTACCACAACAATATTCCCATTTCTCACAAGGAGAACGTTTCGATACATGTACTTGTCACTGAATGAATCTCCGCTGTTAACAAATTATTCAATGAAATAAATCCTTTGATTGATAGTACACGGGTTCAAATATTTTAAGTATGTCAGCATAATGTAACACATATTAAACGCTGGGTACAGGCAAAGAACATCACAAATCCTATCCCTTGACAGGGCCCGCTACCGATGTAGGGTAGAGCCCCAGCTGCGGCCTTCATCTGCGTCATCTCACTAACACAGCTGAGCGTCATCGTATGTACAGCTGTGTTGCTCGTATCACTGCTACGAAATTGGAATGCGAGTGTTCCTCATCTCACGGAATCCTATAAGCCTTAGGCCACATCTGCACTGTCATTAAATAGAACTCGGTCAGCAAAATAGAGGGCGAATGCGCAATGCTCCATTAAAAACACTTGTGCGAGCCAACACCACTGGATTCTTATGTGTCATGAAATGACAGTTTGTCTCATATACAGTTCGACGAACGAAGAGAGAAGCTTCGAAAATGTGTTCAAACAACTTATTGTATAAAATTTCTACAGCCTCTACTTTTTAGATGAATTGAAAAAGAAATGCCTGCTGTTTGTATATTTAAAGGAAATAAATTTTAAAATAAATAAAATTCGCTTTTATTGTAAGTGGCAAAAATGCAAAGCCAATTTGACCGACAAACGGACTGTAAGATTTCGAAGCAATAGGAAAGCCGAAATTTTTTTCAATCGAAAATCCTGGTATCGCAAGATATGTTCAAGAATTAGCCCCTGAAGGATCTGCTATGTATGTACTAGCGTCTAGCTGCGATTGACATAGTTCAACACCTCGTGACTAACAACACTTCAGTTATGCATCAATTTTACAGTTTTCTAATTTTCACGAATGAGACCATAGAAAACGTATTTTCACCAGCAACTGTGACTTTATAATCTCGTTCTTCAGTGCTATATTCTGCTGACCGGCAGAGAGTAAGCAGGCACGCCTGCATAAATTGAGAATTGTATTTTATTGTAACGAAAAATTCCCATTACCATCCTAATGATTAGCACCTCATTATCAAGACTACAATAACACTCTTTGTCAAATCAATTAAACATAGCTGGGCTCAACGTACGCATATAGCCTCACTCGAAACGACGATTACAATTTACAAACTCCTGAGTCCAGATCAAGCTTTCGATGCAAAAATTTATCCAATACATGTGATATTTTACTCGAATACTCAAACCTATATTCACGAAGCAAGCGTTGCTTCGATCAATTTAAGTGCAAGAAAAATAGAAATTGTAATTTCCTACCCCAATCAACACATTAAATCAAGTCTTTTGATGTCAGTCGGTTTTATAAGTCATGAAACTTAACAGAAAGTATAGCAATGTTTTTTCATATGTACTCATGGCATCTGCAACAAGATGACTTTAAAAATAACATCGTAAGCACAATCAATACTATTGTCTTACCTTCTTTGGTCTGGGCGGCTGCGTGAGGCCAAGAAGGCAGTCATCACAAGGACAGCCCGATGTGTCGGACGCAAGGCTGGACGTTAGGGACGACGCAAAGGACGAAGCGCTGTCCAGACTCTCAGACCTGACGAGGTTACGCCAACCGCCCTTCTTGGCTGCGAGCACAGCCTCCAGCAGCGAGTCTCGCCGTACGAGAGGGTCGGGACTGTAGCCTGTCTCGCCCGAAGTGCGCCGGCTCACCGTCTCTTTTATGCCAAAGACAGAGTCAAGTCGTCGACCGATGCGGTCTCTCTGCGTGACAAGAGACGATTCGTCTATGGGTTCGGTGGCGGTATTGTTTGATGAACGTCTGCTAGGCGCCTCGGAACCCTCTTCGTCTATGCTTTGTGTTCTGCTGTAGGAGCTACGCCCGTCAACGCTGCCGATGCCACTCGACGCTCGTCGGCTTACCGACTCTCCAGGATCAACGAAACTTTCGTTATCGCCGGCATTACTAGATGCTCGCCGACTGAACGAATCAGAGTCGTCAGAAAAAATGCTTCCTATTCGTCGAATTTCTCCCGGCCAATCTTCCTCGGCCGCGGGGTCGGCAGTGAAGTCCACCTCGATATTCTCAGGGAGCAGCTTGAGGACGCTTTCGTTCAGCGCCGATGTGAACGAGGAACGCTTGGGAAGTTCTCTGACTGGAACCGATCCCCTTTCCTTCTCCCTAACCCGTTCAGAAAAGGAAATATTTTCATACTGAAAATTGTCAAAAGTTTCAGAAAGGTAAGTCGGTGTCAACTGATTGGATAACGTTGGTCTCAAGACCTTCCGTTCAATAACTTTACGAATAACTTTGTTTTCTATATCAACAGGAGCAATCAAATCACTCTTTTTTATATCAGCCATGACCGCACTGCACCGGAAAGACCGATTAATTTTCAAGCAGCGCACACTTTGGTTTTGACCAGAAGTTCGCAAACATACACCCTTGCCCAATCTCTCGGCATGCATCTTGATGACGCAGTTATCCCTGAGATCAGGCAAGGAGGTCGATTTCAGATTCTTGACTATTTTTGAGCTCGTTTGCAGAAGCTTCAAAACTTTCTCCCGATCAGAAGCGGTCTCTGCTGCACCATTACCTCCAGGATTTCCGACAGCATTACTGTAGGGCTTTTCTGGAGGCCAGTGCTCCAAGATTGTCTGATCGACTGGAGGCACCAGTAAAAATTTTGAACCAGTCATGGACGATGGAGAATCACCCATGTTTTAAAAATAATTAAAAGAGTTCACTGAATTACGATGCACAAATAGATAAACATTATTTGTTCTATGGCGAAATTTCAACAATATCAGACAAAACGTTTCACCGTTTGATCACAGACTAATGTTCGAGGGCAGAATAAGAAATCAAAATTTCACGGTTTGGTGGTTTTACAAGTATAATGAAAAAGGCATTTCATTTAGTGCAGCGTGTTTGCAAGTGGTCACCGAAAATTTGATAAACTACGAGTGTGAGGAAATGTAAACCCACATTGAATTTAATTTCAAAATTATATGCCCCCTACTAGACCCTGGAAAATGAACAAAAATAATTATGGTTAGTTTGATTACGACTATTAAAAATCGAAGAATAAGGAGTGTGCGGAATCGATCAAGTTACGTGTGAATCTTCAAAAATAGAAGTAGCTCGCGACCAAATTAATACATATTTGCAATTTCTAAAGTAAAATATGTGCTGAGCCATCGACTATCTCAAGACTTGATCCTGTTTTGCTGAATTCACAGAAACTTACGTGTTTAAATTATGGAAATAATATCATAACCCTTCTAGTTTTAATAACAAAGAATGAATACAAAATGCCAAGTTGTTCAAAATGAGCGGAAGATTTTAGTGCTAAATGCGACCAACATGGTATAATCACAAACTAAAAAACCACTGCTTTCAAACATAATAGGTTCAGATCCTATATAGCAGACAAACAGAGCGTTTCATTCTCGCTGGTATCACAGAAGGCAGATAACAAGTTGCTCAAGCAATAAAAAAAGCAGGCTAATAGCAGTTAGGAGTGCTTTTAAAAAGGAGCAAAATGCTAGCAAACAAAAACGAGTTCCTGGCGTCCAATAACGCAAGTTAAAATACAGTTGGTTTGAATGATATATCAATTCTAACGATCGAATCGTCTGCGCCAACGAGGCAAATTATTAGTGGAATTTGGAAAAAAAATTATAAACCAAGTTCAAGATAACAATTGTTTTGAAAAGCAATAAAAAATAATATCAATGCATCATTTTTTCTATAAAATTGAAAAAACACTAATAACGACGCTAAAAATATAGTACCGCGGTATTGGCTAAAAAAACGAAGACTTGTGCATAACAAACGAACTAACAAACGCTAGTCAAACAACCAGCCATGCGACGTCTCAATTATCCAACAGTGTCCGGTATTCAGAGCCTCGGCGTGTCAAAGACTACTCGCACATTATCCATGCTATCCAATTATCAGCAGCTTTGGTTCAGCAACGATTTAAACGATATTATTATTAAGTGTTCCAGACATTTTCCGACTAGATAAGAAGCTAGCCCATAAGGGATGTGAATAGAAACAATTTTTGTCATCGTTAATAGCTTTTGATCTTTAAAAAAAGATAGATTCTAGTGCAAATATCATAATGAAGGAGAAATCGAAACAATAAAAGGCTGCAATAGTCACGGAGGTTTCTCCTTATGCCAAGACGAGGATGCCGCAGGACACGACGATGAGGAATGATTTTCCATCATTGGCGCACTGGCATGACAGGTCGCTCGTCTCGCACCCTGACATCAGCGGACGCTAATGATTTCGCAGCAGCTCTAGTCACACTCCGAATATCTCTTATTAACTTGGCAAAATAAAATGAAATGCATTCGCTACACAAAGAAACATCACGAGCAGAGAAATGGTCCGTGATTATATGAAGCTTTCCACCTTCGTTTTGAGGAGACCGCGAGTTTAGTTATTTTTAAGGATTTTGCGATAGAGCAAAAAATTTGGTTAAAGTTGCAGACGTCAAATACACGCAAAAAAGTGCGAAAAATAAAAAAATTAACTGTAAAAAAAGTGCCTTATACAGAAACAAGACATAGAAACAGAGAGAGACTGTGATAAATATTCGACCAAATCCACTTCCAAATGTAAAAATTGCGAGTTAAAATTTTATGAAACAAAATAATTTGATTACTTTTCAGGCAAGTAAATCGGTGGCACAAATCATCAGCAGTAAACGCACAAAATTAGCAATGAAATCATTTCAAACGCTCAAATAAGAATTTGATGATAGTTTCAGGCACTCATGGAAGAAAACCTTTTGTCATTTACTAGAAAAATCAATCGAGGACTTCACGGAATATGAAATTAGAACAGTCAAGTTTCAATATGCAAAATATCGTTAGATTTAATTCAAATTGGACACATTTTCGTGCTTACATTTTTACTGCTATAATACCTTACATCGCCCGTTGAATTGCTAAAGTGACAATCCAAACATTGTATATAACCATATACAGAAATTTACTGATTTACTACTGAATTTACGGATTGAATTTACTGAAAGAAATAAATCAGATAAGTTTCGCAGAGATACATAATTTTTCAGCAGTATTTCAAGCTTTCTTCAGAAACTCAAGGGCTTCGTTCAATTTCGCTGTTAAGAGTTTCAGAGTTAAACGCCACCTTGAATACCTCGTCTGAAACTCAAGCTTCAACTCTGATATTTATGAGGCGGCAGCCACGTTCAAGCGGTATTTTATGAACGAATGAGAACTCCAGAAATGAGCCCCTAGTAGTCAGTAAGAAGTGAGTCAAGAAACATGAAAGAATTACATCTCTTCTTCGAGCAGTCTGAAAATTTGGCCCAAAGTGGAGGTTTCTAAAAATTGGCTACACGTAAATTCTTTTAATACAGTCAAGGATAAGATGTACATAGATATTTCACAGCCAACAATACTTGAAATTTATATGATTATACTGGGTTTGTTCAGTGATTCGATGAACTGTGGTATTAGTAAGTGCATTCATTACTCCATAAAGTGTAAACTACCATGACTACTTTATTGTGAGTAGTTATTTACACACCACTCTGAGGGCACACCACTTGAGTACACATCACACTGTGTGCACAACCATAGGTGTGTATATACACCACTCACAGTATGCCACGTTGTGTACACCTTTGTGGGTACAATAGTGTTTTTGTGAGTAAGAATGGTAATGAATCAAAATTAATCATCAAAGATGAGATCATTGAAATATACAGATGTAGATAGGATTTTAAAATAAAACTGTCACTAATTGATTGAACGTGACCTAATGGGGGTTTGCGAGTAGAAAAAGTTAACTTCTGAAAAGAACGAACTCTAAACGCAGGTGTAATAACAATCAATATAAGCTTAGATTTGCATATCTGTGATAAAAAGTTTCGATTTTAGCTAGCTATGCCTGAATTATTAACGTATAATCCACAGGTTCACTAATTCAATTTGCAAAGTAATTATCTGAAGACAGAAGCATTAACAATACGAGATACTAGTGCGAAACCATGCAGGAAAAAAATTCCCGAATTCTCAAGTCCAGCAAGTTGATAGAGACTATACAAAGTTGTGTCCTTCAAATACCTTAAGTTATGCGCGCTATTTAGAGTTTGGCCTTCGAAAAGTAGAGACAGTCATGGAGGCCACGTCCACAATGATCTAAGAAGTCTCGGTAAAAAATGCTCTCTGCCGCACTGCATGAATGCAAGATTAAATCATGCAAGAAAAGAGCGAAGATGAGATGAGACTGACGATCCTTTGAGCTAAAGCTCTGCGTGTAATAATATGAGCTCCAAAAGTTGCTATGTTTGCGTACGCTTGGACTTGATGAAATAAAATTTTATTTATATTCAAGTTATCAAGTTCTTTTTTACGCAACCTGGCACTGATGAGATTATAGGGCGAAAATTCATGCTTTGTGACAATTATGGCTAAAGCAAAGACCGCAGCTATCAGCCATGCATGTGAAGTAACTCGTCAATGAACTTAATCCCATAAAGTGCAGGTTGTTTAATGATACACGACCCAGCCGAGACTAAGGTCATGTGAGCTGGCCTTTAAATATGACGATTTAAATGGCATTTGGTTTTGTATTGCCGTCCTCCAAGTTATGTTACATTTATTAGACAGTGGAGATTTTTACTGAAGCCTGGTTTTTCTCCTACCCGTTCTAAAATTCACTGCATTGGCAAAGAATTTTAAATTGATGAATGAGAATTAAAGACCAATAAAACAGGAGTCGACCGTGTGATATGAGCAGAAAGATTAGGGCAGTGAGTTGCTGGTTCGGTCCTCAGCAAGCAGTTAAAACTAGATATTGCTAGGTGGCCAGGTGATTCGAAACACAGATAGCGGAAAAAAATCGGCGATATCTACAATCAGGGCGGTGACCGACTGGATATGGCCTTACTATTCAGCGCTGACACTATAATATTATGGCACATATTATATTTTTGTGAGACCGCGAAGAAAATGAGGAGTTCAAAATCAATAGATGATATACTTTTCAAAAAAATCGTCCATAAATATAACTAACTTAATTACCGAGTAACATGTTACCTTGCAGTATACATACACAACTTCGATATTTGAACCAATTCATTTAAATAGAAGGAACCATCTTCCTTCCAATTCAGAAATATGAAAATACGAGGATAAATGATTTTAGGGCAAATATGAGAACAAATAATTTTCTTTCATGCAGAGCCTAATTCAACAGTTCTCGCTATGACGCAGCTTATCACCCATTAGAATAATATTTCAGGAATATTTTTCAGGAAAACACCAATATTATTCTGTTAAAGGTACGTTAAGATCACAAAAAATTAATGCGTGCTTATAGTTATTGACCTGGCTGAAAGGAGCACCGGTTTACCTCCTAGCTGATCTTAGGCATTTAATTGAGAAACAAGTCACTTGGAAGCTACTCTTCGATCGTTGCAATGCTAAAAATGAAAATTTTTTGAATTTTTTACTTCTCAGCTGTTGCGACTCAATTCAAACGGAAATTTTTGCGCTTTGGAACTTTTGATTGTGAACTGGGCCCAACAGTTCACAGTTCACAACAGTTCGGTTGATTCCGGTCAACTCAACAAAACTTGTGTCCAGGCATGCGCAGTCAAATGCTAAACATGCTTGGGCTCTCACTAACCTTACCCAACCATTTCACAGTAACATGATAGTCCGTCTGGTGTAATGCGATAGTAATTCCAGGTGAACATATCTAAGCCATGTAAGAACACGGCCCACGCATGCAAAAGAACAGTTTGGGTAAGGTAATGAAGACGTCACGGAGGAGGAGGTAATAACCCTTTGTAATGCTCACGAGCCTTCAGTTGACGTCAGTTGGCCGGCCCAGTCATGAGGATAAGATGCTCGAGGAACCGAGCGGGCGCTCTGTAATCCGCAGGCGTGATCAGCGCTGATAAGGATGTGCTATTAGCGAACATTCCAACCACTGAACAGCATTGCGTGCCTATTCTACGCGGAACATATTGCAAATATATTTTATCTTAAATCTGATATATATCGCAAGGCATTCAACATTAGTAATTCGAGCCATCACAGAGGGTTAAATGCAATATCTATGAAAACTAACAGTTTTGCGCAACAAAAAGATGCCGACCGATATCGTTGGCACGAAATGAATAAATTTTCCAGATAAAGTACCCATAATAGAGCAAGGAGAGGCAATTTACTGAGAAACAATATTTCGTTGCAGTCAAGATTTACCAACAATCCATCGTAAGAGAGAATAAATCATGACAATAAGTGGGCTCGCTGTTCCATGGAAGGAGATGGAAGCCGCTGAGAAGCTCGGCACTGCACAGCCGCAATAAAATCTGGACCACAGAAAGCAGACATCGTCTACGGCACGAAGCATCTCCATCAGACACGAACTGACCGAGTTCGAGTAAAACCCAGAACGAACACAAACGTCCATAGAGGAGCATTATAGGTGGCTGCTGAGCAATAGATCAGCGGTGCGCGTATATGTTTTTGGGCGCTAAATGGCGCCTAGAGGAGCCCATGGGAGGTGGCCCTCTTTCTGCCATTTCCAGACAGTTCATAAATCATGATGCCGCTCCTTTCAACATCTCCGTAATTAATTTAATGATAGACCTGAGAGAAAACAACGAGACTCCGCAGGGATTCGAGCACGATCTCAACCTTTGCTGAATATGGCTTACGAGTTGGGATTACGTGCTCGACTAGACTTGAGAAAGCAAACTGAGAGGGGCAATAAGCTTGATTTGAAAGACAATTTCATCAGGACAAACAGAAGGCACGGAAGAAAAGAATACGAGAGCAACGAAACACGGATATCAAGAGTAAAATTAAAGCTTACGATAATATCAATACTTCAAGATATATGTTAACAACTCGCAAATTAAAAGATATGCCAGCTAGCAATAAACGACGGACAAAACTATAATAATTATTGAACTGGCGTTTTGTAGTAAAACAAATGATAGCTGAAAAAGGTATTGAATAGAAAGAAAAAAACTTACAATAACCACGATCGAAGTTATACATAGAAAACGTACGACGATCAAAAATGTAGTACAAAACCCATGAAACTTTTAGGCTACATTTTACGGTACGATAAGCCTTGATTGAGCGCAAATTCGAAAAAATACTACTAAAATATTTCATTATTCTTGATTTTATTATTTCCTTTCTTCAGCACCGCGAGAATTTCCTTGAATTGTGGCATTAGATAGTGTCCAAGCACGGGCTCCCAAGTGACCATTTAAGACGTAATTCACTTTGGCCGATTAAAACCTTTATTAATTAAAGTCCGATACAAATACAATTATTCAATCTTCTTACAACAAATGATTCCCTAATTACATTTTTCCCTAATAAACATGTACGGCAATGGGGAAAAACGTTTCAAATATCGTTCACTAAGATAATGACACTGTGGCTGTATGTCAGGCAACATTTCTAGTCATTTTTACTACGAAACCATTGTAACGTCCAAATCAAATCCCGCACATTTCTCGAACATAACCTTTCTTCCGTACCACGTTAATCAGGTATATAATAAATAAATGTCTTGATAATTGCATTCATTCAGAAGGTTACGTTCCGACTAGACCAATGTCTTGTTAATGATAACCCTTGCAACAACACCGCAATTATTGCAAGCCATGTTCGAGATACGACGAATAATGCACAACGCTGATAGCCAGCTTCTTGAGATATGCTTCAGCAAATTTACGGGGGAAAAAATACTAGAACTTAAATTCAAGCATGAAAGCTAGCTCAATTATTCTTTATTCTTGATTATGCACGAAAGCAAATTAGGCGTTAAGATACCGCTAACATGCATGAGTTATCGATACTGCTCTCTAATTTTCAATTAATTTATATGTAAATGAATTAGATAACGAGAAAAATAACGGGCTCAAAAATGAAATTGCAGCGAGACATTTTTAACCATGAAGCCAGCATGCCGCTAACTTACAAGAAACTGAGACTTGTATTAACTGCATGTGGAGAGGAAAGAACGTATGAGCAATGTACATGTGGCCAAATAGTTGCGATAGCGAACGACTGGGAGAAAATTTGAAATTTGATGAGAATCTTCTATGCTGAGCAATGGACCATGCCTGATGAGCGACAGATGCTATAAAGTGGCGGCAAGTATCAGCCTGCAATGTGGCAACCACGACGTAGCAGCCTGCAATGTGGCAACCATGACGTAGCAGCCTGCAATGTGGCAACCATGACGTAGCAGCCTGCAATGTGGCAACCATGACGTAGCAGCCTGCAGTGTGGCAACCATGACGTAGCAGCCTGCAACGCGGCAACCACGACGTAGCAGCCTGCAGCGAGGCAACCACGACGTAGCAGCCTGCAGTGTGGCAACCGTGACGTAGCAGCCTGTAGCGTGGCAAGCAAGATGTAGCAAGTAGCAGCCTGCAGCGCGGCAACCACGACGTAGCAGCCTGCAGCGAGGCAACCACGACGTAGCAGCCTGCAGTGTGGCAACCGTGACGTAGCAGCCTGTAGCGTGGCAAGCAAGATGTAGCAAGTAGCAGCCTGCAACGAGGCAACCACGACGTAGCAGCTTGCATTGTGGCAACCGTGACGTAGCAGCCTGCAGCGTGGCAACCACGACGTACGTAGCAGCCTGCAGCGTGGCAACCACGACGTACGTAGCAGCCTGCAGCGTGGCAACCTTGTTGTAGAAAGTAGCAGCCTGCAGCGTGGCAAGCATGATGTAGCAAGTAGCAGCCTGCAGCGTGGCAAGCAAGATGTAGCAAGTAGCAGCCTGCAGCGTGGCAACCACGACGTACGTAGCAGCCTGCAGCGTGGCAACCTTGTTGTAGAAAGTAGCAGCCTGCAGCGTGGCAAGCATGATGTAGCAAGTAGCAGCCTGCAGCGTGGCAAGCAAGATGTAGCAAGTAGCAGCCTGCAGCGTGGCAACCACGACGTACGTAGCAGCCTGCAGCGTGGCAACCTTGTTGTAGAAAGTAGCAGCCTGCAGCGTGGCAAGCATGATGTAGCAAGTAGCAGCCTGCAGCGTGGCAACCACGACGTAGCAGCCTGCAGCGTAGCAACCTTGTTGTAGCAAGTAGCAGCCTGCAGCGTGGCAAGACAGTGTAACCAAGTGAGTGACAGCACAGCGACGCAGGCCAGCACTTGAAGAGCGCAAGAGGCAGCCGACGGCATGAGGTCAGGAGCATCGTTGCGCATGCCGCAGCCGCAGCGCCAGGGCCATGAGAGAGCGACCACAAAAACATTGCGTTACGTCGGCCACAATGCGCTTTGTCTTGATTTCCTTCACATGTCACTGTGAAAATGGACCAATATATAGTGGAAATATAGAAGATAATGAAATTTTGTACACTTGTACAAATATTTGAACCACGAAACAATGGCCACAATGCGCCTGGTTTTGATTTCCTTCACATGTCACTGTGAACATGGACCAATATATAGTGGAAAGATAGAAGATAATGAAATCTAGTACACTTGTACAAATATTTGAACCACGAAACTATGACCACAATGCGCCTATAGTATTGATTTCCTTCACATGTCACTGTGAACACGAAAGAAACTCTAGAAAAAATTTATGATAGTGAAATCTTGGACACCTGTACATATATTGGAAGAGAATCAACTAGAAGTTAACTGCGAGCTTTAATGTCGAAGTGACGGATACATACGGGTAAATATACTACCTTATTTAGAATGACGCAGTTTTAAATTTAAAAAATGCAACACGATATTTTAGAGTGACTTCACTGAATTCAAGTCCTGGATTTTTTTTTAACATACAACACGATATTTCAGAGTTACTTGATTGAATTCAAGTCCTGGACTTTTTTTTTAATATGCAACACGACATTTTAGAGTGACTTCAGTGAATTCAAGTCCTGGACTGAAAAAAGAAATCATGCATAAAAAGTAAGATAATGGAAGCCATTTAAGAATGCATAGGAGTGTTTACTTTGTAGTAGACAATGCGCTCACATTCTTGTTGATTGACAAGAGAAGCTGTCCTTCATGATCAGATTGTAAACATAAATATATAAATAGTAGGAGATCAAGTAAAACATAGAAAAATGCATGTCAATTCACAACATATTTGTTAACTCTTCAATAGAAATTACATCCATTTTATTTTTTTTTCAAGTAGGTAAACTATAACTAGAATAAAAAAGCCGACGCTCAAAATACCGCAATCAGGTCCTAATTGCTCAGGATCCTTCATCACTGCTGGGCTGTGGCAATAATTCATGAAGTAGAAGCGCGACGACAGGATTAAGTTGAATGGAAACTGACGTTTGTTTATGGCCCGTCGCAGTTACGTGAAGGAGACATCGCGAGCCTGGCGAGGTTAATTAAAATCTTGCTTTAATTAGCGCGAATTCCTAGAGCAACACGACAAGAAAAACTGAGCAAGAATTAATGCCTCGATCTCCTCACCGCAAAATTAGCTAGATTATTTAAACTGAGCGCAAAAAGCATTGAGCAGTCACGGCCGAGCTCATTACGAGCAGGCGCCGGCCATATAGGAAGGCATATGGACGGCACTGAAGTCGGTATAACCAGCCAAATATTGAAAAAAAAAAACAGTATAATAATAATGCTCACATTTTCAACAACTCAAACCTTTTTAGTGTTCGCATAAATCTATGTAAACAAAGAAGGATACGGTTAAGAGTTTCATCTCAATTAGAGCTGCATTTTATTTGAAATTTAGGACAACAAAATTAAAATTTCATATTGAGCGGAGAATAACAAAAATTTGGGGTTTGCTCAATGGCCGCTAATTCAATCATGAGCCTAGTACTCATAAAACCCTTTCTTTCATTTTTACATAGTTTCTATTTTTATTCTGTAGATTTGTGACGTAGCGTTTCGCTAAATATTAATTCGTATTATATTAATAAATCATACCGACAAGAGAAATAAATAAAAAACTAAAGAAGCATGGAATAAAATTAAATTTGTGTTATCCATGAAATCACGTCATCGTGTAACAAATATTTAAGCTCGATAGAAGGAGAAAAAAAAGAAAGCACACGTTCAGAGATTCGTCTAGATTGAAAAGCGCAAACAGAGAAGAGTTCAGAGGTCCCTTGCAGTTCTCTCGGGGTTCACAATTTTTTCCCACGGCTGGTCGCGTATTTGAAGGCGAAAACGAGCGACGGGTTCGGACACACCGCATGGTGTTGTTGGAGCAACACAAACATTTATGATCATTTATGATGTCTGAAGACCCAAATAAAAGCGCCAATACACGCCGTTCATGAGGTAGAAAATAAAGCCTTCTACTCTACGCTCATAAAAAGCTTCAGGGACGACACGGCGGGTCCTAAAAAAAACTCCACAGTCTAGCGCTAGCCCGTATCGCAGAGTGGCATCGCGTCCGACTAACATGAATCACAAGGCAAGAGTTCTTGCGTCGGAACAATATATTCTGGCAGCTCTCTTACTAAATAGACCTATACTTTCGGTCGATAAAATAGAGCCAGGGCGTGTGAGGCGGAGAGTGGCAGTGAGCCGTGTCTATCACAATGAAGCTTAGTAGAGGACAAAACTTGGTGAGAAGAAAGCTGAAATTTCATAGAACTCTTCATGAGCTATACAAGCCATTGTGACTAAATAAAATGAGATCTTCAGCTGCAATAAAACTGCGGTCAAACTGAAGTTATAAACAAACACAAAAACCATAATCATATAGTTAAAGGATATTAAATTGGTTCATGAAGACATGTTTTGAAAGTAAGTAAAATTACTGAAATCTTTTCACGATTTCACATACCGGTACATCGTGACCAGTTTGTGGAATATTAAGGGGAAAAATGATTAGAATTATTATTGCTCGAGGCAGTTCAGGCGAATGAGCGTTTCGAGTAGGTACTTGACAAGTCTGCAATATGTAAGAATATGAGTCATATTCAAGCCAAACGATTTGAGGACATAAGATATATTTTTCGCACGTTTTTTGACAGCGCAATTGCTCAACTATCACAGTACCGTATGTCGATAATTTCAACATTTCTTATTAATAATTAAACTCCATATGTGCAAACATCACAGAGCTAGTGAGAGCTTTATTGAATAGATACTTTCGTTTCCTAACACACTGAATGATGACTCATCACTGCTGTTCATCCAGGTAACATCCATCGGTCTGATAAATTAGCAACCCTTATAATGTTTGAATTAGATTCATTCTCTAGGCAAGTTTCTTCCGGGATTCAATTTACGCAAAACACAGGACCATTATTCACACTTGCATAAAATTACAGATAAATTATGTTCTTACTTTCAAATTTTCTCCTTCCATTCTTTAGCTATAAAGTTCAAATCAAAGTCTTCAGTTTAGGCAAATTTTATGACGTCCACTTTTTGCCTGATGGGACCCTTGATCTGACCGCACGTTCTCGCTACGATACGCGCGCCATAAGATTCGTTCCAGGAAAAAAGTCAACTGTGAGCAGAAAGTCAAGAAAGCCACGCTGGAAAAGTGCCTTATCAGCGCAATCGTATCGTCGTTTACGAGCGTAAGAAGATTCATTGCTGCGACTGCCAATGCTGCAACGTCCTTATAGATTTAAACAGTAATATAGTCACGCAGAAACTTTTTTCAAATGCTTGATACGAAGAGCAAGTAATCATAAGTTAGCAATAACGTACGAAAAATAAATTTTTATTTATGTAAACTTGCAGATGCTATGCGGAAATATTCCGCGCTACATTGTTAAGAAACAAAAAATGTAATGAACTAATCTCAATGTATAGGTGATCAACTTAATTATGGGTTAATATTTATCAAACGAAATTCTAATAATCATTCGAAGATGTCCTGGCATTTATCGATATTAAAAAAATTGCCGAAAATATACAAAGTTGCGTATCGCACCCTGGACTAACATTTACAATTTTTACTCTTCAAAATACAGTGAATCTACGGCATTAAGAAATATATTCAAGAACATATGAATACACTTTATAAAAGGTATCTAACTGAGACGAACTTCAAAACTCTAACGAGAAATCGCTTAGGAAGTGTACGATAAATTTCAAGAGAGTTGGCTCCTAGCAGACAAGAAGTGTGAGAAGTTTAGCACTAGAGTTACGAACTTTCAATGGCGAGGCGTTCGCAGCAACAAAAAATACAAGAAGCGTGGAGCACACATGGCATCTCATGAACGGACGCAACTCTGAGTAAAATGTTGGCAGCGTGTGGATCTCGAGGAGTGAGTTATCTCGGGTTCTTACTCACCTAAATCATCGCAAGAGCCTCATTAACATAAGCATGAACATAAGAAACCGCGTCAGGACCTGTCAGTAATGTAGTGTCTTGCAAGAGATCACGCCGGATACCCGCTACAGAGAAAGCCCGACTGTATACAATATCAAAAGAGCGAATTATATTTTTTTGAATTCATGAAGATTATTCACTGGAAAATGTTTATTCGCACTAAATTTGATATGAATGATAACAAAGAATGAATCAGTTACAAGTATTCATGTTTTAAAAACGGTGCGGCTAACAAATTTAATTCGGAATTCAAGTTGGTAATAAAGGCCTACAGCCGCAGCGTGAAAGACCATAATACCTGTGCAATTGAGTTCTTAGTATTTTAATTGCACTGGGTTTAAGACCGACATCGAAAAAGAAAGTGTTCATATCGTTAGCTCACTATTATTGAGCATAGAGAGGAGAAGGACCACACGTTCTGCTCGGTATTATCGAGCAGAGATGAGAGGGCATCGAAAAGAAAGGGCCCGTTCCGTGTGCTGGGGCTATCAAGCATCGAAGAGGTTGATTGGACGCATGCTTTGTTGCGCTGGTAATTTGCAGCACACAAGTACACAATGGATGCACCCTCCATTAATGAGTTCTGATCCATCACACCAGACTCAGTTATGAAGCGTATCAACATCTGCCTGCAGCGTCAACCAGTACGGCGAGCTACGAAGAATGTGCAGCGCAAGTTTTCTTCCTAATGGCACGACGACGCTCGGCTGTCGCTCCTATGTCTATAGCGCAGCCAAAAGCCCACTTTTTACGAGACTATTTATCAGGGGGCCGATCAACGGCGGGGACACCTCACAGGTCGCCAATTAATCAGGGCTGCGTTCAAGGCAGTGTCAGGCTGTGCAAGGTGCAGCGTTGCATGCAATGCATAATGCAGAGCGTAAGGTTTATTTCTCACTGAATTGCAGTCCGATTAAGAACATACCTGTGTACAACATGCATTTAAACATTATTTTAATTAGTGCAACACGGCCACGCAGGAAAGTTGTGATGGTCACTTCAATTCGATTTGCGTCGAGGTTTCTTTCCATTGATTTTATTTCAAAAGCAGAGAAATTTATTAGCATTGCAGAAGCAATACCAATAACACAAACTAGCAAACAATCAAATTCAAGAAAGCAAATTTCAACTTTTGTACTAGAATGCATTACTAAAAAGATTCCACAAATCAAAAATTAGAAGATGACTGTAATGAGGAAGTTTACGGCCAGTCTCGAACCAAGTTGAGTTCATTTACTGAACTGAGTCTTCAATTTCCAAAGAATACGCGTATGGTCAAGACTGCGGATTTCGAGCTAAGTACGCAATAAATAGATGAGCGTTGGCCGATGTTAATGACCTGATTTCGAGGAATCAGAGAGGTTATCGCACCTAAAAATCTGGCGAAGGTTAATAGCACATGAGATTACGGTCTTCAGGCAGCCATTAGTCTGTTTCGTTCCATGGGCAGGGGTTCGAACGATCATAACCGAACTACATGCCCTATGGGTAAAGATTTATGTCTCCTCCTTAATACAAACAATACAGTTTGATTGAATGTAAAATGCCGAGAATAAATTGTAAACATAATAAATTGTTTTTGTTCTAGAATGAAAATCTTTACAGTTCATACAATTTCGCTGCCGTGCGTCGTTAATACAACTAAAAACCTGAAGTAATTATAGGTTATGTTGAATGCATATCTTCTAAACAAAAGGTGGAAGGACATCAGTGAAGACATTTTTTTGTCTAGGTGATCAAGACGAATGATTCAGTCACTTTTCCAGTTGAAATTCATCCAAAGTTAGACGGAGAGTGAGGCTAACCTCGTTTTCACGCAGCGGACAGGATAGCAGCAACATGTCGCGCTCAGACTCGCAGGCGGCGCACACCTAACTAATAAGTTGGACTAATACGCGCACACCTAAGTTGGACTAACTAATCGATGCACCCGCCTTTATGCGAGTAAATTATGTTTCAATGCATCAGACGGTCTCGAATAGAAGTAAAATGTTCCTATTTATTACCCAGAAATATAACGCAACTTAATGCTAAGGTTACTCAATGCGTCCAGAATATGAAAGTAGACTAATATAGTCTAAAATACAAGTCTAATACTGTATATAGATTAATAAGAGTAGAAAGACTAACGCTTTCATTGTGTTCTCGTGAGTGCACCGTTAGCGATTCCAGTTGTTAATTATGGTACTGTCATCGATGATCGGATTTAAATTTACTGCAAAATTAACGAAGCAACGTTAAATTTCAAGTGGTAATTTGATTTAAAAATTGTAAGGGTGGGGGAATCGGTTGCGGCGGTTCGATTAGGGCATGTCGTAGAGTGCAAATGTGATAACAAAATAAAACTCAAGCAAACCACCCACTTCTACTGTCCAGAGCTTTTAACGCTGCGGCAATAACAAGCTCGGCACAGCCCATCAACGACAAGCAAATCCTATAAAGCTTGAGTGATTCCCTTACTTGTCGCGTGTCAACTTATTTTGATGCACTACGAAACCTTGGCTCAATAAAAACTTGGTTCGGGTTAGGTTCATTTCTCCCATGCTTAATGGAAGGCAAGTAAAAATTTCATTCTTCAGTGAGAAAATGAATAAATAAAATAGATGAGTTATATGAATCCGGCTTAACATTATGTACGAGTATGCCAAGTGAGAGCAACTGATAGTCTTATGAGGAGTCGAGAATAAATTAAGTCATTCACTCAAACGGCTCGCAAAAACCATAGGAATTCAATATTAGGCATGCATAGACGCACGGATTAAAATTCTCCACCTAGTATATGATAAATCGCAGGACACAATGAATATCGAAGCATCAGACTGCATCATCAATTATCCCACAAATTTTCAGAGTGGAGTCCGATTATGCTAAGCGGTCTAGACACTTGATTCATTGGCGAAAATTTGAGTGGTCGATCATAAAGCAATCGCCAGCCCGCAAACCCGATCCGTAGCGCTAAATTAATGAATAATAGACAAAGGTGTCCAACTTTATCCCCTTCACTGAGAGAACATGCAAATGAAGGGCATTCGATGGAGAAAAAGCTCACCACATCTAAGAAACAAAGAGCTCTTTCTGTTGATATCTGATGGCTAGACTTCAAACGAGAGAAAGCAAGCACGGCAAAAGCAGCACAGAAGGCCATGATTTAGGAGTAGAGTTTCGCACTGGGCGAGAGGTCGGATGTACAATCAGGAAGCGCAGTGCCTCATTAATGAACGATAGAAGTCTGATTAGCGGACACAGTCTAAGCTGGTCAACTGGAGGAGAAATTAAGCGCTTGACTGATCATCTCCGATTGCAGCGGACGGATGAAGCGGCAACTGCCATAAACCATCAGATCTCAGCCGTGTATGCAGTCAACAAGCGATAGTTCACAAATCAATCCTAGGAATAAAAATCTCCACTCGCGAAATAAAATTGCACTGCAACACATTTGCATTAAATACAGTTCTCACATTGATAGATTCGTCGAGCTTTCGTCCTGCAGAGTACATAAATTTTACAACTAAGGAACACTTAATATAGTATTCGAAGAAATAGTCATGAAAAAAAACAAGATAAATTCTTGGTGTTCTTTCGACTCGGATTAGTATTGGAAATAAGATCGATATTTAAACATACCGTAGTATAATTTGAAGTAAGATTCACATCTTTAAATGAAACAAACGTAATGAAATGTTAAGCTAAAAGGTCAAATTGAGTGATGATCACACCACAGGCAGCAGCAAAAAGGACAGAGCATTTGGTCCAGTAAATGGGGTTTCGGCTAGTCCAGCCAGGTAATAAATTCCCCTATAATTCAATTTAATTGATTAAAGAAAATAAATACAAATAAATACTGCATAACTGGTGGTCGGTCAAAAATTGGTTAGGCCAAAAAAAATTGACGCCGCATATGATTGGGTGAGTCATGCAATGATGAGATGGTCTCCGAGCGCACGTAGGAAGCTAAACAAAACGTATGTCCGCTAATGAGTCTATGATGAGTGCAGGGCAAATCCTCAAGAAGGAGATCAAGGTTCAGTTCATTTGACTGTGACCACTTTTGCAGCAATAAGAGTCAATATAGCCAGTCACTTCATGCAAATGCTTTCAAAGACGCCAGACTCATGCAGCTATATGTGTCTCAGAATTAGCGGCTTTCGAGCACTGAATTTACTTTTGAGCATTGCTGACAATTTGCACTAAAGTTATCATCGCCATAATAAACACTATCCAAATTTTAATGATTAAATGCGGCACACAGTCAAAAGGCTACCATGTTATTTGAGTGTTAACAATAATAATAACGATAGAGATCTGAAAGGTAACTTTTTAACACAATGAATACTTTCCTTCATAAATAACTGGAGAATTAATTTTATTCCCTCTTTCTCGATAAATCGACGTTTCAACAACGTAAATTTTCAATTTCCTTCACAGTATGTGGGTTGACACTTGATAAATTCGTATTACGTTGATAGCTTATAAATTACATTCTGACGTCGAATTGTAATGCATTCGTGAGATTTGGATGCAGGGAACGTCTATCAAAGCTGAAAGAGGCAAGATTTTGCAAAATCGTATAACTAAAAATATTCACTGATAAATTCGACGAAGACCAAGCAAATGATGAAAGACGACCGGTACTGCAGCGATGTAAAACGAGTTCCTGGTACTAGTAAGATAGTACGCGAGTACAGTTTACACCAAAGAAATAAGACATTACAGCTCAGGGTCCCAATAAAACGAACTTAAGATGTGATTCCTCGCTTTATAGTCATTGTTAAACACGCGCATATAAGAAGCACCGCATTCCGCAGGCAGGTAGCTCTCACTCTGAGACCGTCTTTACGATCAAAGTTGTTTTTCATGGTGATTCAGATGAGAATTATGATTTAACCTCCGGAATGGTCTCTCACGAAGTCTTCTTCGGGGCACAGTCCTCAAAAAAATTTCAAAAACAACACTAATTCTCTAATAAAAAGACTGAAAATTTGACTTGAACAGTTTATCTTTCATCGATTTTGCGTTTATATATATATATTGGTTATTCCAGGCCCTCTGTTGAATGGGATAACCTCATAACCCTAAGTTTCTGCTAAAATAATTAGAAAATCTTTAATTAATGCGTACAATCTGGAAAATCATTCGCAGATACTAAAAATAGGCGCGGAGGATCAAAATTGTCACAGGTGCAAGGCCCCACAATTAGCGAGCCCAGCACAGCGATTAAAGCAGATCAGAGACACCGCCACAGCTGTGTCCTCAATAACATCTCGCTATTATTAATGACTAAAGCCGCAGCTAGCTTACTGCCACCGCACATGTGAAAAATTTAATTTTTCTGCTAGCAGATGCCATTTCAAGTAGGACATGTTGTATTTTCAAGAGCGATTTCGCTCTGAAAACGTTCAACTTCACATTTTCTTCATAGCCTCAAAAGGACGCATTAACATCGTAAAAGCAAGTCTAAAATATTGATGAAAATTGTTCAGATCTCAGTTTGCCCATTAAATCTCAACAATTCCCAGAAAATTTATAAGTACAAATCCAGTGAACATGATTTGCAGCTTTTGCTTCAACAAATAATTCCTGACCCGAGACTAAGAGTAATGTTGACTTCTCAACGTCTAGGAATCTTAACGCCACGATAATTCAATTATTCCGCTCAATTCAACGGGCAGCCAAAGAAAACAGGGTGCGCCTTTGGGCAACCGTGGAGGCAGGCAAAAGTTCGCGGATGCATCATGACGCAACAATATTAAAATGATAGGATGATTTGACTGCCAAACAGTTTGTAAAATTAGTGTTCATTCCTTCCAAACACATCATTTACATAATTATACTTTATCTTCAATCATAATATAACTCGTCTGAATTTTCCACATTGATAACGTAGCCGTTAACTGTAAATAACTGTAGCCGTTATTCCAACACACAATTTGCGCACAGAAGACGGTCGCTACTATCCATTAGACATAAATTCATGCCAGCAGCTCGTGACCACAAGTATCAATAACTAATAGCGATGGAGGAGGCTGCAATGTACATATGCGTCCAACAGTTGTTAGGATATAGGAGCCAAGTTTGTATTGCAGGTGAAGCCAGCATCGCCATATTCTTATTGTTTACTATCAGGTCAAGCATTTGCGGCATGGCATCGAATGTTGTCTCAATGGAAGTAATTGGCAACTGAGAATGCGAGGTTTAATTAGCATGCATGATGCTAAGTGCCGACGAGTAAACCTTTACAATTGGCTTATGACGACGAATTGAATAGAACCAACGAGAAAAGAAGCGCAATTCACAAAAAAAACCCTACACAAAGACACAATAAAATGTTCCCGTGTTCCCTCAATTTCATCGTATAAATTCTATAAATATTTCCACAGAAACGCATAATTTTTTTGCTGACGAGTATTTGTTATACATGACGACGACCCACTAGAAAATTTAATTGAGAAAATACACAAGCGCCATCACATTGCCATCTATGATTTACGAATTTCCTTGCCATGGCTCAATTTATTCAACCAGTTTTGGTGGCGCTTAAGTGAAATGCACGACGTTGCAATAGAAGTCATTTCAGATTCAAATATGTACATTATTGATATCATAAAAAATTTGAATTTTTTAAATAATCAATCAAGTTCACATGTCATATTCATTTTTACATACGGAGCATCGTTGGCATCAAACGAAACAACGATCTGCATTTAGGGTAGAAGAATTAGTGGGTGATCGAATAAGTGGGCTACATCGAAGAGCGATGATACGATCTCACTATCCCATGCGTTACCTCTTCAGAGTATAGAAGGAAAGCGAACATAATTTAACGAGTGGCTTATAACGCTCAAGCTCACCTCAAATAAAGAAACACGAACGTAAGCGCCATTCATCTAAGCACTCATCCATCACGCGACGAAATAAGCTTATTTTTACATGCTCAAAGTGTCTATCATTGCGCAGCATGCATGTGCTTCCTGGTGCGGAACAGATCTCGTATTTGCATGCCAATTCCAAGAAAAAAAATTAATATTTAGGCGCCAGGTCAATGTTCGCACGCAGAGACCCCAGACCCCACAGACACGAAAAACACCGTTCCTACATGAGAGGTCAGCGATGGAGAAATACGATATGCAAAGAAGTCCCGGGCCTCCATTCGAATGAGACGCTAAACGTCTCGTTTAATGTCACGAGCAAGTGTTTCTTCAAGTAATGCGATAAATTATGTGACAAAAGCCAATGAAGACTCAGTCGTTTATCTCAAGTTCATAATGTAAATGTAATACGATCAATAATTTTTTCAAATCATCAGTCAATGCGGATGACACTAAAAATCGCATCCGCAGCTTTATGCTGCGAAGTAACAGTAGCAAAGCTCTGTCATTTTCTTGAACGATCTTAACGACGAGAAAAAGAGGTGCCGTGCCAAGCGAAAGCAAAGGTGAGGCAGAGCAGACTCGTAACGAGCATGAAGGGAAGGTAAACGATTTGCGTGATGTTATGAATGCTGAGTCACCCAACAGACCCGTAATAACCTAACAGAAAGCGGCGCTCTCATAAGAGTTGCAAATCTAAATGAACATCAAGAAAAGACTAAAGATAAACTGAGCAAATCAGCCCCTCCCGCTATCTGTCACGAGCGCACTAATGGAATAGAGCTAGAGAACGTTCATGGTAATGCATCAATCGAGATCTTCAAGAGAGCTTAGCGCAATCCCAAACTAATTTGACTTCGTGATCAGCATGAAATTTGCCATTGGCTGGGTCTGAGGTCCTCAGATGCAATAGGAGATAGGGCGTCTCCTGCATGGTGAGGGCCATTTGAGAGCATCGCTCAACACCTTCCTCGATCGGAACTCCGATTTATTCTCATGGAGGTCGCGATTTACATGCAACGATTGCCAGCTTTAGATAAGTTTTTTCTTGTAGTTCACGGCAAGAAACATTAACGTCTCGTCTGGGTCGCCACTATCACCCAATGCTCCAGCCGTAACTTGAATCTTGGCGAACGAGTGACTTCCTACAAGCAGATAACTAGGCTGCTCCCAGACAACCTTCACAGAACGAAGTTCCATGCATTCGACCTTACATTCACAGGAGCCATAAAGATCGCGATGACAGTTGGAATAAAGTCGTGAAGACTTCTCTCGAAAAAAGACCATGAGACATGAGAATGGAATAGATTATCTCGAGAATGACACTTTAAGCAATAAGGATGTATCACTTTACTTGCAAATCGCTTCTGCACCCAAAATTTGTTCATGCGTCAGTGTTGGTGGAGGGAAGAGGTAGCACACAAAGAATTGGCTCTGCAAACACAGCGATGCCACCACACGGAGACCAAGATGACTTGCACGGCCTCACAAGACACGACTCATTTCCCTGTGCGCCTTAGAGACGACAATAACAGCAAGGCTGCACGCAGGAGCTGCATGGCCACGTTAAATATCTTTGCATCCACACAGGTCTCTTAACATAACATAGTGATCTCGGCGCTGAAGCGTAGGCCTGATGTGGCCTGTCAACGATTCTTTTCCTTTTCGTGCCTTGTTCACAGAAGATCTAAAATCGTGTCATTTGACCGGATCTTTTCATGACTGACGATAGTTTGAAGACATGGACTTCTTGTCGAAGTCTATGTCGAAGCTTCGAAATTGATTACGAACTGCAACGCTTTTAACTACTATAAGCAGCAAACTAGTTTCGGGGACTCGAAGAGCTCTGATATGTTAGGAAAAAAAATTCATCACGCCAAGCTTGATAAATAAACATTCATCATTTCAGATTAAATAAAATAAGATAAGAAATTAAGAGGCAATGACCAGCGTAGGAAGATATAGAAGACGGAAAAATTAAATCCTGATACCGTACACAAGTTATCAATTGGCAATCAAGGTAGTATTTTATTCGAAAACATAGATGTATGATCACTTCGTCTACAACTTCCGAGCTTCCCAAAAAACTCAACGAGGGTTCGGCACAATTATTTGAGCGCCAAGAATTTGTAAGGTGCAGTGGGCGGCGTATGTTAAACTTCTAATGTAGAATTAGACGAGGTATAGATAACTCAACAATAGGTGGATATAAAATAGGTGTCAATATACGATTTATATCACCGACATCACATTTTCGAAAGTGAATGAACTTGAGAGACTTCAATTATTGAAGGAAAAAAAAAATAAATGATTGAACGGCAAATCGTACAATTCGCCATGTTCAAAGACTATTATTTCATTGCTGTTTTAAAATTCGCAAGTAATTCGTGGACACAAAGATGATGGATGATAACTTGCTACGAGTTCACGGAAGTTGTGCGACTTGCCTTGTTTCCAAGGCTGCCAAAGGAGATAGTAAGTTCGCCCGATGCGACATGGCTTTATATCACAGCCGAGGTTTAATTATGGCCCAGGCTCAACAGGACTCGGCAGATAGAGCAGCCCTGCGTGATGGAATGAGCTTATGTGACGCCCACGTGCTCTCCGTGGGTGAGAGTAAAATAATACGGAAGTGAGCGCGCCATCAACTGCAGCAGAGGTGAACAACAACAGCAACGCACCCAAATAAGGTTGGTGAGTTATAATAGTGAGGCAGAACTGAACATTGGTGACAGATGTTGTCACTGGTGACAGATGTTGTCTCTGGTGACAGATGTTGTCACTGGTGACAGATGTTGTCACTGGTGACAGATGTTGTCACTGGTGACAGATGTTGTCACTGGTGACAGATGTTGTCACTGGTAACAGATGTTGTCACTGGTGACAGATGTGGTCACTGGTGACAGATGTTGTCACTGGTGACAGATGTTGTCACTGGTGACAGATGTTGTCACTGGTGACAACACAAAATCATTATTCACGGTACGTAGCAAATGAGCTAAACAAATCCAATACACTAACGCCAGATAAGTATATATCAAGGAGAAACGCGTATTCATTAAATAACAATTAATACTTGAATACTTGAGAAAAATATTTATTATTTATTGTTTTCATTAATTAGCGATCAATACCGGGTACTTGTATTCAAATACGCTATTGGAATCCGTTGATAATTTGTAATCAGTACATTTGCACAATTTAATTTAGAAAATTGAAATCTTTTACTTGGTGAATTTCAAATTTGATTTTCGAAATGACATTTGAAAATAAACAGAGGAAACGAGAATGACGACCAACAATGATGATAAGACAGGAAGTTCATCAGAACGTTACTCTCTCCTCATCCTCTGATCAGATTTATGGGTGACGAAAATTCATTCAGAGCTTTTATTTGCTAGCAATACGACGAGGGCATCAAACTATTTTTAGAGTGATTGCTTATTCAAGTTATGAATGTATTGCACTGCATTACCGAGGTTGGTAGTTTAAACAACTTTGGATACCCCATCGTTTCCAGAGTTGAGTTTTTGTCTATATCAAAATGAACTTTTCCGATCAAGTGTCGAAGAAGTAAATCTCGTCTAAGCACCGTAAGTAATAGGTGGTACTAAGTACTAACCTGAAATAGCTGCAGTACTACAAGTGATGTTGCTAGTTCCAGCAAGCGATTGCAATCACAGCCATGCTGAAGAATTCATATGGCTATAAAAATGCACTGGCAAAAAGAATGGACTAAAGATAACTGGGAGATCTTCATAAAAAGGATGTAGTCTATCAGCCCAGCTGATCAAGCAGAGCGGTTCAGGTGGCTCGCACTTCAAGATTTATATTAAAATACGTCGCCTAGCGATAAATAAAAAAACTAATATATACCCGAGCCCGGATCAAATCGCGCGAGCTGGATCTCGATCTCACCGAGATCGAGTGGGACGGCAATGATATAAGTTGATGGCCGGCTAGGATCAAGTCGCGAGCGTCTAATAACACGGGCTGGAGTCGTTGTCTACCGCAAAGCATTAAGTAAATTCATTAGATGATAGCTAAGAGAATCTACGAGAACGCTCAGTAAAGTCGTCGTAGAGAGATTATCCAAAATTAGGCGCCACTCGGGCGTGTACAACGATGATGCGACCCAGTAAACCATTTAATGTAAGTATAGTTGTGCTAACAAAAGACCATGATCGGTATCGCGGCGCGCAGTTTAAAAAGAGGCACTATAGCTGCGCCACGCAGCGAGAAAATGACGAGCGCCAACACAAGAAAATTCCACGAAAATGAAAGTCATTAATGCTCGCAACCTTGGAATATGTAGTTAAATTTTCTATAAACGCTTTACCATAACATAATAACCATTTCTTAATAAAATTAATAGTAAAATTTTTGAGGCAGCACAGTGTAACTGCATACTTAGCAAACTGTTTCGGCTGAAACTTTGAGATCTTCTCAAACTAAAAAAAAATTAAATTGTAGAGCATATGAGAATATGAAAATGAGTCAGATCCACTTTGATGCTTGGGAGGTCTCTTTTAAAGGCTACAAGGCTACATGACGTCGAAAACTTGAGATTGAAGCTATAAATACGAGCATATATGTGGTAAACACAATTCAAGTAATTCCAAACTTTAATGATGGATTAAATTTCATCACACGCATTGCTTCGTTGTCTTTCAGCAACGTAATTAATCTTAACTAAAGTAACAAGTTTCGAATTCATTGAGAAGAATTATATGTACATTTTGGCATTGTTTGTCGAGCGGTAACATGGGATCGTGAATTAAAACACAGCACGAAAAGACGTTAGAAACCTGAGAGGGAGATATAGACTACCGCGCATCAAGCAGTGATTTATACCAGTATAATCAAAGGCCAAACTCAAGAGAAATAACACTCGGAGATAATTAGCAACAAACTCGGCCAGGGCGTCGCCAATTAGAGACTCATCTCGTCAAGGAGTCACCGAGATAAATTGCTAACGACGGAGCTGTCAATTGCCCTGTAATCCGGCGAGGGAATTAGAAAATTGGTTAAACGGGAGTCGCCAACTGGTAGCGATAAAAAACATTGATACTTTTATCCACACTTTGATCGTGCAAGCGAAGAATCTTCCAACCGCCCTGGATTTCACTGTAATATAAGTAAGAAAAATCGTTACATTAGGAGGTACAGTTGCATCCAATTAGTAACTTGGGTGCAACTTAACCTAATGTAAGCGATTTCAAAAATAACGGTGAGTGTTGCTGCACAATTAACCTTAAAACTTAAAATATGTAGATAAATAACTGTAGACACCCCAAATTTGCATGACTTAAAAGGAATTGAACATTGATCTGTTGCGTAGGGATCAACAGAGAAGAAATATAAACATAGATCTGTTGCATAGTGATCAACAGAGAGGAAATATAACGCTAGAAACCAAATATTGAATTTGTTTCTCTCAACGACTAGCTTGCCTTTGTATTGAGATGTTGCACGAGGCCTAATATTTTACGGGGCTAATGGCCAAAAAATGCTCGGATAGAATCTTGACCAAGAAAGGATGTGAAATCAATCAGAGGAGCTCGGATTACGATCGCTCAATACCGAAACAACTTTCATAGTAGCCAAGATCGTAAGCGATCAATTCTCAGCCATGACCTCTATTGCATTCCTTGCAAACGTAAGCGAAGTTTTTAAGAGGAACAAAGGCAATCTGTCAGAACAGGACGGCCAGTTATTCAAACAAAGGGACTTTCAAACCCCAACCTCTGAAACGATAAGTGGCCGCTCGTACAACGCAGCCCTTTAGACAAGACACATGCATGACGGATATTAAACATAGACTAGAACCATCACATGGATGGGTCAATATTGCGACTCTTCGTAAATACATCCTATGTTCAATGAAAGCTACACGTGCCAAATTCGTATGATAGCCTGATGGTTCAGTTGAATGAATCGTGCAGCTGCGCGAGAAACGAAGCATGAAAACACACGTAGAATCAGAGCAGTTGTGCACCATTGAAACTGTCACTATGCGTGCTGGTGTCAGGAAAGCTTCACATTTATCGCCAAAGTCCAATTATATTCAACCAGGAATTCAAAACAATTATAATAACTAACAATTGCAAGACCCGATCTAATTGGTATCCAAGATAGCATAACTGCACGCAGAATGTCATATATACTACCTATATTACTTGGAGCTAACACTAACAAAAAAAAAAAAATTAAACTTTTTATGTACTTGGTCAGTTTAACGAACAAGCGACAAGTAACGTGGCCGACACTCGCTCATGTGCACAGAATGTGTACTTATCCAAGAGTGTAATGGCCTCTCGCGTGTTCTCAATAAAATTATATACTAATTGCATGTTCAATCGACCATTATGGAAGCAGGGACGCATACCTGTAAGAGCACGGCCCAGAATATAGCAGCATAGACGTTCTGTTGCAAATGAACCCTTCGCTAATTCGACCTTACGAGTTTCGTCGAATAAATGACTCGATCTTTCTCCCCCAAGCGGTCGCTGAAATTAATAGCAGGATAATTCAGCAGTTTGAGCCGGCACACATTAATTACAACTCACTTTGACTTGAACCTTTTATGAAAATCAGACTTAACGAGTCTGGAATTTTTATCTTACGATTTACAGAGTTCTAAATGGCCACGCCTTACAATAAAATATCACTAATCAGATGCTGAATGAGTAAGACCGACTATAAACAAAGGTGGATTACAAATGAAAGGTAATTATTTTAATCTTACTCTATGCATTCATTATTTATAACGGAAAAAGGTTAAATTTCTCTAACCTTTTTCAAATTCACTAGCACATCGTGAATGAAATCCCTAATGCGATGAATGCAGGATGATAGAACATATTATAAATAATTATAGCGACTAAAGTTGCCGCATCACTTCTAACCTGCAGTCTAAAAGCATCAATTGTAACTTGCATCACCAAGCATCAATTCTGGCGTGTAATACAGATGAGAAATGATAACACACAATAAAGATAGAATCAGTAATTAATAAGGGAGTTACAGAAGCAATACTAAAAACTGGAATGCATTAATTACACTATGTAATGAAGAAAAAGTCACTCCAAAATGTATATGTTAGAAACCAAAATTGCAACGTTCACTTATGAATAAGTAATTATAACGAGCTTCTCAACAGCTTCCAAGCAACGACCGCTGGGTCAAGGATCGGCTCGACAAGTCGCGATTTTCAACTCGGAATTTTCCGCACATAGGGACAGCTTTATGGAGGTATGCTGGCTCTGTATAATAGCTTCATTGTGGCCACCAAATAAAATAATTTCATCGGCGCTTATAATAATTGCAACATCACTTACAGGTTGCGATTAAGGTTGGTTGAAAACAAACGCAGACATCGCAACGGTTGAAAATGAGGCCCTTGTACGGGCTGGAAAAAAAAAACTACCACCACCGTAAGCTATCGAGAACTTTTGGTGATGTGGAGACCAAATCATTCCTCAATTAGGCTCGGGCATCAATAAGAAAACTTCATGGTTATTCATACGAGAAGCAATTAAAGCTACTATTATCCAGCAATATTCAAGTTAAACAATAGATCGTTGGTCACAAGACGTGCATTATACAGTGTGGACAAGCATCAATATAAAGAGATAAACACCTTTGGCAACGCAGTCTGATGAACAGGCCCATTCATCAGAGCTCCGGTCAAGCATAACGACACAAGATAGCACATATTTGGGCTATCATCACAAACATTTGAACTGAACACGCGATGAAAGTCTGGAATTAAAATGCATACCTCGTGTCTCATAAATCGAGGTGTACCAACAGCGGACAATGTTCAGATTTGCAACGTGCAGACGACACAATGAATTAGGAGAATCAGGCACGTTGGAAGCGGAGAGCCGAGGGTGCGGCCGGCCTGTCGACATTACCAGATTAACGGCCAGCAAAAAACAAAGGCGGGACAAAACGATACCAGCAGCAACTCGCCACGACGCAGGCGCTGTACACCGGATCTCATCGCGACCCGAAAAAAATGAGTTTAAGAATGTCATTATGGAGGCAATCTCGGATTTCAACGAGTTAAATATTTTATTTTATTCAATTGGCACGGGGGTTAGCATTCA
This sequence comes from Hyalella azteca, assembly GCF_000764305.2. NCBI lineage: Eukaryota > Metazoa > Arthropoda > Malacostraca > Amphipoda > Hyalellidae > Hyalella > Hyalella azteca. The sequence goes on from NW_025940784.1 coordinate 321,340, forward strand.
TGAGCAGATTGAGCTTGACATTCATGAGCTGGACGGAGTTCCATGAAGTCGCAGCAGCTCCCCCTGGGCATAAGTGAACAAAAGAATCCATAAATTAAAACAACAAAATAATGATATGACTATTAGATTTGCCGTGATAACCTTATGTGGGTTCCAATAATAAATTCAAACTGACATTTTTAGCCACAGCTGTGGACAGACAGGTCACGAATACAAGAAAAATTACGAAAATCTCCAATAGAAGAACTGAATGCAACGTAAAAGACATAAATTAATTTAGAGAATAAATATTTATAATTAGCCTGAATTTTTCAGTGACAAAATAATCGGAATACTGGAGCAAATCCAGAGAAGATTCACCGATGAGTTGCCGTGTTAAACACACGACGAGCCTCCGGCAACAGCAACTTTAGGGGATATTAATACAACAAATACACCAATTTTCACAAAAAAAAACTTTATAAATTTACAGCGGTAACACGATTGAAAAAATGATAGGAACGCAACATCCAAACTATAAATACAGAATTGAAATCAGAGTCAGCTCTGATAGGCATAAGATAGAACCCGGGATTTAGAAAACGTTCAAAATTTACGAAAAATTAGCAGAGCTGTAATAAATTTCATGTGAATTCGAAAAATATTTCCCATGAGAGGTGAACAAGAGGTGAACAGCCATGGCAATGAGGAACTTCTTGTTCAACAAGATCCTCTTCCACATCGAACAGTGCACTCGTATCAGAAAATTTTCCTCTTAGAGTCAAATGGAATAAATTTTGTAACCTATATACAAGACCATTCTGCTATGTCTTCCAAGAAGAAAATTAATCTCAAAGGCAAGACGAGTTTCGTAACTTCAGACATTAAAATAGAGTTTTCTATTTATGTAGCGCATAGATAGAGAACAATGCATTCAAGTAGCGATAGCGAATAATTTCTGAACGGAATAAACAGAAATGGATGAACCAAATGCCCTGAAAGTAGTTCAACGTTAAAAGGAGTTTGGCGTTAACAATAATCAGTATATGCAAGGATATCTTGATCGAAAGTTGTTATTTAGTCTGACGAGAAATAACTGCGCTTCGATGCGGTCCATATGTAAGATTAAGAGAGGAGCTGTTTTTAATCTGTAATATTTTTGCAGGAAGCTTGATCCACTCTCAGCAAGGCTATTGCAACTTGAGGCGTTACCGTGCTAGGCAGAAAGAAATAGTTTAACATAATATGTATCTGAGTACGCGTAATCGAGAGCTGTAATTTAAACGTATAGAGCAGGTTACTACTTCGCACGGTTTGTATCACACGTCAAACTGGGCACGAATTTGAACCCGGGAGTATAATTAATGTAATTAAAACTCCAAAGGAAGAGTGACAAAAAACTTTCTAACAATTCGTTCTGTTTCTTTCCACTGCTGCTGGAAGTAAATGGTACATAGATAAAATATTCATTAGATACTGTGATAGCCGACTTTTAGATCTATCAAAAAATTCTGCTGCATTACAATTCTGAAAGTCACATAGTATACATGATAGCTGCACTTGAAACGTGAAAAAGATTCAAACCCACAGCGACTTTTCATACAAAATGTTCTTATAATAATAAATCAATTATCGGTATCTCCACATTCGTGATTTAAGATACGCGTTGACACTATCTCGTTAGGTGCATGAATGCGAGATAATCAAGTGCGTCGTGTGCGTAAAGAAAAGATAAATGGCATGCAGTGCGTGCTTTGACGTCAGTGAGATAACGCACAGGATGAAGGGTAGTCGAGCATCTGCCACGGGATAACCTCATTGATATACTAGAAATATTTACACTTGACAAGCAACAGATTGTGAGGCTGACCAGAAACGAAACCAAAACAAATATGGTAGCAAATCATCTTAGAGATTGCAAGGCTCGTCGCAAAAACAAGTACGTAAAACACACACCCGTTGGGCGAATATTTACGTTGAAGGATTGAATAAAACATCATTATTGGAAGATATTGAAAGCTCATTGTAAAAATAAAACGTCTAAACGACAGTCGATCCATAATAATTAACTGGACCAAGATGGATTGTTATAAGCTGACGAAACTGAAAGCCTTGTGAAGCTCAGAATTTTAAAAAATCTAAAATGCAATTTTTCCGACAAAAACATGCGTGAAAAATAATCTTTTTGCACATCATCACTGTGAGAGGAGCTTGAAATGCAAATCAGATATCATAAATTACGAAAATATACGTACAAAATCATCACTTTGATGCCCAAAGAAAACAAACAAAATAAGGAAAAACAAGGTAGAAAATAAACGAGATATAATTTCAAAAGAGGATAAGGAAAACAATTTGAGTGAAGCGATAAAACTTTTCAAACAAGAGAAATGACATTTGGATGCAAATGAAGGCTGTCCCAAACCCGAGGGCTGTAAAAGCACTCAACATCAAGTCTTTGCTTCGAGCGCAATAGCTCTCTTCCAGCTGTACAGTAAAGTTTGATCGGTAACCAAAACACGCCATAAGATGCACAAAAAGCCGATGAATCTAAAGAATCAGTAAGTATTACCTTGTGGCCATCGTTCATTTAAAGACATGATCAACAGAATCAGAAATTTTTGCCAATCATATAGCTCACAAGCTAAAATCCTTAAGTAACAAGATCCGCTTAATAAGAGTAATTAGAGCCGAGTAATTTATTCAGCCGTGTAACTCATTCAGTCGTGTAATTCATTCAGTCATGTAATTCATTGAGCCGTGTAATTCATTCAGCCGTGTAATTCATAAGTGTAATTTATTCGGAGCTGCGGAATTAACCAATGCACCCATGAAATGCAACTGGCTTCCGAGTGTTAATTCAGCATACATAACAATGAAGGGACCATTAGGAAATTATCCGGGATATAATCTATCAAATTGGGAGGTTACATTTCATACTTCACGTCACATGCGTTTTACTTAGTAACAAAAAAATATTGGCAAGAAACAGACGGCTTTAAGGTCGCTTGATGAGTTCGTGAAGGTTTTTGTTTCTCTTGTTCCGTCCAGGAAGGTCAAGAAAAGAAGCGGTGCCAAATTTGACGACCTTTCGAGTGTACACAATTTTATCAACTACGAACTTCAGCGACCAAGACCAACTTTACTTTTGATGCGAATAAATTCTTGCGTAAATGCAAAAATCACGAGTAACTAGTACAAATAATAAAACATTGATATTAAATGAAGGAATATATAGTAAACTATTTTTCTAGTGCTATTGCTGTCAGGTATTCGCGAATACTAACGAAGAAATTTAAAAAATTATTGAGAACTTAAAATACGATATCGATGCCGCATTTGATTAATAAAATATAACTCAGTACTCACAGCAGTAAGTGACAGAGAGCGCATTTTCTCGTCGACGAAAACTTGAGGTCACGGACAGACGGACGGACAGACAGACAGACGGACATGGCGAGCACAATAGTGCATTTTTTCCATAAATGAGAAAATGTGCTAAAAACATCTGGATAAGAAATGAGTGTCGATGGCGAATGAAAGTAGAACTGCCATGAGCACAACGCGGCCGTGAGGGAACCGCATGAAGCCATGGTTCACGGTCGCGGGCGTTCGCCACGCATATGTGCGTAGGCTACGCCTGAACTGCGATCTCTGAACTCGTGTTCCCAGTAGCGCGACCATACAACGTAACTGAGCCCTAAAAGTCACTGGGTCGGTGACGTCCAACGAAGCAAATAGAACCCTGTACGTCATTGGGTTCATAGCAGTCCAATAGGAAGCTATACATTCGTAATTTCAGCGCAGTTAGCCAAAGGACCAGCAGAACTTCCAAACGTTGGCTGATTCAAACAATTTGATACAAAACAATAGAAGTAATACTGCTGAGAGTCAACTGTCTCCGGAAACATAAGCCTATTTGTTTATATCGCGTCTTGGGACAAAGTTGATTATTTGAATAATTAGAAAATATTTGATTAAGATATACTTTATAACACCTCCACCGAATATAAATTTCAAGGCTCCGATTTAGATACTTCAATTCAAAATAGGCTCCGAACAGAAATCACCACAAGCTGTGCGTCATGAATAACAAAAATTCATAATCAGACATGACCACATATGGCTGCCGTACAGAACCATCATGGGCCTAGCAGTTTACATGTATAAGTGATATTGAAGAAAAATTAAATAATGAATTTGGATCCGAGTGAAATTGTTAAATTTAAACGAGCCTGTAACTCGAAACTCGAAGAGCATTAGTTCTGAAATTATTTTGATAACACAGACGACGATTTGATGACTTGATACTCAAATTTAAGTGATATATGTTTAGCATATTAATCGGAGTTGTGCAGTGGTAATTAGCAATTAATCATATGGTGAGAGGTTTCTGATATTTTGTGCCCGTTTTGTTATTGTTTCTCACCTCAAAATTTGTTCCATCCCCGCTTCACCGTATTACTCGGCACATGTCACCCATAACAGAAACCTCCATGATATGGTATTGAAATTAGTACAAATTTTGAGAAAAATAACCGATAATAATGGGTATATTTCGTAAGTTGCCGATGCACTCGCAAATTTCGAGTGACATGGAAGCTCAAAATACAAGCTTCCAGGTATCGAATGTACGGCGCTCACGAATTTAAAGTGGACGCTATCACATTGAAAATTATATTTAGTGGGTTGTTGATTAAATAAATGTTTAGAAGATTAGAAAGAATTTGGCAAGTTGCGCGCATGGCGATCCGCACACCAGTCGTGTAGAAACAGCAAGAATACGATAAAAGAAGTGTCATCGGTATACTCGAGATGAATTCTATGGAAATATACTTGACACAATTTACTTACATGTTACTTTGACCCCATATGAATGGCAGTCCTCCACCAGTTGAGAATGGTGGAAAACGACGAAACTTTTGTATAAAATTTACGTAATCACGTAGCCAATAAATGCATTTAGGTAGTGGCATGAAACTCAATACAGCAAAAGTACTTTGATATGCATAGCAAATTGTGAATTCAACGGACAAGTTAAGCTATACCAATAACGTTCAAATGCACGCTCGCAATGTTGAACTTCATGATGCATTCAAATATTTGTCTTCAGCCGAAATTGCGGGAGCCTCAAGCCTCTTGACAAGCAAATATTGTGAGCCTTGCAACTATGGATTAAATAACTAATATTATATAAACAATGTTATTAATAATATTGATATGTTCAATGAATAATATTAGTTCAACGATACTCGCTACGCCATAGCGCAACGCAGCAGCGGCGTCACTCCAACCGCGCAATTCGCTCACTGAATTCGCATTACCGAGGCTGGAGTTGGTTTAAATACGCTGAAATTAACAGAGAGTTAAGGGTTGCATTGTAATTATTTTCATGAATGAATTGATATGCACTTAGATGAATAATCCGTAAAAGCCGATTTTGAAACCTTAAAAAATGAAATTTTCTCTATAATAACAGTCGCAGATAATGCGTCTAATAGCTTTTTGGGTGCTGAAACAAAAATGTCTAAGATAATTTTTCCCAGGATCTAAAAATGAAAGTCACTGAAATTACTTTCATCAATCAAAGCAGATAACCAGTACGAGGAAATGCCGATCGTTGAATTACGAAGCTATTCCCGCGTACAAAAGACCATCTCACACTACGATATTACCTGACAGTCGAGAAACAAAGTAGTTTGATGGTTAGTTGCAGGACGCGTGTATAAATTAATTAAACAAACATAATTCCCTCAATAAAGAAATAAAAATAGCACAATGATGTTCAAGTAACACGCATATTCTAGCTAGAGCCATTAGTGCACACCACGTTAGCACGTACGTGCAAGTCAGTGCATCTTTACATTAGATACTAAGCCACCATTTAATGCGCATGAATCAAGCCGTGTATGATCGCACCACCGTCACTCCTTGCGTCAATGCCATTCATCACGACGAATGAATTAAGTTGAGATTTCATGAATGACCGCACGACTGTGCGACGGCATCTCGGGGCCACCGGGACAGCTCTGCACCACACGCGCGCACCTCCCACTGCGGCAGTCGCGGGCACACTGACAGAGGGCAGAAAATATTATCTGATTTAACGCCATGACTGGAATAGTTGCATGGAGTGATCCTGCAGCACATTCGTGGACGATTACAGGATGGCGTCAAAAATGTGACTACAACCGACTTTTTGAAGTCGAGACGAAATCCGCTAACGAGTCGTGGCAATGGAAATATCTATAAGAATTTCCTTATTTATAGAAATAAATAGGGTTTGTAAAGCGCAAGAAGGTAGCCTGAACTTGCAGTAACGTGGTCAGTCATGGACATCGTGAAGCACTACATTTGAAAGGAATACAGCATGAATTTTAAAATGGGTATCAAAGTAGAGCTAAAGAATCTTTCTGAGTAAAACTCATTTCCTCTTGAACTGGGAGTACACTTCGAAAATGCGCGGCATGCAGGGCTTACTCCAGGCAAGGGTAATTAGAATAATAAATTTAAAAATTCTATGACGTAAGAGTTTATAAATCCACACAACTATGGCATTAAGGCCATTAACAGCAACTACACAATGCCAGAGTTTTATATAAAACTGGTGGTGCCAAAAAATGTTCAATGCAAGAACATATTCTTCCGCAAAAATATTTTATTCCAACAGTACGTACACTACAGTTCAAAAGTTTGTGGTCGCACTGACATGTCCTTATTTTTGAAGTAAAAGCACTGTACTTTTTACAAACTTTAAATAAATACACTGTATACATTGTTAGGGTATTAAATGAATATTCTAGCTGCAAATGTGTGATTTTCGGGGCAATATCTACATAGGTGTAAGGAGGCTCATTTCCAGCAACCATGAATCCAGTGTTCTAATGGTACAATGTGTTTGTTCACTGGTTTGGAGAACTAATTGATGATTATAAAACTATTGTGCAATCGCTCGTGTTCACACATCTGAAAGCAGTCTAGCTCATTACAAAAGCTACAAAATTTATCTTCATTTTAGCAGATTAAGTTTCTGAAGCATCACGTTTATGGGGTCAATTAAACACTCAACATGACCAGAAAAATAAAACTTTAGTCAGAAGCTTGACAATTAATTCTTGTTCTTAGAGATGAAGGCTATTCCATGCGCATGCGAGAAGTTGCTAAAAAATGAAGATTTCCTACAGTGGTGCGAGACAGAACAAACAGGCTCAACCAAAGTAGAAGAAGAAGTGACTTTTTCACAACTAAGTAAGAAAATAAGTACATTAGTTGCACTAGTTTCAGAAACTGACGCCTCACAGGTATACCTATAATTGGCATCTTAAAATAGTTCCCTCAAAACACAAGTGTCAACATCTACACTGAAGAGGCGGCTACGGGATGTTATTACGGTATTATATTGTAATTACAATGTTATCTAAAATGTAATCATTTGTAATCTTGTCAATGTCTTGACTCTATTACAACCCTTCTCTTTAACTTCACTTCTTATATATTGTTTGTTTGTCTGCAACAAATCTTATAATCAATATTTAATACACTTCTACCGTTCCAATCGATCTGAAATTTTGCACACTTGCGTAAAGTTGGAGACAATGCATGAATCAATTGAGAGAATAAATAATTTTAAAAACTAAAAATAAAATAATATTGAAAAAATGAAAAAATAATTTTGTCTACTGCAAATCTTTAAATCGATATTTAACACACTTCTACCACTCTAATCGATCAGAAGTTTTGCACACTTGCGTAAAGTCGGAGACAATGAACGAATCAATTGATAGAATAAATAATTTTGATTTTTTATATATGTATTAAAATTAAATTCAAAATTAATTTTTTAATATTCGAAAATAAAATTAGAAATTCATTTTACATGGCTAACATCGGAGACACTGGATTCTTTAGAAGTGTTGTCTTTAATAAGTAAATTTCAAACGCATATTATTTCTATTCATTTCACAACGTATGGTGTTGATCAAATGTGAATTTTCACGGAAAATACAAAATCGCAAAATTTTTTGGGTGACCCCGAATTTTTGAACGGTAGTGTATCTTGTCTCGCTTGACATGGTGTCCGTATTTTACAATTAGCCGATCCTTAGAAACAATTTCACAATTAGCCGATCCTTAGAAAAAAAATGAGATGGGTCAATTTAACTCACTTGCTATGATCGAGGTCACGTTGGATGTTCTATGACGTAAATTGTGGGCATCCAAACAGCAAGAGCAGAGAACAGGATGCAAACAATTAAAGCTAAATGATAGGGATAAGCGATACAACGATGCTGACGTCAAGAATCATTGTGTGGAGCTGCCTTATATAGCCCCTCGTCCTGCGCCACAATGCGTGGCACTTTGCAAGCTAATGCAAATTGTACACAACAGGGTCCTCTCTTATAATATACATGCATTAAGAGGATCAAACATAATGTAATGTTCAAGTTACAACTAAACAAACAAGCGTATAAAACGGTGCTTTTAGATGGAAGTTCCCAGAGTAAAATTTTTTCGCTTTTTGTCAGGGTTTTTCGAAAATTTATCCAAACTTAAAAAACATTTTTCTAATCCAAGTCTATTCGAAACCTATTACATTTATTCCGTTTGTTGACGAGAAAACTGTTCCTAGGCGTTTAAATATTAAAATTAAAAATCAAAGATAATTAAATCCATCAGAGTTTTGAGCCACATGTCTTCATCACAACACGAAACTCGACCAAAACAATAATGCAGGTATAAACATTTGTGCCTGCATCATTGAATATCGACAACTGAATTATGCTACAGTGCTATTATTTCCGTGAGTATATATTATTCATGGCTATTAAATTATAACATTTCATGAAAATTCCCTCTCCAGCCGTGCCATGGTTTCAAAGGCAAAAAGTTAAACACCAAAGATGGACGACTCTGCAACAAAATCAGTGTAAAATAAAAAGTTCAGTATCGTCTTAAGCAAATATCTAATGGTGCATCAAAAAAAAAACGGTGTTCGGGTTTTGTGCAACAGCTGTGATTTGTGACAGCTGAAAAAATCTCTAAATAAATAGGCAAAATTACATATAGAGAATTTTTAAATCGCATCATTTAAGCATTCGGAATGAAAATGAAACAATTTTGTTGGAAGGAATAAGATTTGAATTTGAAGATTGTGAATATTGTGACTTATTGTTAAGACTTATGGGTGACAAAATAAGAAGGCTTTCGATGAGAGTGTAATCTCATCAGGTTGACCTGCTCGTATTGATTGCTTGATCTGAAACAACTAGAAAAGTTCTACTGAAACTGTGTTTACCCGTTGCTCTGTTTAACATGCCGCAATGAGCATCTTACTCCTTTAACTTGCTTGACTTAATTCATTCATACCTGCAACTAAATTGAATGAAGATTTTTTTCTTGTACTTGGAAGTGTCACTTAGATCTGTATCAGGAGATCAACTACCTCCACATGAAGTGAAGGTAGTTGAGGATTTTAGCTTCGTGGGTCTAATTTCGAACCTTTTCAGTTAGTTTTCTTTCAGAGCATAATTTATCCCCCGTTTAGATACCTCCTGCCATCAAAACTCAACTAAGCGACTAACGGGTACACCACTTTCCATATTCTTCACAAGAGATGAAAAGCTTTTCATAATTGTTGCGAGTCAATACATTTGTTCCAGTAAGATCTGATAGGCCCTTTTTCCAGCACACACTTTCTACATTGGCTGGTAAAAGAGAAATGTAAACGCTTCATTTGCGCAGAATGCCACAGCGAGATCCCGCTGCTGTAATAGCGGCACTTATTCGCCGAACAATGCCATGCGAGTAGCAGACTTTTTACAAATGGCATCGATTACGGCGGCTGTCGTGCCTTTGTGTATTCGCCTACACCTAACAAGAGAAATTCCACAGCATGACTTGATGTCGACTCGTGTATATTAAGCACGAGATAATTGAAAATAGCGCAATTATAAGCCTCCCCTCTTTTACTATAGTCAGACGATCATTCAAGTCGCCCAAAAGATTTCGTAAAAATTCATTCTGCTGTGGGTGAAATCATGTAACGAAGTACATTAGGAGTGGTCGGCGGTACATAGAATATCATTAATTGAAAGCAAGCCTTGATAACACGAAAATGAATTTAAATATACAAAAAAAGCAATCATCACCAGTTTGATTTTTCAGGTAATATGTACCTGACAATTTAAATTTAAGCTGATGAAACTGCCTATGAGCCAACAATGGTGAGAGAAACAAAGATACGAGTATCTTCTACATTAATGTAAAAAAAATAATTTCCGTGTTGACCGAAAATGCGCTTCCACTCTCGACGACACATGACACGATATGAACATTCTTGATAAGTTAATAATAACTACTTATCCTTAATAAGTAAAAAGTTTCGTTGAGTTTCAAATGAGCAATATTACGATATATTGTTATCTCCGGAGGAACCGTTTTGCAGTGATCGACTCTATATATGTGTGAGTTGACGGCGATTATTTGGAGTAGCCATATATAGGGGATAAGTGTCGGCAGCCTACGTACTGTGTTGGATATGTGACACTTCATGCGTTCGTAGTCAAGCGTGCGTATAATATACCTATAACATCTTCGAAAACTATTACTGTCGCAGGTGAGCGAAAAGATCCTCAAGTCAAAAATAAATTAGCACGAAAAACGAACATTAAGCACTTGATTTAACAGGTATCTTGATGCATCCTGCAAGTGAATTGAATGACGAAAATATATTGCCAAAATACTTCATTGACGAAAGTCTTGGTCATATTCAGAGTCTAGGTGAACTCGGCGGCAGTTGCAAGTCAAAATCAAGAATCATTTTCCATCCACCTGCTTGAAAATGAAAATAAGCGTCATCTGTGCCATAAATGAACGCATTTGAAATAGTATAAAAACAGCAACGTTACAATTATACCGTAAAATTGAATAATTAACAAACTTCGGTTCATTTCAAAGAAGATAGCCACACAAATAATTTTAATCCAATAAACGCTAGCAACTACAAATACCCAAATGAAGTCTGCAGAAGACGAGGCTAGCTAGCATATTTCATGTTTCCAATTAAGCTCTCGTAACGCCGCAAATGATTAATCTTGACAATACGCAAAAGATATTCACTATAAAATCAATCAATTTAAAGGGTATTCCTCGGGAATTTCAAAACAGATGAATTAAAAAGTTTTGATTTGGTAAAAAATAGGATAACAGGTGCTCGTTAAGAAGAAAAGTTCGGGCTTGCTAGCCAATGACAACGATAGACATTATAGAAAAAATACGAAATAGTTAAGTTAAACATTTAAGAAAATGTCCAATATCTATAAAAGAGCTTTTCCACGAATGGTGAAGGAAATTCAAAATTAATGTGAGGTGAATCCAATCGATGGCATAAATTTTGTTAATGAATGAGATTTACAATTACTGTTCAAATTATTGCTATTCTCCTCAAGACAGATACGGTACAAAGATACGCAGGACAAGTTTTCGAAGACAATCGAACACTTTTCAGCAATGCTTGCTTCTGCATCTATAAGCAATCCAATAAGTTTGTCGATATAGGGGACTCTTTAATATAAATTTCAAGATTTCCTCAGAAATGCGAGTACGATTTGTATGTACGATGATGAACGGAGTGAGAAAGTTTCATAGAGACCTTTAATCTTTACGACTTTAAGTCTCACGTCAAAAATTTACTACATTTTTCTTAATCGGAATCTATTTTCCATTTTTATCGTCTCAGCTGCAATTCAAGTTCGGACCTTCAGATATTCTACAGCATTTACATGCAAAGTGTGGTGGTGATTTCGGAGACGAGATTTTCGAGAGCCACCACGAGCAAAGGAGCGGCGGCCAGCGAGTGCGGCAGCAGTCGGGGATGTGTGCGCGAGAGAAGTCGCTCATTTGGGACTCTCTTATCAGTGAACACGACGCCCGTATCAGGCGCGCATTGTTGCGCTCTTACTCGTAGTCGCACTGCATTTGGGAGAGGGGGTAAAACTACCACCGTCTCCAGAAACTTCGTCCTACAAAATCCCATTCATTGCATTATCGATCTTGATTGACATGCGAAACTGTCAGTGGCGAAGATTTTCCAGACACAAAATAATCGAATAGCAACACCTTCCGCAGCAAGAGCGACAACTGACCTAAAAATAATCTGTACACTTGTGCACGCTCAATTAATTTCCACTTGTCGCTCCACTGGCTAGGTCATTCGACGAGACTTGCAAAACATACAGGAAATCGAAGCAAATTCTAGGAAGTTAAATACAGTTGACAAAATAAATGATGTCCTACATACCAACGGAAAAAACGTCTGATCTGAATCTGCTATTCAGAATAGTACACAAGAATTAATATTTCATTGACACCTTCACACAATAATTCAGAACTATTCTTCATAAGAAGTCATTTCACCAAATAGCAATTAAAGTTAAATATGAATGCTTAAAATGTAATCGAAGCATCAACTCGAAAATGCACCACCCTTAAAAGTATGAAAGGAATTTTTCAGCTCAATAATGAAATTATTTTTCACAAAAACTGGACCATCAGTAATTCACCATAGGATGATGCTTAATGACGAAAGTCTTGGTGCTACCTGCTAACCTAACCTATTGAAACTTAATGCCAAATAAATGTTTGATGCACAACTCTACGGTAACAAATCATCAAGTTGCGTTTCATCTCTAAATTTCAAATATTACTCGGCTTCTTAGTTTCCATGTGTAAATCGAACGAAAATGAATCGTTAACATGAAGCAATAATATGCTAGCTTTTAAAAATAACTTTATCTTTATTTATGTTTTATCTAAGTAAACACTATCAGCAATGCATGCAAATAAAATAGTCTTGAGGTCATGAATGATGAATTTTTCACATATTAATACGGTATGCGGCATAGAAGGTTTCTCAGTCAACAATCAGACTATAAAACCTATCCTAAGATTATGCTTTTCGCATTACTTGTGCTTGCGTAATGCGGCATATTTGACATATTATGACACCTTCGACCATATGGTATTATGACAGCTGCGATACAAATGAAAATCAAGCAGGAGCTATCGCGAGAACCTAGCTGTTCCGTTAGAAATTATATACGTTGGTGCGGGTTCTATCGACGATTAAGGCTGTTACTGTACACTTTGAAGACGCATACTGCTGCAACAATCAAATCAGTATGTAACAGTATCAGAGTCAACATTGTGAAGTTAGTAGATACACCATGAAATTGAATACGTAATATGACAAGCGCCGATTTCAAACTGCATCGTATTAATGCATGCAAAACGAACGAACCATTCGGAACAGGAATGGAGGTCACAGAAAAAGTTTCTGAATATTTAATCGACTTAAAATCGGAAAATCTAAATTGATCATGAAATGAGTCAGTAAAATATACAGAGTAAAGAACCATGGAGTAAATCCTAGCAGCGTTGGCCGGCCAGCCTAAAAGAAGTCTTATGAAAGCGGTGTCTCGGAGAACTGCCAGCCCTATCAAGTGTTCACATGAGTAGAGCTGAAGAAGCTGCAGAAAGAATGCCACGAGGATTAGTTTATGGCGCAAGAATATGCATGTAGCGCATTAAAAATCCTTAACGAACACTCATAGCGCGGCTTCAGCACCACGTAAGCCGCAAGCACGCGCACGACGATGCACCTGACGAGACAGCAGACAATGAAAGCGTGCGCGAGTTAGGCAGGATACACGAAGCATCAAGTGGTCAGGGCTAGTTGAACATGACACTTGACAAGGACTCGAGCTGACACTTGATTGCATTTCATGATGAGCAGTGACTGGAGCTTGCGTAACTGCAGGCCGACGATGTGAATTGCACACCAACTCTTGAGCGAGTGAACGTGATACATCAGTAATATTAATAATGTTATTGATATATGAAATGTATTTTAAAAGGAGTTAATTGAATGGCTGTGACGAATGGGAACCGGAAAATTGAGTAGTGTGTCAAACATTAATATGCTACAACAACATTATTGGAATAAATTACTTGCTAAACGAAGCGTATGATGCTCAAGATACATAAAAACTATATAACGCAGTACTCACTGCAGTGAGTGACAGAGAGCGCATTTTCTCGTCGACGAAAACATGAAGTCACTGACGGACAGACAGACGGACGGACATGGCGAGCACAATAGCGGATTTTTTCCATAAATCAGAAAATACACAAAAAAGAGGGGCATGAAGCAGCCATCTGGCAGCACAGCGATGCAACATGGAGCACGGCGCAGGTGGCTACCGCCGTCTGCCGCAACTCGCAGGCATGACCAAACGGGGCGCGTGATCCTTGACCTAGCGCAGCGCGGCTAACGTAGTCGCCGGCCGCCTCAACTGCCGCTGTCGATAATTAGGAGCAGCGACTAAATGCGAATGACCGTGAACGAAACCAACGGAAGCGAAGGATTAAATGAAAATGATCATCAGTAATCCAGGAAGGAATCGATGAGCAAACCGAGGTGCTTTTATATAATAAATACCGTACTATTTTAGAAATCATAAGGTCAAAACACACTGGATTATTTAATGATGATCACATCAGACTGGATTATTTAGAATAACCGAATTCCGCAAGGCAATCAATAAGTAGATCAAGAAAATCACACTCCTCAAACACATAAAACAAAAATTCAGCATCATCAAATATTTTTAAAGACTGATTGATCCTCGTCTGTTTCTCAACATTTCGATATTTAATCAGATTGATGGCAGATTGTTTCGATTTCATGTTACATAATTTCAAATGGTTTAAGCGTGGTCACCGGATTTGTTCTATTCACAACCTGCTATTCATGTTTTCAAAATAAAATTTTTTTAAGGTTTTCAGGAGTAATTATATCTAAAATTTACCATTATTTCTTTTACTAACCTCAAAAAATTTAATTCCAGTGTATATGTTATGTTCGCCGTTAACGAAACCCAAAAGTGTCAGTCACTGATAACAGAATATAATTTTAAAAATTAATTCCATCATTTTTCAATGACGAATGGAATAAATCGCGTCATTTACTTATAAACATTTCTAAACAAGAATTGATACATTTGTTTCCTACATATTAATTTGATGAGAGAAAATACATGAAAGTTTTTGGCAAATGCTATTAAATATCTTCGAGAAATCTCAGTGAGGACGGAATCCAGACAATTTGGATTCCGCCGGTAGATCAGAAAATGGGCTTCTAAATTATCACCAGCATCGACAACATGGTAGTAAAATTAAGCATATATTAGCTTACAATTACTCCTTAATTATTATGAATCTGAAGATTGTCAACCACTTAACGACACTAGAAAGGTTACATCTTATAAATATTTGTCAAAGTTTATGGGTTTGTTGGTGTGTTAGAAGCCTAGCACCATAAATTTTTAGAAGTTTGGGCCCGTATCCCAAACATCCCGTAGATCATAATGTTAGTAGGTATATATTATCAGAATCCGAAATTCAAATTTTTTTTGTCGTAGAATAGGAAAGGATTGGATCAGAGGAGAAATGGATTTTCCAAATTGATTTTTGACATTGTAATTGGGGATAATATAGTTAATGTAGAAGATGCCTAATTTTTTCCGTATTTTGAAATATGAACAAAATGAGAGTCCCATCATCTGCTTAAAATGTGGGTATGGTCTTTATTAAATTGAATTAAATAGGTTTTATTATTATTAACTGGACTAAGGATAACGGGAAAGGGATTTGTGATTGCAGGATTCAAAATTTCCTGGAGGAATTTAGCCCTGGCTTTACCTGCTGGTGTTAAATATGAGACATTTCATCCAGAACTCATGGTAAAATGGCAGATGAAAGCAATAATGAAAGGAAACCTACCCTTAATCTAAACTTGCACTTAAGCATTGTAGGAATTGCAGAAGTCGCAGCAAGCGTTTCTTACCGTACAAGAAGGTAGCGAAGGTTCGGCCTCTGCCTACCTGCAAGAAAAGTGTAATTAGTAGGTATTAATAAGTAAATAGTGATTGGCTTTTTGACATATTTAGTCTACCCATTGAACTAAATGCCATTAATTTGAACCTGCGTGAAGCAATAAATTCCGGTCAGACATTAACCGAAAAAAGTAGTTCCAGTGCATGACATCAATAAATAATTATAACTAGAGATCATTAAATGAGTAATTCCACATTACGAAGAATCTAGTGGACTAGTATACTAAGGAGTTGAAATAAATGACATGTGTATTACACTGAATTTTGTTCAAAATTCACTCATCTTGATAGCACGACTATACCAAATTGTTCACAAATTAACACATAGGAATAAAGCCTAGTATTTCAGTGATTACTTGCAATAGTTCGAAGATCCAAAACATAAAAACAGATGGAGAATCCAACGTCATTCTCAGTAAAAAAATCGCTTCACTTAATTACGACGACTCAATGGAAGAATATATAGCACGAAACCAAGCTAATCTTCTCAATATTTGAATGAACATTCAAGAGGTGACTGGATAAGCGCGGTAAGAAAGGGAGGGGGCGGTGCCATAGAGACCGAAGAATTATTGTCTGCATTAATCTACAGCGAGCGTCGCTATCTCGTGGCATGCAGCAAATTTCTTGGTTCTGCAGCCCATTTACACGCCCGCCGTACCCAACATTTGCAGATAATCCCGCAACCCCAGTAATGATAAGTTGTGGCACAAAAGGAATAAGACAGCAATAGACGGTAAAAATTTGATGCATGCAGACATACTTCAGGCGTGGGAAAGATGGAAGTGGTTAATCCAAATGGAGAAATTTTGTCACGGAGCAGGACAAAGCTGACGCAGTTTATGAAAAATTCCGCGGTCGCAAATGTCTTTCCCATTCCTCAAATGACTATTTAAGGATGCAGACGACAATGCGAAATTACTCTCATAGCGAAGAACGTTTGTGAGAAAGAGGAATCCTGAAAGTCAAATGTTTGGGTCAGATCCATGGAATATAGGGGCAGACCTACGGAAAGGTTCATGCTTAAATTCGTACGCTATTTCACATCTCTTGCAATGTCTCAGTTTTTTCGTGCAACAATTTTTTCCCGCCTTCTCAGAAATGTCATGTCCTAAGTATGTCATAATTACTCGTATTCGGGTCTCGCTTATTAAATTCGCTCGGGTAATGTAAAGATTAGATAATGTTACAGGTTGAAGTAATAATGGATAAAAACGTTATTAAGGGAACTGAATATGATATTAATACCAAACTCATTGCAAGAATTAACACAATGAAGACTGTTGCAAGAATTACCTAAAAATTATGCAATTCCTTTTCTATTTTGGGGAGATGATTGTTTGGGAGTCACCCATGAAGGGAGAAGATTCTTGCCAAAACGCATGCAGCTTCATATTCAATCTCAGGGCCGCGCAATGCCAGAAGATTTTCCAGTAATAAAAGAAACTAGCCTGATGATCGCTTAGATTCAATTATTTTTCTGAAATTTTTGTTTCTGAAACTATGTAATTTTTTTGCATTTAATCTTTTTGAGTTAAAATATTAAAAAATTTCCTCTAACTTTGTACTCCTTCATTGAAATTTATGATAGAAAGACTGGAATTGAAAGTTCATAATCACTCGCTTTCTCAACAACAATTAAATATATTGGTTCTACATTTAAATCTAATTGTGATAAATTCTATTCTACTAGAAATTCTACAAGAAAATTTTTACTAATTTGCTTGTCATTCATGCAGATTGACGCTTTTATAATCTGAGAAGCTATTAATTGATAAAAGAGCCGCTTCCAAGTGTTACAGTAAAATAAATTGAATTTTACCCACAAAAAGTTAGAATGTACGTGTATGTGACACCTCGGTGCCAAAACAAATATTTTTTACGAAAAATTTATGAGCGGATGCCCATTTCAAATCGACAGCGAGGCCGACGGATAAAAGAGCCAATTAATTAAACAATTCATCATAAATGGTAATTCATTTCAGCCCAGATTGACACACGGAAAATTACATCAGTTCTCAGCACCTTTATCACCATCAGCGTGAAGTCGACATGTGCGAAGCAAGCATTGAAACGCAGAGAAACTCATCAAGCCTGCGGAACGCCCAATAGCCGATCTGGCAAGCAGCAGACGCAGATATGGCCAGCGATAGCCGTAAGAGTGGCTAGGTCAGGGGTACTACCCGGCATTTGTATTCAATAGCGACCAACCACACGGAACTTCACTTAAGTTGTCTGATAAGCAACCTCCGAAAAACTGTTCATCCACAGGTGCTGCCGATGCAATACTTTGTGCAATCAGCATTAACACGAAAGTTATGAACAAAGAGCTTCCAGTAATTAACAGAGATTGATTTCAACATAAAATCGAAAGAAAACTGGTTTGCGACCCTCATAAAACAAACAATATGCATTTAAGTAAATTTAATTTGCAGATGGAAATCGCGATACAACTAAACGTCGATATAGATATGGCAGCCTCATGAAGTGGATGGAAGCCATGGCTGCCGAGGCTGCTCTATCTTAATTGAGTGCATAGATGGCGCCGCTGACGATTTAGGTGCGCCGGAAAAGTCATGTCATATTATTTTCCTCTAATGTTAACGCAAAAACGATACTGTAACAAGAATACCGCTATGAATATTTCATTAAATGCAACCGAAGTCATTTTGTTAACCGAAGCCAACACAATTGAAAATGAGTGAACTTTTTCGAAAATTTGTCTGCAGAAAACTCGTCTTTAAATATGCAAGAGACATCAATGTAGTACAAGAGTGATCTTTTGACTTTACTTCATCCCTCTGGGACCAAAGCACCGTGATTTACTTCATCATGCAAAAGGTTTTCGTAATGAGATGACAAATAAAAAATGTTCTTTAATAGAAGCGCAAATCCAAGCAGGATGTAAACTGCCGATTCTAACATATTTCAACTGCGAACTTGAAATAGTTTTAGCCCTACAATCTGCATCGGTAAGTCTCCACTAAATTTACCCATTTCAATGTACTTCCCAAAAAATTCTCTCAGTAAACCGTATATATATGAAAGTACTGCAATTATGCAGCACATTAATTTTACGAAATATCTTACACTTATCAAGCACGAATGCTTAGGCCGATCTCGTCAGGTATCTTTGATCACGAAAGAAACCCTTTGAAGCCCTTCTCTGTTGACATTCATTATATCGGTTCTGGAATTAATTTTTGTCATTGCTTGTCACGAACGCAACCAGAGGGATATTTAACAGAGCTTGAAAACAGTTTAACTTTATTTAAAACGATCGATGTTCATCATCGAAAAAAAAGCGTGATAATTGCGGCCTGGATGGCAGCCCGACAGATGGGCCCGGGACGAGCGCCCCGACTGATCGAGAACCAAAAGACGATCGCATCAAGTGGATCAAGGCGTGAAAATCGATAGCCAATGACTGCTATAGAAACAATAATAGTTGATGACTATAGCGATGTCTTTTACAACTCAAAGCACGTTTTTATAAGGCCATTCGGCGGTCGTTGAACCCGTAGAGAATTAAAAATGCACTAAATTATTGGACTTTCACCAATGATATCTATATTCAATAGATTTGAGTAGCGAAATTATATTCATACAGTTGTAACTAACGCCAAGCACAAATTTATTTTTTTGCCCGTTTCTGATTAAAGTAACAATAAATAAATAAATCTTGGAATTCAGTTGACACTATTGAGACTCGTCCATAAATATTCTTAGTTTATCAGCAATATGTTCACAAACAATAATCAAGCTATAAATGACCGAATTTCATCGAATTATCTACGTACATCCGCATTAATCAACAATAAATGCAGATATGAATTACTCATTGATGAAAGATTGTCAAACAGCCTTCAAGAAGGGCCAGGTAATCGCGGTGAAGAATTAAGTGCCGTGACTAAAGGCGATTTTCATCCTCACTTTTATTAAAAAGGAACTGTTGCCAAAAACACGACGACCCAAGGGTTTATCCGACGAATACACTCCTACTGTGTAACCTTATGTTAATTGTCATGCAGCACTCGAAGAGGTGGTTTGGGTATGGAGTATGGACTAGGAAGTCTATCGCAAAGTTCCGACTGAGGAATGCTTATCAATACTTCGCCAGCTTGTGAAGCTCTAAGAAGAAAGCCAAAGAAGTCCTTAACAGGTATGGCACTGATAAGACGAGCAGGCAGGGCATGTACACTTGTACAGTTTGCAATCACCTTCCCAAGTTCGAAAGGCGCAATGATACTCAATATCTGACGAGGATGTAACGAACGAAAAAGCATATCCTCCAATCCGTGAAGCATTATTACAAACCGTCATAAAACGTGATACGCTATTACTTATTGATCAGTTAACATCGCTCATTATCATTAAATATCTTAATAGTATGGCATGTCATGATCGAGTACTCATGACTCATTAGTAAGAATACGGTAAGCGATCACACCAATGCCTATAGCTGGCTAGTCACGATGATTCAAGATAAAAATTTGTACAACAGTCATCGCTTTTTTCGCAGCATAAGTAAGACCAAAAGGAAATAATCCAATATTGGGCGACAGCTGGTATAGGGAAAATTTGCAGATGTATGAATTATAATGTTACAAAGTTGAGCGAAAACTTTCGGGTGGCGCGGCAAGTTTAGGTCGGAAATAATTACTACAACGAAATTCAATTCTAGAGAACATGAACGGCATTTGCTGTATTACTATTTATGGTGGGACCAACTTTAGCAGCGTTTCCAGGTTCATTCTAAAGATTACAATATACTTGTTGAGCCATGCCTCTCTTGAAACGGCGAAAGAAAAATTAGTTTCTTGATTTAGAAATTTTCCATGCGTCGGCCTACGACTCTGAAATCGCTCGAGTCGTCCATCGATCAAGCTTGATGCGACAGCACGATGCACTTGGCCACACACGTTGCTCCTGACGAGTGATGGACGACCAAGGCAGACAATATCGGCTCCCCGTAGCCGTTCATCACGCTTGATGTACGTATTGCCCGTAAGAATTGCTGGTGGCAGTTCGTAACGTCACTAAAAACTACGAACGCCGAATAAGAAATCTTCAAAGATGTGGTATTTTGTGAGAACACGACACACTTTTTGTCAAAACGGTTTCTATTATATGTGCAAATGTGATGAGCATTTTGTGATTAAGTTTGATGGTGTAGTGGATTTTAATTTTTAGGGTACTCTATATTAAGATTTTAAAGCGTCTAAAGTTAGGGAGAAAGACGCCGTACAGTAATAATGGGACCAAAGATGATATGACTTTCGGCCAACAACAGATGTCTCATTGTCCACCATTCACATGAGTAAAATGAAATTATGTTAGTTCTTGCTTAAGATGAAACAGCTTTATGTGAAATAAAAATGTGTTACATTTAATTATAGTTACTGAAAAGCTTAACTATGTAGGAAGCTCACTCAAAACTCCGCATTTATGAGTAGTTGATACTTTCAACTAAACCAACTGTTCCAATCATAACATGAGCCGTAGCACAGACAGCAGACTGACACTTCAATTAGGTACAACACTATTACAATGTCCACTTTAATGCACAGCACATGAATCTGAGCGCAGCAACCGCTGTCTTAATGGAATCTGAGCGCAGCAACATTGATGACATTAATTAAAGGCAGCGCTAAGACTTGAAACGAAGTCATCCATAAGGAACACTAATCCTGTCAATGTGTCGTGATGTACATTTACTAGTCTTCTAGAGACGAAAAAGAAACCGCTGGCGGCGCTGGATCGAGCATCCGAGTCCCTCTTGGCACGTTAAGTCAACAATCGTACTAGCCACATAAAGAAATAACTTTGGAGACGGGCACAGGCTTAGCCAAAGCAGTACCGAGAAAAGTTTCGACACCCGATAGTTCAGGTCGCAACCTCAATGATCAAATGATACACAGAGCCACTGCAGTGATCGCATCAGCCGATAAAGCCTCTCAAACACACCCTGCTTATTTCCTGAAGAGCATGCATGAATTTGAGAAAAGCTGCCTTCTCTCGATGATGGAAAAAATGTCAATGTATCAATATTGGCAAATTTTGTCTTAGAATGCAGTGTGAGACTCAAGTTCACAATAAAAAATGATTTTAAACATCGATAGTGGATTTTGGCTCGTTGTGAAGAACATAAGTCAGCGTTCAATTTCTTCACGGTTATTTGCAAGGTACAGCATCATGTCTCACGAAACTCTTAAATTCCACGGTGGTTGCTTAAACTCCTTAAATTTTAACCTACAACGAAAGCGCCAATAATGCTCTGAGATCCATGAAGTATTCAACTTTGTGGCAATAAGGAGGAAAAAACGCAACAAATTTTGCTTCTAAATTCTAACGCAGCACAATTTCATTGCAAGCCAAATGAAAACCCAGGGAAAAAGGTTAACAGTTATTCTGACATATTGTGCTAGGTGTGCCGACTGCAATTGAAGAAACGAGGCCCTCAGCATCGCCGCCTCGTGCCAGCCATTCGCAGCACGCAAGCCAGACCCCTGGTATCCGTTGGGATGACAGAACGCGGCAGTAAAGAGACATTTTTACGGGGGGCAACATTAGAATGAGCGGTCATAGCCGTGCATCAAGACGCCATAGTTCGTATTGCTACAAGACAAGGCAAGCCTAGCCGAGCAATTCAAGGCACTCAACGCTAACGAACACCGACAGCCACCTTGGTTCACAGCGCGATATTGACACGCCTTGCGCCGCTGGTCAATCAGACTTGAACAAGCGCTAGGAGTGCCTGCGCTGGGCTCAAGTACCATGACGGTCCGTCCGACAGATAAGCGAGGCATGAGCAGCAAAAGTGAAATTATTTTTCCTCTTTCTTCTTTCATTCGTCTTTCTTTCAGGAGAACGTTTTCAAAGATCGAAGTAAGGCCATATAGTGTTTTCACATCTAAAAAGAGACCATAATTATGACTTGTGTTGTTTAGTCGCAGTTATTCAAAAATACATGATTGTATATATATTTCTCAAGCTGGAACCATGAGCAATAGGTTTAACAAAAGGAAAAAAGTGATATAATCATCTTTCGAAATTATTTTTCACTCGCGATGACATGTCGGATATATTATAGTTTTAAGATGATACCTGCCTACCTTAATTATGGGTTCTAATTTTTTACATTAAAATGATTGGCTTAGAAAAACATAACCATAGATTTCCAATCAATACTCCATAATAATTTGAAAATTAGAATGATCTAAAACGCCAGTCACATGGCTACTAATAAAGTAGTTTTCTTTGGTACATTACGCGGTAATCAGGGCCTTCACTGCACACGCCAGCGAATCGGTTTTACTCTACTGCTCGCTATACGATCAAGACGGTAGCTATTCAGTTCTTCATTTATCATTATTTTGCGATATTAAGCCACCTTACCAGAAGCTATGAGAAGCACGATTTCCCAGGGCCAGGCATGAACCTCTGATCGAGCTGTGTTAGGGACAGCTGCCACCTGCAGTCAGTCAGCATCTACCTAAGCGCAAGTCTGCGCAACAACAGCCAATACGGGCGAGTGTGTCTCTGACTGTTTCATGAGGATGACATTTTGTTGTTCTTCAAAAACAAAAATTATGTTTTTATTAATCCTCAAAAACAAAAATTATGATGTTACATCACAGGCCAAAAATTACAGTTGTTAATAATAATATTTCACAATACATAAATTATAAATCGAACATATACCTACATGCGGCATTCCAAATATTTTTATTCAGTAGGACAGGCTGTGTCTTCGGACAGAATTATAATAGATAAGTGATAATATTGATTAGAATTTACAAACTTTTCACAATTATATCCTTACATGGCTGAATATTTTCGTTTTTGATTCAGGGAAGCACTGAACGGAACTAAACTGGCTCATTAGCAGCAAAAGGAAAGTTTCTCTGTCAAGTAACCAAATTGGCAAATAAGCGATGTTCTGCCAGCCAATTTTAAAGGTAATTCAGTAATAAATTTAGTTCCCTCGTCACAGTTGAACCTTGAACGTCAAGTGTAATATAAGTGTCTTCAGTACGCAAATTAAACAGCTTAAATCAGACCCGAGTTTTGGAATATTCTCCTACTCTTGAACCCAGGAATGAACAACATATTATATACTGCGACTTGTTATATCATATTTAGCCACTCATTGTGCCAATCAAGGGTGTGTGATTTCATGCATTTGTGATGAAATTTAAAAATATATTAGATTGTAGGGGCCAATTATTGCTGGTCATGCAAGTAATCAGTAAAACTTGTGATCATTATTGTGTGACGTAAAGCAGTAAGAGTTGTTACGACTGTGCCTTTGAAAAGAAAGTGAATTGGTTACCATTTTCTTTTCGTTTCTAAGATCAACTGAAGGGTCGTGAACAACAAATTGAACATCCCAAGTATAGACTTCTTCAATTAAAACAATGATCAAAGGTTTTCCCAACTTATTACTCTGGCCCTCAATTAGTCAGGGTCGGCACAAATATACACGGTTCCTCAACTAAAATAAATTTACGGGCTTGAAGTTTCTAATAAAACTAGTAACGTTAATTTTTTCATCGTTCGTTTAAAGTCTATTCAAATTTAAAAATCACTTGAAAATTATACCTGAAAGATAAAAAGTATTGCGGCTACAAAATAAGGAACATTAAGACAAGCTCGAGTCAAGCAAGGCAAGTGCAGACTCATGTCAACAACACTAAGAGTTTTTTGAGAGAGAGTAGAAGAGTCCTAAACTCTCATGGCTTTTGACAAGTGCGGTTACTTGGAGACAACCAAAGAATTGCTGCGCTCATCGCCGGCACAATGTCTGCGTGGTCCGTCCACTTTTGGAGCACAGGAGAAAGTTCACAACGATTCATCAACAAGTACATGTGTTGAGGTCTCGGCAGCAAAATGACTTGACTAGCAGCTTTAGCTTATGATGGTGACAAGTTACCTACATGTCAAGGGTAACTTGAATTTTTAACTCTTGCATAATATCGGAGAGACAGTGGATACATTTTAATTTACTTTCCTACGAGGCATATACAGTATACAGTATACAGTATACATGTATGTCCAATTAAACGCTAAGCTTGCAGTCATATTAGTAATTTTTCCCTTAGTTATTACGTAAAAATACTCAGCAATATCGTTTAAGTGTTATTACGTATTGTCCATAGTAACTTTGACACCACATTAATTTCAGTCCAACGATTTATTAACGTTAACTACTGTTATGTTTAACGATCTGAATAAAAATTCTTATGTTCGCATTTCAATTAATGCAGCCGTTTTGTGTTCATTAAGAAGCACTCACCTCGGAAATTTTATACGAGTAAACTACTAATTCCGTACTTAAAACAAAACCAAATATTTGGTCTGTATTCTACAGTATAATGGGGCATAGGTTAAAATCAGAATGAACGTTCCAACTTCCAATTATTGGTATTTTTCAGAAAACAAACAATTGATCTATGTTGTTCATGTTGCATAAGTGAAACTAAAATATATATTAACCTTAACACGAAAATTAGTTTTATAGAACAAGCGGCGTGGCGATTATTCTGATTGCTTAAATTAAAAATACATATAAATTGGAAGTGAATCATGAACATAATCTGCGTAAAGATATCTCAGTTATCCAACGAATCAAATACGACGAACGTTTTCTATTATATGCTTCACAGAAAACGTTCTTGCGCAAACTTGCCAATTAAACATACTATGATGTTCCTCATATTCAATCGTTCTTTGAGGTGAGGGTGCTCCAGTAACTTTCAAGAATCTTGTAAATCAGAATTTATTAACATAATTTGAAGCTGAATTAAACTATCGGAATATTTGAGATATCCGCTCTGAGAAGCAATGAAATTCTTTCAATTAAAATACTTTGCTCATCGGAAGCAAGGTGAAGGATGAGGCTACCGTACTTGAAATGTCGGCCCAAATTCAAATTGGCCTCTAATATTCTCCGGGTCGGGCTGGAGGCCACCTTATCATGCATATGCGGTGACTGCATCCCTAGTAACATGCTAATAAAATACGCGAATTTTAATGTTACGTTCGTTCCGCATCATTTCAAAATGATGAAAGCATCAACGTCTTTTCACGTAATTTCATTAACTTGACAATATTGTATTGTATCACAGTTAGATACTTCTTTTAATGTCTTAATATCAAATATCGAAACGCGACATGAAATAAACGAAAGGGTTTTCTGTAATTTTTTCACTAAACTTAACTGACATACGAGTCAAAGTGCAAGCGGAAAGGCCGAGGAAATGCGAAGGCGACATGCGTCACAACTCATAAGTACTCTTCACTTTCACTAAATTGGATTCCGAGTGCCGGAGTTAGCGGGAAATATTTACTTCGCAGTTGCTGTCACCTCCACAATGGTCGACATTATGTCACAAGTAATTGCGCAGTATAAATAACCGCGGCTCGTCCGTGCTGTTTAGGTTTGCGTTCATTTCCTGGCGAACAGAATGTAAATACATATATTACACTAAACATCAGGAAAAATAATAGAATTGCGATACAGCGTGATGCTAGCAACGGGCTAGGGGCTGGTCGTCATGTTGTTTTAAGTTGAGGCGTCGACAGCGTCACGAGGAAGCGCTGTCGTAGCGTGTGAGATCCTTCGTTGTTTTTTCCATTGCGGGAAGTCCTAGTAACTTACACGTGATATGCCAGGTCATCATCGTCAACGGGAATGCGCACGACTTTTATCAAGACAACATCAACAAATAAATACTCAATAGTTGCGATGCGCAATATTTCTTTGAAATTAAATATAATAAGAGTGATTTCCGGTATCATTTTAGGTATCCAAAAATGTATTACATGATCTGCATGGAATAACTACACAAAGCATGAATAAAATTTCTTAATTATACTTCAAGATTGAAGTTAGAAACGTTTCCGGATAAAACCATTGACTACACAACGTTTTCCGAAACAAAACCGAGTCGGAAAGTATGGCAGCGCGAGAAAGAACAGGGTCACAGTTTCTGTGGGCGAAGCTAATACACCAGTCCACGGCCGCCGCCCCTGCTCCGCTGTGTATGCCCGAATTAGAACATCGGTTAGCTCACAGGCTCGTTTCGGCGTTCCCCTCTTTTAAATTGAATAGTCAAGTTCAACTAAGAAGCTGACGATGACACCAAATGAACTCACACCCTTTTCCGCCTTGTGGCTCGCAGGTACGGTGCAGAATCATACGAGGACAGCAATAATGAGCCCCCTCACCTCAAGCTGTATAACTAAAATAACAGAAGAATGATTTTTTTACAAAAAAAAACTGATTATGGCTACTGGCAGCATGATATATTTGTAGCAAATATAATAAACTCGGTCGGTATTTAACCATACGCATGTAATGTTTACATTATCATATGAACGTCAGAAAGCTATAGGAAATGACGCACTTTATTCCAAGCCTCGATGGTAGACTTGCATCTGAAGATGCTGCTCATTCATTCGAGCATGACTCCCACGCTACATGATGAAGAGCTTACACATCAAGGCAACTTAGAGGAAAGGCAATATCAGCTTATATACTTCGGGTATGCTTAAAGTATTCAAGGCGGTATATGCCTAAACTCGGACTATTAAAACAAAATCTGAAAAATTAGCAATGTTGCGAATATCAATTTCAGATAAATAATATTCTCTCTCTCATTAATAACTAAGCGTCATTCTAATTATGAACAGATGACACTTATGCTCTGAAAACACAAAGTCATGCAGGAAAATAGGATTAAATCAAAATACTTGTTCTACAATAAATAAATTAAACATTGAGATTGATGACGTGGGTCCGTTGCAACACCGGACGCATATACTTTGTGCATGTACGAGATAAGTCATTATCTGGAAAATACAAGAATGTTTTTTTTTTTCAAATTATAGAAATTAATCACCTAGTCGAACAATCAACTTCTTTTTTGTTTTAGCATAAAAAAGTTCGATAATAGTTTCAACTTAAGTTAATAGAGAATTTATAGTTAGCCCATAAGTTTTAATTCACTCGCATGCAATCTAAGCTTCAACGTTGCTGTTATTTTGTACGGAAAAATATTTAAGAACAAAATATTCAATAGTTTTTCTTAATACTTTTCAATCAGTACTTTTGTAATTATCAATACTCAAAAATATTCAATAAAGACCTAATATTTTCGAAATAATTTCAGTCATCGCGGTGAAATTCTCATATGGTAAGAGTATCAATCTAGATGTTCTAGTCGGTCTGCCAATCTCCAAGAGTCCAACTCAATCATAGGAGACATTTTAATAAGTGTGTACGTAGTTCTGATTGAAATTTGCACTGCTTTAGATCTTGTATACCTAAAGTATGCGAATATCTGGCCTAAGTGACAAGGAAAAGAAATTGAGACTTGAACCGCTTGATCGGAATGCGCTATCGCGTATCCGAATTGAACATGAATCGCTACAATAGGTGCATGCAGTCTAAAGGATATGGTATGCATAATTCAAATAGCAACAGCATAAAATTTTACAATGTTTCTTCTTGTGGTGGCGGCTCAGCATATCTAGAACGACTTAATTCTTGAGGCACTTAGCGTCGTTTGCGGTTACGAAAGCATCCCAAGGCTTAGGAATACAACTATAATGAGGAGCGTGTGAGTGAGGAGACATCCGTAGAGCCAATCTCATCGGTATCTCGTTTACGAATGCTGATTGCAAACGGCGCAGCTACTGACGCTTCTCAGAACAACAAACGAAACGCTGCGCGGTGATTTCATCCTACGTCACAACTCAGAGTTATTTCTTATTTCCTGTCGTTATGATTTTTGACGTAGATTTATTCTCGTCGTTTCATTGATTACGAGTATCAACAACGTGACTTCAAGGCTTGTTGGGCAACAAGGTCAGAGTGGAACCCTTTTCCAAACAAAAAATCATAATTATTACACAAATATATAATAATTTCATTTCTATTTGATGCCCTTGAATACACTTTAAAAGCACTGCGGTGTCGAAATTAGCTTACAATTTTATTACCTAGGAATAGAAGTGTCCCACTGGTTCAAAAAACGAACAAAATAAAATAATGAGAGTAGCAAGCGAGTACTGCAAGTAGCATCTCTTTCAGCTTATTCCACGATTATGAGTGGCACCCTATGAGAGAAGGCAGCATCTCACTAATGCAGGTTGCATCAGTGCATCTCAAGGGTGCCAGTCGCACAAATGCCACCGCACCATAAAACCTGTGGCACTTTAAAGAGCTGGTGGTATCATATATATAGAGCAGGTAGCATCCAAAGGTGCAGGTGGCACACCACGAGTGCAGTGAGCATGCCACATACACACATCTGGTCTCACAATTGTGAAGGTGACACCTCACAGAAGCTTAAGGCATCCACACAAGCTATAATGGCATCATAAGAGAGAAATTTGCACCTCACGAGTTTGAAAACCTCACGAAATGCACCTCACGAGTTTGAAATTGCATTGAAAGTTAGGGTGTAGGAGTTGAGAATGTTAGGAATGTGGGATGAAACGATGTAGTGAGTGTAAGACGCGATTGTTTCAAGACAGTGAGACCAAGTTTGTTTACACCGAAAGCGGCGAGCTCAACACGAGGGAAATTCCACTGTGTGAGGAATTCGGCGTCACTTGGAGGCCTTGGGCAAACAGTGCGCGCTGGCTACACATTGAAGGAGCCAAATTTCGCGCCAAGGAGGTTCTTTTGAAATCACGGTCACGCGAGTACGGTCTCCAGTCTTCGGGGGTTGCGACGCCCGCAGTCCTGAGGCCAGCGGCTTCGCCCGTTTTCGAACATTACCGGTCGCAAGAAACTTAGGCTCGTCGATCGATACAGTTAGGATTCCTGCAGATGCACATACAATCTGTAGGAACATCTTAACGACTTCGCTATTTTTCTGTACGGTCAACAACAGCGCAACAGCCTCCCTGGCGCAACGGTCGCCCCGTTAACCATTCTACGGCCATGCAGAACTTGAGCTATCTTTCGAAGAGGTGAGACTCCAGCTACAAAACGACAGAAGATACTTAGCCCAATACCACCGTCATTATGGAAGAGGACCTTTCTAATGATCGATACGGTAGCGGCATAGCAACCGAACAACTCCCCGGGTAGGATGGTGCTAAGGATCAACGTTTCCCGTGTAAGTATAGGAAAGTACGAACAAGGGTAGGAGACATTTAAAAAAAGGAGGGTGGCGGGGGGTGAAAATCGAGAAATTTTCGAAAAATTTACGAAAAATGCTCCCCCACCCACAGAAATTTGAATTTCGAAAAAATGAATGACTAATCGATAGATACGTATAGCCTTTACTTAATTCTTTACTTAATTTGATAAGAACTAAAAGTATTGTTTCCATATGGATGAATGTCGATTTCTGAATTTATTTACATGTCAGTCATGTCTTCTGTAACATTGATTTTCTACAAGTTTTTGCACCTTAATTTTCGCAATTTTATTCTAAATAATAATGTTTAATTTGGACCCTCATGCGCTCAATTTGCCGTGATTAATTCCTAGAGAATTTGCCTATACGCGCTTTACTGATCGTCTTGAGCCAGCTACGCTACCGAATAAAACTATAAATCTAACGCCCTAGGTGTGAGAAAAATTTCGACTGAAGAAAAATACAAAATAATAATAACAAACAGAACCGAGTTTATAAAGACCCTTTACGAGAGCAGGTGGTACCTCACGAATGGATATGGCATCCCAAGAATGTAGGTAGCATTCCACGAGTGAAAGTCACATCCAAAAAATGTAGGTGGCCTTCGACGAGTGGATGTGGCATCCAAAAATGTAGGTAGCATTCCATGAGTGAAAGTGGCATCCAAAAAATGTAGGTGGCCTTCGACGAGTGGATGTGGCATCCAAAAATGTAGGTAGCATTCCATGAGTGAAAGTGGCATCCAAAAAAATGTAGGTAGCATTCCACGATTGAAGATGGCATCCCACGTACCTATGAAGGTAACATTCCACGAGTTGTGTAGCTTTTAGAGGGTGGATATTGCATACAAAGAGTGCAAGTGACCTACCACGAACGGAGGCGGCAGCTATAACTTTGCTCGCACATCTCTCCTCTACTATGTTAGATGTACTTTTTCGGAATGAATATATCGACTGAATGTGTAGGTTAAAGAGATTAATTTTAGTTTAAAGAAAGCATACAATAGCATAGAGTTAAAAAGTATTCATTAGGAAACTAGAACATGGTCGCTAGGAAGCACTTTATAGATAATATTTGAGCCACAGATGAGAGGCCGTACCTATATACCGTGATATTTCATATTGACGTAATGAATGTGTTACATGCTCCTAGAAGCTTTATGACAAGCTAAGCTTGAATTGTTCCAGTAGAAAATACTTTTACATCACTTCATTGGTATATATAGTTGTGTCAAATCATGTGGAAACTGTGGCACAGGGTCTTCCCACAAGTATCTTACCATCATCTTTAGACTTTAATTGCGTTCCAATTCGTGAAAACCAAGTACTCGAAATAAATTTAGCTTTATTCTTGAGAAAACATCATACAAACAGCTCAAAAGAGAGAGGACAGCTGTGGCCACAGGTGTTCACAGCCACCATGAGAGCCAGACGCGAGCACGAGCATTACGACGTCGACAAATGCGTGGCACGCACAGCAATGACGTCGAAGAGCGAGGGCGTTGACGTGTTATACGGCTGGATCACAGATGAATCAGATGCGTAAAAATAGTCCTCTACTTTTAACAAAAATATGAATGTCACTCTCTCCCTAAAACGGGATGAGAAAATCCTTGAATTTTCATTTCCAAAGATGACATGTGTCTGTGAACGCGAGTTACAACGGGCAAAATTATTTTGTACGCAATAAAATTGAAACGTACTCTATTAGAGTACTGCATATCGCTCTCAGGCATCCACTTCCAGGAGTTTAAACATTTTCCTTTTACATCTCTCATCCGGAGGCACTGCTTCAGGAACAGTAAACGACCTGGTCGCAATGACTTGCAGGATTTCACTACAGGAATCTCGACTCTCTATGGGAAATTAAAAAATGATCGAAGTATCTCAAGGCAGACTTCCATAAATGGTCAACGTGCTGGCAAAAAATAATCGAAATTAAAGCAGCATAAATGCTTGACAAAAACCGGCAAAGAAACTCAAGTTTAAGAAGTTTTATAACATGTTAACTGTAGCAACGATACTAAATTTTGAATTTACTTTGCCTCATTGACATTTTGAGACACGAAGCCAGCAGAGAAATAACATTAAAATCAATAACAAAAATATAGTGTTATAAAGGAGGGGAATAAACCATTCTTCTCGTCGGAGGAAAGGGACACGAGGGTATAAATATTGTATATTAATTGTAAGGATAAGACTAGGTCAGGTGTCGGGTTTTAGTGACGTCACGACGGTAGGTCATCGAGGCCGGCGCATGCGCGGCTATACAGATACCAGGTGTTGAGTTACTGGCAGTGCGCAGCGCCTAATGGAATCGTTCGCTTTATTCGTTGACGTATTGCAACCCTGAGCAATAAAACAAAAAAGACAAGAGATTCAGCAATTGAGCTCTGTAAAAATCTTCCACATAACATGAACGATGTAACGGAAAAGTGAATATAAGACCATATTTTATCAGAGTAAATATCAAATGTGGATAATTTGTAATGATAGAAAAGCCCTCACTCTCCCTCTTCGGGATAGTGAGAACGCTTTGCTTTTAGCGAGAGGAAAATCAGGATGGAATTTCACTCGGCAATCAATTCAATTGAGCTCGCTTGGCCAGTTTACGCGGCGGCAGAATAGTGCCTATTGTATGCAAGTTGATATTATGCTCGTATGTATTAGCGAGGCAACAGTACTGGTAATTTGAGCTCATGAGGGCGAGTATCATTTAGCACAGGAATTAAAACCATTGTCTGGAAATTAAGCAAGACAGGCAAGGTATGAAGAGATATCATAGAATTGAAAATATATTCATTTATTCCAGGCACGGACTGCTTGAAATTGTAAATACTACAATTCCAACGACCAATTTTTCTCATGCCATAAATTTGTATACTATAGATATTAATTGTTGGTGGTTGCTCGGGAAGCGTTTAAATTTCAGTGGTTTTGTAATGCGGTGGACAAACGATTAGAAAATGGCAATACTGTGTACTTTAAAAGAATAGAAGAATAGAAAATTCAAGTATTCCTATTAGTTCTAAGTATAGTACCAGGTCATCAATATTGCAAAGCTTAGCCAAATTTTTCAATACTCAGAACTAAATCAACTAATGTTTGTAAAATGTATATCACTGAAAAAGCATTGAACGAGAGCCTCAACCTCCACCACCACATGTCTCAAAAATAACCCTGCCCCATCATCACAGTGAATGTACTCTAAACAGTGAAAGTGCTTTTTTTTAATAAACAACGGGTTCGTTGTCCCGTGACAAACATTAGTGGCGCGTCTCAGAGTAAAAAAACTGATTTTTCTAAATACATAAAATCAGATCCCAAACTCCCAACGATTCAGGTTTGAGCTAACAGTCTTGGCCAAATAGCAGAAAGACAGTGTAAAACCGCTCGTCCCATGATCTTCACAGGCGCTCCAGCTCTGGTTCACTACTTAACATAACATAGAAAATTTAATTAACATAGGTACTTATATGCATGCTCAAGTGACTTCAACATTAGCGTTTACCATGTGCAAATTAAATATAATTAAAAATTAAAATTTTTATCATAGGTATTTCATTAGAAGTCTACGAGCAGAACGTGAACATTGAAAGCCACGTTTTAATTGATAAAAAAGAAACCTAATTATAAAAGCATACATACAATATAACTAGGCTAGCTTCTCAGGATGAACGATATTTGCACAGGAGAATTTGACAAGTAAATGTCAAAAGTCGATCATGAGACGGAAGTAAAGCAGCGCCAAGTGTTGGAAAAACATCCTCAAATTGTTAGGCAACACAAGGAGCTGAAAATTGGAACACGTACGGCAGGCGGCGCAAAGAAAAATGAAAGATTTCTCTCATCTACATTACAACCTGCAATGGTTGTATATAAAGGAAAAAATTTAGCGTATAGAGAAACAAAGCCGAGTAGCAAGGGCAAATTTAGTGTTAGCGCAGGGCAGAAAATCACGAAGCTACAAAATAATAGCTGCCGTAGCGCACAACAAAACTGAATTAAAAATTAAATTAAGTTTCAACATCAGAGGCTCAGAGCAGAAAAAGAGCTGAATTAGTTAGATGAATACTAGTCCGACGAATACTAGTTAGACGAATACTAGTCAGATGAAAAACTAACTGGGCTTTTGATGTGCATAGAATTTTGCGGATAACTAACACGCTAACGCTGGGTGATCGTTTGATCCACGAGACAGCCGCATGCACGCAGCGATTCTTGAACGGGGCATCTGAGGCGAAGGTCGCGCGACGCTAAGCACGCGACCAACGCTAGCTGAGCGGCTCCTACAGAACACACAAGAAGTGAAGAAGCGGAAGCATAAGAGGGCTTGAGGCTGCCAGTTTGTTCAGGTAGGCGCATTGTCTTGAGCAAGACGTGGTCGCACGAGCGCTCCTTACATGGCATACAAGTGATCCTTCGCGATCTTCCCAGAAACGATGCGCTACACAGAAAGATAAGTGCAAAATTCACATCATTTTTGTACTAAAAACGGCAGGATTCAAGACATGCGCAACTCAGAACACCGCAATATTAGTAAAATTTCAATTAAAACACTATATTGATGAAACAAATAAAATTTCAATTCAAAGACTATATTTATAAAAAAATTCGAGTGACACCCGGGGAAAGTAAATGTTATTATATTTGTTAACAACCATGTTCGATGGCAACAAGCTTTGATACGGGAAAACCAGACTGGGAAAATACGGTCATAAGTTTCTTTCAATTAAGCATTGCGCCAAAGATTTCACTAATCTAATGCTTGAATTTTGGCTTCCAGCAAAACCGGAAGGAGAAACTGAGCGAAGACGGAAAGCAGAAAAACACTTTCGAATAAAGAAATTTACCAGTAATTTATGTTGTTTAGAAATTTCAACATTTTAAAACACAAATTTCTCGCGAATTATTCAAAAGACAATTTACCGTCTGTTGGAATACACGAGATATGCCTCAGCCCTCAGTACAAATAAATAGACGGAAATGGAGTGACAGCTGCAACTTGACGAGGAAGAGACTTATTGACTTTCTTCATGTCGCACCAAACGATCATGCGAAGCTGATGCATCATCGGATGTGCAAAAAATATATTTTTCATGCCACAGAACTACTAGTAATTCGGAAATTATTGGACCTAATGAATCTAATATAACCTGAACATAATATAACCTGAACCTGAACCTGATAATTGAATTCAGAAAGAACGGTATCAAAGATATGACTTGTCTTACAAAATCGTGCTCTATCGGATTCCTGAGGCTCCTACACTGCAGCAAGTGTTTCACGAGTTTCTTAATGAGGTCACAACAATATAAACTCAGTAAGGTCCACGTGCCTGAACACAGAATCACAGATGGCTGAAGAAAAGAGTGGCAGATGGTAGACCTCCTAAGACAAGTCCAGCCGATGCAAGGTTTTACTATGCTTGACAAGTTGAAATTTGGCGCACAGCATGAGTTCCAGAAGAGGGTGAACAAATGAATCTACAAATGAACGACTCAGAGATAACGCTGAACTGTGGGAAGTTTCTACTTTGGGAGAAATTTTGATTACTTTTTTCATCTTTAATAAGGTTGATCGATTGTTTAAATATTTGCAATTAATTTATCAGTCTTTGGTAATAGATTTACCCGGTTATAGAAATTTTCCAATAGGAATGGCTTGATTCTGCTAATAAACAAAAATACATGTCCGTTGTTGCACCAGATAATAGCACCATTCATCTTCCAGCCACACGCACGATTCAAATTAGGATGAAGCATTATTTTTTTTCGAAGGAGCCGCAAGCACACAGCAGAATCCTTACGGAACAGCAACATTGTTAGGATTGCCCGGCATAGGATGAAACATTATTTCTTTCGAAGGAGCCGCAAGCACACAGCAGAATCATTACGGAACAGCAACATTGTTAGGATTGCCCGGCATAGGATGAAACATTACTTTTTTTCGATGGAGCCGCAAGCACACAGCAGAATCCTTACGGAACAGCAACATTGTTAGGATTGCCCGGCATAGGATGAAACATTATTTCTTTCGAAGGAGCCGCAAGCACACAGCAGAATCATTACGGAACAGCAACATTGTTAGGATTGCCCGGCATAGGATGAAACATTACTTTTTTTCGATGGAGCCGCAAGCACACAGCAGAATCCTTACGGAACAGCAACATTGTTAGGATTGTCCGACACTTCCTATGTCGAGAATTTCATGACAGGGATGAGTGGCTACGTTGACCCTGAGCCTTCCGTGCTTCACACGCTCATCGTCGATGTGCTTGAACGTTCGATGAAAGGCTCACGTTAACCATGACACAACTTTTTTATGTTAAACGGCTGAAAATTAATAACTCTTCTCTTTGATACGCAGAAGATTCATTTCACCCATCGTACAGACATAAATCTAACCTGGACAGGATAATATAGCAAGCAGATTCACAGATAATGAAACGGGAGTTTCATTTCGGTTTAATGTTACTTCAACTTGCAAATTAATCGAATTCGTGATCCTTTATGACCATATACTGTAATCAATTCACTTGTACGTCAACAAAGCTAACTTAAATTCTGACAACGCAATGAGTAAAATAAGACGGGCTACTCCTATAGAGAGCCATTATGAAGCTATGGATGATATTCTTGTAATGTAAGAAATGCTCACAACGATGGATTGCCAACTACTTGAAATCAGCATGTGGCAAATACATTCATTACGTATAACTTCCATCGGTCAATCACCAGAAATTTACATTTTTATTATTAACTTCATGTTATTAATTATATATTATATATTATATTGAATATTCCAAATATTCGACATATACGTACAAGAATTTTGTATAAAGCGGAAAAAAATTCTCACGAAATTATCGAATTTTCTGTTAGTTAATTTAGGACTAATTATCCTTTCCATTAAAATTCTTCTTAGCCGTAAAATGTAAAGAATGGATTTTTCTGGTCCTATAGGCGGGTCCAATTAACCAACTCACGGTTCTCAGCGCAACAGTCATTATAGTTTAAAGCGACCGCAGAAGGCCTCCAGCATTACAATTACGGCAATATCTACGTAGAGACATTCACACACGTACGACCGAGGTGGCACCATGTATTGTTCTACCTGGAATAATAGACGTAATTTTTAGGACACTAGGTACAGAAAGTACCCTGGACGTGACGAAATAAAATCCATCGAAGCGAGCATAGTTCAAAACTACCAGTTCACACCGAATAAGATTGTCGTTTCGTATTATAGGTATTATTATCGGAAATTTTTCATTAGCTTTTCCTTAAATTTCTTCAATTAATTCAATCATCCTTTACAACACTCTCGAGATATAAGCTGCAATGCATTCAATTAGTCTTCAAGTCATTCCCCTGAGATAATGTTCCCTCGTCGATGAGAAACCACATCGCTGTCCTGCTGGAACAATTCAGTGGATCAGAAGCGGCTATGATGGCTGAGGTCAGAGCAAAGTTTACGCAACTAGCGACCGAGAGAACTGTTTTAGAAAATGGGCAGGTACGGAAAGGATCAAACGTCAGAGATCCGGAGGGTATTACTTCAAACTGGTATTCAAGTCATAGAATGAGCGCATATTGAAATGCCGTCTGGATGCGGATCTTGCTGACAGCAGCCGATTTATTATTGATTCAAGCCTAGCTAGACAATGAGCGTTTTCGATAAGCGCAGCTCAATTGAGAAAGGAAAAGAAGTAAAAGAAATTCGATCAATGATAACTGTTACGAGGTCGCTAAAACGGAAGTCGTTTTTGCTGCATGGTTACCAAGTTCGTTAACGAGAGCTTGAGTAAGTTACAACTGTTGGCCTTAACAGACGCCCTCGCCTACATCCGCTGATAATATATTTAGCAGAGTTAGTTAGTGCTCTATGAAGATAGGTGCACTACCGGTGCATTATTTTTAAACTCAAGGAAAAGAAAAACTAAGCATACAGTACCTAAGCAAGTTATTTTAACAACAAACTAGAATAATAATTTATCAGCTGTTCGTTTTAAAAAAAATCCGGTATATCTTCCAGTATAAAAATATGAAGATATGCATATATATCAAGTATATTTTCGAATAAAATTATGCTGGCACATGCAAAAAATGAGATTTTAGACAAGTTATCGAAATTTACATCTATTCACTCATTATCGCAACCAAGAAGTCTGAAGCTATTTTCACCAGTACCGAATCCGACGCCTATAGTTATTTTTAGAAGAAAACTTTCATTAACAAGCAGATCTATGTAAATCACTATCAATTTCCGACTAAGTTCATAACATTCCATGCCTGGATAATTCAATCAATAAACTGAATATCATGGCACAGCTTCCATTTCCTGACATGGTGATGCATATTCTGGCATCGGGGTTGTCACGTCGTGATGAAAGTGATATTTCGCACGCTTTCTCTTTGGTACTACGTTTGTAGGTCACACCTGCGCTGCCAACTGAGTACAGTGAACACCAGAGTAACTCTTATATATACTCATGCGTTCATCAATTTATATCGAAACTTGATACTAGAATTCGAGAGCAGAAACAAAGAAATGTAATTCTTTGGTCGTTAACCGATTTCCTGACTTAAATTATGTTTAGATTATTATTCGTTATCATCGCCATATAGTGCATGGCAGTATGCTAATCAGGAAAGTTTTAAATATATTATATAAATATATAGTTTCGTTTAATATGTATGTATATAAATATTAAATGTAAATAATAAATAGAGAAATATAGTTACATAATATATGAAATTTTAAACCAAACTTGGTTTTTCGATAATACCTGAGAGAATCCAATAATAAGTCAATCGAACACTATCACAAACATGAACTTTATAATTTTTAGATGTGAAATTCTTATTGTTAATTACTTTTTTGCGACTGGGGCGAAGTGCAGTCGAGACAATGCTGAAGCCGTCACATATGTTAAGTGGCTTCATTGTTCAAGACATTTGTTGGAAACAATCTGCAAAAAACACACTGCTAACACGGCAACTACAATTAACCGGCCGTAGAAATTTTTTGTCTTTAACAATCAGGTTATGAAATTGATGCTGCAATTAGAATTGAGCAAGTAAATAACTTGAGCCAGCGAAATGATAATGGGGTCTGAGCAGGAATATGGAAATCTCTTAAAAACTGAAGTAATCAGCTGAAAGTACGTCTTTAAACAATTTATATAGACGCATGTGACAGTAAAAACAGGAATATGTTGTCAATCAACATCAGCGCCTCAAGGCAGAATATCAATTATCGCATTCTAATTCATAAGATCACAGAAATTATGTGCACAGCAGATCAAATTTTCGCGCAAGTGTTATGAATCTTCTAAAGTGGAGACATAAATTCTGCGTCTTATACTTGATTAATTAATCGGTGTTCATGGGCACTGGACAGACGACATCCCAGCATCCATAAATGAGAACTTGAAATGGTGAACTCGTACTAAAATCCAATGAGCTGAAACTCAATTGACAATCATCTCTAGTTTTTAATTTGCCACGTTCAAGTTTAATACCGATAATGATATCAATGCTAGGAAACCAAAAATCTTCTGAGGTGAACACGCCAACTTGTAGCATCGATTGACTAAAAAACTCGCACATATTTTAAGCTAGAATGTGTGGTGTACTGCACACACATAAAACTACGAGCAATGATCTACACCAGGAGTTAGATGTACCAAGTAAGTTTATATAAGTAAAAGTTACAAGCATAAACACGGGATAGCTTGAGGTAATATTATGAATACAACTCACGAATCTAACAGGGCATAGGGGACAAGCCATACAGAGCACATTCGCAATGCAATAGGCATGCCCAAACTGATCTGGTCAAGACGCACTTGAGATCAATGGGCACAACGAGCTCGTCGCGGGACAAAGGCCCACGAATGGGACGCGATTGATAAACAGACGCAGCCAAGCACAACTGAAGGTTGGTGAGAAGCACGATGTTTGAAATTGGCTGATTTTAAGGAGAATTATTCTCGCCATGGTTAAAACACTGAGCTACTGCATAGGGTAAATAAGCCATCCAGATTAATTTAAACTGAAATTTTATGTTCCAGCGAATATCTAGTTCGTAGGTGCAACTTTAGCATTTTGCAAGATAGGTACAATTATTTCACATACGTCTCAAAAATAATCATTAAAATGTATAATATGCAAGTTACACATTTAAATTCGTCGCTTATCGTAATATGAAACTGTGGCTTGTTATTACTTTTCGTAAATCCATCTTGTATTTTATGATAAGCGATCATTTGTTTTAAATTTGTCATATAATCAATTTGCCGTGCCCATAACTAATTCCAGTGAACCGGTATTAACGCAGCATCCTAGTTTCCGTATGTTGAACTATCATGTCATAGCAAAAAAAATTCTTAAACTTTAGTGCTGGAAAGGCCAAACTCAGACTCTAGGAGTAGCAGCAACATCACCGTTGGTGAATCTTAATAGAAATTAAATGAAAAATTAAACTATACAGAGACTGGAAAAGACAATGAGTAGCAGCAACATCACCACATGTAAATATTACACAAGAAACTAATTGAAAAATAACACTATACAGAGACTTAAAAAGCAAGATTTTTTCACCATTATATTGAATTGATTTTGCTTACCTTATTCGAGTCGGCTGTTCCATAAGGGTAATTTTGATTTTCAGGAATTTGCGGCAGGTCTCCAGATTCCTCCGAGGCATCCGAGACGGTGTAAGCGCTGCAGTTGGAGCAACAGGACGACCGACGTGAAGGCGAGAATTCGTCCAATGACAAATGACTATCAGGAGACATGTCGACGGTGCTAACGCTGCTACACGTAGAGCAGTCGGACACTTTGCGAGGACAAATCGTGGATACGGACAAGCCATAATCATTCAGAGGTTCCGTGACAAAAGATGCTTGTCGCGTCAAACTGGAGAGTTTGAAGTCTTCGGTCATGTGGGCGACGCGCAAACTTAAACAAGCGCCGCTGTAGTCACTGACAACAACTGCAGGCGGTTTCATAGATTGACGGCGTTCGCCTTTTTCAACTGTTGATCCTTCATCTACCACGGATTCCCAAGGCTCATTGAAAGCAGACGTACAGAACTCTGTAAATTCGGGCGAGGGGTTTCTAGACACAGTCGACCCACACTCCAAGCCGACAGCACTGTCGTCTGAGAGCGCGAGACTCGCTCGGCCGGGCAAGCGAGAACACGACGCCGACCGAACCATGCCGAAATCCTCATCGTAGCACAAGCCGGGCGATCCCCTGGAAGAAGTGATGGAATTGCCACGGGAATATTCGTTGGCATGGAATTCTTCAGTCCATGCTTGAGAAGATGAATAGTCTGATCTGTTTGTGGGATCAAATCCTTGCGGCAGTTTAGAGCTGGCTGAAAGGTCGTTGGAATTTTCGTCGCCATGTGGAACTTTCCCGATATCTGAATCGCTGAGCCAACGCTGCGGGTCCAAAGTCGTGTCCCATGTAAGCCACAAGCGGTCTTCGGGACACTCACGGTAAGGCCGTTTCCTTGAACGTTTTTTTCTCGATTGTTGTTCGTAGAAAATATGAGTGGGAGGGGATTTAGGAGAAGATCGCTTGGCCAGCATATTTGTGTAAGCTTCAACCAGTAATTGCACGCGGGGCAGTTGGCTCATCACCGAATCATTTATTTTTCTCGGATAATAAGAATTAAAATCTAACATTGAGACATGTGCAGAATCGCTGTGCTCACTTTCACTCACGTCGCCAACAGATTTTGTAAGTAAAGAACAATTTTGCAAATATTTCTGGC
This sequence comes from Hyalella azteca, assembly GCF_000764305.2. Taxonomy (NCBI): domain Eukaryota; kingdom Metazoa; phylum Arthropoda; class Malacostraca; order Amphipoda; family Hyalellidae; genus Hyalella; species Hyalella azteca. The sequence continues at coordinate 363,220 of NW_025940784.1, forward strand.
ACACATTGGGCTTTTGTACATCGCTCTTCTTATTGACTCTGGTAGGCAATGTCATGCTAGGCTACCCGGCACTGGAAAAAAGCGAGAAAAATATTAATTATAAAAAAAATTCACGCAATCTTACCTAAGAAAAACGTGCGTACAAAAATTATGGGTAGTACTTCATGATTGAGCTTAAGCTCGATTAGAACGACAAGTAAAACTATAAATATAAATCCCATACAATCCCTTACTTTAAAAATAACTCGGGGGCAACAAATTTATGTTTTGCTTGGCCTTGGGAGCCCAGATTATGTAATGAATGTAATTAAATCTAAATGTCAAGACATTTAGAAATACAAACTGATATTAAATAATAGTCTAAATTTCGTATTTGAATATAAATATAATCTAACTTTTTTATTCGCATCGTTATATCGATTTTAACTATATTTGTATTGATCACACGGCGGGTGTCAGTCCAGCTACCAGCTACATGGCTTTACCTGCGTTTTCTTATACTTCTCCAACACGCAATATCTCTACAATAAAAATATGACTCCGTTTTTCTAGATCTCAGCTACAGAACGCGGACAACAAACGTGTGCCTCGCTGAGGCCGTCCCGTAACACGACTCGCGACAGGCACCGCATGCACCACGTGACGCACGCGATTTTTTAGCACGATGATTTTTGCGAGGGCACGAGAATGCGCTTGAATATGGACTCAATAAAACCTCATAAAATACTGTGCGTAGCTTTTATAATAATCAAATACAGCTACCGTGCATTTTTGGCAGAGATACTAGGTAACATTATAGTTATTTCACTAAAAGCGCACTAGTGCACAGCCCACATCTGCACTGTGATTTAGAATAGCTCCATAAAAAATTATTTGGGCGAACTTTTTGTCGGTGTATACAGTAGTTTTCTGATTAATGGCACATGTAATAAATTTTAGCGTTCCCAAATTGTTTGTTTGCAACACGAGTCAGTTTAGAAGTGACCAACACAAATTTGTGTTCAAATTATTCTATGCATTATCAGTTATCACAATGATTCATATTTAGCATTTGCTATATTACGTAAAGTTAAAGCAGTGAATTCCACTTCAAATTTTTCGTTTCGCCTGGATTCATTTCCTTCCTCTTGATAGTAAGTTCGAGGGCAGCAATTAAGTGCAAACGCTAAACCATTACAAAAGAACAAAAGGTTAACTAGTAACGTAAAATCGCTTGATTGCACGCAAGAATACGGAAACAATCGCATTCGTTGATTTTCAGGCACCGCAAGGGTCGAAGTTTTTCACCGCAAGGGTCGATGTCAAACAACTTTTGTGCACGAATTGATTGACGTCATTTCTAGAAAAAATAATAATAATGCGTCCAAATGATGAAAAACTGCAATCACACATCTGTTATATTATAACTGAGCGTGTCTGACTTGGCACTTTTTGAACACAGGCCAATTGTCCCCAAAACTGAGGTGCGCGTAGGCTAGGTCCAGTGGTACATAGAGGCCTTTATTTCAATGCGACGCGAACACTCTTGGGGACACGACCTATTCTCAGTTCGTAAGTTTATACTTCACAAGAGAAGATACTACCTATTTATAAATAGTACCTAAAATAAGATTATCTTACAACGATTTCCAACCGTTGTCCCAGCAACCCAACCTTATCTTCAGAAAGCGTGTACTTCAAGTTCGTACTCAATACCCTAAGTACGCATTAAATAGAATAAAATACTGCTGCTGCTACATATTAGCAGGCAATGCGTGGCATCGGAATTCGCAAAGTAGAGCATTCAGCAATATAAAATGTTACTGATGCATAATCACATGCGAGTAGGTTATGTGGTGTAAGTTGTAACAGGTACCATAGAGCGGCGCCGGGGACGCGGCTAGGAGCTGTGGCTGCGAGGAGAGGTTTGCCAGGCGCTCGACCAGAGATGACCTTGGACGCACATTGCTGCGAGCACATTGCCTAAGTAGCGTTTTAACAATTTGGAGACTAACATAGAATGTGTTTGTAATTTAACGTAGGATACACACTGAAATTATTCTATAATTCAAGAGAGCCGATTAGAAATGAATAAACCGAACAATTCATCGTGTGTTGGATCAATAATCATTTTTAGACGTAATCGACATCTTCATCCGCCGTGACCTTAACGTACCTGAGCACAGCCTGATCCGGACTAAATTGTAATGCACCAAAATTCTTCAACAGCCCAAATAAGCTTCACATCCAATGTGTCAAATTATCCTTTGAATTCATCATTCTGTATGGAATTTACTGTGTGATACGTTGAACGTTTATCCTTTACATGTGGCATAGCGCAGAAAAAACGCCAATAGCAAAACCATCAACTAAAACCGCATTGGTTCTCTATTTACTCGTATAGAAGCATTCAATAATTATCTTAAACATCTACGAGTTTAAGATAATCACTTTCTCCTAACCTCATTGACCTCAGGAGGTTGTTCTCCGGAATAAAATAAAATAGTTTATTTATAGGCATTGGCCCTAACGAAGCTGCAGAAGGTGTTTGGCATGTTAAAGCAAGACAGCCTAGGACTAATGCTCCGCCAGTTTCAACGTTGGGTTGTCTAGACTCTAGATGATAATTATTGTCCGATGTCAATCACACCTTTTAAGACTGCACGTTTCTGTTAAGGGGATACTTAAACTTCTACACACTGTGGCTCAAACGCACCTAGCTTAACGGATGTAGAAAGACCTTTACATTTTATTACAACCGTCAACGAGGAAGATGCATAGCAAAAAACTTCTGCAGCCTGAGCTTTTAAACAAGCATGCTGGGCCGGGGCGTTCAGTAACGGGACTTCGATACGACGGAAGGAGTGCAAAGAGGATGAGTGATTCCAACGTCCAAGCCATATATTGGAGCAGCTCAGAGCCACTCGACGCGATGATCACTATACAGGAAAGCAAGTATCTTACAGTCGAAATTATATTTGTAGAGCCAAAACTAGGGCAAAGTGCACGCAAACTGCGGTACAGGAACAACAACTTGGATGCGAGAAGATTCCAGATGTACGCGAAAATTAGCGATTTTAACACAATAGTAGGTACTTTATTTCGTACTTTCGTACACACAAATTTCGTCTCCCAACCACAACATAATCACGCTACGATTTGCAATCGTTATCAAGCGGCTTTATCTGTGCTAGCGGCCCGCTATTGAGTACCTTAAATGTAACCAATTGTAGTTTATACCAGCTAATATGTAAATTTAGTAGTACACAGCGGGTGCTTGGTAACAACAGAATGGAACTTTCAAGTAATACGCAATCACAAAAAGTTGGGGAAACCCTCAGGTTCATATGAGGGCTAAGCAGTATCAGGCTAGGAAGTCAAATTTAGAGCAGATGCAAGCATCAAAGCCATTTTTGGAAAGGAGTAGATAGAGGGGATTTTATATTTACAGTAAGGTAGGACGACGACTTAAAAAATTATGTTTCGAATAACAGTTAGCTGTGACAGCTCCTGACATCCTTCAATATTCGCTAAGTTTGGTTTAACTAATTCAAAGTATGATGGTTCTTTTACGCCACATCTACACCGGAGTGTAACTGGCAGCACTGCGTTATTTACTCATATTAATATACTAACAGCGATTGCACATTTAAAATTGATTCAGAACAATGTTTCCAAGACTTTCCAAAAATAGACATTTTCTTCATAAACGTGTAGCCGCAAACCAAATAAGGAATTATGTTAATGAGCTTACTGGAATTCTTCGGTCAAGGCTTTCCCGGGTTTTTTCTTCCATTATAAGTCAGTGGCTTAACACGATTCTCTGAATTCGTGTATGGAATATAAAAATGCTTCAAGTGAGTTTGAGCGCAAATTTCAAGCTAATGTCTCTCAGTCGACTTAATCGAATCAGGATGCGACTCAATTCGCATTAGAAGATGCAGGTTCAAGATTTATTGTGACCATTCCATAAAATGTAAAGTAAGTTGAATAATTACTAAATCACCGTTTTCATACATCACAGAAAATATATTTAGTTGTCCCAATTAAATATGGCAAAAAATGCGGCTGAACACATAACAAGTAAATTAAAGAGCTCGTAAAATCAATTAACTTCCCTTTAGCTCAATTTCCGCTGTAGCTCAAAGCTAAAGGAGCTAAGCTAATCACACTATTGTAGTTATTCTATGGCAATTTCATAAATTCGTTAGTACCTATTCGTTGATTCGGGGCTGAATACCACTGAATAAGGTAACAAATCAACTGAACACACGTCGTGTGCCAGAGACAGCTAGACGATATCACTGCTCGGCCGTAAGGTGAGCAAGCCATTCCACGTAGCGGATGTGGATCAAGCAGCATAACGGTGCCACTTCAGTATTTTACGTCAGCAGCGAACTCTACAGCCACGCCCTCGGATCGTCGCAACAGCAGTGACCTTCGATATCAAGTCTATCCCAATCTAGAGAAGGAAGAACTATTTTTTTCTGAGCCGCAGCGCGACAATGCACATGTATCGCGTAGCTCGCAATTTAGTGACCCATTGAATGAGAGGACGTGTTGATGAGGCAGCGATGCTGGATTGACGAGTTGATGAATCAAAGCTCACAGATATAACAATTTACAGGCACGGCCCAGAATAACGAGTTGATGAACTGAGAATAACGAGTTGATGAAGGTTAATATTTCGGTCCTTGAAACCTTAGAAGTTTTTACCTATGCCTAACACTAACATTTCATCCTCTAAATACGGCATTGCAGTTACAAATAAACACAAAGTCATATCACCTTTTTCTAATATCGGCAACAAGATAATGTTCAACAGTTTCATTCCTTTTGTTCAGAGTAGAATTTTCTTTCGAATCTACCCTCAATACATCAGCAGAGGGTTTCTCCATACCATTTTATTTATAATTCCATATACGATGAAATTTGAATTTTTTATTAGACTCGCACCGAAAAGGTTAGTCCTTGGATGGCTTCTGTTGTCTTTAAGAAACAATAGTCGTTTGCGCCTGAAGGAAGGACGACATGGAACCTTCTACACTTGTTAGGACTTATAGGATTGAAGCCTGCAGCTTAAAAGACACGATGAGAAACAGAATGACTCGCAAAAATTGAGGCAACATATAGCCTCTAAGAATAGAATAGTTCAAATAGCTCATCGTGTTTCGGATTGCATGTGCTGGCAAACTTGTCAGCTTATAAAACGCATCGTGTTTTTGACGATCCTAATAAGTATGAAATTATTTTGTTTTCCAATAAAAATGAATAATAGTAATTTACAATAATAAATAGTAAAAAGAAATCAAATTCTGGACAACCATTTAAATTCTCAAGAGTTTAAATACTTTGTGCAAAATTATCGCAAAATTTAAATAAAAATTTTCTGAAACCAATTAAAGCAACCACTGATAAACTTTTCAAGCATTATCGTAATTTTAAAGCAACCTTTTAGTAGTGCCTATTCGCGTCCACCATTTGAATTAAGAAAATGTCCAGCACGCGCCTCTGCGAACTAAGGAAACTTGGACCACATTTCAGGAGAACAAATGGCAAGCAAGGCCGATGTAACGATTTTACATTACAAGAGTTTTAAATCATACATGGTAATGACATCGCCACAGTTTCCGAGTTTATTATATTTAAATTAAATTAAATTAAATATATTAATTATAATTAAATTAAATTTCGCCTGTGTAAAATTATATTTACACAGGCGAAATAAAGCTAATCCAAAATGGAGTTCCTAGTCTGATTGAAAGTGTTCACAACAGATATCTGAACGACACTAAAATTATTCTAAACCATTACCCCAATAATTAAAAAAGCCTATTACCATTGACCCATTCGTATCATTAACGAGTAAAAAGTTGTACTCAATCCCACTGCTTCACAAGAAATTTCAGTATTCCATCTATTTGCGTCGTGTTGCAGAAACTTGAAGCCAAACAATTCAGATGCAATGTTGCTGTTCGATATTAAAATGAATTCACATGCTTTCTCGGCAAGCATTGCCTTGGGGCAGACACCTAAAGCTCAAATTATCATCTGTTAATTTAATTAAAAATATCGTGTTTGAATATATGTACTTTGTATGAAAAACGATCTAATTACAACGAAAGGTCGGCTCGCCACAGTCAATCTTAATTAAATACGCTGTAAACAATCTGCACTATAAGGGCATAAAAACGTATTACCCAAGATCAACTTGCGGATGAGAAGCCGAAATGTCAACTATGCACACCAATAAAGTCATCTTTCAAAGAGCGGTAATCGAGGGCGGTTGAGGAAAAACAAGAAAACGCACGTTTCCAACTCTCAGATGACCGAGTGGATATGTACTGGATTGTGTAACTGCCTCACGTGCAACATCCCTACGCATGATATTATTCCATTTCATTAGCAGAGCACAACTCGGGATACAGGACACAATTCACAATGGTGTAGTACACACGCAGATATATGGTCACCTACTAGTGCGCACCATGCACCATATGAAACGCACAGTTGTGCACCTAATTACCCTCCAAAAGAGTACAAGATTGAAGAATAATCATTAGATGAATACGAAACACGATACAGGTTTCTCAATTACCAGGTAATTGATACCAAAAGATGGAGAAGCCTCATATCAAGTGGAAAAATTCCGTTTGCCGGAATGAAGGTATACGTAGAACTGGCCAATTAATTTCCTCGACAGCGATACCTAGGAAACCAAGTGAGTAAAAACCTAATTTTGTAAAATAGGCGCACACGACGCAAGTTGACTTGCTTTGTAGTTTGTACGAACTGAACATTCATTTGCTTCAAGATTCACACAGGAAGAAAGTGTAGACTGTAGAACAACATGTTACACCTCCCGCCCTCAATAAAACCGCATTGCGAAAATTAAGTCCTGTCAAATACTCCGCTGCGAACAACGCACGACAATAATCTGAAAAGCATACGGTATATGAAGAACTCGCGAAAGAACTATGAAGAACCTAACCATGTTCTCTCGTGGGACGCTCGTGATGTCAACGAACTCGTATTAGTCATGGGGCGTCATGCATTCGTGCTTCCCAGACAAAATTATTGACCAACAACTTCCCAAAACTCAAATCTGATGCAACATAACAGAAGCCAAACCCGTTGGCACGGCAAACAAAAATTATGCGTCAGCTCTCAACAAATTGAAACTTGTCCGTGTAAGATGCTACAATATAAAAATATATTCAATAGTACCAGACGCTGGTCCTATTATTAAACTTAAAATGTCGTCTAGGAATGTTAAGAATTAAGCTGATTGTCACATCACCCTGAGACCTTTATTTTTCGTGCGAATTTGGTATTTTTTTGTTTGTCCATCTATTCTTACTCTAGTTGCTCAACATTTATACATTTTTTCAAGGTCAAAAACAACTTTAAATAAAAACTCAGTCCGTACCAAAACCAATAAAATAAATACAGAATAATATGCCGCTTCGCCCATTTCTGACAATCCTTGAGCAAGGCCACAACCCGACATCATTGGACACTCTAGAGACAACGATGAGGCGGGGGAGAAGTCAGGGTCTGAAGCTGATCAGGTCTATTAGGGGATTATACCAGAGCCTTGGTACCTCCATCATACCACTAATTTCATAGTTCCTGGACCGCGACAAGCAAGACGACCTAAACAAGTCTCCCACGAGTCCCACTCCCAGTAACCTGTTGGCTATCTCTACTGTCGAGAGAGCGGATTCTTTCTAAGGAAACCAAAGATATTTTCCAGAGTTGGTAATTCCCAGCAACTAATAACTACGTACGTTGGCGGTACGTTCGTAAAGCTTTTCTGGTTAGGCTAATTCGTTTTGCCTCAAGGCTCAATAGATACAGGCATGCATCCTGGCCATATGTATATGAGCAATCGCTCACGTAAATATTTATTTGTAACAAATACAAATGGTCCAGCAAACAAGTGACCATTCTAAAATATTTTAAAGGTTTAAACGAAAATTTTTGAATCTATTTTAAACGCAATTGTGAAACCTAAAGTTCATTTTTTTTGCATGATTAGAGTTACGAAAACCAGTTACCAGTTTTTATTTAGGATGCAAATAACATCGGAAAACTTTGCACGTAACTGATCAATACTCGTCTCAAACTATTATTGGTAAGTAGGCGGGAGAAATTTCAAATTAAAACTAATTATATCAGGATTACAGAGAATAACAGTAAGCATCCAGAATTTCGGTTTTGACACTGGATAGACAGGTACGCTGTAATTGTCGGATTCCTGAAAGAGGGTAACCACCGGCTTGCGGATCTCTCTTTTTCGAATCACAGCAAATACCGAATCCAAAATCTCACGCACAACCAAACTTCTTTAGAAAAATCTTCAACTTACAATTACTTTGGACGATATAATCCAGAAATTCAAACACCAAGCGCGACTCAGGTCTGGAATATCACAATTATTTACTGGGCCAGTTGAGACAACCGAGAGCAACACTTACACCGACACACTCACTACCACAGCCTCATGACAACTGAAGTCAAGTTAGTCAGTCAAGAGTCAACAGCTCTGCAGCCTCCCCTGCTACTGCTAGCTTGCTACGTAGCGTGACCGCAGCCTGCAATATCTCCGTAAGCAGCTTCACCGCCTTCACGTAACCAATTCTGTATTTCCAATTCTGATTTTCATTATATCCCAACAAACTTCGGCTTAAACTTTGTTACAAAACGGGATCATGGTTATGAAATTTAATTGCATGAAACAATTTGACGATTCTTGGGAGAAATTTAGCTCTTGGCACTGATGGAATACTCCTGTGGTCCACTAACATTTTTTTTGCAATACAATGCAATTTTTCTGACTTTACCAAAACTACCATACTAATAAACTAATTCATATGAATCAACCATTGGTATTTCGAACTGATTTGAATTAACACTATTTGCGTTGAATGCGAAACACATCAAATAAGACTTGAATAACCGTCATTAATTAATTACATCACAGACAGGACATAAGTCACCGTAATTAATTACATCACAGACAGGACATGAGTCACCGTCATTAATTACATCACAGACAGGACATGAGTCACCGTCATTAATTAAGTCAGAAGCGGTTGTATGGACATCCAAGTTTCCTAATAATTTTTCATGGGTTTGGAATAACACATTAGAGTGTGGGAGTACAAGTAAGGGTACTGTTAAACGAATACAGTAGTGGCGGCCACTACAACTTTAGAATGAGAAATTAATTATCGTGCTACATGGTCTCGTGGATTACTGGGTCCTTCCATAGCCAGTAAATCCTTTACCCGGAGCCAATAGCTTGGTTATAGATAGCGGCGGTTGGCGTTTGGAAGTTACAGTGGCCGCATCTACCGCATCCATTTAATTGGTAAATGTAATGAGTAGAACGACTAATTTCTGTGTTACCCCTATAAAGACCAAAAATTCACTTTCCTTACTCCTTTCAAAGGTTCTGTAATACATAATATTAGAAAAAAAAAACATTTTTTTTGTTACATACTTTGCTGCATACCTTGCCCACTGAAAATAAATTCTTATGTAAATAATTACCAATAATAAGCAGATCTTATCACATATGATCACTTTTTCGGGTACTGTTTGTAAATGAGCAGCAGCAACATGAAGCAAAGGGTGAGAGTCCCAGCAAAAGGGGAAAAGATAGCTCATTAAGATTCCGGATTTTCTCAACTACTTCAAGAGACGTCGAATTAGATCCGTCCAAGGTAGGCGAATAGTATTGATACCGATATAAAAACATGCCGAAATGAAACGATAGTAGCTTTAATTCTATTAAATAATTTTTATTGCCTTGTATGTATGTGTGGCTTTGTAGCTTTTGTGTTTACTAGTCGTAATCTTGACAGCTTCCAAAGAAGGTATAGTACATGGCAAAATAGCAAAATTCGAAATAAGTAACTAATCTTGACACGAATACGACATTACATCGACTTTTTTGCTCATATTCGTAAATCGAGCGGGACATTGATTGAGCACCATTTCATTATGTACAATCATCACTCTCAAGAGCTGTATTAATGGTAATTAATGCTCAAATATTTCACTGTAGTGTTGGGATTAATCATTGCTACGTTTATTTTAATCTCACCAGACGTTTTGTAAAAAATTAGCTGTACTGTGGTTCGTTGGTTCGTTATCACTTACAATCCGGGAGTTAAAGCTACACAATTTTTTTTTTATCAGAGTTGCAAGTTTCTTGTCGAAATAATTCCGAAGATCAATATCGCTGGCACTGTATCTGGATGAGTTATTGGAATACCTTATTGGGATAAATTTTCCTTGCTTCGATCTCATGTATATTGGGAAAATCTAACTTCGTTAATAATTAAGTGGTCCTAAAGTCTCCTACCTCCAAAATTTTCTAGAATCAAGATAGTCAAAAGATAATTTTTTAACAGTCAGCCCAAAAAAGTTTTTTCTCTCTGAAAGAAACATTCTCATTTATGTGTTAAAGTTAAACAATTATATTTTTGAGATATCATAACTGACGAATTTTCTCCACATTCTCCAGAGGCTCAGAGATTATTTCCATGGCGCGATAATATAATTTTATATTTAATGAATTTATTGAGAATCTTTAGCATTTGTGGTACCAAATGAGAAATAAATAAACTTGAAAAATTGGCATATAAATAATGATCAAAAGACAATCGATGATTCAATCAATCGTTCTAATTTAAACAATTAAGTAAATTTTGGTTACCTTAATGGCCAAAATTTATCATCCTACGTTCAGTGGCCGTTCGACCGTAGGCTGATGCGACACACGTGACAGATACGGGCGGGTTGGTGGCAGCAGGGGTGGTCTCCGACAGGCGTCCCTATATGGGTATTATTATTATTTTTTTGTAGACTCAGTAATATACCCTGAGTGTGGTTGTACAACGTTTGTAGGTTGTAGAATAGAATTAGGTTTGGGGCAGCTTGAAAAGTTTTTGCCAAATTAGTAGTAATATTCATGTTCGATAAAATGAAACATTTCGTGGATATTAACGAATATTGTATTCAACAAACGAGATGTAATCCACGAATTAAATAATGATGAAAACTATCATTGTGGAAGTTGTAAATTAACATGACAGCTTTTGATGAATACCAGTTCTCCTACATAGCTTAGGTTGTCAATCTAGACAATTTTGTAGTTTATGGCTTAATGACCACGTTTCTTCGAACCTCAAACCAATGTTAATTGCACTTGAAGTTTTTGTGGCTGGGACGTTCTCGTTCTAAGTACAGCCTTGGCAGCTTCGAGCATTCGTAATTATGTATGTGTGCACGAAGTTGAGCGAGACTTAGCTTTCCCAGTTTAAAGTACTCCCCTCATAATGTATCATTATGTATGGCATGAAAACAAGCTTCAATGCAGCATACTTATAGTGAACCGTAAAGCATACCAGTTTTTTTATATTGAATGCCTCCTCAAAGACGAATTACTGCCAACCTTGATCCTACTAGTCTTGCTAATACATCAACCGGAGTTGTTAAAAATGTCATCGGTTTTAGTCAATTTCTTGCAGGTTAGAACTTTATTTTTCACTATTTCACTAATGACAAGTGACGATTCAGTACTCAAAGAAACTCAATTTTTTATTTCTGTGTGAACCTGGGCTTTGAAGAATTCCGGAACATTTCATACGTTGCATGTGATCTGCGGTTTACTGGATGTTGATGATTACACAGGCGATAGTCAGATCCGTATTGCAGCTTCTTTACATGCATGATAAAGCTATTGAATGCTTTATTTCCATTTCAAAGATTTCACTCTTGCTTAACCATATCAAATCTCTGACTGCAGACGAAGCATCTCATGCTAACCACGAGCTTATGAAACTCTCTAATTGTAACTCAGTGGCTGGCACTAGCCGGCCAACCGCCGGCCACTCAGCGCCCTCTTGTGGGACGCGGACAATTTTACACGCGGCCGTTGCGTGGTCAGTTGTGTTCTTCATGCTTCCTGCCACACGTCGAGGGCTGCTCACCAGACCACCTCCTAGCGGCTTCACAGAATCCCCACACGGTTTCAAGTGGGTCTTCTATAAATGAATATGATTTTGAAAGTGACTTTGAACTTCTCTTGCGAATGCCGTTTCGCATGTGGTATAAAAAAATACTCAAATCAAAGTAAATCGAATTTCAATGGTATAAAATAAATGCAATTAACATCTTTAACAATAGATAAATAAAGTAAGTTATAAATTTCAGAAAACTGATTCTAATTTTCTATCTATAGCAATTAAATTACATCTGGTTATTAGAGCGCTATCTAAAAACTGAGCAGATTTTGTTATTCACTACCATGCTCAGAACTCAATTTGGTTTTGAAGATTTAACATTGTTGACTCGAATCGAATCATTCGGGACCTGCATATACTTATGAAAGTTTTCCACACCTGTTGTTTTAGCAATTTTACGATATTTTACTCCCATAAACGTGACATGACTTAGACATGAGTGCAGGACAAGCTTACGAGTATTCACCTCGCATCCAAAAGCAGAAAAAATAAGTTGTATATGCCTCACCAAAGTTTACCAAGACATTCGGAATTTTGTTGATTGACATTACTTTACTGCCTTTAAAAAAGTTTCTGGAAACGTTCATCACGAATAAGTTATGATTGGCTAATCATGTACTTTACCTAAATATTAGATTGCTTCAATTTCATCTGATTTTTCAAATGACTCTGTCTGTGGTAAGTTATAAGTATAGCCTTGGCACACCTTGTACAAAGAAACAGAAGGCAAAGCAGGGGCGAGTCATCGAAGAGGAGCGACGCTATTTTGGGGAGTTCTTGGTTCCCTGCAAACCCAATGTCTTACCAGCCACTCTAACAATAACAAATTTGTTTGTTCCTTTCTCACTGGCAGCCTCGCTGGTCGTTAGTTAGCTTCTCTCGAGTCTGCAGCTCTCTGCTCAGCTCAACTAAAAAGCTTATTCATAGAATGTGATCCTCATTTTTTTTTCTACAGCCCGTAATAAAATTATGATCCTTGAACCGCAGAAGTAAATTTACTACTTTTGAATTCACATAACGCTCGTGAATGATCTAAATAGCGCGTCACGGTATCATTGATCGTCACTGATGCCATGAATACGTGGACAAAGCTCCAATATCAGTGAGCTTCGAATTAATAATTATCAATATTTAATTAATAAAGAATTACGAAGTCTCATTTCTCTTTTCATGCTCTTATAAGAGACCAAACTGCTTTCTATTAATACTCTTCGAACGCTATAAAGTGGATGTTTAATCTGGCACGCAGGAATGGGCGAAATTCTGGCTCATGGAATGAATATAACACGGGTTTCGTTATTGTGACTTTCTATAGCCTTTCCAGAATATTGCGATAAAAAACAGTAATGACCTTCATGAGTGTTAATTTTTTATTCAAAATATTCTTGTCAGAAAAATCTAAATCCCTCAAATGAATCATAGCAAACACGCATCTCCATAAGTGTGGACTGTGTACCTGAAATTTGTTACTGAAGCTGTGAATTGAAGGCTGAGCGGATCCATGGTCGGCTGAGATGTTACCACAGCCTTCTTGTTTACGTTGCCACCCGACACTGTCTCAGCCCCTCTGGTCGGGTCTGGCTTACCCTCGCGTTACCCTTCTCAGACCAGCGCAGTGCTGTTGCAACTTTACGACGAGATGACGACTTTAATTACGAGAATTACGAGTATGAATCGTCCACCGTGATGGTGCAATGTCACATTTTTTCAAGGACCCTTGCAACTTTACAATGACGAGAATTACGAGTGTGATGTATACTGAATCGTCCACCGTGATGATCTAATGTCACATTTTTCTAAGACCCTTGCAACTTTACAATGACGAGAGCGGATCATCAATGTCAGATTTTGTCTCCGACCCTAAAATTATGTTGCATTTAGATAAAATTGGCCAACGAAAGATAAGGAAAAGTCATCCAAAAGATATCAATGTTTACGGTCACCAACAGACATTAGTACAGACAATCCATCGCAAAGCCGCACGTACGTGGGTGGTCAAGCGTATTATTTACAAATAATGTTCCTATACAAAATAAGATAAATCGAATAAGGCACGATTGTGATTCACGAGCAACGCCACCATTGACGAATGCAAGATAGTTAGTTAAAGAATAAAACTTAATTTCTACAGGATATATGTTACAAAATTAATAAGCCCTCCTACCAGCTTCTAGAATTACCATAAAAAATACACACACTCACATCGGAATCATTATTGTTACATTAAATAGGCACGATAAATACAAGGTAATAGCACCTGAGATTCTGCATGCTCAATCTTAGCCCTCCTGGGCGATTGATTATTTTTAAAAATACTAAAAGAATTCTCTTTCAACAAACAATAGTTGGAAATTGGTATGGAAATTCAATAAGCATTGCATAAAGGGAATTTTATTTTAGGCATTGAGGATTACTCACAATGTGAAAAATTTAGTAAAATTCACCCTCATATGTCAGATGATATATGTCACTTACGAAAAAAATATAAAAAATTTATATATAAATGATTTTAGAATGTTTTTTCATATGGCAAATTGCAGAGAGAGAAATATTTATGTAAATGGAGGCGATTAGGAATTAAGAATTACGTTGTTTCTCCGCTTGTTTTTAATAGCATAACAATAAATCAATCAACATATTGATCAATTTAACAAAATTTCTCCAGTTTTTTAAGTGATGAAAGCGAGGACACAAACTACTATATATATGGTCCGAGGAGAGGCATCAATAAAGGCCATACTGACGAGACAGACTTCCATTGTGAAGCTGTTGCTCTGAAAGGATCAAAGGCTTCGTCTCCAAAGATAACTGAGCAACTGACACGGTACTAACAGACCTCCATTCTGCTGGGTAACTTGCCTACTCCACGTGTGCACTGGCCAATATTTATAACCTTATTACTGGGTCACTGAACTAGCAAGTAATTTTCAATCCAGTAATAGAATCCCTTCATTGCCATCCCTTTATAAGACTCGAAAATTTGTGGATTAAATATCTTTTATGACTCTTTAGCAGACTCCATTTAAGTCATACAAGATTATAACGTATACAAAGAGTTGGGTTAGTTCGATATTTAACATCACGAGTCCATAAAGATAATTTACCCATCATTAATTTCATCATGAATAAAACGAGCGATGAAGAAATAAACACATAGAAAAAATTGTAATTCCATATGACAGACGTCGTTTTACCTCCTCAAGCGTTTATTCTCGTATGTAATTTAGCATTTAACACTTCTTTTTAAATACATTTATTTTTTAACCAAGGACTGGATGGTTCAATTGCGCATGGAGAGTCCATTCATTTGAAAGCTATTTGATAATTTCAGATGCTTTTGACGATGAAACTCAGTTTCCGTATAACTGGAATTTCTCTATCGTATTATTATTCCATCACAAAAGTTATGAGAGTGATAATATATAAGCGAACTCCATAAGCAACAACACAGTAACGGTGAGAGACCAAATAGAGCACAGTGCATGAAATTGTAAGTTAGGATCCTTTGTGTTATAATTTTTTATATGAAGAGTACAGTCAACTCAAGATATTAAATTTCAGAACTAAAATTTTAAGAATTGTCGTTATTTTTTTCTGCAGGGAAGTTTTCTTCGAATTCACAAGTTCAGGAAGCTATGGAGGATGTTCACATTATTTATGAACGATCCATTTTATGTTGTCAATAATAATGGAATCCATTTGCGAACAAAAGCAGAAGTAACATTAAAATACTACATTCTAAAATTACTATGTTCTTAACTAATATTTTGAATGATGACAACGTACTCGAAATAATTTAAGTTGTACATTAAGTTTACAAAAATTATGGTTTAACAAAAACTAAAAAATGCAAACACACTCAATGTTACCCATATATAAAAAAAATTTCGACCAGGTTCAAATATGCTACTAATCAGCTGAAATCTAGCTAATCTAAATACCTACATAGAAAGTAAAAAACTTTGAACGACCCTAAATGCGTAATAACATGTGGCTAGACTACATATTCGAAAATCTAGAAATAGGCAAATTGCTTGTCTGTTTGTTCGTTTGTTTGTTGATATGACTTATACGTCAATCTATAGTATTAATGATTCCCGTAAATTTAACGGTATTCTTAAGTTAAACTATACAGAGCATATGCATAGATGCACTAACTTAACCAACAATGACTTGGCATGCAAAATTATTTAAAAGTTATAATAAAACACAATACAAGTCACATGCGTATCCAAACATGATTCTATAGGTGCTGTTGCAGAAGAAAGAAACGCACTAAAAATCCCAAAAAGCTGTTTTTTATAACCATATGATTGCTGCGTAGGTGGGATGCGTACGTACGTACGTGGGAATTCAGATAATAACATGAAAACTTCACACATCGGCAAATACAGCGAACAAAGCAAGATAATTGGAATATTCAAACGAACAATAATTATATGGCACCTCTAAATTAGCATGACAGACTCTCAAAATACGAATAAATGGCTTTGGCTCCATCCCAATATTCCTTGGGTGAATTTTAATTGTTTCCACTAAACTAGAAGGATCTGGAAAACGCGTTTTAGAAGGCAGAAACAGAAATGTACATAAAACATTTCGACCAGGATATGAACAATTAACACCATAGTATATACAAACACTTAAACCATCTAATTTGAGCGCTAAAAGCGTTCAAATTCAGTGTAAAAAATACCTGAAAAAATATAAATTTGTTCGCATGATACTTGAAACTATCATACACATCATGGTTATGCAAAAATTATACATGCTTCGATATTTTTAAATTGTTGTCGAATTACCCACACCATAGTTTTTTGACAACATTTATCGAGTACACGAATATTATAGAAAACTGGCCTCACTGTATAATAAAAGAAGAACAGTGAATCAAACAGGTAGTATTTGATGCATTAAAATCTAATTTTAATTATAACATTTCATCTCCGATGTTAATACCAGATACCATAGCATTAACAACCAAATAACGCTTCTGAAACGTCCGGAAGTCAAAAACGCAGACGTACAACTTCACTCCAATTAAATCAGTTCGGTCTCAGGATTTACCCTTGGCTTCATTAAATAAATCAGCTCCATTACATGTTAATTTTACTCTTTTTTTGCAAGGAAAGAACAAATTTCATCTGTAATAGAAACAGTCAACAAAAAGTTTTTTTTCTATTCAGCAAGTTTACAGCATTTTGAAAATCCACGTAATTGTATAATGGAGACTTTTTCCGACTGGGCAGAGCCTGACCAAAATCAGGACGTGAAAATTAATCGAACTGGGAAATTCAAATTTTCAACTTAGGCCGACTCTGCAGGACTAACTCATTGCTGGCAACTTTGATCGTGTAAGCTACAAAACCGCCCCACACTATCGTCTCAAAATAGCATGCTGTAATATGCCGGTGCAACCAACCCATTACCTCACTGAGCCTTAAAATATGTCTAGCACTGAGTAAGTTGATCAAAAATTGGTGCTGAAGAATGATTTGGTTAATTTATTCATCATGAACCATGCGAAGCACACATTATTACTTGAGATTGCGTAGGAAATTATAAATGGCCTGTTGCACGCCTCTGGTGTGCCACTTGTTTTTTTATGTTTTATGCAGCCTAATTGGCCCCGTAGACTTTCACAATTGAGTAATCGATGATATAAATAATTTTGTAGCAGTACCAATCTGAATTTGGAAAGTAAAAAAAGGCTCCCGTGTAAAAGATTTGCTTCTTTAAATGAAAAATTGTTTTTTTGTCCCCACCAAAACGACGAAGATTTTTCCTAAAAAATTTTCAGCACTTCACCACTCGGAGAAGCTAACAAACTTTTTCTATCTTTCCTAAGAAGTACCGGCCAGAACTTTTACAGTTTCCATTCATGGAGCAAAAAAATCCATTCGGTGCGCAAGTTTGACGATAACTTTATGTCTTGCAGGTAGTTAGGGGCAGTCTATAGTGCTCAATCGTAATGCAATTAATGCTCAGGCATGTTAAGCTTATCATTAATCAATCTAAGTCACGTACGTTTACTGAGGAAGCGTCTCGTAAGTGTAATATTTATAGCACCTAATTAAGCAAACGACTGATACTCCGTTTTGACACACGCCGATGATGTCATTATATAGTAAGCATCCACTGGTGTAGGAATGGTTCTAAAGAATGACGCTAAAAATTAAGGAATAAAATTCTGCGAGCAATGTAACGTGCTGCTCAAATTGTTATGGGTATTTGCGGAAGCTTCAAAAATTAAATTTTTTAAATCGAAACGTTTCTAATACTATTTTCGTTGCAAAGCGAGTTGAACGATATCAAGAATAATTATCATCAGACTTTCTAATTGGACTAAATCCACAAAACAAGCCTTATATCAACTCTTCAGTTATCAAGTAGAAAAATACAAATACAATACATATATGTTCTTCATCATCTCGCAATATCCAGGCTGCGAGTGTACTGCTCATGGCATCATCCGAAACGTGCGTAAAATATATCGTTCACTCATTCATGAACACACACAAAGCATTTGTACAGAAAAAAAATTCTTCTTGCGTCTAGCCAGGTTTCCTCCAGATGGCATACCCTAATGACGTGATGTGGATTCCAAGTGGCAGTTGATAATTTTTATTTTTTTTTTAGAAATATTCAATCTACGTTGCACTCGAATGCATTTTCAACTTAGGCCGACTCAACTCTTTCAACTTTTGGGAGTTGGCATGATATTTCAAGTTTTTTTGCAGGTTTTCAGAAAATACTTTAATTATCAGGCTGCATCGGTAATTCGAGAGGAATGGATAAGCTAGCAACGAGGAAATTAAGCCGACGTCTTGTGATGCGATTTGGATAATCAACAAATTTCATATGCTTACCAATATGCGCAAACGACCAATACTCTAGTTCACCCTCCTGCAATAATAGCCGAGACTCTTGCATTTTTCGCAGAGATGCTGAGGGTGAACTTTCGACTGGTCAGAGACGTCCAAACCATCCGGTTTGTCGAGAGGTCTCTGAAATAAAAAAAAGCGGAGCATGGTTTCAGTAAATGGTATGATATTTACACCGCTTAACTCATGTACTTGGAAAATCAATTGCACTAAAAGGGAGGTCGAATAAGTTGGGTAAATTAGAAAATGAAAACCTTAAATGCTAGAAATCTAAGGCCATTTTTGTTGATGTTGTAGTTCATTTAAATCTAGGCATGCCTTTCAAGTAGTTAAAGTACAGTGAAAAAACTGAACGTGCAATCAAAAGTTTATGATACTTTTTAGCGGGTGATAAGAATTAATTGAGGAAATGAATAAAGAGCATCTGCAGAGACAGGCAAGGGAAAACAATGTCATTTCCGTGGTACGGTCAGACGCAAAAGTTGCCATAACTACTTTGTAGATTTCGTTAAAGCAAACAACGCATATGAATAAAGCACTCACAACTACACGAATGTATACGTCTAGAAAAAGTTACGCAAAGAAATTTACAAAGAAATTCGATTAAAAAGTAAGAAATCAATTTTAGAGTACGCGGTCTAAATTGAGTGGCAGTGCCAGACGCGGGGATGCAAAGCCGCGCATCGGAGCATCTGCGCAAGCCATCTGTGTGACGTCAGCACGAAGCGTTAGCTAAGCCTCTGACCTGGCAAAGTTGCCAACCGCAATCATCAAAGGGTAGTGTCGCGAGATCGGCTGCAATATTGACGCATGCTCCAAAAACGGCCCACTTTCCTGCTTACTTGTTTTCGAATTATGTTGAAGGTGTTGAAAGTTGGGGCCATCGTATTTGTGATTCGCAGAAATGTTTACAATGAAGTTACATAAGATATATTCTACACGAATCAACTTGCAAAAGTTCTAGGTTGGGAGAAAAGGGGGCCTTCTTTAACAACAAAACAAATTTCTAAAACGAAAAAATTGAGTAAAATAAAACATTACAGTGGTTAACATATTTTTACTTACAATTTATATCCGCCAAAAATGAAACGCCGATTTAGAGAACCAACGCAAAAAGAAAAAAATAGAACAGTTAAAAGCTAACAAAACATTGACTAGGTAGAGAAATTCTGCTGGCAATCGTTCGAGCCAAGTGCTCGAGATTAACGTGATTAGGAGTCGCGGTCAACAACGAAACGATTCAACGATGACTTTATCTACCATGCAATCGAAATTTCATTACTAACGAAACTTATCAAGAACAAAAAGCATAAATTTTAGAGTCTGCGTTAAATTTTGTTATATAGGTAAATTTATTATTAAAAACCTTCAATTCCCAGCATTTCGTAAATGATTATAGTAGAGCTTTCACTGTACGCAAAGCAAATTTCTAGTTTTTGATAAAGCCATAATGTCCAGACGGGATCCAAACTTTGTGACAGTCAGTTTTAAGGATCGAATTAAATGTTTTGAGATGGCATAACAGCAAGCAAATGCCGACCGTCTATCGAATTTCACTTGAGCATCGGTAATCTGGTTTCCGTGACGTTGTTAGAGATGCTCAGCTGCATCTCATTTTTCACACAAGGGAATGAAGATATCTAGTGACCCGAATATCGAGACTTCATGGCTACACAAAATTTCGGCAGTAGATTAGCTCATGAGAGATATTTTTCCTTGTTTATTCATGCACTGGAAATATGGAAATTACTCTTCTCGTCGTTGACCGGATAGAAGCCCGCGAATTTTGGGTGTTTAAATACTGTATGTTAGAGAGGAAAATTTCAATAAATATAATAATATAAATATAAAAAAATTCGCTACAATAAATTTTAAAGGAAATGAGCAGCATTGTGATTAGTTTCCTTTTTATAATCAAATTAGTTTTCTTTTTGGCCCATTACCTTATAGGTAATGGGCCAAATACCTTGGCCCGTACAAATATCGGTGGCATGAGTCTTATGTAATGCAAATTCCACACTAATGTTACTAAAATAATTCGTTTTTAGGGAAAACATATGCTTGCTGTAAACATGCATTGAATATAAATGCGACCTTCCCAAATACTTTGCTTAAATTTGCCGTAATTCCTACATCGACGCGGAAATTCTCTGGAAATATTTAGGAATACGTAATTATATTAGATAAAATGCCCAATCAACTTGACAGTGCACTCTCACCGCATGCAAATGCTTTACTTCAGTCGATTCAATGCGATAATTCGTAGTGATTCAACAAGCTTGCTTGCATCCTAGTTGTGTGCCACTATATTGTATTATCATGCCGATACAGGGGTAAACGTGCTCCCGACAAATAAAGGAATAATGCAAGAATTGTTCACCGCAAAGCTGGTTGAACGTGCTTCTCACTCCAGCCGACTCAACGTGCAAGATAGAAGTAGAGTTGCAGGCAACATACTTGCGCGAGGCCGTGAGATCGAGCGCCGTGTTAGGTTGCGAGGGGAGACGAAGGTTCACACAAACTTAGGGAAGCAGTCCCTGGTGCTGCTGTCTTGCATGATATGCTGTTCGAGGTGACGACAAAATGCAACACGAGCTTTAGATCAAAAGCTTTAGAGGCCAGTAAGCTCGGCCAGAGAACAAAAGTGCTAAATGTAGTGCTGGATCGACACTTATGAAGGGATACGTGCAATCAACTGTTCAAATTTAGCCACTTTATTTATTCAATGTTAAAAAAATTTTATTTAATGCTTTAGCTTCCTGTCAATGTTATCAAAGAAAACAGAAAAATTGTATTGAACATCAAAATTTTGAGGTGAAATTTGGCGAGCTGGTAGCACCTTCGCATGAAAATACGAGTAACATAGTACAAACTCTACAAGCAGAGCATAAGAGCGATGAACGAAAACATTTTTGGAGTTAAGTGACGAGAAAGGAAAATGGCTGGAGATCAACTTTCTCTTGGTTATTATCTATTAACATTTAAAACTTTACCGACTTTTAAAATAAAAACATATAAAAAACACATGTTAATGAAAAGCTTCTTGTAGTCAAGTCTAATCTTATTTTTATCAAGGAGAAAGCTAAATAAAGTGATATTACGTCCTAAAAATTCGCTTCATTGTTATCTGTTGAGCTTGCACAAAATATAAAAAAATTTAGAAGCAATTAGATATTAAAAAATTATTTAATTAAATATGTTCCCTAAGGATACAACAATTAGCATGACATTTTTAAAACATCGATATGCCCTGGCTGACCGCTCCAGTGTCAGGTAAGTGTACATAACAACAGATAATGCCGGCATGCGAAGTATGGATTTAATGAAGCTCTGTTCAGGTCGTATAGTTATTTGCAGTAATTTATAAAAACAAAGCAAACACATAATTGGACGATTCAGGATCTGAATAAACTTTTTAAATTCGCATTCATCAACTGCAGACAGAGACACAGGTTATAATTCATCCATTAGATGTAAATTGGAATAGAATCTTAGTCGCATCCAGGAGTCTTTCTAGAATAAAAGATTGTATTTACAGAATACAATGTCTCTATTTACTGAAAAGATATTTCTTTTTCAATTCGTTTTAATTTTTTTTAACTCCCGCACGCATTATTCAACAGTTCAAATCAGATCTCTCTTTCCTCAGAATATAATTTTGGTCAATAATATTGGCGTTGACTCGGTGAATAGGTAATTAAACTGTACACTCTTCAACTCATTCCCCGATACTTCAGCAAACTTTGGCAAGTCAACATAAATAAATAATTCTTATACGAGAAACTGATATCAAGTCTCGGAGATATAGCAGAAACCTCACCTGTTTGTGCGGGTAGACTTTAATCCTACATTTGATGCACTCCTGACTGCAGTTGGCCCACGAGTTGCCGCTCATCCATTTCCTCTTGCACTTGGTGCAGCGAAACTCGCCGAAGCAGCGCTTCTTGCCCTGGTAGGGGGTCAGACCTTCCCCCTTCGGACGCGCCTGAGAGAGGAACACGTACAAATCTCGCTTGAAATATTTTCGTAGCGATTGTTAAGTAATATACTAATTAATAAAGCTTGTTTCCGTTTGTAGTTTATTTACATGCTGCTGCTTGTTGCACTTAGAATGGATTGAAGACGTTTACAGTAGCTGGAAACGGCAACTGCTCAGGTTGAGTAATTACTTGAAGTTTAACTATAACGAAGCCATGAAAATTAATGTAAATCATGGTATGAATCATTGTAGGGCAGGTTGGTGTTACGTGAAAGAATGTCGCTCACAAACCGATGTAATTACTTTTTTTATGCAGTAACATTGTCAGTACCTGAGGGCACTCTTTGATATGATGTCCTTTTTTGAAGCACAGATGGCACAAGTAATTCGGTGGAAGCTTGCGAATTTTATTTTTTCGATCGTAAGCCAGGGAAAGCTCGCTGAGCTGCTCTGTCAGCTCGCCTGCAAATAGTTCAATCAAATTCATAAAGAAAATTGAAATATCTAACGTGAAAAATATATATCAATGAAGTGTAACAGTTACATCAACCAAGTAATTCACCAACACCTTGTAAACATTGGTCGCAGCTAAAAAAGTGTTAAGTATTATTATTTAAAATATATCGTGATATTTGAGGGAGTACTTACCTATACTGCCATTGAGCCCTGTTGAGTGCACAGGGCTATGTAACCCATTGAAGGACGACCCATAACCGTATCCAGAATCAGGATACGAGGCCAGACTGTTCATGGAGCTAAAATTGTTGACGCCGTTTAGGGCAGAGCTGAGGCTGTTGATGCCGCCTAGACCCGAGAAGGAAGAGAGCGACGATAGCGCGGCCAACTCTGCAGCCGACATGTTTGCCAAACCGTTCAAGAGCCCAGAGGAGTTGAAGCCACTGGGAGTCGTAGGGTTTAAAAGAGAACTGATGTCGCTCGTTGCTCGTAGGTTGTTATTCAGAAAGCTCGTATTGTTATTGGAGATATTTGAGGGAAAATTGTTGTGGTTAAGATAAGATGAGCTGCCGTTGGAGTGTTGGGTGCTGGATAGACTGGATAGCGCTCCGACAAGGCCCGAGTCTAAGTTGGAGTTGTAAGAATTTGGGCTGAGGACACTGCTGCTGTTGCTACGACTATTCCAGATGCTAGAAGTTGCCTTCCGGTTCTGAATAGAGAAAAAAATCAAAATTGAGCGTTCATTTACACTAGTTTCTTATTTTGAAAGTTTGAGAATGCGAAATACGAAGGAGCTGGAAATTCATTGGAAACGCTAATTGGACTAATTGGTTGAATTGTAACTATTTCAAGGTTTATGAATACTAGGACGTTGGTGTTACTTGAGGTCATTTCACTCCATTAGTTACCTGTAGAGCGTCGGAAGGGGACATGTGGTTGTTAAGCGTCGACCCTTGCGTTTGATTTTGGTTGCGATGCTCAGCAGCTAGGAGACACATCCAGTTCAGGAGCTGCGACGGGCTACAACTCCCCGATACTGAACTGCCGACACTCCCCGTTAGACTGGAATTACTGCCACTGCTACCGGGACTGCAGTTAAAATTGGTCGAATTGCTGGCATAACTACCAGATACCAGCGAGTTGTTGAAGCTGGAAGAGTCCAGTCTTGAATCGAGGGCTGTTCCAGACAGCCCAGTTGAACTCCATCGGTCAGGAGTGGGGGACATGAAGCCTGGGGACCTCAGTGACGACAACATCAACGACGCCAAACCAACGACACTGGTAAATCCTTACTCATACAATTCTACGTTATCGTTAGTTCGTTTAGGTTTCGCAGGGGATCGTTTGTTAATAGGTAATTCAATGTCTATATCATGCACGCTAATAATCGCAAAATTTATTCACTGCACTGCAATTACAAGCATTGATTAGTGACAACTCTCAAGCCTGATGATAGAACGCACCTCTGGCCACAGTGAGCTAAGTCCTTGTCTGACTTGTGCGCACACTGACCTCTCACGTTGGACGCATTCACGAACACAGTGCGGGATTTACTGACTCATACAACGCCTGTCTGTGTTCCTCATCAAACAGCCCCACACATCCTCACTCCGCCCACAGCTACTCCCCACACGTCTGTCAACCCACCCCTCAAGCCCCAGTTTACAAGCAAGCCTCAGTTCGGTGCTCCAATTCGTTACGTGTTAGTGAAGTCATTTTTTCACGTCAGTGGAGACCAACAGTCGCCGGCCGAAGAAACAGTCATGTTCTGTTTAGAGTTTCAGGCCTCAATTCTAGCTCAGGTTGGCCTCTTGAAATGGGAGCATGAGAGCGAACGAATAAGGCATAGCACATAACATTTTCTCGATTTAATTATTCAATCGATTTTATTTTAATTTCAGACCTGCAGGAATGTTCTTATGCGATTAACTCATAACGTGCCTCTGTTCCAGTAAAAGATCGCGCGCTTTGACACTAGAACAAGGGATGTATTCATGAGAATACCAGAGCAGACGCAATCCTCGTATAAAGATGTGTAGTTTGTCTATCAAGATGTCATTACATGATTCAAAGGTTGCACTCAAGGTTCGGAAATTTATTGCCTACGTTAGTATTTCTACATCCTAACAACCGCAAGACACTCCTCGAGTTATTCCTTGCATGTCAAGGACTGAATCGATGTAAGCTCATAACATAATATTGCTGCATAATAGACTTAAACAAATATTTCATAACTGTCTTGTCAAGAACAATTAGCTTCATTGTAGCTTGATGAACTACCTCTTCCATTGGCTTCCACATTGATGGCATATAATTTTCCTGCCATAACGCAGAGCTCATTCATTCAGAAAAAAATTCTTGTAAAGTAATTGAAAATGAAACTGGGAAGCTGAGAGGATGAGGATGGAATGTCTCTTCGAATATATTACATTGAAAATTGTTTGTGCTACTAACCAAGAACGAAAAAGTCCATATTAATTTTATTCATTTATAATTACAAGACTTGCTACAACGGCTCATTGTCTCTCTTCCTCTACCAACAAAATAGTTAATATATATATATTGTACAACTGATGATCTGACACTATTCAAAAGAGAGAGAATCGTACAATCAACGTCAACACACGCATTTCTATCATTATCAACATTACATTTTCTATCACATTTATTGAAAACGTAATGGAAGTATCTCATTTATAGAAAATGTAATGGAAAATTACTGGATTTTCGTTATTTATTATCATGATAATAATATTCAAATGTTGCTATTTTACGCTGGTAATCGATTTCCTTGTTAATATCTACATGAGAAAATGACTTTGAAAAAACTCCAAAGTAGCGAAATTAAAATTATTGGTTTTGACGGCAATTTGATACAAACATAAAAAAAAGAAAGGCGAGGAAGGGGAGGAGAGGGGGAAGGAATACCCGCCAAACGCTTGGCAGGAAGAGGGGCAGTGCGGGGTTGGGCATGTGGGGAAGAAGGGAGTGTAAGAGAAGGCCTACACAGTGGGGCTTTTGGGGGGACTAGGAGGCAGCCTTGTACCGGGTACGCGGGGCATGAACATGATAGCAGTTCTGGAATGTCAGTAGCTGCAGCGGTATGATGGGGCTTGATATAAAGACGTCTATGTTATTAACAAATATATGTAGTGTGGATAAAATCGATTACTAAGCAATCCAATGCCTCCCAAAAAATCTAATCCATTCGCAAACTAGAAACTTCACCCTTCAAATGTATTATAATTGGCGCCATTATTTGCAAAATTATACCGCTGGTGCAAAACTATAAATGAACTGTAATTGGGAATAAACTATTGAACTTTTCTATAAATGAGATTTGGTAAGGGGTATTATAATGAATTATATTGTCCCAATCATTCACTTTCCGATATTTCAGATAGATGCATGTACTCGTATTGAGAATTAGACAAAGCAAAATAATAACAATTATCTTGTTACCAATCCAATTCATTTCAATAGCCTGATGAAATTAATTTATTATTTTTACGTTTTTTTAAGATAGGTTTTACCTTATTGTAATTTCTTTTTATTGATATAATTTGACAAATGCGTTAGGTAACTTCTCAGATAATTCTAACTCAAAAGAAAAGCGTTCAATCGACACAATGAAAAATCTATGTTGAGGTCGTAAATCCACTAAGTTTAATTTGCTCTCTATATTTATAAAGCAAAATTGCGTTCAATACTTCTCGTTTAGCTTGAATTTTTGAAGCCGAGATTTATTGAGAGCAGTCGGTAAACTTGTACGAAATGATGCCAAATATTTTAAGCTTAAGAAGAGTCATTACGTTGAGCCATGATTTTAATGATAAATAATATGTTTACGATAACATAAAGAAATCATACCAAGCCCTTGTACGTGGACGAATGAGAGAATTTGACATTATTTACGTAATTTTTTATTGCATTATTTGATCTTTTTTGCTCATGGTAAAATTATTGGTAAATATTCACCAAACAAATAAATTTTAATCGACTTGAGAATCTGGAGCATAGTTTTTAATAATATTGTAATTGAAGAACATAAATCTGTGTTATAACATTACATCAATATATTATTATGAATATGTAAGCAGTAAACATAAGAGTTCAATCTAAATAATACTCGCCTAGTGACGCACTTCTTCTTTCGTACATAAGTTTAGGAGCTGGTAAAAAATCACTCCCCCGCGGTTAAATTTATAAGTTGTAATCAATCAACCCTCGTAGAAACCCGTTACAGAACCAGTACTTCATGCAATTTTAATGTCAATCTTACTTAGACACGTTTATATAATTTCTATAATATTTGGTTAAGATAACACATTCTATAAGATTAACGAGCTGACACGTATTGTCCCCACGGCGATCAGTGAGTCACTGAAGAGCTTGCTGTGGGTAACCGCTAGCTAAGCAGCTCCCCTCATGCGCGCTGCCCTCGCCAGCCTCCCGCTGTGCCTGCGTCACTGCTAGCCTCATCAAGTGCCTCAGCCACGACGCTTAGGCGCTGCCCTCGCCAGCCTCCCGCTGCGCCTGCATCACTGCTAGCCTCATCAAGTGCCTCAGCCACGACGCCTAGGCGCTGCCCTCGCCAGCCTCCCGCTGCGCCTGCGTCACTGCTAGCCTCATCAAGTGCCTCAGCCACGACGCCTAGGCGCTGCCCTCGCCAGCCTCCCGCTGCGCCTGCGGCACTGCTAGCCTCATCAAGTGCCTCAGCCACGACGCCTAGGCGCTGCCCTCGCTACCTTACAAACAAAACTATATCCAATTTAATATTACCCGTTGTGCAATTGTTGGGGACTATTTACTGTGAAGGATATGCTTTAGAATTAGCATTTGGTTCTAGCAAATGCGTATTTTCTTCTGTTTTCGGAGCCTTTTTATAGAAGTTTACATGACTTAACTTACACGAAGAATGAATTCGAATGATTGTTTCCGAATGGGCAGTAGCTGATATTTCAAATTAATTCTCTATTTTAGGATTGTTAATTTTTAGAGTCGTGACTTAGATCCAGAAAATACAATATGCAGCATCAAGGCATTTTGGTTACAGCAGCGGGAGAAACTAGATATAAAGTTGCTCCTATTGCAAATAACAAAGGTATTCAACATTGCAGATGTATTTGAAGCATAGTCAATCATACACATTTTCACCTACAACCGAATTTGAGCTCATATTCTTCTTTTTATAGATGCAAATTTCTGTTTATGAATGTTTAATTTATTTACATCGACATTAAATTTCCATACAATAATAAAATCCCTCTAAATTCGAAGCTAACTGTGGTAACTCAGCCCCTCAATGAACGAATGTTCAGGGGCGGAGATCTGGAATTGATTAACTGCCTCTATTGTTCATGACACTGAACCCTGCGGGTGCCCTCACATCGCACATGTCCCCTCAGTTCTAGCGTCGGCATTCGACCGACGGCAGAAACCTCGATCATGCGGGACGCATTTTTTTTAAATGAAATTGTTCAGTGTAAAAAAGTTCACCCAAATGCACCCTCTCATATAAATAACGAGCGACTCCATGACCGTCAGTGATTATGCATATTTTATTCATTAACAGGACCATTCATTCATGAAAGGCTTACTCAAACTGAAACATTGCTAGCAAAAAAACGCTGCATTTACAACATTCATTTCTATTGCTATATTCTTTGATCTTTAACGATCTACTTTCAAATAATAGTGCCGGAAGTTGGCTCCATGAATATCCTATCATGGCGAGTAATTTTTTATTGAACAGCATGAAAAAGCGATTAGACTTCATTTTTCTTCTTATCGGTATCGTATTACTTCGGCCACCTTGCGAATAATTAGCGAACAATATGTTCATACAACATGCATATCGGGTGTGTGATGTATTTCCGAGTTAATTTTAAGTTTTTAATTGGGGTTTAGATTCAAAATCACGGATTAAGCCCCCATGAAACATTATCTCCATAACAATATACAAATTGAGATAATTAATTAAATTAAAGTAAAATTCAAGTAAAGTTCTCGTTTGATACGCCGGCCATGACGTAAAAAATATCTATAATTTAGCTCAATAATTCCATGATTAATTATTGGTTAAAAATAACATTTTAAAATCCCTGCAGTGTTGAGATTGCACAATCGGACCCATGAACAATTTTCTGTAACGATAGAATGCAACGATGCAGAAATTATTCCTTCAGTAGCTCAGATGCATAGCTAGATAGATATATAGGTGAACATAATATTAGGACGAATATCTTCAACAAATCGGATATGCTCTTTTAACTCAATGAGTTTTTAATGATCACAACATATTAATGTTCTGATCATTAAAATAATTTCATTATTAATGTCACATATTAATTAATGTCACATATTAATGTCATTTGGGCATGAATAACGATTCTCATTTTGAATTATTAAACAATGTTACTAACATTTTTTCTGCATTGATATCTAATATCGAATCAAATCCAAATGATCAGCTTAATTGCTTTTAACCCGAATTCTAAATTAAGGAGTGTTGATCAGTAATAATAATTTATTACGATATTCGTTAGTTTGGAAAAACACTCGGCTTAAAGAGGGATCTTGTTTATCTTTTTTCCATCTTGGTTCCAAATTCCAGAAGTTTTTTTCCAAAACGCGATGAATATCGTAAGTGTTTCGACCGGGTGCTCGATGTGCGTCTTTGTACTTTTCATCGTCATTTCGTGCTTAATTGCATCATTATTATACGAAATACTTCATTTCTTTAATAAAAATTCTAAGATATATTTACTGTCTGAAATTCAGATGAAGTCCACACACGGATAAATAATGTTGGCTTATATTTCATAGACTTTGAAGTCGCAATCTCGATCTCTGTCGCAATCTCGATCTGTCTTTCACCCCTGCACTAAAGTTATCGATAATTCTCGAGCATTCACAGTAATCATATACATGACAATTATCCAAGATTGCATCAGCGCCAGAGTGTACACCAGTGATATGAAAAAACAGGAGTGCATCACGCGGAATGCGGCTTCTGAGGTTATTAATTTTGAGAAGATCCATCCTTCAAACTTAGGACCGACTATGCAGACACGAATTATTCACCTTATATGGCTTCTACGCCGAAGAGATTTAAGTGGAACTGAATTCACTTATATTATTGCCGTGACAGTCATGGTGAGCTGGGTCGTAAAATTTAGTTCTTACCAGAATTAAGCAACAATTGGTAGAATTAGCATGAAGAATTGAGATTAATTGGAAATATGCTACTCTAGCTTCGAATTCCATTGTTAATGATGCAATAAAATTCCAATAAATTTATGAAGTTAGGCCCGGCGATATTTGTCTGTTCTGACAGTACTGGTCATTCATTTTACTCCAAACCTTCATCAACCCTTGGTATGTTAACCGTTCAATATCCTTGCACAAATCAAAGCCCGCCATGTAATTTTCTCATCATTCAACTTTCCCCCTTGAAACTCAACATTGATCCACGCATAATAAAAGGTTGGGCAAACAGCCGATTCTTATTTCGTTTCGTTTGATCAACCATTAACCAGGTCGATTTAAACGTTCGATGAATAACTCATTCATCAAACCGAACAAAACTGAAATTCGCGAACAGGGCAATTCTTTACCCTAAATTATTGAACGTCATTTTGTAATCTTCAAAAAATAAATGGAAAGAAAATCAAGTACTGAACAAAGGTATTGCGTTCAAGCATTTATTCATTTCCTAACATCTTTTCTTCACGTTAATCGTTTGACAATACAAATGGCACTTGTTCTCCTTCCCACAAAACAATAAAATTTTTCACGCGATGGACGGCGATCTTGAGAGGTTCTGCTAAAAGATGTTCAAAATTAATTCGACACAAAGCAGGCTAAACATGTTTTGTGCCTTGCAAGTTAACGTCCGTAGCGCATTCATGTGACCAACTGCACGTCTGCTGGTTGTCAATAATGACCACAAGTTAGAAATTTTTATATTGGAAAGGTTAATACCATGGTGCAAAAGACGCATGCTTACCAGCAAGAAATTGTCGTGAGTAATGTCTGGAAAAAGTATGCATCACGTAACCTTTCCTTGACAGCATGTGTGAGCACGTTTTTGTAGCTCTGTAATGAAGATCACTTGATATGGGGAAAAAGAGCCATTTCTGTTGACTGCTTTTAAGCTGTATATTTTTCATTCATTTAAGGTCAATTAGAAATTATTAAAAGCACTCCTCTGTTTAAAGTACCTAGAATTTTATGTTAATGAGGGGAGCTACAAAGAATATACTTATAATGATAAGACAATGCAGGACAAATCAGGGAGTATTTCATACATTGTATTGCTGTTTATAAATTCCTCTTGTTTATCAATATTTTTCATGAATCCAGACAAAAACCTGCATATCCGAATTGATCAGAGAAATTTGTCGCAATCGCAGAGAATTATGAATGATTATTTTCATTAATTATGATGAGGAATCACTTCGCCTGCAGGCTGCGTTATCGGAATCAGATAACTTGCCTGGCGAGACGCTCTACGATTTCCGATCTCATTTGCCTAATGTCTTTGCTCCTCAACGCTGATAAATTCCCACAAAATTAATGTAATCAAGAAAGAAATAGCGCATTTGATGTGTGAAGTCTGAAAGACAAATTAAAGCAAGCAGAGCTGGATTGTAGCGGTTATACTATAATTTATTTTTGCAGCGGTACATAACGTAACGATGAGCTCAATGACAATCATACATAAGCCTCACGCTCAATGGAGCTGCGAAATCTAAAACAATTTGTTGAATAGAGTCGTCTCGTAGCCTGGTTATGTAATCTTTCTTAATTAAAATTCAAGGGAGAATAAAACAAACTTAAATGACCTCAAACAAACCGGCCAAATAACTCTCACAAAAAGTTTGTATCAACAAACTGGACTTTTAAACCTTAATGACATTAAAGACAACTAGAATTAAACTATAATGGGGCATAACAGACCGGCAGATCAACTAAATTATAATAAGTAAACTGGACAGATCAAACCTAACTGGCACCTCACAGACTAGCCAGACCTAACGTCTATGACAGCCCATAGACCCTTATACATTATCATGTAAGATGGGGATCAAACGTCACAAAGATAGGTACTATGCTAATCTCGAGTGGCGTAGAGCGGACCGGCATACATTGTGCGTCTTCTGAAAACGAGCACCAAACTGTCAGCCAGCAAATAATCTTAAGTGTCATAAATCAGACTTATTTTAATAAAGTAAATAAAACAATGCACACCATTTGTGACGGGGTATCAAACAGTCAGCCAGCAAACCATCTTTAATAACAGACCGGTTAACATTGTAATCATCTGAGTAGCAATTGAAGAAATGCTGCACAGATTTAAGTATAGATAGTTTGCCAGCTTCATTCTTAGGTCAGCAGTCACCTTTGTCTTGACCGTCGTCCTTTCAGTCATAATAATTCACGTAATAATTCACGTGAACGGCAAAGACGTAAGAGGCAGCCGATGGTCCGCACTTGCTGCGCGACTGTGATACCAGAGCGACGTCCTGTCCTCAGTTGCCGTGGTGGCACGGCTCATCAGACTCCCGTCATGGCCGTGAGTTCCTAAATGTAAGTTGCCGTGGCTAGGCTTTTCGAACTCTTGTCATGCGTAAGTTCCTAAATGTAAGTTCCGTTGTGGCACGGCTCATCAGACTCCCGCCATGGTCGTGAGTTCCTAAATGTAAGTTGCTGTAGCTCAGCTCTTCAAGCTCCCGCTATGGTCGTCCCTCCAATTTCCCTGAATGTAAGTTGTCTTACCTTGGCTATTTAAACCGCTGCATCTGTTGAAAGTTTATAAATGGGCATGATCGCTATTTTTTTAAGTTTCCACTCGTTAGGAAGAGTTCAGTCCCTTATAAAGAGTACGTAAGCAATCTCCAGTAAGTGTCGGTTCACTTTAAAAACAGTACAATATAACTTTATTTTAAGCAATTATGTAATTCTTGAGATGTTTCTCGTCACATGTTTCAGCTCAGAAAATTGAGTCAAAATTTGCCGATTATATTATTAATGTTCTCAGTAAAGGAAAATCTTTTGAGCGCGCAGCAGTACATGCACTCAATTAATGGCTTGATGGTAAAAATAAACAACGAACAAAAAATTAATTTATAATTTTATATCTGTAGTCGTGCCTGAAAAAAACTGTGTATGAGAGTAGAATATATATGACGTTAGAAAAAAATATTATTCGGTGGGAGTTTTGTTGTAGAAAAATTGTGTTTAATCATCTTGCAAAGGAAATTATTATCGTCAAATTATAATTAATAAACGAAATTTTTACATGATTATATTACTGGATTTAAGATTTTATGGGCTATATTGAAACATTATAAATAAAAACATGCTCGTATTCTACGTTAAAAAATGGCAAGGCACCTGTATGCCAAATTAAGATAATTATATGCCAAATATTGAATTGTTTGTTTACGTAAATAATATGAGACGTTGAACTTTAACGAATTTATTTGGAAAATAAATTATCTTGGTATCTCCATTGCGTTTTTAAAATCATGGTTAACTCGAGATTAAATAAAATCATTGTTATAAATGTTTGTTTCACTACTTATAGAACATATTTGAGAATCGAGGTGAAACAAATATGAATGCGTTAATTACGGAGGGTCTTATTTTGCTATGGAGTGCAGTCTTTGTCGTGGAGCGCGGTATTTCCCCATGGGGAGCCATATACTTTGTTATGGAGTGCAGTATTTTCTTATGGACTGCCGTTTTTTATTATGGAGTGCAGTATTTTGAAATGGAGTATGGCATTTTATTACGGAGTGCCGTATTTATTATGGGGAGCTGTATTCTGTTATGGAGTGCCAGATTTTGTTATAGAAAGCCGTATTTTTTTAGTGCCACTTTCGTTAAAGAGTAACGCATCTCGTTATGGAATGTCATTTTATGTTAAGGATTAACGTATTTTGTTATGTAGAGTCGTATATAATGGTATATTCCTATTCGTTTTGAATAATAAGTATTGCTATTCGTAGTAAACATTTCACGAACACTCCGGTGGGAATCTTCAAAAATTGATCGATGCCGTAATATTTATTTCACTATTTAAATTACTATATTTTTTCTTTTTGTTTAATCCCCTCCGTTGAATATTGCCAATTTTAATTCCCTGCTGGCCTACAATATATTATATAGGAATTTATTCAGTGTAATTGGTATAAATTCTTTGATAGGTAAAGTTTACATAATTAAGGTTCAATGCTGATGAGTCATAAGGTTGCAAGGCTTATTGTGTGCTATATATTTTATTTTCTCCATCTTTTTAATCACACTATCATAATATAAAAAATTCCATTAAACAATCGAAACAATGCATTGAGTTTCTAATCATTATACCTATTTGAAAATACTTTTACATTTGAATTTTTTTTATTTTGTTCTAAGTGCAAGGTTGCATTTTCTGTAGCGAACAGTAAATGAACTCTAAATACATTGACGCTAATTTATAGTCAGATTTCTTTTTTTAATGAAATTTAACAGATGCTGGGAGTTTGAGGTAACTTTACATTAAAACAGAAATTGATGGGTAATTGATCCTGAAAAACTGTTCTTGCATGCATGGGGAAGTTAAATAATCTTTTAAATTAAGAATGGGGGAATTTAAATAACTAATCTTTTCTATTAATCCCTTTTTACCATATAGTCACTGTAATTGCTGAGAATAAATTACAAACTTACTGCTATGCTGTACAGATTTTTATCACCTGCTATGACTCAAAGGACGTGCACAAACATCTACTTCCATTATTACTATTGCTTGTCTGAGTTGCTTTCACAAATTTATTTCGTAAAAATTTAACTTATGAAAATATTTTCTTGTTTTCGATCTGATTAACCTTTTATTTCCTTATTAGTTTCAAACAAAACCACCCCAGCACGGCGGTAATCAATGGAAATTGACGTGAAGATGACTTTCGCGTGACCGTATCTATAATAATTATATAATATATAGCTGCAGCTCACTTAAATTCAGCTACAAGATAGCTCATGGTTTTAATGCCCACAGCAGAATACCATAAACAGTCGTAACTTGGCTTCCCATTTGTTTGGTTTTAAGAGTGGGGGAGAACTATAAGTACCTCACCTTCAATGTTAATGTATTATTAACATTGAACCATGTGTTTATCTATTGAAAGAGAGCAATATCGATCAGGAAACTCATACACAGGGAATTAGTCTATCCCAATAATAATACTAATAATTCGCAGGATCGAGCAACTGACTGCATTATTTATTGCATTGAGCGTCAAATATGAAGCACACAATGACGAACTAAAGTTTCATATTCCCTAAATGTACGAAGTTTGAAAACAAAGTTTAAGATGGAAAACAACTTTATAATTTGGAATTAAATCGATCTAACAGAACAAGATTTATTGAATCTTACTCTATAATTAATTAGATATCAGAAAAAGTAATTTCGAAAGGCGCAATCCGGCACATTTTGCATTAGTTTTATTAACAGCTTTTGTTTGTCTAACGAAGCTCGTGCATCATAATTTAGTTCAATAGTTGAAGTCGTGGATGTCCTTTCCGTTAAACATTTTTAATTATTTAGGATGTTCAATGCTTCTCGCATCCGTCGATACTTCGCATATGTTTTTTTATTCGCAGTATCATTTCATAATTTATGTGCACGAGCTTCATTGACACGCGTTTTTAAATAAAATGGTAAGCTTCTCAGTGCTCCGAATTCCGCAATAACTATAGTATTTGCTGAATAAATGTGCGTTGGGTCACCTCGAAACGTTTGTAAATGCACCAAATTTAAGAATATCTCACATTCATGTCTCCACCAGTGAACGAATGCACTGCTTCATGCTATCATAAACTGACTGGCAATGACGGAGCATTTTAAGGATAGAATTAAGTAAATAAAAATTATTTCATAACGAATGAAATTAATTAATGATCTTTTGGGGTCCTCATTTAACCAATAAACACCATTTAAATCTCCATTAGGTGATTTGAAGAGATTATGCTATTTTGACCTTCAAATTAAAATTCTTAATGATATATAATACTATTTAAATAATTTTTAAGCATGGTTTCGAAAAACGATAAGTATTGCTATGGCGCACTTGGAACCTTTTTTTTGTCGCACTGTAGATTCCAAAAAATGTTCTAACATACATTTTTTTTAGATACACCATTCCAATTGTTATTTTAGTCAAAAAAACACCTTGCTCTGTGGTATCATAGCTGATTTATTGCTTGAAAAAAATTATAGTGTTTGCCAAGGCTATAATTATAAAATTATAGTGTTTGCTGACTAATAGGTCGAGGTAGGACTCGAAATGAGAGAAATAGGTAAGTTCAGAAAGTGAGTTGTATTTTAAACGGCCTTCAGATTGTTCTATTTCTTCAAAAAATCTTCTAGCATTACCAGATTTTATAGATATATATATATAATATATTCATATCTGCGTTACTATTTTTTTCTTGATCAGGTACATGCACTTCGCTCTTAGGCAACTAACATCACAGAGGCAGAGAGAATAACGTCAAGAGGCACAGAAATAAGCAGGTGGGACTGCTTCAATATCGCCCTGCGAGGCGCTGACCTAACGCGATGACAGCCCTGGCGACGCTGCTGCTGGTCGCGAGTCTGGCAGCAGGCGGGCGCGGGCAGGACATCCAGCGGCCTGAGCCAGGTCAGGTGCAAGAGAATAGGCAAAGCGCTTGAAAAGTATAATAAAGCAGCATGTTCAATCAAAATTTGTTTTCAAGTAGATAAATAACAGAATAGAATATACTTCAGTTCTCATTTTTACAAGACTTCTCTTTAACTTCACTTCTTGTTTGTTTGTCTGTGTGCTACAAATCTTATAATCGATATTTAACACACTTATACCTGTCCAATCGATCTGAAATTTTACACATTTTCGTAAAGTTGGAGACAATGCATGAATCAATTTACAGAATAAATAATTTTATAAATTAAAATTTTTTTTTCATTATTAAAAAAATTAAAAAATAATTTCGTCTGCTACAAACCTTATAATCCATATATGACAAAATTTGACCTGTCCAATTGATCTGAAATTTTGCACAATTGCATAAAGTCAGAGACAATGCATGAATCAATTGACAGAATAATTAATTTTGAAATTTACAAAATTTTGATATCTTAAAAAATTTTTGAAAAATAATTTTTTTTCAATATTTGAAAATAAAATTAGAGATTCATTGTACAGGTGTAACATACAAGACACTGGATTGTTCAGAAGTGTTGTCTTTAAAAAGTAAATATCTAACGCATATTATTTTATATTCTAAGATATAATATATTCAAGTCTGCTATCGTTTGATCGTGTTCACAAGCAGAAATTGCTTGTATTCAGTTCAAGACTATAGTAATATGCCCGGTAAAATTTATTTATTCTAGGGTATAAATATTTAAGTCTGCTATCGATTTATCGCGTTAACTAGAAGATATCGCTTGTGTTCAGTGTAAGAATATAGTAATAAACTCAGCAACTTATTTATATTCTGAGGTATAATATATTTAAGTCTTCCATCGTTAGATCGTGTTCACAAGCAGAAATTGCTTGTGTTCAGTTCAAGACTTTAGCAATATGCTCAGTAAATTTTATTTATTCTGGGGTATATTATATTTGAGTCTCCTATCGTTTGATCGCGTTAAGTAGAAGATATCGCTTGTTTTCAGTTTAAGATTATAGTTATAAGCTCAGTAGCTTTTTTTTATATTCTAAGGTATAATATATTTAAGTCCCCTCACGTTTTCTCGTGTTCACAAGCAGAAATTGCTCATGTTCAGTTCAAGACTATATTAATATGCCCAGTAATTTTTCATTTATTCTAGTGTATAATATATCAAGTCTTCTATCGTTTGATCGCGTTAACTAGAAAATATCGCTTGTGTTCAGTTTAAGATTATAGTAATAAGCTCAGTAACTTTTTATATTGTAAGGTATAATATATTAAAGTCTCCCATCGTTTGATCGTGTTCACAAGCAGAAATTGCTTGTGTTCAGTTCAAGACTATAGTAATATGTCCAGTAACTTTTATATTTATTCTAGGGTATAATATATTTAAGTCTCCTATCGTTTGATCGTGTTCACAAGCAGAAATTGCTTGTGTTCAGTTCAAGACTATAGTAATATGCCCAGTAATTTTTTATTTATTCTAGGGTATAATATATTTAAGTCTCCTATCGTTTGATCGCGTTAACTAGAAAATATCGCTTGTGTTCAGTTTAAGATTATAGTAATAAGCTCAGTAACTTTTTTTTATTCTAAGGTATAATATATTTAAGTCTCCTATCGTTTGATCGTGTTCACAAGCAGAAATTGCTTGTGTTCAGTTCAAGACTATAGTAATATGTCCAGTAATTTTTATATTTATTCTAGGGTATAATATACAGGGTGTTTCAGAATTAAATAACCCTTTTAATTTGTTAATAAATAAAAAACTAAGAACGTTATGAAGTTGAAACTTGTTTTATTTAAAAGAAGAACATTTTTATGGTAATATTGTATCCTAGTTTTTAAATATAATATCTTTTAAATGCCCACCACAATTGTTTTGACAAAATAGGGCTCTTCTCTTTGTTGCTTTCATAACCTTCATTAGTGTTTCTGACGAGAGTGCAAATTTTTGATATCCGCAAATTTTCGATAAAGATATTTAAATGTGTTTTTTGAAGGATCCTTGTTTTGAAATTGATCCTGTAATCACGTTGAACTTCTGTTATTGACATCGTTATTGACTGTAGCGATAATTTTTGTTATTTC
This sequence comes from Hyalella azteca, assembly GCF_000764305.2. Taxonomy (NCBI): domain Eukaryota; kingdom Metazoa; phylum Arthropoda; class Malacostraca; order Amphipoda; family Hyalellidae; genus Hyalella; species Hyalella azteca. The sequence continues at coordinate 402,357 of NW_025940784.1, forward strand.
TTCTTTGCTTTAGCGAATCATGATGAAAATTTAAGGCTTGATAGTTAAACACAAATTTAGCAAGCTATACAGGATAATGACGTAACTATGATACAATATTACCATGAAAATGTTCTTCTTTTAAATAAAACAAGTTTCAACTTCATAACGTTCTTAGTTTTTTATTTATTAACAAATTGAAAGGGTTACTTAATTCTGAAACACCCTGTATTTAAGTCTCCTATCGTTTGATCGTGTTCACAAGCAGAAATTGCTTGTGTTCAGCTCAAGACTATAGTAATATACCCGGTAATTTTTAATTTATTCTAGAGAATAATATATTTAAGTTTCCTATCGTTTGATCGCGTTAACTAGAAGATATCGCTTGTGTTCAGTTTAAGATTATATTAATAAGCTCACAATTTAATACAATTTGACCTGTCCATTTGATCTGAAATTTTGCACAATTGCAAAGTCAGAGACAATGCATGAATCAATTAAAAGAATAAATAATATTGAAAATGTACAAAATTTTAATATCTTGAATAAATGTTGAAAAATTTTTTTTTTTCAATATTTGAAAATAAAATTAGAAATTCATTGTACATGTGTAACATCCAAGACGCTGGATAGTTCAGAAGTGTTGTCTTTAATAATATGCGTTTAAAAATTACTTTTTAAAGACAACACTTCTTAACAATCCAGTGTCTTGGATGTTACACATGTACATTGAATTTTTAATTTTATTTTCAAATATTGAAAAAAAATCATTTTTTCGAGATATCAAAATTTTGTAAATTTTCAAAATTAGTTATTCTGTCAATTGATTCATGCATTGTCTCTGACTTTGTGCAATTGTGCAAAATTTCAGATCAATTGGACAGGTCAAATTGTGTAATATATGGATTATAAGATTTGTAGCAGACGAAATTATTAATTTTTTAATAATGATTTTTTTTAATTTATACAATTATTTATTCTGTCAATTGATTCATGCATTGTCTCAAATTTTACGCAAGTGTGCCAAATTTCAGATCGATTGGACAGGTGGAAGTGTGTTAAATATCGATTATAAGATTTGTGGCAGACAGACAGACAGACAAACAAACAAACAAACAAGAAGTGAAGTTAAAGAGAAGTGTTGTAATAAAAAGTAATTTTTAAACGCATATTGTTTTCTCTTGAATACCATCAAGTTGTCGTGGGTATCGTGCGTGCGTCCGTGTTTCGAGCAGCGGAGGTGAATCAGAATATTCTTTCTACTTACTCTACTTTCTACGCAGATTCTCATAGATTATTCTTAAACAAAATACTGTAATCCGCATGGAATTTTAAGACATGCTGCTGTCGTCGTCATGCTGTAGGCAGTGGTGAAGAGACGGTGATGTTGCTGCAGCGCTCGGGCACCCCGACGGCCACGAGTTTCGCGCGGCTCTTGAACCCGTTCCCCGAGCTTCGAAATTTCACGGCGTGCTACCGCATCCGCATGCACCGCTACAGAGAGGAGGGAACCCTTCTGTCCTATGCGTTGTCAGATAAAGAAGATAATGCCCTCAGGATTGGTTCGTACGAGTATTTATAATTATTCTCGAAAAGTCATTATAGGTTTCAGCCAATTCCTGACGGCATTTTTTGAAAGAAGCGTTGATTTTTAAAATTATTTTTCGTTGATGAAGCGAAAGAGAGAAAGCATATTTCAAGTGCATTCAGACACCAAAATGCCATTACAATTTTTACAGCGCTTGCATTATTCTTTTAAGACGAGTCTCATTTCTCACTATAAAAATTTTGTAATTTCATTCCGAACAAATTCCCCAGTTTTAGATTTCATTTGAGCACAAACTCTGGTATGTCTTAACTTTCCACGCGTTATTTTCGAGAGCAGATCACAGGCCGTCAGGCTACCAGGTGACTCTTCGTGGCTCCTGGGCAACGTCCACGGTAACGACTCCCCTCAGGTATTGGAGTCACTTTTGCTTCACTTTCAACGACTCTGACAAGTCCTGGATTATTTTCAAGGATGGGGAAAAGCAAGCGGAAAATAATATACCTACTTTCTCTGGAGTGATTGCTGGAAACGGATCATTCGTCATTGGTAAGTTGCCTTAAACAAATCATTAACGATCATAATTTGCCCAATTAACAGTCAATCGTAATGACTTTAACTCCCGCTAAGTTACTTAGCCCGTGATGAAGGTTTATGAGAAATAACCTTTAATTTAATTGTTTGCAACGCTAAGCTGGTTCTGAGCAGGCCAGGATCAAGACAATTTTGGGGGAGGCTTCGAGAGGGATCAAAGCTACAGCGGGGAAATCACTCAGCTCAACTACTGGCACCGAGCTTTGGACGCGGTAACAATAAAAAATGTATGTTCAAATAAACAGAAACCAATAAAGTACCGGTATTGACACACTCGAGATTGAACGAACAATATTTGTACAACTACTGGACAATTTAAACGACCAATTCATATTGGATTTAGTTGTTTACTATAACTTTATATATAATCCTATTATCTGGTATCAGTTCCGAGTGTCTGGGTCAAATTTTATTTCGGTTATTTACAGCGGATCACTTTGAAACTTGGCACACATATGTAAAACAGAAAAATAGACGGCTTTCATTCAAGTAAATTTTTCGAAAAAAATGAAAGAAAACGTGAAATTCTTATAAAATGGCCAAAAGGGGATATCCTCCAAGGATTTTCAAGCTAAAACTCGAGATGCACGTTATTCGATGCGTGAAGACCAACCATATCTATCGATTGGTCGTAGCTTCTTTTAAAATTCTAATTTTTGCGGGTAGGAAGAATTTTTCCTGAATTTTTTATTTTCCATCCCTTTTTTCAAAATATTTTCAAAACTAAAACGAAATTGAAAAAAAACTACGACCAACCTCTAGATCTTTTATTTACGAATCGAATGGTATATCTCTCATTGCTGTAGCTTAAAAACTCTAGGAGGAGATTGTTTCCCAGCGACATCAAGTGTGAATGTTCAGTAGAGCCGACAAAGCCCAGAGTGCCCCAAAATAGGCGTTCAAGGTGGCAAGGATACCAGACGAAACGCTACTTGAGCTGAAATTCAGTCAAGGATGGAGGTAACAACTGCATGAGCACCATCCCGCATGACAGCTGCCGGGTAACTAAGGTGCAGCGTTTTCAGACCGTTCATTTACGTGAAAGAACTCCTCGACACCAAACACTTTCGCGATCTGTCGTGAACGCATAAATCAATGCACAAAGACGGTTTTGGCACCGTTCGATAGGTCAGAATGTCAGCTTTATGATGAGATTATAAACAGGAAAAATCGAAGTTTTCGAATTTACCCCCCCCCCCCCATCCTGAATAATACCGTTTGTATACCCAAAGCCGCATTTGAAAAATAAATATCATTTAAGTCACTAAAACAAAGTTCATTTACGGTGAGGCAGATCGCAGAATGCAGGAGCAAGGAAGAAGGTGATGCACTAGCGTGGTCCGAGCAGCACTGGAACGTATCGGGTGTTCACCGAGACGGTCGAATGGGCGGGCCACTGCTCCAGTTACCTCGGATCCAATTACTTGTGGCTGGGGGCTACGGACGGGAATGTAGAGGGACGTTGGGATCGTTTCGAGTCCAATGAATCAATCACGTACCAGGGACGGTGGCGTGGTGGAGGCCCCAATGGAGGCACCGTCGAAAATTGCATTGTGATGTTATATGGTCCTGGCTTCGACGGACTCTGGTCAGATATCGCTTGCTTGGACTCGTACAAATTCTGCATGTTTTGCGAATTCAAGAAATACACAACAATGTATCTGAAAGGAGCTCTCTTATGTGAAAACTCGCCCTTCAACAATCAATACCTACTCTACGAAAGCGTGAATAACCGGCCTTCCCTCGCTGGCTACCTTCACTCGGACATCTTTTGGAATAATGAAACCAAAGAGTGGACTCTAACTTCGAGAAAAGTAGGAGAATGATTATAATGAGCTAAGACATTGGGGTTAAGCGAATACCATTGGTAATTAGATGTTTTCTTGTATATTATGTCACTATTTTTGAATATTTCACATTTGCAAAAATATCAGCTCTAAATTTCCTTCCTGCAAGAAGATATTTGAAACGTTTTTCAGACACCAGATGCCTTAGCCTTGTACAAGCCTGATGAGCCGTCCGATTACCCATTTGGCAAGAAGATGTGGCAAGTAGAATCACCAATTTGTGGATACAGCAAAGGCGAAAAAGTTCTTCTGACTCTGTCAGCCTGTTCATCTGGCAAATACTCGTGCGATGATGGGTCGTGCATAGACTTGAGCAAAAGGTGTGACCTCAGGGTGGACTGTCGCGACAACAGTGACGAGGCTGGATGTTCACTTCTGAGCATCCCAACCGGATACAGCACAACAATCCCGCCTCCCCCGCGTGTTCGGAGCGATCCCTTGCCAGTAAATATCTCTGTGTATATTTCTTCATTCCCTGTAATCAAAACTGAAGAGCTCTCGTTCGAAGCACATTTGAAGCTTTTGATAACATGGCAGGATTCGCGTCTTGATTTTCTGAACCTGAAGAAAGAGCGTTCTCTGAACCTGCTGCCTCCAGATGATGTAACGAAAATTTGGACCCCGTTAGTCTTCTTTTTCAACGCTAATGGTAATCTGTTTTCCAATTTGGAGAAAGGATCTCGGATTGAGTTAATTGCTGGAGGAAGTGCTAGACCAGGCGGACCAGACACGGCAACCGAAGGTAAAATTTCTTAGAAATGTATGAATACATCAACTATATGACAGGAGAATGCTTCACTTCTCAATATGACGATAATCACTTCTTCATCAATGAAACATTAAGGAGGTCGCAAGCGAATTCATTAGATTTTTTCATACGGTTACATACTTGAAAAGAATTAATTGAAATTGTCTTGATATATTGATCACTTTCGCAAATACGAGTAATGAATGGAATTCTAGTTTGCATTTGTTTATTATATTTTCAATTTTGTCCTACATTGTATAATGAATTGCCGACGATCGATGAATCTAAATAGGCAATAAGATATTTTGAGGCAGAAAACATAATAATATTTGCCGTTTGATATAATTATTCGTGCGTTTCACGTCTTCTTTAAACAGTGAACATATTCAGCGGCAATGAAGGCGCTGTGGCGATGAGCCAGCTATACAATGCGGTTTATTCCTGCGATTTCGATCTGCTCATGTTTCCATTTGATGCCCAGGTGAGTTGAACGTGAATTTTTACTGGTGTAAATTCTATCTTTATTTGGAAGTGATTATGGATCAGGAATTTAAAAGCAAAGAAAATAACCAAAAAATTCACCATTTCTTATAAGGGAAAACGTTTCGGAGTCCAGCTCCATCGTCAGTCCAAAACCTAGAACGCAGGAACAATTATTGAACAAACAATTAGAAACCTAAAATTCACATTCAAACAATTCACCTAAACTTAAGGACATTAGAACCAAAGTTGAAATAAAACAAATATAAATGAGATGGCATGAGCATTGGGTACTATCTATCTACAATTTGTATAGGATAGGAACTGAAAGCAGCGGCATTCAAACTGGGCTTCTGTTTAAATAAAATAATATGCGTTTAAAAATTGCTTTTTAAAGACAACACTTCTGAACAGTCCAGTATCTTGGATGTTACACATGTACAATGAAATTCTAATTTCATTTTCAAATATTGAAAAAAATTATTCTTCAAATTTTTTAAGATATCAAAATTTTGTAAATTTTAAAAATTATTTATTCTGTCTATTGATTCATGCATTGTCTCTGACTTTATGCAATTGTGCAAAATTTCAGATCAATTGGACAGGTCAAATTGTGTCATATATGCATTATAAGATTTGTAGGAGACGAAATTATTTAAATTTTTTTAATATTGAAAAAGAAATTCTTTAATTTATAAAATTATTTATTCTGTCAATTGATTCATGCATTGTCTCCAACTTTACGCAAGTGTGCCAAACTTCAAATCGATTGGACAGGTAGAAGTGTGTAAAATATCGATTATAAGATTTGTAGCAGACAGACAGACAGACAAACAAGAAGTGAAGTTAAAGAGAAGTGTTGTAATAATAAATAATGTATGTTTAAAAATTAATTTTTAAAGACAACACTTCTAAAAATCCTGTGTCTCCAATGTAAAACATGAACAATGAATTTTTAATTTTAATTTCAAATATTAAAAAAATTAATTTTTTTATTATTTTAATACATAAAAGAAATTAAATTTTCAAAATTATTTATTCTGTCAATTAATTTATGCATTGTCTCTGACTTTACGCACGTCTGCAAAATTTCAGAAAGATTGGACAGCTAGAAATGTGTTAAATATTGATTATAAGATTTATAGTAGACAAAACTATTTTTTCAATTTTTTAATATTGAAAAAAATTTATTTATAAAATTATTTATTCTGTCAATTGATTCATGCATTGTTTCCAACTTTACGCAAGTGTGCAAAATTTCAGATCGATTGGAGAGGTAGAAGTGTGTTAAAAATAGATTATAAGATTTGTAGCAGACAGACATACAGACAAACAAGAAGTGAAGTTAAAGAGAAGTGTTGTAATAAAATAGACATTATTCTAAAATCCGTAGGTCAGAAACACCGGTTGTGCAAGCTAAAACTCTAAAATCACTTTTGGACACCGGGACGTTGCACTGCTCGGCATGAATACGTGCAGCTGAATGAAGGGGATGCGCAAATATGTTTCCCTACTCCTGCCTCTATGCTCTACTAGCCTAGTATAAAAATTGCGTGATGTCATACCGACATACGCAGATGCGCACTGCGCACAACTATATTGATAAACTAGGGATGATCGCATAAGAACAGAGAGAGGACCTTTGTATCATGAAAACGAGCTAATTTTAAAATTGTTCACTAGCAATACATGAAGATTTACATTCGGGAGGTAATTATAGAGAATAGGTCTTTCAATTTCTTTGCCATAGTCTCAGATGCGGGGCCAAAATAAGGAAAAGAACAATGAACTCCATTCCTATCGTCACGCTTGAGAACCACCTCATCATATTGCTTAGACAAGAATTTCTTAATATGAGTATACACCAATTATTGTGATCGAAACCCATTTAGTGAAAAGATACTGCGCAAATGTCCAAATTCAGTGTGCATAGCATGGAAAGTACAGGGTCCGCAATATTTATGGCAACGCATGTTTTTTGTTATTTCTCAATGAAACAAACAGGTGCATTGTTTTTTTATTGGATGAACTAGTAGCCAAGAATTACCTTTAACAATTCTAAGATATATTTATTCAATATGACCACCCTCATTTTTAAAGACGGCCTCCAATCTACGCGGGAAAGCTTCACAGGAGACACGCAGCATTTTTTGAGGGATCAAGTCCCATTCTCGTGTCAATTTAGACTTCAAACTATCCAAAGAATCATTAGGTGTTCTGCAGACCCTAGTCGATCTAAAATAGCCCACACAGAAAAGTCGAGAGGATTCAAATCAGGGCTTCTTGAGTGCCAGTCATTTTTACGAATGAACGCTGGGATGCGACCCTGAATCCAGTTTTGGGTCATGTTTGAGCCATGTGATGGGGCAGAGTCATGTTGAAAAACTCCATGGTGAGCCGTTGAAGTGTTTACGGGCCCATGGTAACAACACAGCTTCCAAAATGTCCGAAATGTATCGCTGACTGTTCAATTTCACTCGTGAGGGGACAAAAAGGAGTGGGGACCTCCCAGTGGCGGTTACCGCGCGGCCACCATCACGTACATGGGATTTTGACGTCGTATTGCTGTTCTGGTTGCCACAGATCCATCCCGGGAGCGCAGCCGTGCACCACCAATTTTGTGCACCAATAAGCCCTGAATCGAACGCCTAGCTTGGATCTCTTCGGACATCCACCAATCAGCCGTGTACCACTCGGCTTTGACTTCCTCCGGCCTCGCATAGAACCTGCCGTGCACCACCAGGCCGCGGATCGAATCTGACTTCCGGGCATCGTTAAATTACGTAATTCTGCGTTCGCCGCATCCGAGGTTAGGTTTCAGATAGCATAGTTCTGTTCCAAAATCTATCGTCTTTCGACAAGTGGCCGTTCGACCGAGGGCTGGTTCGACCCACGGTCTAGATACGGACGGCTTGAAGTGTTGAAGGCTACGTCCCGGAAGGCAGGAATCATGATGGTCCATTAAATCTAGGGCAGTGGTGGTCTTCGGCAGGCGACCCATCCATCCCGACTCCAAACTCTGTCATTTTGACGGTTAACGGTTTGTTCAATGTCTAATTTTTTCTCGCCACTGAACACCAAGTTGGGCAGCATGCCATCCTCAATGAGATCCAGAATGTGCTGGCATCTTTCGAGCCTCATTCGTTCATGACGGTCTGTTAGTTCATGCCTTGTTTGCATCTTGTAAGGGGAGGTTTTGAGGTTATCTTCGAGGACTCTACGCATTGATGTCTGACTGACTCCTGCTTCTGCAGCTGAGCGACGAAGGTTTCTCCTGAACTTCTCCCTCGTGTTTTTGACAAGTTGTTTTGTTCGGAGACTTCGTTTCCTTCCTTGACCAGGTCGATTGCATGTTTCACCAGTTTTCATGAAATTTTTTTGCCACCTTCCACGCAGTTTTACGACAAATTTGGAGCTTTTTGCAAATGACTGAATTACTCTCGCCCTTTCCATGATGGGTTACAATTGCATTTCTATCTACTGCCATAAGTATTAGTAAATTTAGACACCTTAGACTTATGCAATATAAAATAGATGAAATAATAGATGATATTAAGCTTCATTATCAAAGAAAAGTCTCCTAGAAACCAATTTATTTTATATAGCAAACATCCCTTGCCATAAATATGGCGGACCCTGTAGAGCAAACTCTAAAGCCGCGATTTAACAACGTTTGAATACCATTTAATTTAAAACGAGAGGAAAAAAGCTTGGAAAGGTGGTGCTTAAGCCAGTAAACATCCATTTTGGTAAACAGATGTCTGGAAAGTGCCATCAGATTTTATGACCTTGCAATCAAGAAAATGTAAATTCTTGTTGGACTCAAGCTCCGCAGTAAATTTGATGGATTTGTGTTGGAGATTAGATAATCAAAGAAAAGGCCCACATGAGAGGGATGTTTGAAAACTAAAAAAATGTATCATCTACATATCGGTTATAGAAAATTGAATTAAAATCAAATAAGACAATTAACCAGCCATGTAGCCTCATGAAAACTCATGTAAATATTAACAATGGTAGGACCGAGAGGAACACCCATGCCCAAACCGTCAATTTGTCTATAAAACTTGCCAGCAAATACGGAAACAGAGTTCAAACTGATAATTCAAGAAGAAATTTTAAAAAGTTGTGGTTCAAACCCATAACAAGTTCATTGACACCTTTAAACTAAGAATTGAGACAAATATCAATAGTTTCAGAAAGGGGTTTGTTAATAAACAAATTTTCTACATCAAATGAAGCCATAGTCAAGCCCTGAACATTATTGAAACTCTTCAAGCGGTCCACAAACATGTAAGTATCGTCTGCCGTATGTTGGTTGGTGGTAAGACAGCTCACAATCGGAACCAGAAATTTAGCAAGTATGAAGCTTGGAGTATTGTAAGCAACAAAAATTGGGCGAAATTGAAATTCCGAAGTGAAATCTAGTTTATTAATTTTGGGCAAACCATAAAAAATACTAGGACAAGAGTCAGAGGCATGAAGTTTGAAGTAAATTTCAGGTGACAGTGCCGCGGAATCTTGAAGTTTTCGTAGGAAATTATTAATTTTGTCTTCGATCTTCAAAATAGTTTGGCAATTGGATCTGTTATTTCTATAAATTCAAAAATGTCCGTAGTGAGAGCAGAGAAGCTGCTATTATAACGATTACGACCAACAAATACCACTCCCTTGCCCTTACTTGGCTTACAGATGATGAAGTCATAATTCTTGGCTAGGTCTCTCTGTAGCGGTCCGACTTTCTGTCGTTCGCGCTCTTCTTCTTTCTTTCCGACGCATTACTCGGAGCTGAAATTGGGCATGAGCCGGGGTTGGCTCACTCTCGATTGAGCCGCCTGCCTGGGCGGGCGTGGCAGGACGCCGTTATTGGTCGGCAAGGATATACCTTTGATGGACCTCCGATGCTGCCGTCAAGCATTCATTTGAACCAGAGTTCTTGTATTTTGATTTCGTCATTCGTCGGCCATGGACAGGTGCGGCTGCAGGCAATCGGAGCTACAGTACCAGTCTCAAGACTGTAACGCTTCCGGCGCTGAACGTCGCATGGACTTGGTCGCTGTGAACATTTGTCTTTCCACTCGTGTAATAGTGTTGAAGGAAGCTGCAACTTGTTCGCAACGTCGGAAAAGTGTCCCGGCGTAATCTCTCGGCAAGCACTGCGCTCCTCCGCTAGATTCACACACTTTGAATTGATTTGACTTGGACGATCTTCGCTAAACTGTGATTTCCTCTATGCGATAACGGATGGGCCCAGCTACATCTATGTAGTGTTCTTTAATGTTCACCTGTACATTTTCGGTCTGGTAGCCATCTATGATTAGTGATGTACCTCTCATGAGGTTACTTGTTCATTTATATGCAATGTTTACTAAATATATAGTTGATGCTTTCATTTATGTAGTTTTTCATTCTTTCTCACTATCCCGTTGGGGTAGCCCTTATGTGTTGCCCCTTCTCCCGCAACACCTCAATAAATAGGTGTCACAGGGCTCGAAAACAGTTAAGAAGACTACCTATATAAGAGTTGAAGCCGTAAAAATGACGGTAAGCTAAGCTTTGCTAATCTATCCAAGAAATGGGTAGATAAGTTAAAAGTAAAATTGCGATTAACCACAAACCGATTCATTCCCGTTTGAGTTGACCAATAAGTTGAAGAGTATTCCACCTACAGAATATGGAAAGGAGGAAAATGTTGTCGCAATTTACAACCGGCATTTTACCCGTATCCTAACAATTAAGTTCTTCAAATTACGTACTTCATATTCATCTAGTATGTGACCTTTTGATGCAATAGTTTAAAAATGGTTCATAATGATAAGTGCACACTGTTCATATAAGTCTAAAGACGATGATAAAACGCCCTATTTAGAATGTAATTCAAGTTCGTTCAGTACTGATGAAAATTCCTATTTTTTCGAATATAATGTACAATGTAACAATATCCAGCACACCCATCTCCGTGTTCTACCGCAATTGAAAACATATTAAAAATATTTATACATATTTTTGAAATAAATAATCCAGAAGTTTCATTGCAATTTCTATATTTTGGCCAGGATTGCTCCATGATCTTCGCTCTGACGTCGGCTGCTGCCAACTACATGCTGCTCAGGCCTGATAACATCACGTACATCGGCAGGAAGGATCTCATAGAGTACACTATAAGTAAGTCGTTCGAAATATTTTTCTTTAAATTAATTCGGATCCATTATGAGTAATAAGCAAATTATAAACACGCCACCTATCACACACCTTGAATTGTACAATTTCTAACAGGATCCTTAACAATTTTTCAGGCAATGGTCACCGCATTTAATGACTTTCAGATATCTATAAGCATTACGTTTTAACAATTCATACATTAATATTAACAAGGATCAAACATTGCTAACATTGGTTATAACTATTGTCCCGAAGCTTCTTTTGCGCAGTTCAGACTCAAGAAGCGTTTTGTTAATTGATATTATGCACTTCTATGGGCCTTTAAAATGGTTGTTGCGATCTAGTTTTCAAATTATTCGTGATCTGAGAATAAATGCCTATCGTGAAACTAAATAATCAGTAATAAAATTACAAAGAAGGTAGGTTAAATGCATAACAGCGTAAATAACCTGAAGGGGCTATGACTTTTTCAGGCGATTTCATAGAGGCAGAGCACAACGTCGAAAACGAGTTCTCGCAAATGAAACTCGGCGTTCGGTTCATTCGACGTTCTGGCTTCTACTTACTTACCCTGTACATCCCTACGGTGCTGCTGGCTGCCATTGCGTATTTCTCGCTCTTCTTTAATCCAGTGGAATTCGAATCGAGAATTTCGGTAGCGCTCACGTCATTGCTTGTGCTAGCATCGCTCTTCACTCAGGTGACGAACGTAGTCCAAAAATTTCAAGACATGTTGGAATGACTACGTCGACCATTGTAATTCTTGGATTTAGTCCGCTTGCATGCTGTCACTATTCAATTTTACTTTCCACAATTAAATACTTTTTTTTAAAATGAGTATTTCACAAGTCAATTTATATCTGCAGACTTCAAACTCCCTGCCAAAAACTTCGTATTTCAAACTGGTGGACATCTGGCTATTCTTCTCCATCGTCATCATCTTCATGATCGTCCTCTTCCAGACGCTCGGGGAATACTTCTCTTACGATTCACTGATTCCTGCCAAGGATGACGACAAGGTTTATGTCCTTAAGGTCGGAAATACTTAACATGAAATAATTCATAATATATTTATGTAAAACAGTGGCGATAACAAATTACAATGCGGTAAATTTTATGTAGCATCTTTCAATACATGCACGACACGATGACAGTTGAGTAAAATTCTTCTAGGTGCTGAAAACCGCCTCGGAAACCAAAAATGATTCAGCATGGTCCAGACTGCGATCGGCCTCATGGTTCAGGAACTCCAGGCGAAGGTTTCGGCAAATACCAAAGAACATTAAAATTCTTTTGGCCGGTCGCATCATCGTTCCTCTGACGTACTTGATTTTCAACATAGTTTACTGGAGCACTGCTCTCCAGTGGGTTACATTCGTAAATGTTCTTATCTTTCAGCTGCTCTTAATATCAAGAGTAGCTTCACAATAGTGCTGTGCAACCGATAAAATTTTATGCTCCTTAATAGTTCTATTAGTGTTATTGCTTTTCTACAAGATATTTTCTCTTGTTTAGCTCGCTCACATACAAATAATTATTTGTGTAACTAGTAACTAATAACTACCAATAAATAACCATGCAACAGCAACTATCATCAACGCCAGTTAGCAGTTCATTTTAGAGAATTACTTTATAAACTGTGAATGAATTTCAACAGATACGTGATGGAGCTGCGGCTCCGTGATGATCGACTTCAGAGCCGGAAAACATAGCCTTCTATATCTGACTCGGAAGCTTCACATTTTGTGTCGAGTACGCATAATATGTACGGACACATCAAACCAAGTTATGAAATCCAACAGACACCGTCCAACTTAATTTAAAAAAAAAATAATTCTAATCAGGTAGTATGTGCATTCTTCAATAAACTTCCCCAAAATATTCACGTGAAAGTAATATTATATTTCATGATTTGAAACAAATGGACTTGATAATGGCAAAGCACTTCACACTTTGCTTCAGGCTTTGACTAGCCACATTGAATTGGAAATTTTTGGTAATTTAAGCCTAATCACTATTCCCTAAACAATGAGTAAGAGAAATAAAATACATGCAACATGAGTTTTTTTCATCCAATTTATTCAAACTCGCTGAATAGAAAAAATAGGCTTAGTCCTTCCAGTACCAGTGAAATGACTCTTAATGCCGATGGAGGCACACAAATAGGTGACGCCTTCCTCTGATATTAACGAGCCAGAACATCGTAGATACACACGGAATCACACTAACAGTCAATGTAATTATAGCAAGTATTGTCGTCTGAACCAGGTTGCCAGTCGACAGGGTTGCGTCTCGTAAGCTCGATCACCGCACGCACGAGTGTACGAAACGGCAACACAGGATCGAAAGAGAGCGAGGTCAAGCTTGCACTCGGGGAGACGGGACTCGCACACATGAAACGAGAAGCTCCCGGCAATAAGCACGACCATGCCGGAGATTCCGTATAAAATTCAATTAGCGTGTTTTCATTTGGTCAAGAATGAGCTACATTGATTGTGTACAGTAATTCAATAATTCATGCGAATTTTCATCAGCAATATTTTGTAGTTGTAATTTAGCGGCATGTTAAGCAAAAACTGATTACAAGTGGCACCTAAAAACACCTTTAAACATAAAAATGTCTACTGGGCTGCTTGGATCTTAAGGATCACGTCGCCAGAAAAAGCGGCCTGTAACGCTGCAGCAACTTAGTTTGCTCGTTTAAAGTTTGCACATTCGATTTCACCCTCCCTAATGCTTGTGCATAATTAGATGGCAAGGTAGGATGATCCTTCTTCCAGGCAATCTGGCAACAAACTAACCATCTCTGAATGTGATATAACGATTGAACTCTTCAACATTCTCAACATCTTCATCATTATGGGTTATGCCTATCGAATCTAAATCCCAACATTTTTCCAGCATGGTAGCAAGATTACGTGCGACGTACCGACCCTCAATACAGTCACTGGATCGACAGTCGGCGAACCATCATCAACATTCGGAATGGGATTTTCTATCAAGTTGCCTAACTTAGAGGGAGGATAGCAATTTCATTCGCCTCTTTAGATGGAACAAATATGAAATACTGACCAATACATACGAGAATTTCTACGCTCAACTTATCGCTGTTATCTGTAGGATCAGTAAAAGAAATACCTAATTTCTTCAATTCTTTGACCGCATCAAATCTGCCAGGTGTGGAGACATAATCCAAGATAGAACCCACGACAACGGCCTCTGCTGGTTTAGATTCACTATCAGTCCGAACATCAAATCGAAGAACATCATGCATGGTAGATTCTACGCTACTTTGAAATCCATCAACTGTTAACTTTACCCGGTGGAAGTCTAGTAGCTACTTCAAACTATCGTCAGTCATGAAAAGATCCGGTCAAATGACATGATTTTAGATCTTCTGTGAGCAAGGCACAAAAAGGGAAGGAATCGGCGACAGGCCTCATCAGGCCTACACTTCAGCGCCGAGATCAATATGGTATGTTACACTGCAAACTTCAGGCATTCTCAACATTCTCGCGACTTTTCACTTAATGAAAGTCTTTTGTGAACCTGAGTCTAGGAACAGTCGTACCTTGAAGCGATAGCTACCGGTGCTTACCTTATCTATGGTGCAGTCGGCAATATGGACGAGCACTTTCTTATTTATTCTTATAGGAGCACTGGAAACTAGTCCATAAAGCCCCTTGCCTAAACTGGGTTTAATTGGTACCTAACAGTTGGACGAGCACCTGTTGTCGCGGAATATTTCAATCACGGTAACCGCCGAGTTGTCCTATCCGTATACACGGGTTCGAAGTCAATAAGGTTCCAAAACGACGATACTTGGAATTAAGTTTATTTTCTTCATGCCCAGGTAAATCCTGCACATTCAGGATTTTGTTAGAATTTGTCTAAGTAAACATCGAATACAATTAGAAATTAGATATTGAGTTCAAAAGGAAATGGTTCACTATTTGTTGCTCGGAAATACCAATTGTACCAATTGAAAATACCTTTCAACACAAACTGGATCTAGAAGAGTGATCATTCGATGCCTAGTACATTTAAGACATTTAGGATTAGCCTTGGTCCACTCGTTGGACATTGATTAGTATGTGCTGAAACATTCTCAATTATTATATCAGCAGAATAACGCAAAGTCAAGGACATAATAGGTTGCGAACATCGTGCCAACTAGCAGCTTAGGCTAATGCTATCATATGTCCCAAAGGCAAAAATCATATTCTTAAAATAAATAACTAGTACTAGTAATCTCGGGTGCAATACTAGCCTCAGATCAGCTTGAGCAATAAACTGGCCTTCCGTCAATGTTATCACATTTCGACGTAGATTACATACATACTGGTCAAAACATTGGTTCCTCACGTTTTGTTGGCGGCTCAAAAAAGTCATTAAAATAGACCGACTTATGTGATTAATTTTTCGATATCTGCGTAAAGAACAATAGTTTATCATGAATAAGAGAAGAACAGCGATAGAATCCATTTAAAAAAATCTGCACCACTATTAAAGATCCTGACATCAGCACCTCAATTGAATGAATTACTTCAATCAACTTCAATCATTCTAGCTGTTCAGACTGGATCTACCCAAAAAATATTTTGTATGAACCTAGTGATACGTCCGATTACCCACTAGCCAGAAATTATCTCTGTGTATATCTCTTCTTCATTCCCTGTTATCAAAACTGAAGAGCTCTCATTCGAAGCACACCTTAAAAGCTGTTGCTAACATGGCAGGATTCGCGCCTTGATTTTCTGAACCTGAAAAAAGAGCGTTCTCTGAACCTGCTGCCTCAGGATGAGGTAACGAAAATTTGGACCCCGTTAGTCTTCTTTTTCAACGCTAATGGTAATCTGTTTTCTAATCTGGAGGAAGGATCTCGGATTGAGTTAATTGCTGGAGGAAATGCTAGACCAGGCGGACCAGACACGGCAACAGAAGGTAATAAATTATAAAATGTATTAATGTATCAACTAGATGACCATAGTATTTATTCACTTCTCAACATGACGATAATTACACCTTCGTCACCAAAACATTGTGAGGCCACAGGCAAATTCAATAGATTTTTTAATACGGTTACTTACTTGAAAATAATTAGTTGAAATAGTCTTATATTGATCACTTCAGCAAATACGAGTAATGAATGAAACTCTAGCTTGCATGTGTTTTTTTGATATTTTTAGTTTTGTATTTCATTGTATAATAAATTGCCGACGATCGATAAATTTGGATGAGCAATAAGATATTATGAAGTAGAAAACATGTTAATTTTTGCCGTACGTCAAAATTATTCCTGTATTCGTGCGTTGCACGTCTTCATTCAACAGTGAACATATTCAGCGGCTCTGAAGGCGCTGTGGCGATGAGCCAGCTATACAATGCGGTTTATTCCTGCGATTTTGATTTACTGATGTTTCCATTTGATGCCCAGGTGAGTTGAACGCGAATTTTTACTGGTGTAAATTCTGTCTTTGTTCCTAAGTGATTATGGATAGATATGTAAATTTAAAGTAAAATCACGATTAACCACAAAAAGCCGATTCATTCCCGTTTGAGTTGAACAACAAAGTTTAAGAGTTTTCTACACATATAGAATATGGAAAGGATGAAAATGTTGTCGCATGCGATAGTTTAAAAATATTAAAAATTGTTCATATTGATATGTGCACGCTGTTAATATAAGTAGATGATAAACACCTTATTTAGAACTTAATTCAATTAAGTTCTATTCAGTTCTTAATTCAATCAGTACTGAGGAAAAATTTTATTTATTCGAATAAAACGCCCAATATAACAAATTAAAATCCATCACAGCCATCGCCGTTTTCTACCGCCACTAAAAACATAACAAAAATATGTTTAAATATTTATGAAATAAAAAATCAGGCAGTGGCACTTTAATTTCTATATTTTGGCCAGGATTGCTCCATGATCTTCACTCTGACGTCGGCTGCTGCCAACTACATGGTGCTCAGGCCTGATAACATCACGTACATCGGCAGGAAGGATCTCGTTGAGTACACTATAAGTAAGCAGTGCGAAAATTTTTATATATTAATTGCACTTTAACGGACAATGATTATTTTTGACCCAATGACCCTTGGTCATTGGGTCAGAAACAATCATAGTCCGGTAAAGTGCAATTACGAGTAATAGGTAAATTATAATCACGTCACATACCGCAGACCTTGAACCTTGAAGTGTAGAATTTCCAACAGGATCCTTAATAATTTTTCAGGCAATTGTCACCGCGTCCAATGACTTTCATATATCTACAAGCATTACGTTATAACAATTCAACTTAATATTAACAAGGATCGAACATTGCTAACATCGGCAAATCAAAAACAAAATTCCCAGAAGATAGGTTTAATTCATAACAGCTTAAATAGCTTGAAGGGGCTATGATTTTTTCAGGTGATTTCATAGAAGCAGAGCACAACGTCGAAAACGAGTTCTCGCAGATGAAACTCGGCGTTCGGTTCACTCGACGTTCTGGCTTCTACTTACCCTGTACATCCCTACGGTGCTGCTGGCTGCCATTGCGTATTTCTCGCTCTTCTTTAATCCAGTGGAATTCGAATCGAGAATTTCAGTTGCGCTCACGTCATTGCTTGTGCTAGCATCGCTCTTCACTCAGGTGACGAAAGTATTCCAAAAATTTCAAGATATGTTGGAATGGCTACGTCGACCACTGTAATTCTTGGATTTAGTTCGCTTGCATGCTGTCACTATACAATTTTACATTACACTATTAAATACTTTTTGAAAATAGGTATTTCACAAGTCAATTTATATTTGCAGACTTCAAACTCTCTGCCAAAAACTTCGTATTTTAAAATGGTGGACATCTGGCTATTCTTCTCCATCGTCATCATCTTCATGATCGTCCTCTTCCAGACGCTCGGGGAATACTTCTCTTACGATTCACTAATTCCTGCCAAGGATGACGACAAGGTTTATGTCCTTGAGGTTGGAAATATTTGACATGAAATATTTCATAATTTATTGATTAAAACAGTGGCGATAACAAATTACAATGCGGTAAATTTTATGTAGCATCTTTCAATATGTTACGTGTTTACGTATTATGATCAAATTCAAGTAGAACTACTATATTAACAATAGTATGTCAATGTAAGGCCAGCAAGCCTTTGTCCTTCATTTGAATACCCGATTCCACCAAATACAGTTCCCCAAATCTCTAGTCTCGTTTCTGACCATCTTCCTCCTTAGCTGGGACTCTGAAGCTATACGACCAGCGAACGTAACACAATACATGATGACTGTTAAGTAAAATTCTAGGTGCTGAAAACATCTTCGCAAACCAAAAATGATTCAGCATGGTCCAGGCTGCGATCAGCTTCATGGTTCAGGAACTCCAGGCGAAGGTTTCGGCAAATACCAAAGGACATTAAAATTCTTTTGGCCGGTCGCATCATCGTTCGTTCCTCTGACGTATTTGATTTTTTAACAGTGTCTACTGGAGCACTGCTCTCCAGTGTGTTACATTCGTGAATGTTTTTATCTTTCAACTGCTATTAATATCATGAGTAGCTTTACAATAGTAATGTGCAATCGATAAAATTTTATGCTAGCTAATAGTGCTCATTATGTTATAGTTTCTTCAGAAGCAATTTGCATGCCAACGACTGAAGCTCCGCTATGTCCTTGTCGATACCGGCAACATCAATGAGGTCCATCACACTTTCATCAAGCCTGATGATAGGATCACGTTGTTTACACAACTCACTGCGTAACATTTGAATGTCCTCAGACGGCTGGACGGCTTCAGCAAGAAGTGCTTCGACCCGCTTAAGTAGCAAGTAACCTCGGCCCGATGACCTCTATTTTTAATGGCGCGGACTTACACCATGAAAAACTTTAATATAGCAGATAAGTTCACTGTTCGGACTATACAGAGTACAACACTATCCCGGTCACGGCACTATGTTAATTCCATAGCGGTTTGAATTAAAGAGTAGAGCGTTTCGTAGTTTATTCAACACCCGAGGAAGAACATGCCGATACAAAGACTAACCTTTTATATATTACGTCAGACAAGATAAGACGAATAGCGTAGTAGCACAAATCACACATCGGTTTACATTGTTAATCATCTGTGTTGCAATAAGCGATGCTGCTGCACAGATTCAAGTATAGATGTTCTTCACTCATGCTCAAACAAAGGCCGCGAATTTAAGTAAGGCGAATCAATGGTTAGGTATACAAGGAAGTGCAGCAAGTTGTGAGCGAGTAAGTATGATGTATTAAGGAAAGTGTGGAAGAGTGTTGCAGTTCCTATAGTATTATGTATGGATTGGATGTGATGACATATGGTGATAGTGGGCTAGAAAAACTGGAAAAAAAGTCGCGAGATTGTTTGCAATAGGATCACCCAGTTGGACTGCAGTGAAGGCCCTGAGAAGAGACATGGGATGGAGTACCTTTAATTAAGGAGAGACGAGTGAGATCAGTTTTAAGAAATAAAGTGAGACTAGAGCGAATGGACAATGAACGTCGGACACGAAAGATGTATATGTGGAACATAAAGGTGAGCAAATGGGCACTTAGATGTCGTGCATTGGTACGTAAGTGTGCATGGTATGCATGAAGCATGGGTGCGCCAATAAAGATGAATGGTGACAGTACGGGGTGCGATTGGGATTAGAGTGGGATGAAAAAGAGTGGGAAAGAGAAATAAATAAGCGAGTGAATGACTATGAGCTGAAGGTGTGGAAGCAAGGAATGGATGGAAAGAACTCTCAAAAACGGCATCAGATGAAAGCGATGCCAAAATATGAATGCATGTACGATGGCAGTAGTGGTGAGGACCATCTGTTTTGTGTTAGGACAGCTAGGGGCGCTAGGTGTGAATGGACGTACATAAAGGTGGAATGAGAGGAGGGAAGATAAATGTTTTATGTGTGATGGGGCGATGAGAAGGAAACTGTGGAGCACTTGCTGATGGCATGTGGGGCATATGAGAGAGAGAGCGTCAGTTTATGATGGAGGTGATTCTGAATGAGGGAGGTGAAATTAACAAAGTGTGGCATGAGAGAAAAAGCGAAGAGTGGATGGCAATGATTGTGAGTATGTCTGAGGGTGCAACTGTAGCTATACTTGAGAGTGTGAATAGATATTTGGAAAACGTGTCGAAGTTGAGGGAGAGGAGGAGGGTGGGATCTTGAGGAGTGGAGGGTTGAGAAAGGGGAGGGTAGGAAGGCAAAGTGAAGGCAAAGGTTCCGAATGTTCGTATTACATTTTTTCTGTATTTCTTTTAGGATGTTGACATTGATCAAGGGAATATTTAGTCCTTTTAGGATTGTTGTGAATACTTGCTAATTGAACCTTTTGTTAACTGTCAAGTGTGACGTGAATTCATTTTTTTACGCTGGATTTTAATGCTGACAAGTGTAAAGTAATCCACCTTGGCAAGAACAATGAACAGCAAGATTACAGTATGAGAAGACATGGTTGTAACGAGAGAGTGATGATGATAAGTCCAGCTATCTCAAGCTATCGTCAGTTATGGAAAGATTGGGTTCAAAAGGCCGAATCCCTTGTGGGATCAAGTCACGAAAAGTACAAGGATCGGAAACAGGCCATGGGCCTTTGTCTTCAGTAACGACACTTCTATCCGCTTCTAGTAAAATAGCTTTTATTCATCGTGAATGACCGATTTAAAGGTCTTGACCTGAGGTCAGCACGAATTCAATTCCAATTCAAGATTATATACCAGCTTCGTTTTTTGGTCTGCGGAGTCACCTTTCTTTGTCTTGACCGCCATTTCAGTCATAAAAATTCACGTAATAATTCACATGAACGGCAAAGACGTAAGAGGCAGCCGATGGTCCGCACTTGCTGCTCGACTGTGATACCAGAGCGACGTCCTGATCCTCCGTGCTGACACGGCTCCTCCAACTCCTGCTATGGTAGTAGCTTGCCGTTGCTCAGCTTTTCAAACTCACGCCATGGTCGTCCCTCCAAGTTAAATGTAAGTTGCCTTACCTTATCTATTCAAACCGCTCTAATTATTATAAGCTTCTGAATGGGCATGAACGCAATTTTGAAGTTTCAACTCGTTAGAAAGAGTTCAATCTCTGATAAAGAGACGCCTCCAGCAAATAACACTTCAATTTGAAAAATGTTCAATGTAACTTTTATTTCAGAAATTATGTAATTATATCGATGTTTCTCGTAATATGTTTGATCTCTGAAAATTGAGTCAAATTTTGCCGATTATTTATGTTCTTAGTAAAGGAAGTGAGCCACCAGGAGAAAATCTTTAGAGCGCACATCAGTGCATGCACTCAATAGCTCAATGGTAAAAATAAACAACGAATAAAAAATTAATTTATTACTTTAATCGTATCTGAAAAAAAACTGTGTATATGAGAGTACAATATATATGACGGGAGACAAAAATATTATTCGGTGGGAGTTTTGTAGTAGGAAAATTATGTTTAAACATCTTGCGAAGAAAATTATTATCGTCAAAATTATCATTAATATCCGGAATTATTACATGATTATTTTGTTGGATTTCAGATTTTATGAGCTTTATTGAAACCTTATAAATGAAGCATGCTCTTATTTCACGTTAAAAAATGTCAAGGCACCTTTGTGCAAATTAAGATAAATATATGCCAAATATTGAATTGCTTTCTTGCGTAAATGATACGAGACGTAAAACTTTTACGAATTTATTTGAAAATAAATTATCTTGGCATGTCTATTACTTTTTAAAAATCATGGTTAACTTAAAATTAAAGAAATCAATTATAGAAATATTTGTTTTCCTACTTATAGTACATATTTGAGAAACGAGGTGAAACAAATGTGAATTAATGTGTGAATTGTGGAGTGTCGTATTTTGTTACTGAGTGCCGTCCAAAAGTGCCAATTTTAATTCCCTACATTATATTATTTAGCAATTTATTTAGTGTAACCTGTGTAAATTCTTTGATAGGTAAAGTTTAATATAATTAAGGTTTAATGCTGTCGAGTCATGAGGTTACAAGGCTTAATTGTGTGTTATAGATTTTTCTCTCGAGTTTTGATCAAACTTTCAAAGTAGAAAAATTTCTATTAAACAATCGAAGCAATGCCTTGAGTTCCTGATCATTATATTTATTCGAAAAAACTTATACATCTACATATTTTTTACCTTCTTTTATAAATGCAAGAGTGCATTTTCTGTAGCGAAAATTTAATGTATTTAAAACACATTGACGCAAATTTAAAGTCAAATTTCTTTTCCTTTTTAAAAGAAATTTAACTGAGTTTATGGTGAAGTTGCATTCAAACAGAAGCTGATGGGTGAAAAATATTGAAAAACTGTTCTTGCATGGAGAATTTAAATAATCTTTCATATTAAACCCTTTTAACCATCGTCACTCTAATTGCTGAGAATAAATGACAACTTACTGCTAAGCTGTACAGATTTTTATAAACTGATATGACTCCAATGACGTGCAGAAACATCTACTTCAATTATGTTTTTTGCATGTCTGAGTTAATTTCACAAATTTATTTAGTAAGAATTTAACTTATGAAAATATTCTCTTGTCTTCGATCTGATTAACCTTTTATTTCCTTATTAGTTTCAAACAGAACCACCTCAGCACGACGGTAATCAATGCAAAATGACGTGAAGATGACTTTCGCGTGACCGTAGCTCATTAGGACTGAGAAGAATTAAGTACTTCTCCTTGAATGTTAACATCATTTACATTGAGCAAAGGTTTCATCAATTGAGAGAGTGCAACATCCATTATGAAGCTAATACACAGGGAATTAGCACGCAATTACGAACTAAAGTTTCATATTCCCTAAATCAATGAAGTTTGGAAACAAAAGTTTGAGATGGAAAACAATCTTAGAGTTTCCAATTAAATCGATTTAACAGAATAACTTTTATTTAATTTTACTCGATAATTTTTGGAATATCAGTGAAGCAATTTCGAAAGTCACAATCCAGCACATTTTGCACTAGCTTTATAAACAGCTTCATGTTTGTTTACCGAAGCTCGTACGCAACATCATTTAGTTCAATGTTAAAAGTCGCGGATGTCCTTCCCGTTAAATATTCTTACTTATCCACAATCTTCAATGCTTCTCGCATACGTCGATACTTCACAATGTTTTTTTATTATCATCATTTCATTATTTACATGCACGAGCTTCACTGACACGAGTAATTGAATAAAATGTGAGCTTCCAAGCGTTCCGAATTCCTGCAGAACTACAGTTTCTGCTCAATAAATGTGCATTTGACCCTCTCGAAATGTTTGTAATTGCACTAAGGAATTTAAAAGCAAAGAAAACGCCAAATAAATTGAATGACGGGTGGGAAAATAAATGTTTTATGTGTTTATTTAAGCCTCCGAAAACGTTTCGGAGCATGGCTCCATCGTCAGTTCGAAAATGTAGAAAGCATGAAAACAATCATTATAATTCAACTCCAAAGTCAAACATTATAACTTAAAATTGACAAAAAAGAGACAAATCAACCATAAAATCGAAAACAAATAAGCACTCGCGGAGCATTAGAAAATAAACACTAGAAAATAAAGGCCTAGCGATTCACTATTTCAAGAGGATAAGGCTTCTATGTATTTTCTAGTGTTTATTTTCTAATGCTCCGCGAGTGTTTGTTTTCGATTTTAGGGTTGATTTGTCTCCTACGCCAATTTTAGGTTAGGTCTGACTTTTGAGTTTTAATTATTATGATTGTTTTCATTATTTCTAGATTTTCGAACTGACGATGAAGCTGGACTCCGAAACGTTATCTATATAGATATGGTCAATTTACTTGGCGTTCTCCTTGCTTTTAAATTCCTTGTTAACTTGCGTTTTAAGCAGACCAAGGATAGAAGTACCTAAATGCACCAAATTTCATAATATTTCACATTCATGTCTCTATCAGTGAACGAATGCACCGCTTCATGCTATAATAAACTGACTGGCAAAGACGGAGTATTTTAAGGCTAGAATCAAGTAAATAGAAATTATTTTATAAGAAGTTAAATTAATTAGAGACCATTTCGGGTCCATATTCAACCAATAAACCCATGTTATTCTCCATTTGAAAATTTGAGGGGATTATGCTATATTGTCCTCCTAATTTAAATTTTTAATAATATATAATACTGTTTAAATGAATTTCAAGCCTGGTTTCGAAAAACGATAGGGATTGCCGGTGTGCGATCGAAACTTTGTTTTACAGCACTGTTTTCTGCGAGGTTCCAAGGAAATTTTCTATCTGATATTTTAGATGTAATATTTCAATTGATATTTTAGTCAATAAAATAACATGCTCTGTGGTTGATTTATTGCTTGAAAAAATCATAGTGTTTCAATTATGATTTTTTGTAAAAGTGATAGTGTTTGCAATACCAAGCTAACTAATAGGCCGAAGTAGGACTCGAAAAGAATCAAGTAGGTAGATTCAGAGAATGAGATGTATTTTAAACGGCCTTCAGAATGTTCTATTTATTGAAAATATCCCTTGGTATTACCGGACTCAAGAATTAATATATTCATATCTTCGTTAATTTTTTCTTGATCAGGTACATTCATCTCACTCGTAGGCAATCAACATCACAGAGGCAGAGACAATAACGTCAAGACGCACAGAAATAAGCAGGTGGGACTGCTTCAATATCGCCCTGCGAGGCGCTGACCCAACGCGATGCCAGCCCTGGCGACGCTGCTGCTGGTCGCGAGTCTGGCAGCAGGCGGGCGCGGGCAGGACATCCAGCGGCCTGAGCCAGGTCAGGTGCAAGAGAGCTGGCATACCGCTTGAAAAGTATAATAAAGCAGCATGTTCAATCAAAATTTGTATTCAAGTAGATAAATAGCAGAATAGAATATACTTCAGTTCTCGTTTTTTCACTTGAATACCATCAAGTTGTCGTGGGTCCAATGGCAAATAAAGTAGGAATACAACTGGTAATGAATACTATAATAATAAATAACCGATTAATACAAGTAAACAAAATATAAACCTTGCGTCTTTCCTGCCCTTGCCTATTAAACCGTGATCATTTCTCAAACTCGGAGCCTTTCTGAAATAGATATATGAACACCAATTAAAGACTTTATTAATCTAACAGTTCTAACACTAACGAAAGAATATAGCGTACATAACTACATAAATATTAAACTAATATAAATGATAATATTCAAGATCAGTAATAAAATCCACCATCATATCAAGACAGAAAAATAACATCCAATAAACAATCCAAGTACTAACCTCTCTGATGGATCACACGGTAATGACAAGGTACATGGCAAGTCTACGCGAGGTGTCGTTAGGAGTTCACTCTAAACCTAAATGAAACTACAAGAACCAGAATATTAATAAAACATACAATACAAGACGACGTTACCTAACGAAGTTGAATGACTTATGATTTTCTGTTGTCATAACGAGAACTGATTATATTTGCCGTACTTGAGGTAATATTCTCTAGGTTAATTGTATTGCTCTTGTCGATTGTTGCGATAGGTAGAAATTTTTGTCAAACTAACACACAATGCGGTAGAACTCCTGCGTCCGTGTTTCGAGCAGCGGAGGTGAATCAAGAGTATTCTTTCTACTTTGCGCAAATTCTCATAGATTATTCTTGAACCAAATACAGTAATCCGCATGGAATTTTAAGTCATGCTGACGTCGTCGTCATCTTGTAGGCAGTGGTGAAGAGACGGTGATGTTGCTGCAGCGCTCGGGCACCCCGACGGCCACTAGTTTCGCGCGGCTCCTGAACCCGTTCCCTGAGCTTCGGAATTTCACGGCGTGCTACCGCATCCGAATGCACCGCTACAGAGAGGAGGGAACCCTTCTGTCCTATGCGTTGTCAGATAAAGAAGACAATGCTCTTAGGATGGGTTCGTGATTACAATTATTCTCGAAAAGTCCTTTTAGGTTCCAACCAATTCCTAACAGCATTGTTGAAAAAATCGTTGATTATTTGAATTATTTTTCGTTATTGAAACGAAAGAGAAGCAGCCCTATTCAAACGAACTCGGCCACCAAAACATCATTACAATTTTCACAGCGCTTGCATTCTTCTTTTAAGACGAGTCTCATTTCTCACTATAAAAATTTTGTAATTTCATTCAGAACAATTTCCCCAGTTTTAGATTCCATTTGAGCGCCAACTCTGTTTTGTCTTGACTTTCCACGCGTTATTTTCGAGAGCAGATCACAGGCCGTCAGGCTACCAGGTGACTCTTCGTGGCTCCTGGGCAACGTCCACGGTAACGTCTCCCCTCAGGTATTGGAGTCACTTTTGCTTCACTTTCAACGACTCTGACAAGTCCTGGACTATTTTCAAGGATGGGGAGAAGAAAGCGGAAAATAAAATACCTAATTTTTCTGGAGTGATTGCTGGGAGCGGATCATACGTCATTGGTAAGTTGTCTTAAGTTAACTTTTCATTTAACTCCTATTTTAAGAAAAAACTAGTTTCCCAAAGTTTATTTAAGCCTAATTAAGTCTCATTCACAGTGACTATAACTCCAGCTAAAGTATTTAGCTCGTGATGAGGGTTTATAAAAAATAACCTTTATTTTAAATGTTTGCAACGCTAAGCTGGTTATGAGCAGGCCAGGATCAAGACAAGTTTGGAGGAGGCTTCGAGAGGGACCAAAGCTACAGCGGGGAAATCACTCAGCTCAACTACTGGCACCGAGCTTTGGATGCGGCTACAATAAGAAATGTATGTTCAAATAAACAGAAACCAATAAAGTATCAGTATTGGCAAAACTCGAGATTGAACAATATTTGTACAACTACCGGACAATTTAAACGACTAATTCATATTGGATTTAGTCGTTTACTATACCTATATATAATCTTATTATCTGGTATCATAGTTCCACCTAAATAATACCGATCGTAGACCCAGAGCCGCATTTGACAAATATCATTTAAGTCCCTAAAACAAAGTTCATTTACGGTGAGGCAGATCGCAGAATGCAGGAGCAAGGAAGAAGGTGATGCACTAGCGTGGTCCGAGCAGCACTGGAACGTCAGCGGGGAGGTGGAATGGCTTGTACTAAACTCGACTGATTTCTGCTCCCAGTCCCAGCACAACATAATCTTCTTCCCTGATCAGTTCCCATTGAACGAGGCTCGGGCTATGTGTAAGGTGACAAATTCAGTTATTCTCCGCATATCTCTGATCTCTTTTAATGTTATTCTAAAGGATAACACTAACTTTGGTAACATTCTATGATTAGTACGTTTTACCTACGCTCCAAAAATGAATATCAGCTTTTTAAGAAATTTTGAAACGATAACAGAAAATTTGAATGGCCGCTAAGGATAGATAAGGTGGAGATTACAGCAACTGTTCATTCGCTTTTGATCGACACGTCGCAATGTTTATCTGGGTATGATATCGAATTTTGCAAGTTTACTTCACATCGATCGATAAATAATATCGAAATTTTTACACGTTTAGACACTCATCTTCAGAGGGCCGAAATGTGGCCTAAATTTATAAAAATTTGAGCTTGTAATCAAATTTAACTGTATTGATTGTTCAAAATTGATCATTTGCCTATTGCAAATTCATTTCTAGGCCCGTTTTGTTCTCGAAACTTTTTAGTCGGAATATCTAACCTGTTCCACTTTGTTTTGAGAACTAAGTCGTACGAGATCATTAAATTCCGTTCAAATCATTGTCCATATTATTCGTTTAGGTTGTTGGTGGCGAAATTGGCATTCCCATAAACGACGCAGAGAACGCTCGGGTGTTCACCGAGACGGTCGAATGGGCGGGCCACTGCTCCAATTACCTCGGATCCAATTACTTGTGGCTGGGGGCTACGGACGGGAATGTAGACTGAGGTTAGGTTTCAGATAGCATAGTTCTGTTCCAAAATTTATCGTCCTTCGACAAGTGGCCGTTCGACCGAGGGCTGGTTCAACCCACGGCCTAGATACGGACGGCTTGAAGTGTTGAAGGCAACGTTCCGGAAGGCAGGAATCATGATGGTCCATTACATCCAGGGCAGTGGTGGTCTTCGGCAGGCGACCCCGGTTCGACCCACGGCCTAGATACGGACGGCTTGAAGTGTTGAAGGCAACGTTCCGGAAGGCAGGAATCATGATGGTCCATTACATCCAGGGCAGTGGTGTTCTTCGGCAGGCGACCCGCTATGAAGTCCAACATGTATACTTTCCAACTTAACTTAGAAAAATAATTTCAATCGTGTATGTACATTCTTCAATAAACTTCCTCAAAATATTAACATGCAAGTAATATTTTATAATTTGAAACAAATGGACTTGATAATGGTGAAGCACTTCACACTGCTTCATGCGTCGACTAGACACATTAAATTGAAAAACAATTTCAACAACCAGGTGTAATTTGAGTGGGATATGATGCCCGTGTTTCCATGTAAAACTCTAAGTGAATCATCATCTGAGTTCTTTTTGGTAATTTATGCCTAATTACTATTCACTAAACAATGAGCACGAGAACTAAAATACATGCAACATGAGTTTTTTCACCCAATTTATTCAAACTCGCTGAATAGCAAAATTTTTTCTTTAGAATTCTTTTCACTTTATCCTTCCAATCCCAGTGAAATTACCCTTAATACCGATCATGGCATACAAATAGGTGACACCTTCCTCTGATATTAACGAGACAGGGCATCATAGATACACACAGAAACACGCGTACTGCAACAGTCAATGCAATCATAGAAAGTACTGTCTGAACTCGCCGTTAAATGGTTAATTATGGCTATAAATCATATTTCGACACGAATTTATAATGTTGTGCAATCTTTAAGATCGCTATGTCTTCAACGAATTTTTCATTAATTAACCTCTCTATATTCTTGCACTTTACAGTAGCCTTTAGAATTGCTTGTGACCTAATGAAAATTTAAACATTTCAATTGAGAAATGAGATATTAAAAAAATCTACGATTAGTGCAAATGGTACCAAGTCCTTAGTGAACTGCTAATTCTAAATATTAAGATTGAAAATTTGCCATTTACTTAGCCTCAAGGCATTCCCAATCGTCCCTCACGTCCGTAGCCTCAAGGCATTCCCAGATCGTCTCACACGGTTAATGTCTTCTCTGATCTTTTTGGAAAGTTTGCGAAAAACAACCGTGGCATAAATGTAACCTGCTTCGTAGATGTTGCCATCTAAGGATTTTAGACCTCTGATATGTCTCTCGTACTGAGCTCGGAATCTGGAGAGATTTTTGGCAGTCTACATTGGGTGTTTCAAATCTAGAATAGCTTAGATGTGAGCTTCAACTACCTTCCATTTGTTGCCATGAGTATCATTAAGGAGTTTAACAGCTTCTTGGTATTCTGCACCTGTATGGTTAAAGCCAACCATATGAGTTGAGTAGCTTCACCCCGCAACTACGAAATCAAGTAGTGAAACTTCCTTGCATCCGACATATCAGTGCGGTCGTGAATTGAGGTTTTGAACAGGTCTCAAGACTGCTAACACATTAGGAAAAAATTTCAAGTTGATAGTTGGCAATATAACCATCTTAGCATTAGGAACAGCGGCACGAGTATTGCTTGCAAGCTCTCAATTAGCTTTAAACAAAAGTTTGTCTATCGTAGAAAACGTTTCAGCAATTTGCATGCTGACGACTGAAGCCTCAGCTATGTCTTCGTCGATGTCGGCCACGTCAATGAGGTCTATCACACATTCATCAAGCCTGATGATAGAATCCCGTTCACGTTGTTATAAAACTCCTTAACACTTGAAGGTCCTCAGACCGCTGGACGGCTTCTGTAAAAAATGCTTCGACCCGCTTACATAGTTTGGTTACCTCGGCTGGATGACATCCCCTCTTTTCAACGGCGAAGTCTGTCATAATGAATAACATTAATATATCAGTTTAACTTCACTTTTTGGACCACACAGAAGACAGCACTATCCTGATCACGGCACCATGTTAATTCCGTAGGGGTTTGAATTATGTACTTATATCCTAAGTCTGCTTAAAACGTAAGTTAACCAGGAATTTAAAAACAACGAGAACGCCAAGTACTGTAAATTGATCATATCGATATTGAAAGCGTTTTGGAGTCCAGCTCCATCGTCAGTTCAACAATCTAAAAAATGAAAACAATCATTTCACATAATTAAAAATCCAAAGTCAGACATTAAAACTTAAAAATAATAAATGAAAGATAAGTCAACCCTAAAATCGAAACAAGCCCGAAAAAAACACTAGAACATAAACACTAGAAAATAAAAGCCTATTTATTCACTATTTTAAAAGGATATGAGCTGCGTGCTTTATTGAGACAAGGTTTCCGTTTGAAGATATGTAGTGATTCCAGAATCCTCAAGTCCCAACAGCCAGAGGTGGAGCCGAGTATCCTGAAATAACTCTCCGATACAGCTACGTCGCAATGTTCCGCATATAGGCGCACGGAAGAATGAGGAGGCTTGCCGAGAAGCAAATTCGAACGATAGCTCCTGCCACGGTGTTCAGAAACCCGGTTGTAGAAGTTTCGCGACGTCATTTCAACGTACGCTGCGGTGCGCAGCGCGCACAACTGTACACATAGACCAGGGTTCAGTCGCATCCGGGCAGGAATAACGTAATTGTTCTTGAAGAAAGAACCAATTCAGTAGCAAAACCTGCAAATTAATATTCGGAAAGTATTTCATAAACAAAACCCCAAGTTCTCTGGACATTGCTTCAAACGCGCTTATACCAAAATAGGGCAAAGTGAGGGAAATATTTTTCTTACTATCGCCTCCATCCACAGTTTCTGAAAATTTATTAGATACAAAACACTTTGATTTTACTAAGCGCAAGGCACGATGAAAACCTATTCAGCTGAAATATATTGCGAATAAATTCAAATTCTGAATGCATATCATGGAAGGTGGAACAATTTCTGTAGCCGCGGTATATCAAAGTTTGAAGACTATTCAATTTGAAATGAAACGAGCAGAACCCAAAGAAGCTCGTTCCCAAGCCGGTAAAGGTCGGTTTACGATAAAAGAATATATGAAAACGACAACGAGAATTAGTTATTTTACTATTGAGAAACAGCAATTAAGCTACTGTTGGTTTCTAATTCCATCGTGAATTTTATTGAAGAATGTTTGAGGTTAATTAAGATGATCAAAGTAAAGGCCAGCATGAACGGGATGCTTGAATATCATATAGGTATCATCAATATACCTACTGTAAAAATCGGCTTAAAGTCCGTGGGTAAATCAGCCAACCACGAAACCTCATGACATCACATGAAAATAGTAGCAAATGTGTGACACCAATGAGAAGGCGACTTCCTAAACCATCAATTTATTTATAAAGTTTACCAGGAAAAACGAAAAAATAGTTCATGACCGATAATTCCAGTAGCTTTTTGAAAAAAACTGCGGTTAAGACCAATGACCAAGATCATTAGCATCTTCAAACAAAGAGTTAAAGCACCCTTTGGGAAAAAAAAGTTGGTTCTCTTTTGGTGCACCCTTTGGTGCTCATTTCCCTATTTTGAGAAAAGAGAACTTAGGATTTTGTCCAGAAAATTTAGGATTTGTTTGTGAAATATTGTCCGAATGTTAATTTGCATGTTTTGCTGGTAAATAATTTTAAAATTGGTTCTTCCATCAATTATAATGAAGTTATTCCCACATGGATGCGATCGAACATGGTCTAGGAGTATAGTTGTGTGCACTACTTGTCAGCGTACGTTGGAATGACGTCGCGAAATTTCTACATCCGGGTTTCCGAAGACCGTGGACGGAGCTATCATTTGAATTTGCTTCTCGGCAAGCTTCCTCATTCTTCCATGCGCCACCCTGCGGAACAGTGCGACGTAGCTGTATCGGATAGTTATTTCAGGATACTCGGTTCCACCACTGGCTGTTCGGACTTGAGGATTCTGGAATCACTACATATCTTCAAACGAAAATCGTGTCTCAATAATGCACACAGTTCATATCCTTTTAAAATAGCGAATCGCAAGGCTTTTATTTTCTATTGGTTATGTTCAAGTTTTTAGCGCATTTTCTCATTTATGGAAAAAAGGAGCTATTGAGCTCATCAAGTCGGTCTGTCTGTCCGTCCGTCTGTCCGTGACTTCACGTTTTCGTTGACGAGAAAATGCGCGCTCTGTCACTCATTGCAGTGAGTAGGGTAACATGGGGCAGCGAGCCCACTGCGGGTCACGGGCTGATTACGAGGCTTTTTTTTGGATTAGATAAGCGGCCTGAGCCAGGTCAGGTGCAAGAGAGCTGGCAAACCGCTTGAAAACTATAATAAAGTCCAATTTTCAAACAGAATTTGTACTTAAGTATAGAAATAACATAATAGAATATACACCAGTTAACATTTTTCCCTTGAATATCATCAAGTTGTCGTGGGTATAGTGGCAAATATAGTAGGAAGAATAAAAAGTATAATGAAAATTATAATAAGAAAAAACCGATGAATACAAGAAAACAAAATATAAACCCTGTGTCTTCCCAGCCCTTGCCTATTAAACCATGATCATTTCTCAGGCTCGGAGCTTTTCTAAATATACGTATACGGTATATATTTAAACACCAATTAAAAACTTTGTAAATCTAACTCCAACGAAAGAATATAGCATTCATAAATAATAAACATATATCAATGATAATATTCCACTAATAAAATCCACCATCACATCAAGACAGAAGATTAACATCCAATAAACAATCTTAGTATTAACCTCTCTGGTGGATCACACGGCAATGACATGATACATGGCGAGTCGGTGGTGTAGCCGTGATCCACAAATTTTACTCTTAAATAAGCCATGGTGCCAACACTCAGCCTCAGCATGCAATAGCTTTACCCAGCCTCAGAGAAAGACGCCGCAGTCCACGCCGGAACACCATAATTCACACCAGTGATACACTGCTTAAAGATATTAGCGCCGTAGGTCTTCAGCCAAAACTTCGGCATTCTCGCTCATAAGCAGACAGTTCTGCATCTGGCCTCACCTAATATGGCTTAACCTCTTCTCTACTAACCTTTTCACGCTGCCTCGGTTCACAACTTTCTTGCAGCCAATAACTGGCTCTACCTTCTAACTTGTTTCTCCTCTCTAAGCCCCATCCATACGCTCAAACTTATCGACAATCCTGCATGTTATGCCAGGTTTGAGGAGTATCGTTACTGTCACGTAATTAATTCCTATCTAATTAGTGATAAACCTGGAAGAATAGGTTCGATTGCATTTTCGACCCTTCCAGGTCCTTTAGTTTCTAAGATAATGATTATCTTAAAAAACGCTAAAACACGTCTAAGATAATTTTCGATTATCTTTAACTGGGCGAGAGACCTCAAGGTTAGGTCCAGTTAGGAACAAGTTCACTTATAAGCTTTTTTAAAGATAATGGAACCAAACCTAACTGGACCTAACCTTTGAGGTCACAGTAGTTTATCTTTATTATCTTAGGTTTCTATCTTTAAAACTGTGGAATTTTCTTAAAATAGGGTCGTTCTGTTTGGGGAAAGATAATTGCATATATATATAAACCTGTCAGTTTTTCTGGGGAATAGGGTCGAAACCTGGAAAACCTGTCACTTTTATAGGGTCGAAACCTAAGATTCTGGGGAATAAAGCCCGTAAGGGTCGAAACCTGTCACTTTTTAGGTTCGAAACCTGTCAAACCTGATGCAGGGAACGAATCGCCAGGAACAGTTAGCGTGTGGACGATCAAAGTTTAACGTCTTGCATGATGATTGGTCGGAGTTTGAGGTTTGACAAACCTGGAAAAGACGGACGGGCAAGAACTCTTTATCGAAAAGATTGTGCCAAAATGAAGTCGTCAATGCCTTCTGGTGCTGGTAGGGATGCTGTCTTATCAACCTTCATTGCGGTACTTTTTAAAATCATTTTTGGGACCATCGCATACGTTTGCATCGCTATTAACCTAATTATGGT
The DNA here is from genome assembly GCF_000764305.2 of Hyalella azteca. Taxonomy (NCBI): domain Eukaryota; kingdom Metazoa; phylum Arthropoda; class Malacostraca; order Amphipoda; family Hyalellidae; genus Hyalella; species Hyalella azteca. Next base: position 436,667 of record NW_025940784.1, read on the forward strand.
GGGACAAACAGCGATCACTGCAGCGAGCAGCACTAGCTCCTCCATTGCCGGGAGCTCAAAAGACTGAAGGAAAGTTTGAGCGTGTGGACGCTCCTCAGACTTCCGTTTTATCGGTCAAACTTTGGCATGACATGCAAGACTGACAAAAAGTTTGAACGTGTGGACGGGGTTTAAGCCCCGTCCACACGTTCAACGTGTGGCTTGAACGTGTGTCTAGTTTGAACGTGTGTCCAGTTTGTCCAGTCCCCCATCAACAAGGGACTCAACAACGTGTAACCATTCCCCCATCCAGTTTGAAATTGAACGTGTGGACGTGGCTCACGTCCAGCAGCCAAAAAGGTTAGGTTAGGTCCGCTCAGGTTCGTTTTGCGTGGTGGAATGTTGCAACGTTTGTGTGTGTGTGTGTAGGGAAGGCCAGAAGAGAATGGGCGGGAATAGGTTTGGCCAGATGCTGTAGGACTATGCTTAACTTGGGCATGCTTACGCTGGGGCTGAGGACATACGGCATTATAGCTTTAAAAACTAGACTTCGTAGGCTGTTCTTCCTTCTAGGGTTCTTAACCACGAGAAGGAATGTGATTCAAGTATGAAATTGGGCGAAGCTGGTCTCAGGCATGCTCCCCAAATTATGTACCACAAAGTCCTGGAAAAATGCATTTCGTGGTACTCATATGTTTCACTTCGGGGTCAACGTGTTAAGTCATGCTACCGTCGTCGTCATGCTGTAGGCAATGGTGAAGAGACGGTGATGCTGCTGCAGCGCTCGGGCACCCCAACGGCCACTAGTTTTGCGCGGCTCATGAACCCGTTCCCTGAGCTTCGGAATTTCACGGCGTGCTACCGCATCCGAATGCACCGCTACAGAGAGGAAGGAACCCTTCTGTCCTATGCCATGTCAGATGAAGAAGATAATGCTCTCAATATGGGTTCGTATTTATAATTAATTTCGAAAAGTGATTTTAGGTTGCCGGCAATTCCTAGCGGCATCTTTGAAAGAGGCGTTGATTATATGAATTATTTTTAGTTATTGAAGCGAAAGAGAAGAAGCACTCATTAAACGTATTCAGCCACAAAAAATATCACTACAATTTTTAAAGCGCTTGCATTCTTCTTTTAAGGCGAGTCACATTTTTTATTATACAAATTTTTTGATATAATTCTAAATAATTTCCCCAGTTATATATTCTATTTGGCGAACAACTCTTTTGTGTCTTGACTGTATTTACGGGGCGCAGCCGTAGGCCACGAATTCTACTCTTAAATAAGCCCTGGAGCCAACGTCCAGCTTCACCATGCATTAACTTTACTCATCATCAGAGCTAGAAGCCGCAGACTAGAGACTACGCTTGAACTCCGTAATCCAGACAAGCGACACAAAGATAATGGCGCCATATGCCTTCAGCCAATGCTTAAGAATGCTCGCTCATAAGAAGGCAGTTCCTCATCCGGCTGCACCTACTTCGGCTTGACTCTCTTTTGGCCTAACCTCTTCCCGCTGTCTCGGCTCACAACCTTGCCGTCAGTGACTGGCTCTACCAGCGCTCATGGACCGCCTTTCTAACTTCCTGCAGATAATTAGGTTGGGTTAGGTCCGCTCATGTTTGTTTTGGGTGGAGAAGTGTTGTAACTTGTATAGGTTAGGCTGGAAAATGTTTGGCTGGATGCAGTATGGCCATGCTTACCTTTAGCAAGCTCATTTTTGTGGCTGTGGACATCTGACGCTATGGCTTTGAGCACTTGACTTCATGGGGTGTTATGCCCTATGGCGTTCTTAACTACAGAATGAATATGAACTAAGTGTGAAGTTTGGCAAAGCTAGCTTCCGGCATACGGCCCGTATTTACACGTTATATTTCGAGAGCAGATCACAGGCCGTCAGGCTACCAGGTGACTCTTCGTGGCTCCTGGGCGGCATCCAAGGTGACGCCTCCCCTCAGGTATTGGAGTCACTTTTGCTTCACTTTCAACGGCTCTCACAAGTCCTGGATTATTTTCAAGGATGGTGAAAAGAAAGCGGAAAATAAAATACCTAATTTTTCTGGAGTGATTGCTGGAAACGGATCATTCGTCATTGGTAAGTTGTCTTGAACAAATTATTAACAATCCTAACTTGCCTAATTAACAGTCACTCGCAATGACTCTAACTCCAGCTAAATTACTTAGCCCGTGATGAAGGTTTATCAAAAATAACCTTTAAATTAATTGTTTGAAACGCTAAGCTTGTTCTGAACAGGCCAGGATCAAGACAAGTTTGGGGGAGGCTTCGAGAGGGATCAGAGCTACAGCGGGGAAATCACTCAGCTCAACTACTGGCACCGAGCTTTGGATGCGGCAACAATAAAAAATGTGTCTTCAATTATGTTGAAACCAACATAGTATAGTAAACAATATTTTTAAACTACCGACGAATTCATACGACCAAATCATATTGAATTTAGTTTTTACTATAACTATATTCATCTAAAAATTATACCAAGTTCCCCCCAAATTATACCGATCGTAGACCCAAAGCCGCATTTGACAAATATCATTTAAGTCCCTAAAACAAAGTTCATTTACGGTGAGGCAGATCGCAGAATGCAGGAGCAAGGAAGAAGGTGATGCACTAGCGTGGTCCGAGCAGCACCGGAACGTCAGCGGGGAGGTGGAATGGCTTGTACTAAACTCGACTGATTTCTGCGCTCAGTCCCAGCACAACATAATCTTCTTCCCTGATCAGTTCCCGTTGAACGAGGCTCGAGCTATGTGTAAGGCGACAAATTTAGTTATTCTCCGCATATCTCTGATCTCTCTTAATGTTATTCTAAAGGATAACAATAAACTTTGGTAACATCCTGTGATTAGTACGTTTTACATACGCTCCAAAAATGAATATCAGCTTTTTAAGAAATTTTGAAACGATAACAGAAAATTTGAATGGCCGCTAAGGATAGATAAGGTGGAGATTACAGCAACTGTTCATTCGCTTTTGATCGACACGTCGCAATGTTTATCTGGGTATGATATCGAATTTTGCAAGTTTACTTCACATCGATCGATAAATAATATCGAAATTTTTACACGTTTAGACACTCATCTTCAGAGGGCCGAAATGTGGCCTAAATTTATAAAAATTTGAGCTTGTAATCAAATTTAACTGTATTGATTGTTCAAAATTGATCATTTGCCTATTGCAAATTCATTTCTAGGCCCGTTTTGTTCTCGAAACTTTTTAGTCGGAATATCTAACCTGTTCCACTTTGTTTTGAGAACTAAGTCGTACGAGATCATTAAATTCCGTTCAAATCATTGTCCATATTATTCGTTTAGGTTGTTGGTGGCGAAATTGGCATTCCCATAAACGACGCAGAGAACGCTCGGGTGTTCACCGAGACGGTCGAATGGGCGGGCCACTGCTCCAGTTACCTCGGATCCAATTACTTGTGGCTGGGGGCTACGGACGGGAATGTAGAGGGACGTTGGGATCGTTTCGAGTCCAATGAAACAATCACGTACCAGGGACGGTGGCGTGGTGGAGGCCCCAATGGAGGCACCGTCGAAAATTGCCTAGTGATGTTATATGGTCCTGGCTGGACTCTGGTCAGATATCGCTTGCTTGGACTCGTACAAATTTTGTATGTTTTGCGAATTCATGAGATACACAACAATGTATCTGAAAGGAGCTCTCTTATGTGAAAACTCGCCCTTCAACAATCAATACCTACTCTACGAAAACGTGAATAACCGCCCTTCCCTCACTGGCTACTTCCACTCGGACATCTTTTGGAATAATGTAACCCAAGAGTGGACTCTAACTTCGAGAAAAGTAGGAGAATGGTTATAATGAACTAATAAGTTAGGGTTATGTGAATATCATTGGTAATTATATGTTTTTCCTTATATAATGTCACTATTTTTTAATATTTCACACTTTCAACAATAGCAGCTTTAAATATCCTTACTGCAAGAAGATATTTGAAACGTTTTTCAGATACCAGATGCCTTAGCCTGGTATAAGCCTAGTGATCCGTCCGACTACCCATTTGGCAAGAAAATGTGGCAAGTAGAATCACCAATTTGTGGATACAGCAAAGGCGAAAAAGTTCTTCTGACTCTGTCTGCCTGTTCATCTGGCAAATACTCGTGCGATGATGGGTCGTGCATAGACTTGAGACAGAAGTGTGACCTCAGGGTGGACTGCCGCGACAACAGTGACGAGGCTGGATGTTCTCTTCTGAGCATCCCAACCGGATACAGCACAACAATCCCTCCTCCCCCGCTTGTTCGGAGCGATCCGTTACCAGTGAATATCTCTGTGTATATTTCTTCATTCCCTGTAATCAAAACTGAAGAGCTCTCGTTCGAAGCCCACTTCAACCTTTTGCTAACATGGCAGGATTCGCGTCTTGATTTCCTGAACCTGAAAAAAGAACGTTCTCTGAACCTGCTGCCTTCAGATGATGTAACAAAAATTTGGACCCCGTTAATCTTCTTTTTCAACGCTAATGGTAATCTGTTTTCCAATCTGGAAAAAGGATCTCGGATTGAGTTAATTGCTGGAGGAAGTGCTAGACCAGGCGGACCAGACAAGGCAACCGAAGGTAATAATTTTTTATAAAATGTATGAATTCATCTATTAGAAGACAGGAGAATGTTTCACTTCTCAACATGACAATAGTCTCAACTTTATCAACGGAACATTATTAGGTTGCAAGCGAATTCAATAGATTTTTTCATACGGTTAGAAACTTACAAAGAACTAGATGAAATTGGCTTGATATATTGATCGCTTCAGTAAATACGAGTAATGAATGGAACTCTAGTTTGCATGTGTTTTTATATTTTTTGTTTTGTATTTCATTGTATGATAAATTTCCGACGATCTATGAATTTGAACACGCAATAAGATATTTTGAGACATATATTAATATTTTTAAAACATATTAATCTTTGCTGTATCATATTCTTATTGGTGCGTTGCACGTCTTCTTTAAACAGTAAACATATTCAGCGGCTCTGAAGGCGCTGTGGCGATGAGCCAGCTATACAATGCGGTTTATTCCTGCGATTTCGATCTGCTTATGTTTCCATTTGATGCCCAGGTGAGTTGAACGCGAATTTTTTCTGGTGTAAATTCTGTCTTTGTTTCGAAGTGATTATGGATAGATATGTAAATATAAAGTAAAATCACGATAAACCACAAACACCGATTCATTCCCGTTTGAGTTGACCAATAAAGTTGAAAAGTTTTTTACGCATATAGAATATGGAAAAGATGAAAATGTTGTCACAATATCCAACCCGCATTTTACCCGTATCGTAGCAAATTCTTCACGAGCAAATAAAATTTGTTTGTCAAATTCACTCAATCTATGACCTATTGATGCCATAGTTTAAAAATTATTCATAATGACATGCGCACGCTGTTTTTATAAGTCGATGATAAAACTCCCTATTTAGAACTTACCTCAGGTTCTTTCAGTACTTAGGAAAATTCCCATTTATTCGAATAAAATGTCCAACATAACAAATTAATATCCCTCACAGCCATCTCCATTTTCTACCGCCAAACATAAAAACATAACAAAAATATATTTACATATTTTTAAAATACAAAATCCAGAAGTGTCATTGCAATTTCTATATTTTGGCCAGGATTGCTCCATGATCTTCACTCTGACGTCGGCTGCTGCCAACTACATGCTGCTCAGGCCCGATAACATCACGTACATTGGCAGGAAGGATCTCATTGAGTACACTATAAGTAGGTCTTCGAAAAATTTTTCTCAAACATATATTGAGGATTCGGATCCATTATTGGTAATAAGCAAATTATAAAGGCGTCACATTTCGCAGCCCCTAAAGTCTACAATTTCTAACAATACCCTTAATAATTTTTCACGAAATGGTCAGCAAATATAATGACTTTTATACATCTATAACCATTACGTTATGACGAATCATACAATAATATTATCATGGATCAAACATTGGTAATATTGGTCATACCTATATTGGCCCAAAGCTTCTTTTGCGTAGTTCAGACACAAGAACCGTTTTATAAATTAATATTATGCACCTTCATCAGAAGTAATGGGCCTTGAAAATGGTTGATTCGAACTAGTTCTAAAATTATTCGTGATCAGTGGACAAATTACCTATCATATAACTGGAGAAATCAAAAGGACCAATAAGCTAGGTTATATGCATAATAGCATAACTATGAGAGACTATGACTTTCTCAGGTGAATTCATAGAGGCCGAGCTCATTGTCGAAAACGAGTTCTCGCAGATGAAACTCGGTGTTCGGTTCACTCGACGTTCCGGCTTCTACATACTAACCCTGTACATCCCTACGGTGCTGCTGGCTGTCATTGCGTATTTCTCGCTCTTCTTTAATCCAATGGGATTCGAATCTAGAATTTCGGTTGCGCTCACGTCATTGCTTGTGCTAGCATCGCTCTTCACTCAGGTATGAACATTGTATACAATTTTCAAGCTGTTTTGGAATGACTACGTCGACCACTGTAATTTTTTAATTGAGTCCACTTGCATTATGTCACTATTGAATTTTTCATTCTACAATTAAATACTTTTTTTGAATGGGTATATCACAAGTAAATTTATATCTGCAGACTTCAAACTCCCTGCCAAAAACTTCGTATTTTAAACTGGTGGACATCTGGCTATTCTTCTCCATCGTCATCATCTTCATGATCGTCCTCTTCCAGACGCTCGGGGAATACTTCTCTTATGATTCACTAATTCCTGCCAAGGATGACGACAAAGTTCATGTCCTTAAGGTTGGAAATACTTAACATGAAATATTTCCTAATTTATTGATGTGAAACAGTGGCGATAACAAATTACAATGCGGCAAAATTTTTTGTAGCATCTTTCAATATATGATGACCGTTGAGTAAAATTCTTCTAGGAGCAGAAAGCCGCCTCACAAACCAAAAATGATTCAGCGTGGTCCAGGTTGCGATCAGCCTCATGGTTCAAGAACTACAGGCGAAGGTTTCAGCAAATACCAAAGGACATTAAAATTCTTTTGGCCGGTCGCATCATCGTTCCTCTAACGTATTTGATTTTCAACATTGTCTACTGGAGCGCTGCTCTCCAGTGGGTTACATTCGTGAATGTTCTTATTTTTAAACTGCTCCTAATAACAAAAGTAGCCTTACAATAGTGATGTGCAGCCGATGAAATTTTATGCTCGATCGTTAATGGTGTTCTTAATGTTTTTGCTTTTCCACAAGATATTCTCTCTTGTTTAGCTCGCTTGCATACAAATAATTACTTGTGTATCTATTAACTATTAACTACTAATAAATACCCATGCAACATAAACTATCATCAACGCCTATTAGCAGTTACATTTTGGAAAAATACTTCTTCACTAACTGCGAGAGAATTTCAACCGATACGTGATGGAGTTGCGGCTTCGCGACGATCGACTTCAGAGCCGGAAAACACAGACTTCTATCTGACCTGGGAGCCTCACATTTTGTGTCAAGTACACATTATATGAACGGAAAGACTAATCCAAGCTAGGAAGTCCAATAAGAACCGTCCAATTTAGCTAAAAAATAATTTCAATCGAATTAGTTCATTCTTCACTAAACTTCCTCAAAATATTCACATGAATGGAATATTATATTTCATAATTTGGAACTAATGAACTTGATAATGGCTAAGCACTTCACACATCCAGGTTGAATTTAAGTGGGATATGTTGCCAATATTTCAATGTAAAACTCTAAGTATATATTTCGAACGTAGCAGTAACAGTACTAGGCCACGATGGATCTCCGCCTCTTACTATCGCGCATTTTCCTCATTTGGGCAAGCTGTAGCTTGCTTCTCGCCGCTGGTAGTGGTGTAGGGGCAGTCGATAAGGGATTGTGTTTAGGAACATGTCGTTCTGTCGTCTCTTGAAGGTCTCCAGGGTGAACTCACCCTTTCTTAGAATTGAAGTGTCGTCACTGAAGAAATAGGCCCATGGCCTGTTGCCGATTCTTGTACTTTTCGTGACTTGATTCCACAAAAGATTCTGCTTTTTCAACCCGATCTTTCCATATAACTGACGATTGATTGAGATAGCTGCTGGACTTAATTGCAAGGCCCGTTAGGTGCTAGGCATTTTAAGACTGAATATATGTTCCTGCATAGTCTAGCGACTCTAGTCTGTTCTTAAAGACGTTTATCCTCGGAGCGTCAACGATGCTAGGGAGGCTGTTCCACAGGTCTGCGATTCGAAGCGAGAAAAAATGTTATCGCATGGATGTGTTACAACGCAGTTTTTTTAGTATATAGCCGTGGCCCCTGGTGTTAGTTCTTGTTTCAAATTCTAGTAATCCTTCTGACCATTGTATAAACCGTGGGTATACAAGGTATACCCACGGTTGTGTGGGTAAACACCACGCAGACGTCGATAACAGAGGCTTGGAAGCTTCATAATCTTTAACCTTTCTTCATAAGGATTGCCTTTTAATCCATGAACTATCATTGTTGTACGTCTTTTGAACACTTTCGACTAAATTTTAGTCCTTTTCTAGTTTTAGTGACCACACGGCGATCCTTAGATCCTTTGGTAGGACGTTAAACAGCCGCTACCCTGCCACGGAAAAAGATCCATCCTGCAGGGATTGAAATCTGACGGCAGATCTGTTACGTAGTGATTGGATCCTGCACAGGCTCCTCCATCTCTTATTATGGTATGTCTCGATCCTGAAGGTCTCGCTTTCGAAGTTTGGTGACATTTCGGTTATCATTTTCCATGTGTACAGAATGACATAGTATAGTATAGTATAGTATAGTATCTTCGGCATTAAATAAATAGGCCTGGATAGGCCTGTCACCGATTCTTGTACTTTTCTTGACTAGACTGGCCTTACGGACGGTAGATTTAAAATCGCTCCTAGATATCAGTTGTTCCGTAGGGTACGAGGCATTTTAACACTGAACATATGCTCATGCATGGCCTTGTCTAGTCTGTTCTTGAACGCGTTCAGACTCGGAGCGTCAACAATATCTTCAGGGAGGCTGTTCCACATGTCAGTGACTCGAAGCGAGAAGAAATGTTGTCGCGTGGATAAGTTGAACCGCAAAGATCATTTTGCAGTTGCATTTTATTTGACGCATCCTTAACTGTATTATAAACTTTTGTGTCATCGGCATACATGGAGCACACGCTTGACACTATACCTCTGACATACCTCTGCCGTTTTCTCTGCAGTAAGTACAGACCCGGGCGTTCCAACCTCTCCCAGTAGTTCAACTCCTTTATCCCTCTGATCCTGGAAGTGAAAATTTGTTGGACCCCTTTCACTTGCCGCACTTAGTCAAGTGTGAACGGAGTCCAGAGTTGGCAGCTGTATTCAAGGATAGGTATTACCAGGGCTCTAAAGAGTGTTATCATCCGTTCCTCTTCTCTTGTTTTGAACGTCTGCCAGTTTCATCCTATCTGTCACCTGCCTCCTGCGGTTATTGTCGTTATGTGATCACTTAACTTGACCTGGATATGCATCAACACTCGTAGATCACGAACGAGTCGCTTCCATCCGATTTCCGAGTTGTCAGGTGCCAGGTAGCGGTGCTATTCTATAACGATAGTGGGAGCTATTCCGCTATCTCTGTATCTCAAAACCTCAAACTTGGTCCCGTTGAACTGCATGGTGTTCACTTGGTCCCAGTCGTATATTGTAAAGAGATCTTCTTGCAACCTCTCGCAGTCCGTCCTGTCCGTGATGGCCATTAGTATCCTGATGTCGTCCGCGAATGAGTTGTCGTCCTCCTAGTAGTTTTTGAATGACTCCAATTTCTGTTCTTCTGTCCTGAGTATCGGGATTTGCTAAATACTTTTTTAAACGGTGCTCCTAGCAGTTCGCACATGCCTTGGTCATCTCCAACAAGGACATTGTTATTTGTCAAAGGCCCCACTGAGGCTCTGATTTTGGCCTTAGACTGGGCATATTTGCAAAAATATTTGAGATTCTCCCGAATGGCAGCCACCGCTCGCGCCTCCGCAACTTTTTCCTCAGCCTCGTGCGAGTCCTGCAACTGTCGTTCAGTGTCCTCAATTTTCTCTAGATGTTCCAGCTTCCGGCTCTCAGTATTCATGGAGGCGGCCGCTATCAGATGTTCAAACTCGCTCGTTTTCTCATGAGGATTTTTCTGTCTCTTGGAATTATGTGCCGTTTTGTGGTCGTTCTTTTCGGCGTGTGACTTGCGCATACCTGCAGTAATACTTCGCAAAGTTTGTTGTACATTGCTTCGACACAAGTCCAGGAACTCGGATCTGCAGTCGACTTCGAGGAGTTCGTTCCCAGTCTTTTCGAGGCCTCCCGGTCTGTTCTCGATTATGAAAATTTAGCCCAGCGAGCCCCTCTCGAGGCCTGGGCTGATTTCCACTCCCAATTGCTGTCTCGACCATCTCTAGTCGATGGTCTGGCGGTGCGGTCTCCTAAACACGTATAGCGGATTGGTGAGTTACGAAACCGCTATAATTCAAGAACTTAGAACGGGGATTATAATACGAATTTGCCGAGGATAGTGTTTTATGTGTATTTTGTTAAGTATGGAAATTGCACCTGTAGAATGAACAAACGGCTATAATACTAATGGCATAATACAAATCGAGATGAATAAATGAAGTACATTATACAAGTAAATATTACAAATTAGATCAATATAACAGGAGCTATTTAATGTCTTACCCCAAGCATCGGCGGATCAGGCTGTTATGATCCTATCGATAACTGAATCTACGAAGAAACAAAATTTTAATCTATAAGTAGCTCGGATGGTTTGCGAAAAAGACAAATATTCTAGAAAATTAATAAAACTGATAACAGAGATAAATAGTGTCCCTACACACGAACACCAGCGGCCAGTTTTTCATTGCTGGTAAAGAATAGATCCCGGATATCGTATTCTCTTGTTGGTACCCGCACCTGCTGACTTAAAAGGTACTCCTTAGCAAATCGAAGTATTAGTGTTGCCTGGGTTCTGTCCTGGCCTCTGTGCCGTCCTAAACAAACCTAGTGTGGGCATCGAATGCGTGGTAGGTTAAAATCTCCCGCAACCACATATTTAAAGAAGGTTCACTGAAGTTGGCCACCTCGCTTCCTATTCTCTGGAGAGTTTAAATTAATTTTTCCGTCGAACATGTTTCACTTATCCATTGGATCCTAAATGAAGAGGCGCTGTTTTGCCGTGAGGGAGTTTGTGAGGTAGACTATGACGCCTCCTTTTTCGGTCTGCTCGGTAATGCTGAAAGCCTTTCATTTCGACTTCTCCATCTTGGATATCCTCTCTTAGCTGTCACTTGGCCAAGGCAAGCATGATTATTCCTTCTGTATCAGCAATTTCTTCAAGTCTTGTGGCGTTTTCCTCTTAGAAAGAGCCCCTCGATGTTGGCTATCATGATGCCAGACTCATCTTTTCCATGCGTTCTTAGTTGCTGCAACACTACACTGCCATTGGCCTCTGGCTCAGCAGTTGTTGCATTTATTGCTGTGAATCCGTTCCGTTGCTGTTGTTCGTGCAATGTCAGCAGCTGCTGCATTCGTTGTTAAATCTGATCTACTTGCCTCTGCAAGCCTAAAAAATTACTGCGACTGATATCGAGTCCACTGTGTTGTTCTCCACTCCATTAGGTTACGGTGTCCGGTATAGTAGTTATTGAATCCGCCCTGTTGTTCCGCTGATTACGATAGATTGACCCTTACCATTACGGATTTTTTTAAGGAGTGCATTTTTTTCTGAAGTTTTGCGTTTGGGAGTAGAATCCATCCGGTGTTCCGGGAAGCTAGTATCATTGTCCCGCCTCCCTTCGGTGTTTCCTCCCACCTGCAGGCTGAGTCTAAGATGATGAAACCGACAGTTATGTTGTTTGCAAGATACATTTTCATAATATTCCAGCACAATAACGGATGATAGTATTGTCAATCTTTCTAATTTTTGCATCCGCGTTGGTTTTTGCTTCCAAATGTTGAAAATTTGCGACAATTCTTACGGTAGGAATAATTACAATTTATTCATTCATTCTCCCAAACGCACTTGAGTCCGAAAGTAGTTTGTGCAAACAAATCCTATAACAATAAAAATATTGTATTGTTTGTTCATGCATTTCAGTAGACAGCGTACCTCCGTTCATCGGGTTCGTGTCCTCGTGACACATACATATGCTGAATAATCTGTCGACTCGGCGTCTGAGGCAAGCTGTCATCGACACCGTGGACTCATAGCTAACTAGGTCTGCTTGTATACACACGAGGATATGTATGCATAAAATACTCTCGGACACTTTCCCTGAAGATGTCTCCAGCAAACGCGTTTCTTAACCGTTAAATGACTCCTGCTCGGGGCATTTAAATGGGAGAGGGAAAGGGCAACGTTGTGCTCAAGGGATGGGTGGGCGGGGAACTATGACGAGCATCAGTGAGGGAGGCGGAAGTAGATGGGAACAACACTTGAGTAGAGCTTAGTGAGCCACTCAAGATAGGCCTAATTCAGTTCTCTTCCCTTGCTGGAGCAACCTGCACACTCTCCGTACTTTCTTCCACTCTTCGTTCTTCACGCTTGTTCTGCATATGAATGATGCTCTAGTCTTTAAATATCTTGCAAGTTAGTATTCTGGAAATAGTGAACATTCGAAGTGACAAAATTGGCTGCATGATATACATCTTAGTGCCAATTGTCCAAAATTTGGTTCGTTGAATTCAAGACATTCTCCGGTAGGCTTGCTAACACAAGCTTTGGCCGCCATGTTTACTGAATCAATGAATTTTTCTTCGGTATCTTTTTATTCTCTCTCACTTATACTGACTTCACTGAACAAATTTTTCTGGCCGAACTTCATGCCAATTTACTGCAAATTTATTAGACTTTTATAAGAAAGTAGACTTTTTTAAATTCAATAGACTCGTGCAAGTTAAACTTTACTCTATTCCAGACTTTTCACTGGAAAACTTCAGTACATGATGAGTTAACAGATTTAAAACGGAAAATGAAGCGTCAAGCCAGGAGCTCAATCTTGAATATTGGTAGAAGTGATTTAAAAATCAATTACAGTGAGCTTAATGTCGTGAACTGAAAAATCTTCGTCAAATCGCTGAAAAATCTCCGATCTAATTTTTTCCTATACTCTTACTACTTTTCTCCATCATCTAATTTCTTCTTGGCAATTTATGAATAATCACTATTCACTAAACTATGAGCACGAGAAATAAAATACATGCAGCAAGAGTTTTTTTTCATCCAACTTATTCAAACTCGCAGCAAAATCCGGCTTAGTCCTTTCAGTACCTGTGAAATTACCCTTAATACCGATGAAGGCATACGAATAGGTGACGCCTTCCTCTGATATTTACGAGCCAGAACATCATAGATACACACGGAAACACACTAACAGTCATTGCAATTATCGAAAGTACTATCTGAATTCACTGTTAAATGGTTAATCACGGAAATAAAACATATTTCGATACGAATTTATAATATTGTGCAATCACTAAAATAGCTATGTCCTCAATGAATTTTCCATTATTAAACCACTCAATATTCGTGTACGTGTGTCTGTAGCTTTTATAGCTGTTTGTGACGAATAAAAAAATCAGATATATCAAATGAGAAGTGTAATGATTTACGTTACTTACAACGGTACCAATTCCTTAGTGAACTGCAAATTCGATACATTAAGATATGAAAATGCTCCGTTCACTTCACCTCAAGGCATTTCATTTGAAAGACAGCCAAAGTTCGACAAAACTAGCAACATGTGCTTTGAGTCTCTAGAGAGTAAGTAACCTAAGATGTGCTCGTCTGGTAAGGTCATCTTCTCTCTCTCTCTCTTGAATGTAGAATAGGCTACCGGACACTCAGTCTGCTGCACGAGAGCCGAGGAGAACGTAATTATTTTCAGTTATCCATATCGACGGATAAAGCCAATTGTCATTAAGGATTTGAAGGACTATGCCAGATGGAAAATCTCTGTAGGTGAAACAATTACAGTGAGTTGAGATATTGTTGAGATTACAGTGAGAATTACTCACTGTAATTGTTTAATAAACAATTACAGTGAGTTTTAAGTCGTGAACTGAAAATTTCAATCGTATTGTCAATCGCTGAAATGCAACGTCAAAAAATCGCCGATATAATTGTTTTCACTGTACTCGTGGTCATGCTCTCCAACTTCCGCCTGGTTAAAGCATTGGAATCTTGTAAAATTTTTACAAGACTACCGACAAGTAGCATTGAAGAGAAAGCTAAAGAAAGTTGCAGTGATACATGCCAGGTTTGGTTGAGCTTGGGAGTTTGCCAAGTAGATCCAACTTGTTTCTTTAAAGCCACTCTAGCATTTGTTGAACCAGCAAACTATAATTACGTACTAAACCTTGAAAAATTAAAAAACCCGAGTGAAATTGAAAATAGAATGAGAGACATCCCTTCCTTGATCAAAAAGAGAGCTCTAAACGAAATTGAGAAACTGTTCGAAAAAATTATTGATATACACACGAGAAGTACCAACTTTATCAATGAACGACAGGATCTTTCTCCTCCGTCGATCCCGACAGATGCGAATAAGGACAACGCCACAGATGGATATTTGCGTCCTATAGGCGTCAACGACAGTTGTTCTAAACCGTGTCAGGTAGTTGAAGGAAAAAATTGCCGTCATGATATCTTGTGCTTCTTTAAAAGCGAAATAAGTGTCCTCCGAACGGAAAATTTCTCACTGAGCAACCTACTTGATCTATCGGCGTTGGATGAAGAAATTTACAAGTTTGACGAAGAGAAAATTCTCGAAGAGCTTATCAATGCTTTGAATGCGGAGAAAATTCAATTACAAACATTTCTGTCGTATGCCCTACGTACGTATAACATCATGGTTGACATCAACAACCGCAATCTTGATTACATAACGCAAAAGCTCAAATTGCACCCATTAGACCAAACATTAAGCCCTGAATTTTGTGCTAGTTTTGACCACAGATTGCTGCTTCACCGGCCACAGAAAATAAAGTGTTTAGAAGACGATATAAACTTTTTCAAGCCTAGCGATGCACTTTACTCATTGGAACGAGACCGAACTGGATTTCCTGGGCCACCTTTTGCCTTTGGCCCTCCCCCTATGCCTGAGTCCATGACTACATATAGTTCAGCAGGATCCATCAGTCCTCGCTCCAACTGTCCTGCCATCTGCCAACGACGCAACTTGAACGACGACTGCGTCAAAGACATACAATGCTATCGAACAAAATTCAAATTCTTCTAGGTATTGGCTATTTTCATTTTGTAATATCGTTAAAACATACAACGCATCAGCCTCAATGCTTCATTTTTTGTAATATAGAGTAAATAGAAAATTGATTGGTAATTTTAATAGATGTTCTTCAATAAGAAATGGACTATTTTGACGTATTGTTTTTTTTTGAGCAAAGAAATTGATCGAATGATATTTTCTGTTTTTTTCAGTTCGTTATTTCAAGGGATAAATTCACTAAATATTTAAGGAAAACATTCTCAACTCGACGTTTAGTAGAAAATATACAAAATAGTTTTGTGTTTATTTTTACATTTGATACTATACCAGCCATTTACTTTGTAGTTGATATTGACATTGTTAAAAGTTTGCATAACGGCAACAAATCAATCACGAAACTTGATACAGTACAGTCCAATTAATTTGTTTACCTTCAGTTTGAAGTAAATGTTATTTTTGGAAATATGCATTATATACTTTTGTTTTATGCAGCATGGTTTAAATACAGCTATATGAGTGAAGTTCTTACCCTGATGTTAAAAAGGTATGAAAAACACAAGTGGTACAAACCCTTCTTAGCGGCAGCTAATTTGAACACAGTAACTGATTGAAATATTCTCATCTTCCTGTACAATAATCACGTTCTTAATTGGACGAACCTTCTCCTTTAGTGAAAAATCTAACAGGCATAAAACTGAATAAAATGAAAAAAACAGTGCTGCTATTGAAGATGCGAATAAATTGAAATTGATGCGAACTATTGTAGAGTCATACAATAATTTATGTATAATCATTACTTGAGCGAGGTACTTCTTAAACTAAATATGAACAGAGTTGATAAAAAAATTAAAATTTTCATTACTCGATACAATTTATTATCAAGTGAGCGAGTCATATGATGAACGTTGTATAATTATTTTCATGCTATAAAAGGCAAGAGTCCAGAATCACCATAAGTAATGTTAGTCATATATTTGATTTAGCATTTCTCAAATTTTGTATTTTTGGTATGCTTCTTAGTTTTCGAATGCGGAAGTTAAATTAGAAAGTATGGTCAGTCCCGCTTAGGAAACCACAGTGTCAAATTGCATTATAACTTGGTTAATGTCTGTTATTTGCTTTGTTTATGTTTTATTATAAATTTGTTTTCGAATAAACTATTAACCCATGAAATGAATGACCATATCCTGCTGGCAAATATTGTAGGTGGTTAGATCTTAAGAAGTGTTTTGACAATATTTCAGTTCATGAAAATATTTGCTCACAATCAAAATGATCTCACGATGAGTGAAGCTAAAACAAGTTTAGAATCATACTTGTGAAGTGAAAAACTTTGTCAGCGTCATTTATAGATGCGTTAGACGTTAGCTTTGGCAATAATTATTTCGAAAAACAAGTATTTGCACCAAAAACAGGTGTTTGCACCATATCCGCATTAAAGATAGGCATACGAAAAATTCGCAGTATTTAATTTATTTGCCGATACATGCGTCTTTGCATCAAGTTAATGCACCTTGTTACTAGTAAAATGTGGATTCATTGCAACATGTTAACATGCATCGTTAATACCAACAATAGCGAAACTAACATGTTGAATATCGCGCCTTAATTAATCGGATGCAAATAAATCTTTTAATGGTGTTTACAGAGATCGAAGACGGCAATTTCTGCTTCTCTGAAACTAATTTCGAGGGTAAAACAGAAAATTCATAATTAATGCATAGGCTTTTCCACACAGTGCTTTTTAATATTAATTGCAACGTAAATTGTTTTTATTTTTTTATTATTATTGCTTTTCACTTGACATAACAAGGCACAGCTCAAATTCGTATTCACATGAACCTATGTAGTTTGCTTTCAATGCTGAAGCTAGGTGAATTCATTCTGAGTTTATTGCATTTTGTTGCACGCAACATTATCAGTACTTCCACCTCAGATCTAACGAAATCAAGAATTTTGTTTACATTACTCGGTGCGAAATTTCACGGGACGTAAATAATTTATTTATAAAAAAGTAATATATAAGCAAAAATATTTTATCTGTTATAATAATAAAAAACCAGTGCCGTTTATTTTTATTTTCTTATATGAGGAAGGAGTAAAAACTTCTTCCTATGATAAATTTTCTTAGAAACTAAAAATCTTAGAAGTGTACAAAATAATTTATTTAGAAAATGTACAAAACTAAATGAATTATTTTTTGAATCCTAAGAATATTTTAAATAAATAAGTTTCGAGACCGGAGAGTGTTTTACTTGTCTTGATTTAAATCGGAATATTTAGTGTATCATCCTATCCTAGAAATATTTTCTAGTATAGAACGACGGTGATGAACGAGTTTAAACTAGGATAGAACGAGTTAAGCCGATGCCTCACTAGATGTATTGAATTTTTTCTAGAAAATGAGACTAAGACTCATCTAAATGTTATTCAGAACAATAACTACGATATGAATTAGCAAGTCGCATCACAGTTTGCTCAAATCACGTCATGTATAAGCGTAGGAGGCAGGAATCTCAAGCCCCATAGCTAAGAGTAAGAAGCATAACAAAAACTATGAGAAGCTATTAATCATGCACCATATGCTTATGAGTAATCATGGTACATGATTATTGCATTGGGAGCCGCGAGCATTGTTAGAATGTTTCAGCATCAGTGGCTGAATCTACATATGTCATTCAGTCGAGTAATAATAGAGCAATTCCCCGTTTTCGGGATTGATAATTGAGTAATAAAGTGCTATAAATGAAATTTAATCAGATCAAGAAATATTCACGTGTCGATGTATTATTATAAAGGCTTGCTTTAAAGGGCAAATAGGTGGAGTGCCTATAATTATTTCAATGATATAAAGTAATTTGAGGAATAATTTGTGCACATGACATCTTCACAAATATGGAAGTAATTAGTAATGTCATCTTGTGTTGATACCTCAGGGAGCTTGGAGGGCTGCAAAATGTATATATATAAATATATATGTAAAACATAATTGTTTACAAGGCAACTCCAATCTTTGCGCTGAATCTCTACCAATATTTTAGCACTTGCAACATACTGAGCGAACTTATAAACCATTAAATTCGAGTGTCTAATTTTCCAATTGAGTAGATTATGTGTCCAAAGAACGGCATCGGCTAAAAATTTGAGCGATAGGGCTACAATTTAATATAGATGAACAATAATGATGGACCGTGGTTATTCTAGTAACAGGTAGAAGTCAATAAAACGACTGCTCAATGTTCGGCAGCATAGCTACACATGTCCACAATTTACTCAACTCTCATGAACCCAATTTCATTTTCTTTGAGTACATTATTCGGACTATATTTTTATTCTACTAATCCAACATAAAATTATATGTGCTAAAATTCTGTGGCTGTGAGTGCAAATAAAACCTATCTGGTACCCGGCCGCCGTGGTAGGCGCAGCCCAAAAGAAGAGCGATTGAACGTTCTGCCTATTGAAGCTGTAGTCCGGCGAAGCAGCAGAGCCATTGCCGACTTCTAAACTGTTCTCAGAGTCGCCAATCTGCCAACCATACTTGATAATGACTGGTGCTACAGTAACCTCACGATGCACGACTCAGAGATCGGTAAAACTTTATACGACAGGAGACACAAAGATCTCGTGATCATATAACTCAATTTAATACATGAAATGTGCTTAAATATTGCACTAGCTTGCTCTAATTGTTTCACTAGAATAGTCAGTTGTTGAAAAAAAAATGCAGGTCATTTACTGAATTTCCTTGTGAACGTTAAAAACTCTTCACAATTCTACTTAAATTTTCTGTACGACTAGTGGCATTAACAATTCAAAATATATATTTTGCAGGCATCGAAAGCACAAATTCTATTCTTTTAAAAATTTTAAAGAAAACTTCGCGTTCTAAATGTTTTTATGAGAATGCCCAAATTCTCTTAAAAATGGATTCCATGCATTTTTTTACATTGGATAAAATTAGGAATTTTCGCAGCGGTCGATGTTATATAAGTGGACTTTTCAATGACAAATTTCGCCGTTATAATCTTCCAACGTCAGCAATAAGTAACTCATTAAATTGCAACAACACATGATTCTTTGGACTCTATACTGATAAATAATTTTGATTAAATACAGTAAAGTATCTATGTTAAATTTGTTTTCGGGATGACTCAAAACAGTTGACAACTCACCTGATATCGAAATCGCTGTGGTTGAAAGATGAATGGAGGTCATGCAAAGGATCTTCTTGTAGCCAATAGTATCGTTTGTATTGTTGATGATCTCATTATTCTGTTAACGTCACGGAGTTATTGCCGAACTCTATAAGAAGCGTGCGCATAGATGAGTGCTACAACTGTTGAGCGTGTTTTCGAACTATTGTGTGGATCAGCTTAATAAGGGAAAAAATTCCGATGTAAGACAATTCCGTAACACAAAAACCTCTGTACTTGTGAAAAATCATATTATTTTGACATGGCTGAGAAATTTTATCCGCGCTGAGTAAATTAATTAATAACTCTGCTTAGGTTTAGAATGAGCTTCTTTCCATTGGATACAGTATATTCGTACGTGGCATATATGTCTTGTTGATTCCTTTTCTACAAATACGCCTATTATTAGAAACTATGCCAAAAATTGTACACAGCAATGGGTATAGGAAGACAAAATAAGTCAGGATAACATTGATAAGAATTTCCTTAATAGTCATTTCAAACGAGCTTGCAAGAACAGAGCGTGGCGGCATGTTGTTGCGCGCAGCAAGCGCTCAGCACATGCAACGGTCGTCACAGAAAATACGTCAGATCGAATGCGACCAAATGTATAAAGAAATGTACTATCGGTGTTTCGTGTTTTCCGTTTCACATACGTCGCTAAATTTTGCTCGTTACTCAAACACAACGACATATTTTGCAGCAAGATCTCACCCTAGTGCAGCATTGGTGTTAAAGACGATCGCATACATGTAAGATTCTATGTGCTGGCGCTGAACTTTTATATACACGTGTCCGAACTGGAACGTTCCATTACTTCTATTCCGAGGAAAACTCATTTAGGAACATCCTTTATTTTTCCTTCGTGAGTTTCTTTTACATTTTATGCTACAATGCCACACCTGGAATTAATTAATTAATATCGAAACGTGATCCCTTTGGTGCTGTTTTTGGATGACAATAAGGCTGCTATTTATAGAGGCAGGGTAAAACCTTTCTAAGGTAAAACCTTTCAAGTTTTATTCCTGAATGAGCTCAAAATTCTTGATTTTTACCCAAAAATTTATTTCATATTTACATTGATTGATTAAGTATGAGTATTTATGTCGCTGTCTTCTATGTATAAGGCACTCTTAATGCCGCCAATAAAACATTCAATTTCATGAAAGAAATTTAGAAGCTGATAGAACCATCAAATGACACGCATCCTGTTCAATGGTGCAGTGACAGGGTGAATGTTTCGCATCGATTTGGGTAAAACAATGTCTCTCTCGGCATCACTTGTCATATATTATGAAAATACCAATATAAATATATACATATATACGGAAATAGTCCGTTGCGAATCATATTTGTTACTGAATTGTGCGAAAATTTGGAATGCGCATTATTAATTACACCGTCATTGCTCTATGCCGACGGTCTTTCAACGGTTCAGACATTTTCTTAGTTGAGTTTGTATGTTTGACTTCATCACATTGTTCTGTTAGACTGTGAAATTGACTCGAGACAAGAATATGGCCCCGGATACATCTAGTGAATTCATGTGAAGTGTAAGAATTATTGTTTTATTGTGTAGTGAAAATAATTTGAACCTGAAACTCACCTGAACACTTGAAATTAATGACAAGCCATGTTTCCGAGGAATCGACAACTTAGTACTAAATCACCTCAGTTGATCAAATTATTGGGAAAAGTTTATCCACAGCTCTGGTGAATGTTCCAGCTGTAGCTGATTAATTAATGGTTTGATTAATGAGATCGCAATGTTCAAGCTCTGTTCTAAAAACTTCTCGCACGATTGGACTCATTCATCTATAAAATTAAATTGGAACTCTTTTTATCGAATATCCAATTAAACCGAGTAAAAACAAAAACTTTCAAAACACTTGACTTCCGATACCGAAGGTTCGAAACTAAATAAATTTATGGCAGGAATTAGTACAGACAATTATAGGGTATAATTATGAAGAATACTAAAACTATCCTATTGAAAGTTGCTGCAAGCTGATCATTTCCAATTAGAATTGTTGAAGGCCACGAGATTTGAACTATTGTTGATCGTTTAAAATCAAGCTTCACTTTAATGCTCGAATTGTTTCTTTTTGGGCTGCAAACTACGTGAATATGAACTACTGTGCAATTTATTTTTGTATCAACACTACAGAGCAGGAATAACGATTTTTTTTTTCAAACGATATCATGGCTTCTCATTGTTATCTTACATTGAATCTTGAATAAAACATTTTTCAATAGAATAACTTTAGAGTGGTGGGCATATCCACGATACTTCGCTACCCCATGTAAAGCGACGCCACGAATTCGTCTTGCCTCAATTTCTGTGCTCTTCGGTTTGGCTGCTACTCGCGGGGGCTTGGAAGTGATCGGACGACTCGCTTCGCCACGAAAAAGGTAGCTAGCCGACTGCCAGTTCTCCAGGCCAAGGAGCTGTTCGGGAACTGCAGCGTTGAGGAAGTCTTCTCTCACTCCCAGTGGCTGCATTTGGGCATTGCAGTCCGTTGCACGGGGAGGCGTCGTTCGCATCAATTTTCTTGCCCCGAAGGCAGTCCGGGTAGCACGCCGCCGTTGAGCATGGGATTGGGGCCACCCTTTCTAGATCAAGATTAAATACTGAAGATATCTGAAATATTTGAAATACTAAAATATTTGAAATACTGAAATATTTGAAATACTGAAATATTTGAAATACTTAAATATTTGATATACTGAAATATTTGAAATATTGGTTACCGTGATTAATCTTTCTCTTGCAGGACACATTAATTTTCATTTGCAGTCGTCATATTCTGTCTCCGCAATTACTTTCCGTTTATTTTTTCCACCACGTTGTTTTCAACACCATTGTTACTGCATAGCAAAATTGTGACGCGTGAATATTTAGTTGCCACGCTTTATTAATTTCTTTGTCGTCGATCAGATGATACCAGGACGAAAGAATACCAACAAAGTGCTGAGTGCCGAGCACCTGCAGACTAAAGCAATCCAAGCAAAAATCAATTCCGGCTGAGCAGCTGTCGATCAAACAGCAAAAGCAGCTGTCGGTCAAAGTGCTATCTATATTCAATGCTATACGCTCGCCAGGGACGGGATCGCTCTAGACTCGCAAGCTCTGGGGCCATACTTTCAAAATTCGCTAAGTGAGCGTAAGTACTTATGCTCTATTTTATGGTCTATGATTGGTGGATTTTGCTTGAAGGGACGTCAATGATTGGCTAATGAACTTACGATCTCTTAACTTTTTTGAAAGTATGGACCCAGGATCTTGTGGCCGTTAGTTGTTGTTCAGGATGAAACAGTCCCAGGCCACGATGATGTCGGTCTTCGTCTCTTCGTCGTCCCTGAGGACCGGGAGCCAGGTCGTCTCAATCCACGATCGTGCCGGTCTTCGTCGTCCTGAGGGCCGGAAGCCAGGTCGTCCCAAACCACGATCGTGCCGGTCTTCGTCGTCCTGAGGGCCGGAAGCCAGGTCGTCCCAAACCATGATCGTGCCGGTCTTCGTCGTCCTGAGGGCCGGGAGCCAGGTCGTCCCAAACCAAGATGGTGACGGTCTTTGTCGTCCTTGGGCCGTCAATCGCCGATCAAATCGTATTGGATCCACGTAAGTACTGCTCGTCTTCTTTTAGTAAGTAACTTGTACTGTGCAATTTTTAGGTTTTCTTATTGAACGAAGTGCCAACATCCTGACTGGTTGAATTCTAGGATGGTGGAGTATAGGAGTTTATTGGAAATTTTCTACGTAATGTATGCAATATGTAATTTTATGTATATATGTAATTATATGAATTTTATGTATATATGTAATTATATGAATTTGTGTAAGTTTATGTAATTTTTAAGATTTAATATATACCAAAGTGCCAACTTCCTGACTGGTGGAATTCTAGGATGGTAGAGTTTAGAAGTTGATTGGAAGTTTCCCTACTTAATGTATTTTTTAGGTTTTCCTATTTAACGAAATGTCAACTTCCAGGCAGGTTATCTAAATAATAAAAAAATTATAATTGGGGTAATATAACATAATATAATATAATAAAATATAATGTAATGTGATATAATTTAATATAATATAATACAATATAATATAATATCAAAGACGGGAAACCACGGAAAATACCGAATTTGCCGAACATTTTTTTTAGCCAAAAACCCATCATGAAGCGGTTATTTCCACAATGTTCATATAGATAAGACGGACAATTTGATTATCAAAATGCTACAAAAGATTAAATATAATTAAGGGTTACTTCAAATCAAGAGAAGGCGACAGTGCCAGAAAAACTCCCTCATATTGACCGGTTTATATGTCACCAAATTTCGGCCAGTGATTAATAACTCAGGCGAATGGTAAGATATGAATGTGACAGTTCGCTGGCTGCTTATAATATTTGGAGCACTTCAATGGGTGAGCGAGAGATCTCGTGAGAAGCTGCAGCCACAACGACGCAGTATTGTTGTTGGACGAATGCAGGGACCCACAAGAAACAACTGCTGTATTATTTGAGAGGCTGCCCGATTGTCCGATTATCATGATCGCAGAAAGTGAAAGCCTGGAGAAAATGTTTACAAAGCTAATGACATGCGCCAACATGAAGATTGATGGTTATTCTCAAGCGTTGAGGTAACTCAAGATATAATAGGGACTGATATATGTAGTTGCTTTGCGTGTTGAGAAAACTGAATAAAAATCCTTCAATTGGTTGCAAGGTTTTCTCACCAAATTCAATGACTTGCCTGCCATTGTTCCCTTGAATAAACATCTAAATTGTCCGGTGCTTGGATCTATAAAGGATCCGACCAACAACACTCCAACGATTGCACCATTCAAATAAGGAACAATAATATTACTTGCTTCGGCGGTACATATACGATAGCAATAGCTACTTCAGCGCTAGAAAGCAGCCTAGCTTCCCTATGATATGATGATACAACTTTGTATGGAGGCAAACCTATCTGTTATACATACGTAAAATAACCACGATAAAAAAAAGTTATATTTCATAGTCTCACATCCGAAATGAAGTTACACGTAGATTGTATCAAGATATCTGGCCTGTTTCTCGTGGTAAAGAAAGTAAATTCAGGCAAAGTCTTCAATAAATGCTTCACCTGTAGGAATTTCAACCGCGTGCATCAATAAAGTATTGCATGATGATTAACTGCACACCCATAAGGAGGAACACAATGATGAGAACGAGCGACAACAAAGAAATTGATAAAGCGTGGCAACTAAATATTCACGCGTCACAATTTCACTATGCAGTAACAGTGGTGTTGAAAACAACCTGATGGAGAAAATAAACGGAGAGTAATTGCTGAAACATGTCAATTCCAGTGGAGCTCGAAGCGAGCAACATCTTGACTCCGTTCTACGCAGCCCCGGATACCTGCTCTGGCGCTTTCTTCATAGATGGCAAACGTTATCTAACTCGGAAGATGACTATAATCAGTTCCAGGAGGAGCATGGCGTTCTGACACGGTCGACTTCAGCATCCATTTTTCTCATAAGAAATGACAAATACAATATTTTATTCCAATTAATTATGATATTATGAAATTATCTGCCGTGTCCTGTTCTTCTGCAGCAGGTGAGCGTCATCAGCTACAACTTCGTGCCTTGGGCGCGATTAAATTAATTAAATTACAATCAATCTGTTCTGTATTTGAACTATCAGATGACCCGACTTCTTTATTTTGAATTTTATTGAAGTTTTCAAGGTCTTAGAACAGTTTATATTCAATAATTTTTGTCATTAAATAGATTTTGCTAGCTTCAGCAATTACCATTGTGAGAATCCAGCTTTAGTATGTTTATTTGATAAGTAGACCATTGATGCTTTAATTTTATTTTTATTCCTATTAATTAAACTGAAATCGCATTAGCCATGAATAGTGAATAAATTTTCGATTCATGGTTACAAGAAGTCTTATAAACGTGTGTTTTTTCCTGGAAACTGTGGTATACAGAAATGCATACAATTAAGAACTCCTGGATCCCTGCGTATTTATGTAATCTGGCACGTGACACAGGAATGCGGTTAGAAAGATTTTGGGGTCCCAAACATGTACATTTTAACTGATGAAAGAGCTGATTAAAAGTGTTGAGAGCAACAGATTAATCAATTTAACTGAAATTAATTGAGAGAGCAACAGATTAATCTATCTAACTGAAATTAATTGAGAGAGCAATAGATTAATTAATTGAGAGATTGAGAGCAACAGATTTATTAATCAATTGGAAGGTCGAATGATTCCACAGCGAAAGAAGACGTCTTCCACATCATCAGCACGTCAGGACGTCTTCCTCCAAGACGTCCAGTGCGAAATAATTAACGCTAGCCAGATCTACGAACAGCTTGGGTGCCTGAATTTATTTTCGATTACTCGTTTACGTGTAATTGCATCCAGCCTGAGGCATTGATTTTCATTAGAAACTCTTCTCCTCTATCAGACAAGTTCTCAAAAGTGCTATTAAAAGTGCTCTATTTGCGGAAAACCGTATAGTGTCATTTCCTACATCAAATTCAGTCGAAATGCTTTGATTTTAGAGCATCTTTATGATTTGGTTAGAATAACATATTCACGTACTCGCTTTCACAAAACTCTAGCTAGGTCGTACTGCTAAAAATAATTACGAGTTCGATACTATGTCAGTCACTCAATGACGCCTTCTCAGGCTAAATCCAGTAATCGCAGACGAGAAATCGACCGGTTCAAGTACTTACTCTGCTACTTTCTTTACTGCTACTTACGAGGTTTGTTAGTATATATATGTATGGCCCTAGCTAACTGGAGGAACTTTTGGCTTCGTACTTGGTTGCGCATATTCCCTTCTGCTCACTTGCGCATCCTGCTAGGGTTTTTCATGGCTCCTGCAGCGAGAACGAACAACCAGTTCAAACTTATGGTCCAAATAATGAGGGTAAACAACAACAGCAAACGTCAACAGCAAACGGAAATTGAAACAATTGCATGGTAGTTGGCACTAAACTCTCGCTGGACTTAAATGGGAAAAAGTATAACAATGGGCCTGACATCATATATAGTTTTTTACGGTTTTATCCTTCATCTTATTCACCATTATGGATGTAAATTAAATATTTTCGGTTCAAAATAATATGTGTTAACTACTATGGTATCGATATCTCAAATTTCGAACAGAAAAAAAATACTTGAAAATTTTTGTGTATGCTTAGCTGGAAAAGTGTTTGCCATAACATTGACTTCATATTTAGAGTAAATTATTTTTACTCAATTGAATATCCCATTGCTTGAAAACTGGTGAAGCTGATGATGGGCGTCAGTCCAATTCACCGACAAAGCGGAGGTAGTCATGTGTGATCACAGCATTGATGAAAAGACAGATGAAAGCGAAGTTGTTTATTGATTAATGAGGTGTGAGAGATACAAGTTATCCTGGTAGGAATACTATTTCCCTTTCTATGCTATCAGTTTGTACGTAACAAATTTTCTCTAGTAACTTATCTAATTTGCGTAACTCAAAAAATTAATAATGTCAATATTAAAATTATTAAAGTAATCTCAATATTATACACCAAAATCATAGAAATATATATATACCTATAGATATTCATAATAATGTTTTACAACTAAATTGCCGATTGAAATAAAATCTAAAATCATGATTTTAATCCGTAAGTAATATTATAGAATGAAAAAAATTTAAAAGATAGTAGGCAAGTAATTTACGAGAGACGAAAAATCATTACCATAATTAAGTGAAAATAATTGGAAGTTAATTTTATTCTAATTTTTTTAGATCAAAAAAATTTAATCAAAAAGTACCAATACTTTTTTTCAAGTCCACAATAGTCTTCATCTGGTGTAATTCGAAAAGAAACATCATCACCGGATGCAAAAGTCTCGGTATCAGCCTGAATTTATAGAGCAGCTAGCAGCTGAGACGTACGTCAGAATAAGTGCATGACGCTATATTGTCAACAATAAGAGTTAAGACCAAATCTCGCTTCGTATCACATTTATTGAGTAAAAACATTTGCGTGCTTCATGCAAGAATGCACAACTCATACGCAAACAAAATAATTAGTTAAAAAAACAACCAAGAATTTACACCGTATTCACAGAATTTATAGGCAGACAATTCATTCAAAATAAACAATATATGCAGATACTGTAGGTTCACTAGTTACTCAGATTGAGGTCAGTTCGATTAAGGTCAGTTCGTAACATATAAGGTAAATGCCATATCGAATACTTATGGGGACTATCAAGTGAATGGAACTTATACTCGTATTTTGGATATCTCAGAATCGATTCAAATAAGCTACTTTAAAGGTTAAGCTTCCTGCATCACCGTAATTTAATATAAAGTGAAAAATAAGTATTACAAATTTTCATTTCGTCTTCCAAAATATAAATAATAAATAACCATCTACGCATGTTGAAACCAGATCCAGATCACAAAAAGGCCGTGTAATGTTTTACAACCAGTTAATTTTAATTGGTTTATTGTGTTTCTAATTCGTCATTCATAAATTCATAATCAAAGACCATTGAACCAACCTTTTCCCGATATAAAATTGCTGATTTTACTTTTGTTTTCAAATGAGGTTTTCTTTTTGTTTCATGAAAGTGAAAAAGGAATCACTTGAACTGAAGTTGCTCCCATGTAAATAAAATGTTATAACTATTATTTTCTGTCCGAATCGTTGTGGGAAAGTTC
The DNA here is from genome assembly GCF_000764305.2 of Hyalella azteca. Lineage (NCBI taxonomy): Eukaryota > Metazoa > Arthropoda > Malacostraca > Amphipoda > Hyalellidae > Hyalella > Hyalella azteca. The sequence goes on from NW_025940784.1 coordinate 464,835, forward strand.
CCAACAAATAAACTAATCCATAATTATGATGTGATTATTACATAAGCATTACAAAAGACATTAAGTATGGCAGGCGCGGTTAGAAAATGCCCATGTTCATAAAAAAACGGAATGAAAACAGGGAAGATAAGTTTAGAAATTACGCATTTCCATAGAAATTATCATCCCTAACTCTGAATTATGTTTCGCACATTCTCTAATGGCTAATAATCTTACTGAAAAACAACAACATGAAGGGAATGCAATATATGAAGAATCTTTCCACAAAAAATTGAACATAAATGAGAATTGAACATAAATGGCAGGATTTCAATCATACAAACGATAAGTATTTGAGCAAATGTGAGAATTGAACATAAATGACAGGATTTCAATCATGCAAGCGATAAGTATTTGAGCAAATGTACATTTTCATATTTATCTTTTTAACAATTGAGTCAAAGTGACAAAAAATACGATAAGGAAACGTTGTCAAAATTTAGATATATTCAAAAACATGCCGGCAGAAAAAGCGTAAACGATCAAAAGAATTGAAAGTTGTTAAACAACTTAAAAAACTAATTTGTACACGTGTTATTCTCACAGCCCAACACATAAAACTACTGTCATTATTAACGTATTTTTCAAAAGTTGGAATGTTTGAGATGGAATGTTGAAGATTTTCGAACAAAATATATTGAGCAATAATGAGGTAGAATAACTTCTAATGAATTTACTTCACGAACCTTCTAAGGTGATGCACATCATTGTTTTTTTATGATCACAAATGTTTTTTAGCACGCACGTCCGACGCACTTAATTTTGGGACGTCTGTCGGATACCAAGCTTCGAATGGACTATCATGATCCCTTCCCTCAAGAACGTAGCCTACAACACTTTCTGCTGTAACATTATCAGCCGCAAGCCACCAGATAGATTACACCCATTGAATTGGATCAATCAGCCCACAGTAGCCTGCGTAGAATGGCCCAGCATCGTCTGCCAATACGCGAAAAAATTTTACACCACCTGGACGGGGCGCGCTGGAGCTGTCCGTATCTGACCAATGTGTCGAAGCAGCCAAAGGTGATGTTTACGTGCTTTCCCGCGTATTGTAAGAAGCGCTGTTGTTTAATTGCGAGGTAGCCTGGGGCGTGTGGTCTGTGGAGGGACGGTGCATCAGGGTGTGGTATTGTCGGTGACAGAGGTCGCACTTGAAGTTCGATGAGCAGTCAGCAGCCCGGTAAGCCCCCAGGCAGCGAAAGCAGAGTTCGTTGTTGATCGCAATTACTCTTCGTTCGGAGTAATGGAGCTGTCTGAAAACCTGACAGTCCAGGATCGAGTGGCTTAGTATCATCTAATTTCATTGGTATGCTTGGTCCTTGAGATCCATGGTATGTGTTTAGGACATCGCAGTCCCATGCAGGCAATGGTGGGGAGCCGTCTTCGGCTCTCCTCGAGTGACTTTATGGTAATTCCATCACCAGTTCCAGAAAGTTCACAAACGGTTGAGCACATTCGAGTATTTTGCACCAAGTTGCTAATGATTTGGTATATTGTTGGAGTATAGTACGTAACTTCAGCTGCATGGCTGTTGTCAAAACACTACATAAATTGATGAGCCTCGAAGTCATACCAGCTTGTAAACACGCAGGTTAGGTTAATGAGTGAATACAAATTTCCAGTTCAACGGAAGCCAGCGAGTTGAAAGTGGTCCCGGCTGAAAAAATATGCATAAATTAGGAATGAATTATTCATAAGCCTATAGCGGAATATCTAATTTTATTTGATGAACACGAGGAATAAGTTCATCATAAAATGTAATGAAGAACTAAACTATAAGAAAATTAAGAACAAAACGTATGAATTTTATGGTCTCTCAATAATAAAATCAAGATGCAGAATTATAATGCTCATTGGCGCAGCATCATCCTACATTACAGCAGAAATAATCCAATAATTTCGACAGCAGAAACTTTGTTTGCTAGGTTAACAATTCTTCGTCTTTAATTAAACTAGCGAACTAATCTTCATGTTTAGGGTTTTAATTTATTTATCGTTTAAAGCTAGCGCATTCAATTTTATTCTTCTTGATACAGACTATTACTACCTGAACGATAATAACACTGAGGAAGAAAGTCGTTAATTGACTCACTGACTACTCGTGGACTTGAGGCTGGACTGAGGTAATAATTCTGTCACTTAAGTCAGCATGCAGCACGGTGCTGCGCAGCAAGCACATGAAGAAGCCAGCATGGAGTGGCGTTAGGCCAGGAATAAGCAGATCGCCTTTAGATGTCACCTGAATAGAAACATTTGAAATGTAATTAATAATATAAATAAAATAATTTGAAAGCTTTAACATGTAATATTCCTGTAATGAGAAATGAGTCATGCTGAAACTAAACCTTCGTTTCTTGGATAAGTCATTCTGATAGCTACAGTAACTGGTCACTTCGCCAGACGGAATACCAAAGAAAAAAATTCGATTGTAAATTTTTTCCGATTATAAATTGAAATCAAATGAATGAGAACTGACGGTAAAGTTGGTTGGCTGCTCCTGGAATAACCACGTGACTGCCATGTGGTCGCCCCGGTAGCGGCACGGCAACGTCAGGTTGGTTCCGACCGGCGCAACAACCACCTAGAAGAAGAACAAAAGTTACGGTTAATGAAAGGGTGGTGCCGACTGGCGCAACAACCACCTAGAAACAGAACAAAAGTTACCGTAAATGAACGTGTGGTGCCGACCGGCGCAACAACCTCCTAGAAACAGAACAAAAGTTACCGTAAATGAACGTGTGATGCCGACCAACGTAACAACCACCTAGGAACAAAAGAAAAGTCATGGTAAATGAACGCGTGATGCCGACCGGCGCAACAACCACCTAGAAACAGAACAAAAGTTACTTAAATGAACGTGTGATGCCGACCAGCGCAACAACCACCTATAGAAACAGGATAAAAGTTACGGCAAATGAACGTGTGGTTCCCACCGGTGCAACAACCACCTAGAAACAGAACAAAAGTTACGGTAAATGAACTTGTGATGCCGACCGGTGCAACAACCACCTAGAAACAGAACAAAAGTTACCGTAAATGAACGTGTGATGCCGACCGGCGCAACAACCACCTAGAAACAGAACAGAAGTTACGGTTAATGAACGTGTGATGCCGACCGGTGCAACAATCACCTAGAAACAAAAAAAAAGTTACGGTAAATGAACGTGATATGCCGACCGGCGCAACATCCACCTAGAAGAAGAACAAAAGTTACGGTAAATGAACGTGTAATGCCGACCAGCGCAACAACCACCTAGAAACAGAACCAAAGTTACGGTAAATGAACGTGTGGTGCTGACCGGCGCAACAACCACCTATAGAAAAGAACAATAGTTACGGTAAATGAACGTTTTGTTTGCATTCGAAATCTTGCCATCTAATTCCTTCGCGTTCAAGATTTATTCATGCAACCGGCAAACGTCATTTTTGTAGTAACGAGATTGCGCTTAAATGATTCGCCTAAATTTAAGCCCAATCGTGATTAAATTCGTGATTACACTTAAATAGCTGATTTAAATTGGTATTGAGGCGAGTTTTGTGCATGAAAGGAGTCATTGTGCATGCATAAAGTTTAAACCAGTCGTTATTCATCAAATTTGTATAAATACCGTATTAAAATGCACCTGTTATAATAAACTTCTTGTTGTATTCTATTATTGTAATCTAAAATTAGACGCCCAAAAATGAATGATAAGAATCCAACGTAAAAAACATCAGAAAAGTTTATATTAATTTAGAATTTAATTAATTTACGGCTTCAGACACATGCATGCACGTGACACATTCATAGACTTATTAAAAAATTCTGCCGGAACACTTAAAATTCCTTAAAGTTTCCTGTAATTTTCCAAAAGTCTCACCCGACTGAAGGCGTGGATGCGCGGTAGAAGGCGACGCTGCTGGGGCGGCAGGACGCACATGAGACCGCGCCTGCCATCGTGGTGGGCAAGGTAGCTGCTGTCTGTAAAGTTCATGTACTGCCTAAATTATTACGATCAAAGGCAAGAGTTATTCTTACGATTACAAGAAATATTACGTTTACAATCAAAGGCAAGAAGGTATTCAGTACTTCACAACAGTAGCAGTATTCACTTAAGATTATATCAATTATTATTGCTGTGGAGAAGTAGGGGAATGTGGGTCGACAATCTCTCCAATGGTGTAAAAGTTTCAGAATGATCACTTTTTCACTCGAAGATTTAATTTATGGTAATATAAATAGGCAATGAGAATTTTTTATTTCATGTTCACGGCTGTGATTACTGAAACTATTTTCTGAATATGACGTTACATTGAAGCTTCGCGAATAATATAATTTCAAAACAAAATTAATTCTGCGAAAACCGATTGAATTAGCGAGCCGACGTATTGTTTCCTTTTATAATTGAATTTTGTTACGAAAATCAATAGAATTCTAAAGAAATTGGAAGTTCTAATCAATAACTGGAGCAGATTCTCGACACATTGTATGTTATATTCACCCATTATAAAGACGGAGAAGTGACGGCTGTAGGTACGGCCACTTGGAGACAGCACTAGCATCTCGAATGTGCCCTGATGACAGGGTAAGGTGAGGGTGAACCGTACGTAATATAACAGTATTAAGTTTTAATGTACAGCGCCTTGGATAACTAAAGGAAGCTGCTGGAAAACTATGAAATAATATTGAAGTGGAAATTTGTGAGCAAGATTTACGTCGTATATATAGACTGACTTTTCGAAGTACTTTAGGAATCGGGCAACCAAGTAAACTGTGCACCCAACTTCTTGTCGTTGTAAATGACAATTTATCATTTATCATTCTGAGTATCAAACACAATGCATGACTATGGGATCAAATTCCTGGCAGTAAGTTTAAACCAATGCTGAGCAGTTACCCGATGTCCGTGGTGGGCGCAATCCAAGAAGAAAAACGAGTGAACGTTCTGCCTGGTGGAGCTGTAGTCCGTCGGAGCCACAGGCTCGTGGCCAAGGTCCAAACTGTTGCCCTCGGAGTCTTCGTTCTGTTGGTGCCATTTATTAATAGATTAGATTACTCCTGACCATTCCCATAATTACAGTTAATGGAAATATAAAAAGCTGAAAAAATATATTCAAAATTTGTTGTATTCTTTGCGTAAAGAGAATTGGATAAACATCATCTAGAACAGCCATTCCCAAACTTTTGAAAATGTTGTAGAGATCTTGTATAGATGAAACGTACAAGAAGATTACACAAGTATTCGCGTTTGTGAGCAAAATTATTTTCATTTTATACTACCAAATACGTTAATAGTTCGTGAATCTATTACATAGCATTTTTGAATTCCCGTTCTTACTCCGTCCCCGTTCACACCCCGATAATGTTCGCACCTGGAAGAATTCGCATTCCACTAGTGGTACGGACTTTGTAAATTTTGAACTCAAGTTGAAATCTTAACTCGAGTCCTTCCTTTCTTCGTTCCTTTATAATAATATATCATCCCGCAAAATATTTGTGGAAGTTTCCGCGAATCTCACATCATAAAAGTCCGTCCTAAGCGTCTGCGCCTCCTTCCTCCATCTGATGATAGTGCCCAACGGCGCCCAGACCTCGCAGCGCAGAGCTACGTCGTGGTGTCTATGGACCAGAACGAACCTGGGGGAGCACAGCCGCCCCCAGAGCACCTCGTCCTCGGGGTAGGTTATTATAGCCGTCGGGGTCATTGTTGAACCTTTTGGAGAACAAAAAATAACATTTTTTGTTATATAAAATTAAATTATTACTGCAGCCGAAATGCAATGTCTAGCGCTCAAAAATGTCAGACTTTTTAGCGCATTTTCTCATTGATGGGAAAATGCACTATTGTGCTCGCCATGTCCGTCTGTCTGTCTGTCCGTCTGTCTGTCTGTCTGTCTGTCCGTCTGTCCGTCCGTCCGTGACCTTCAGGTTTTCGTCGACGAGAAAATGAGTACTGAGTTATATTTTTTAATCTATTGTGGCAACGTAAAAAATGTATTTTGTTGCAGTAGGAAGTGTAATTCATACCTTAAATCCAAAAATCTAGATTTAATTCAATATATTAATATAGTTACGACAAACTTATGTGTAAATATCGAACAAGAATCGATAACTCACCTGCTGTTGTGGTGATCACAGAAGTCGAAGTTGGTGGGGATGCAGTGGAGCTAATAGTTTCTCGGTCACCATCATTATTAGTATTATTGACATTATTATCCTCCCGTTCACTGTTCACAGAGTTTAAATTATACTCATTATTATTACTGCGACTATTGTATTCATTACCAGCCGTAGCCTCATCATTAACGGAATGAAGATTGTTGGCTCGGTGTGTATTACTTTTGAAAGACCGCGTCTCGCCGTTGGATAGGTCGTTATAGTTAAAGTTATTCGCACCGTTCACTTCTCGCTTGCTGCGCACTCTGGTGGAGGTATCGTTCCACGAGTAGCTCGTAGCGACTCCTGATAATGATAAGGATTAACTTAGCTAGAATTATAGCTCCACCGAATCTGATAAGCATGAAGACATTATCTATTTCGGATAGAATGTTGGATCAAGGAAAATTTGCTCAATGATTAAATTTAGAGAGACTGGTTAGAGATAGGAGCTAGGTATAGGGAAGGGCACTGTTTGTACTGAAGGGAAATTTAATAGTGGGTTACAAAAGTTGTTTTTCATCATGTAATTGATAATAAATTGAGTGAAAGACTAATAAAGGACATGAATGATGTTCAGCGTTGGCTCCAGAATATATGTAGAAATTTTCCATCATGTTTATTGATAAAAATTGGAAGAAACTTAAAGATAAGTGCAATAAACAATTAATTCAAAGTGGAAATTCGAATTTATCGATTGTAATATGTTTGTGAAATTTGAAAAAATCAAGTCAACAAGTACTGCCATTGTTCTACAAGTGCGATATTTAATATATAGCAACTGTTTCCACATACAATATCGATTTACTGCTATAGATTCAAACAAAAATTTATGAAGTATAGTCTTCAACACTCACTTGTTAGGGCACCCAGCGATTGAAAATTGGGTCGATAATTGTTAAAAAGGACGGAGCTGAGGACGGAAAAACTACCAGGTGGCTGCCCCAGCGTCTGTAAAATAAATAACTTTTGTTGTTAAAATGAATTGAATTCAATAGCATATGTTGCACACCAAGAATATTTTCTCAGAATTACAACCAATATCAATAGTAGTGCAATAAATTACGCCCCACTACCAATTTATACTGGTAGTTTGACACCATTTTATTTTGTTCACAGACCTATGACTAAACACGCTACCAGGTGCTTCGAACCTAACGATTTTAAATGTTTGCAGCAGAGAACTATTCCCATCACACTATTTTCATTTCTCGTATCATTTCATAACCTTCGGCTCATGCAGTTCAATGAACTCTAAAATGACCGCTTCTCTCGCCTTCTGTATTCTGGTAAGCATAAGCAGCTCATTATAAAGTTTAATGAACTTCATTCATTGCTTAATGAACTGCAGTTCAATATCCTTAGCTTACTTACAAATGCACTTCATTTCCACCGACCGTATTATGCGCTGCCGTGACTGTGTGGCCGGCGATGTTGTTCTGAAGCTGAGCCTGCGCATGCATGTCTACTGCCTGACACACCCGCAGCAGCGCGACCAGCCACCATACCAGCAACATCACATCCACCTGTCCGTTCATAGGGTTTGAGATTAAGTTGGTACTGCGTATAAAAGTACTTGTATTAATCATTGAGATTTACGAGCAAAAGAGAAATTGTGAGTTTGTAAAGGCACACTGAGTATTCTGGTAAAAATCTGTTAACAATACCGCGGGAGCATTTGAATATCAATTAATAATTAAACAATAGAAACTCGAACATTCATGAACACCTACACACAGATTTATCTCAAAATAAATTTCTTAGAAGAGTTCCAATATTGGGCATAAATCAATCTGAAACTTCCAATAACTCGGTACAAGTTAGATGTAGCAATCCAATAAGCATGTACTTTCTAGTCGGTCAAAACCCCACAATGGCGCATCATTGTTCTTGCAACCGAAATCACGCTACATGGATTAATAAAAATGTTGCACTTCCCTGTTGACACAACGCGATCTTCCTAAGACATGTTTATGAGAAAAGGCCCGTAAATATGAGTTAGGGTGATTGGATTCAGTGTTTTCAGCTCACTGTTGATATTAGCAGAGATTGAATGGACGAAATGGCAAACACTTGCGAGGGCATCGCTCCTCTGCTGATCTACTGACCGAATTCCAAGATTCAAATGTATGGACGCAATAGCAGACAAGCTCAAATAAGGGATCATTCGAATCATTCATAAGATTTAACTGATATCTTGTTTCGAAATCAGCATGAATTCTGAATTTTGACTGATGATTAAACACAAGTTAAAATTTTCTCTTAAATATTTTTTTCTCTTCTTAAATTTTGTAGACCGTTGCCGTTGCAAGAAAAATTATGAAGCGAGATTCTACCTTCTAAATTTTGCTCGGTCGTCTAGCAGTGAAATGAAAAACGTTTACTCAAATGTTTACAAAACTATCACCACATGAATAAGTGGGTTTAAATCAGCTTTCACTTCACAAGTGTCTTTTCAGGAGCTGTTATATTCATTATTTTTCTTTATTTATGTTTAGCTGAGTAGGTGGTAAAAGTAAGGCTAGACGTATACCCATAACTTTAAAATTTAGGTCCTGATGTTCTTGGAAACAATACAATTACAGTTCAGCTACCCGTAAAATTTGAGAAAATCGGCCAAGTCATGAGGACAAAGCTTGAAAGCTTACGCATTCACAAATGAGATTTTTATGTTGCAAGTTCTTTCGGCAGTACTGCATTGTAACATTAAAATTTCAGCACGCTTGTATTAACGAACTTCAATTATTTTAGGCGCAAGATTGCCTAATCAGAAAAGTAACTGAACAATCTAGCCGTTTGTGCTTAGTGTCGATACATAAAAACAATTTTTAATTGATTCCATGAAGTATATGTTTTTGTCTTTGAATTATTTGAGTAATATGAATTTAAATTCTTTACCCCCGAGGTGAAAACATTTGGTCGCAGTAATCGAATACTCTCTGAAAGGAAGTGAAATAACTAAGAAATAATTTTTATTTTTGTTTCTTAATCCTAATGCTTCTTTGCTCCACTCAAGATCCTGCTTAGTAAATATTTTTATGCTTTGTAGCGGGATTACAACAACGATACTCTTATGATCGTAGGTCGTTATAGGACTTGTATGCAGCTAGAGAGCCTCCAGAAACGTTAATAAAAATTCATGGACTTAACTGCGATAACTTATTGTATTCATTCAGAGTACAATATTGTCTCGGAAAGATGAGTGACAAAGATGAGTATTTTTATTGGGATCTGAAAAATGGAGTTAATAAGATTGAACATCACGCTATAAATTGTCAGACACATCGATATTAAGACGATCCGTCCGACGAGCATTGATTTTAAATTCGCCAAAGAACCTGATTTAGCGAGCGCGTTCGATACAATAATCAAAACAGTCTCATAATGTGGAAAAAACACATAATTTTTACAATACATAGTCATATGACTGTGTAATGAAGTGTTGCTGCAAATTTCCCACTACTGTATGTCAGACTACGAAGTTTAAGTAGGACCGACTCTGACGTGGGTGTTAAATTGAGTATAGCCATCAGATACAATGCCGATCCCGACTTGCGTCCCGGTTCCTCTCTTATAGGATTTTGACTCAGACGCCAGGGTGAGTTGCGTGCTATGGTGTTGAAATTTAGCTTGGAATACTTGATGGAATATCGTGTCTTATGTGTATATGACGACTTGTCATGCGTAGATATTTACTTTTTGTTTTCTGTTGTAGGATCGTGCGTTATTCTCGGATCTCAGTGCTCTAGCTCTCCCCTCGCATTTTGCTCTCCTCGCACCTTAGCTTCCTCCGCATTTAATTTGTTATGTTCGTTTAATTCATATGCCGCACCTCTGTAACATCGTTAGTTTAATTTGCTTAGTTTCAATTTACCATCTATTTTAATAAATTTAAGAAAGTTTGTTTGAGTTAACTATCCGCTCTGTCCAAGCTTTTGCTGATATAACCAATAGAGAAGTTGCATTTAATTTCCGGTCATTGGTGGACGTGACAATTAGACCATTCGAACTTATGAGGTGACGCGATTAATTGGCTATTCGGGGATTCAAGATTAGTTCGTCACAGACTGTTAACATGTATGTTACAATACATGTATGTCACATATGACTGTGACAGACATAGTCATATGACTGTTATCGCACGAAATTCACTGAAGATATATAAAATGGCTTAGTGACAATTTTTAACGATACGAAGATTTTGCCATTCGTTATTAAGTTTCCACTGAAACATCAAAAAATCAGGCGATAATTATAATCGTTAAGAAAAACAAAGAGCTTTGGCGACGAGACGCTCCAGGAAATCAACATAACATCGCGAAGAATTTATTTCAACGCCTCACGCCGGATGCAACTTTGCAGACGCCATGTCTTCTCAAACGAGCGTAGCAGAAAAAAAGCGTCGGCCTGCAAGGACAGACCGCTAACTGTCTCGTTTTCAAGTCATTAGCACAACTTAGTGAATGAGGAGACAATATGCAAGAACGTGAGTAAGTATTTCATCAGAAATTATTCTAATAATTAGTCATGCCATCATTTGTAACTATTTTCTGTTGCATGGTAATGACTCCGATATATGTATGTATTTTGAAAAGTTATCTCTTATTGGCGGAATTAGGTCAGTTAATTTGATTTTTATTATCAGTGAAATGCTTTCTACATTCATTCGTGTCTGTTGTTTGCATGGAAAATATTATAATACTCGAATTTTAAATACGATACTTAGCTTACTGACTAACTATGAAGGTCAAAATTGGCTCGTGAATATAAAATTAGGTTCGTTCCCATGGCAATACTAAACGGCGCGCTATGAGAAACCAAAAAGATACATTTGATAGACCTAATAGCATGAGCAATGTTGAAGAAAAAAAACTACTGATGAACACTCACAATAATTACCAAAGCTGCATCATGATCCTTACATCTCATTTTAGTAGCAAGGTTAATCAAAACAACCAAGAGGTTAATTGAAAGGCCAGCAATTACCGACTTCCGCCGATTATGCATCGATTCGATCTGAGGTCAAGATCGTGATCTTCGAACACGGTCTTCATGAATGTGCAGTCAAATGAAATTCTAAGATTATAAGCTTTTCAGGGTCATGATCAGGCAAGAACAATTCCTTTATTACGCATTATCAAAACTTATTGGTAGCTTTTAACATATCCAGTTACATATTTCACTCATTTCAACCATCGATAAAATTCAACGTAGTCCTGTGGCTACTGACGGTAACTCAAGTTTCTAAATTGATAGATTCTAATATCATTGCATAATATCTTACTAACCATTAACAATGGGCTGAATTGCGAATAGAAAATAACACGTGTTTTGCTCCTGGGTACGCGGTTTCTAATCTGCTGTTAAAATCAATTTCATGAAACGCAGTCTTCGTATGAATGCGCGTACAAACAGCAGATCGTTTTCCTGTTCAAACTTATTAGGCTTCATATAGTTGATCAAATTGAATTTTTAGTATTCAGAATATGATCATCACCACATAAATCCAAAATAATGGTAACTAGCAGTGCCTATCATTCTCACAGTCATATTTAACAACTAAAATAGAGTTGGATACAACAAAATCACCCGAAAGGTACACATTCAGCTGTTTAATAATTTCCTAGTGCAGCACTCACCAAAATTCTGAATCACTTAACTACCTCCCAACGAATAAATGATACGACACTTTTAAATATTGTTTATTACTCACATAGGTTCGAAGAGTGGGTTTATATTGGTGGCATTTTAAACTTGAGGACGAAACTCAACCATTTTTGAGTTTCCTATGAAAAGTTTTTCTACTTCTTCAAGTTTTGTAATGTTCGTTGATTTATAAAATTATCCAACGTTCCAATTCAGTTTGTTGATACACAGTAAACCGACTTGAAGAGTTCGTCTTGACTGATTTTTCTAAACGGTCAAGCTTGAACTTAGGGCAAAATTATCAATTGATCATTGTTTCTAGAAAAACTTTGTTAAACAGTTCTTCGAGATCAATTTCTAGTAATCAGTAATCCTCTTTAAAATATCCCGTAAATAAAAAAACGGCATTAAGGAAATATTTTCTTCGTGTTGTTCAAATCCTGTAATAGTTGCACAACAAAAATTATCTTTTCATTATCAATCATCACAGAACTCAAATGGCAAGTAATCTGAAAATAATTATTTACAGTTAAGAGATTATGGAAATTGAGCGCCATGCGACTAGCAAGTGTGTCGATCATTTATCGCTAATTTGCCGCCCTGCAGTTGCACGAGCGTTGTGTGGTGCGATATGCTGCAGGTTTTTATATATTAATGCTGACCGGGTAAATATTACGTCTGTCCTCTGCGTTGGCGCTCCTGTCTGGCATTTATTTATTTATTATTTATGTCTGGCCTTGCTACTCACGCAGACGCAATTCAATAAGTCAGAATAGTTCATTGGATCCGTTCACAATGAAGGAGGCACACAATGACATTGAATTATATTTTTTATTTTTAGAGAATTTGATGAAAACTTACTGCACTGTCGTAAATAAATTATTGAAAATATCTAAATTAGTTCAATAGCAATAATTTATGCACAGTTATATAAACTAATAATATGTGATTTCTCATTAAAAGTGTTTAGCGAGACAACGGACTACATTTAAACTTCTCAGGGTTTCTGCCAGCGAGCCCTACGGTACATGGACGATTTAAAAAATGGAGGAAGTACTCCTGCCCGAAAGATATATCGATAAATTGTGCATAATTTTTAGGCTCTATTAAATCCAATTGGATGACTCCTCAATTACCAGGATCCTGCAGAATAATTTTATGGATTCTTAACACAATTTTGGTATCGTTATAGAACGGCTGAATAAAATCATATGACGTGACCTAGGTACAAGGAATGGGAACATTCAGAAGTCCAACATAAAGATCATGTTCACAGAACCTCGGCAATGCGGCGGTTAGGTTGGAGCCAACCTGACGATTAATGAGGAGCTTCTACCGTTCTACCTTCTACCGATTAATGAGCAACTTCTACCGTTCTACCTTCTACCGATTATTGAGCAACTTGTACCGTTCTACTTTCTACCGATTAATGGGCAGCTTCTACCGTTCTACTTTCTACCGATTAATGGGCAGCTTCTACCGTTCTACCTTCTACCGATTAATGGGCAGCTTCTACCGTTCTACCTTCTACCGATTATTGAGCAGCTTCTACCGTTCTACCTTCAACCGATTAATGAGCAGCTTCTACCGTTCTGCCTTCTACCGATTATTGAGCAGCTTCTACCGTTCTACTTTCTACCGATTAATGGGCAGCTTCTACCGTTCTACTTTCTACCGATTAATGAGCAGCTTCGTATGCACATTTAACTGCGCTTAAAAACTGGAAAGCACTGCGCATCAAGCGAGGAAAATATCTGGCCCTACAACGGTGCCAAATCACCTATAATACAGAATTGCTGCCAAATTAATAATGTAGATGTAAATCAATTGAATTAATATAGCTCTATCTTAATATTGCTGTTTTATCGCTTCTGAAGCATGATGTTGTAGGCAATTCTGACTCCGGCATTAATTCTCAATTGAGGCTACAGAATTTAACCGAATGCATGGTTAGATTTAAGAAGCATGTACATAAATATGTACGTTATATTTTCTTCGGATTAAAATCAATTATATGCTAAAGAATTCTATTAAAATTTTTCACCTATAAACGTTACTTACAATTTTCTAACCTTGCAAAAGTATTTATCAGAACACAATCAAATATTTAAAATTTGACTAGACTCCCTTCGAATACGGGTATGAAACCTCAAATCGAAGTATGAAAATCAATTTAAAAATTGAAGTGTATGCCAATTGGATGGTTAGTCGCTGAATTCTACAATTTTTGAGTGTCCTAACTTTAATTTTCCGCCTTACATATCGAACGTCTGCAAATTTTAAATCAAAATTAGCAAAATTTGTAAAATTTTGAAGCTATTTCACAGATCAGGGAGCATCCAATCCAAAGTAACAATGTAAAATATTTTATTGACCATTCGAATAAATTTCTTACGCTAATTTACACCTGATTTTGTACGCCTAATTTAATTTCTACGGTAATATAATACCTGATACCTTCTACGAATCTACTTAAATAACCGGGTAAATAACCATAACCGGGGATTTTGCAGAACATTGAAACATTTTTTCAGCAGAAAATTGTTGCCACCAGCAAAAAGTCTTGGTTACAACTCTTACCTTTAGTATCCAACTTCATTTCTATAAATCATAAACCAAGAACCATGAAATTTCGGATTGAAAAATAATGCTTGAACTTTGGGGAATGTCTTGTTTTAGCCGCTTGGACCAGCATTTCTGCACGCAAAGTTACAATATTGGAACCCTTTCATTAAAAGGGAACATAATTTGAACATTTTTCATTTCGTCCAGCAAAACTCACTTCACTGTCTGATATTTCATGGAGTTTTTTCATATTCGTGGTGTAGAGGATCCTTGCCCTTGAAAAGTTTATTAAAGTCTTAAAGAACGATCACGTGCTATGTGTCGGGGAGACGTTAGTTTGACAAGAGATAGTTCCCCAGCAGTGGAAATGCTAGGAATCTCTTGCTAATCTCTCCTAAAAATTCTACCTGCCATTAGGGGATGAAAAAATATTTCAAGTTATTCCATGATTAAAATCACTAATGAGAATGATTGACGTAACAGAATTATTATCCACAGGAAAAACTGGCATTACACTGCATCAGTAAAGCAGGCTTCTGCTCGGGACCTTGTCTGCGGAAGGCGGACGTTGCGACACTGGCGATTACTGGAGTCTCCAACCGCGTGAGAGATCCGGCCGCCATCGTTACAGGCAAACATTACATGACATTGAGTCCAACTAACCAGAAATCAGGCAAATTACAAAAAAAAACTTGTTGATTTTACTTCCAATGAACATACACCAAAGTATTTTCTGAGCAGTGTAATTCATCGGGAAATGGCTAAATGAAATCCGAATGAATTCGCACGAAAAATGAATAGAAACAAATCTTTGGTTCATATATTCCACTTATTCAGCGATGATTTAAGTTAAAATAATCAAAGAACATGTCCTTTATTTTATCTGCTTGGCTTTAACAGATGCTCGCACGTTGCGTCTTCTGGCTGCAGCGAATGCGCTGCACGTTTTATTCACGCTTTGATCATGCGCGTTGTTAGCCAGATATCGCTAGACGCGGCCAGTTGCATGCGAAGTCGCATCAAGTTTTTGTGGATTTTTATCGCCAAATAAAGAACGAACCAGGTGAGTTATGTCCCTGAATTATATTTTGTGCATTAATGTTCTATATTGAGGCAACAAATCTTTATGCCATATATTTTGTGAGTGTACAGTGAATTTAGTGAAGGGAGTTAATTTAAATCATAAAGTGTTGCGATACATCGCATGATGCGTTGCAAAGTTGACTTTCGGTGTTTGCAACGTTAAAGAATGTTGTCTAATTATGCTAGTAAAATATGCAGTGTGACTGAATAGAAGCACGACTGAAACTTTTAAACAATAAGATCATTTGTAAAGAAGAATGTCTGACAGTTATTATACTTCTCATATATGATGCAGAAAAGTTTACATGAACATAAATATTCTTCACATCTATTGTTTTCTTCACTTTATTATGAGCCACTATATTCATAATAATAAATGCCGAACAGGGCAGGAGTGTCGATTGCTGATACTAAAAGAGAAAGTCAACAATTCTTAACATTCATCAAATTAGGCTGTCAATTCTCCAGAATACACAATACTGCGTTTTTTATATCGAAGCAATCAATTTCTTAAATCTAACATTATTTGCTGCCTTTTCAAATTGTAATTTTTGAGAACTTTGTGATGTGTGACGAGATTGAGGAACTGAGATCAATAAGTTTCAAACTGAGAATTGAGAATAATAAATATGTCAACCAGTAACCAGCAATATTTTGTAAACGACACATGATCTTCTCTACCACGACAGCCCCGAGCTCCCGCTATTGTTACCACGTCATACAAACTTTATTTTTAGATATGCACAAGATATGTAGGCCTATGTAAGAGATATGCCTCTACATTCACAGCCAAGTCGATCCCTTAAATGAAATTAGATGAATTCCAGGACTTAGTATAAGAAATGTTTTTATTTAATGTTTAATGTTTAATTTAATGTTAATGTTATTTGTTTAATGTTTTATTTAATGTTTAAATGTTTCACCACATTTTTTATCCAGGCTACAATCGCGATGCTTCGTTTATGGTGAACTCGTTTCTTGAATACCTGTTGCGTACCTCATCTACTGTTGCGTACCTCGTCTACTGTTGCGTACCCCGTCTACTGTTGCGTGCCCCGTCTACTGTTGCGTACCTCATCTAACGTCTACTGTTGCGTACCTCGTCTACTGTTGCGTACCTCGTCTACTGTTGCGTGCCCCGTCTACTGTTGCGTGCCCCGTCTACTGTTGCGTACCCCGTCTACTGTTGCGTACCTCGTCTACTGTTGCGTACCCCGTCTACTGTTGCGTACCTCGTCTACTGTTGCGTACCCCGTCTACTGTTACGTACCCCATCTACTGTTGCGTACCTCATCTACTGTTGCGTACCCCGTCTACTGTTGCGTACCCCGTTTACTGTTGCGTGCCCCGTCTACTGTTGCGTGCCCGTCTAATGTTGCGTACCCCGTCTACTGTTGCGTACCTCGTCTACTGCTGCGTACCCCGTCTACTGTTGCGTACCCCGTCTACTGTTGCGTACCTCGTCTACTGTTGCGTACCCCGTCTACTGTTGCGTACATCTTCTACTGTTGCGCACCTCATCTACTGTTGCGTACCTCGTCTACTGTTGTATACCCCATCTACTGTTGCGTACCCCCTCTACTGTTGCGTAACCCATCTAAATCAAGGTCGCATTGTACGGCGAGGAAATTTCCGCAGCTGATAGTAGAAGACCGTGGTTCAAAAAAAACCTTGGACTATAAGTTTTAACACAACACATAACTCACATGCGAAATAGTGCGTATAAGATTAGCTGTTGAATCTTTGGTTACTTGGCTTTTGACATTTTTAATTGTCTACTCGCGCGTCGGAATATATACATATGGCTACAATATGACTTAATGTTTTTAAGAAAAGTTCTTAATAAAAAATCAATGGGTCGTGACATATCAAAAACCCATGTTAAAGAAATTATTTGGCTCATTATTCGAATTTTCAGTCTAATGTTCATGTATGTACATAACATGTCTTTCTGCCTCGTTTTGAAGCTCAGCAGTTGTTGCAGCATAACACAAAAGAAATACGGAGAAACCTGAGCATATCTCCGGCAATTACATTTATGAAAAACAAGTTGACTATAAAGGGTGCAAAACAAATTGTCAACAGTATCGAGAAGAAAATTTTATCCGGAACATTATATAGTCGGTTATGAGTTGGCATTGATTATGGCTGTTCAAATGTATGACATTTTTGTATACTCTGAACGTATGACATGCATATATGAAATACGAACATCATCAGTCCTTATGATATAATTCAACAGCTAATTTAGACTTTGATTCTGTTGGATATGCGCATAGAAGCAACAATGTTTCGTGGACAACACTATGAAACATGTACTTCTACCGAACTAGCGATCTCACAGGACTGCTAGAAATAATTGCTGAGTAGAATTTTTTAAAGTGGAATTTAAAGCGAGCAAGCAGTTCAGTTGATCGGAATAAATGGTAAAATTTCATGGTAATTAATGTTTTATTCATTCATTATTTATTGTAAATTAAGATTTTTATAATAAAATAGTCACTTAGTCAAGAGTTATTGTTTAAAAAGATATTTATTTTTGAAGCTAATAGAATTCAGATCAAGTGACTCATGCTTCTTATAAGTAGCCAAAAATATGAAATATAAGTTTGCCAATAGAGTATTCTGAATAAATGTTCCCTAGGACTTCAAAACATGATTGGGGAAACAATGTCGGATTTTTCCCACTGAAACAACAAAGAATCTCCTTTCGGTGCGATATGAATCAAATTCCTGTACGTCTTTTTATGGCTTGTATGAAAGGTGATGCAGTTCGAACTTGCAGTATGCGTCATCTCAAGCCTCGCTGTCTGGCTGCCACGGAAGCTAGTTTTTCATGTTTCATCAAATTTTTTCACAGACCGACATCGATAATTTGTCGGGAAAAGAAGATAAAAGCAACTTCTTATGGTAAAAATTTAAATATCAATGCTAATTTACTCACTGTCCGGCTCTTAGTGTCGGAGACTCCCATTTTCATTTCATGTGACCGTTACAAAGCAATTCAGCCGAAATTTAATATTTATTGTAATTTCTTTCCTTGTATGAATGAACACATTCTCGCCATTCCAATTCCTTGACTTGCCCTGATAGCAGGTGTGACTGTGAACATTTCATAACTGCTGACTAAGCTTGTAGATGTCTCGATATGTGCGGCTTTCCCACGAAGTACTAATTTATGCTCTGATTGCTCATAAAAAGAGCTATGAATGAATTGCAGTTTCATGACTCTAAGAATATTTACCGACTGAACGAAGTGGCCAAATCACAGCTACTAGTTATTGCAACAGTTGTGGGAAGAACACGAAATTCTCACGAATGGATCGTTACATCGCTTGTGGGAAGAAATGATGATTATGCACAGCTTTGCATAATCAATTAATAGATCTGGTAGGAATCGCAGCATGGAAAATTAACCAAATTGAATTTTCCGACACTATATTGAATCGAAATTGCCCTTCATTAAAGAAACTCGCACACATGCAGTTAAAAAAATATTAAATTGCATAACGGGCTGTCAGTTGATATTTCAATTCGTTTAGTTCTATCAGCTTTGGCCTGAAAAAAATTCTGTACCATTCTCGCAAACATCCAATGCAATTTTCATACATATAGGGCAACATGGGGCAGCGCGCCCCCCCCCAGTTTTTAAACTCAATTTTTGATAAAGTTTTAATTGATACGAGGTGGTTCTTTGTTTTGTTCAAAGGTACAACTAATGAGGAATGTATGATGTGAATTAGACGCTTACAGAGTTATTCAATTTTTAATGAAACACAATTTTTTAAAAAGTGTCAAAATGGGCCCATTGCCCCACCCCTGGGGCAATGGGCTCATGGGCTTGGGGCAAGGCACCCACCCTTGGTCTCTTTACCACAAATGCATATTTTTCGTTTAAAATGATAAAACAACAGTTAAAAATAAGAAAAATGTAATAAAAAATATGACATTCATTCATTAAACAACTCAAAAAATCATATCCCTAACTTGAAAAAAATACATCTATCACTGACGTGAAGAAAAATAATTCATTGACACAAAAATATATATCCTTGATTTGAAAAATAAAAATATATCCTTGCGAGAAAAAATTCGTCATTCGTCAGAGACATGAAAAAATGTATCCTTGACTAGAAAAAATATATTTAGTTGATCAGAAAAAAACTTCGTTCCAGTTTCGTCCATAATCCAGATATTATGTGCAGAGAATTCGTACCTAATCGGGATTTCAGCCAACACCATAAAAACTCATCAACTTTTGGCTCATGGGTGTTGACTGAAATCAACTTATGGCAAGGCAAGAGTCAATAACTCGATAAGGAGTCATAAATATGCATAACTAGAAACTAAACCTGCTGCCTTGAGGCGGCAAATAAAAAAATCATGCAATATGAAGTGTAATTTGTAATTCAAAAAGCTAGTCATAGTATTGAAAAGGTCATTGAGACAAATCTAATGATGTATAACACATGGCTTCACCATGGGCGCTTTGCCCCGTGACACGAGTGGGCCCGTTGCCCCCACTAGGTATCATTTCAATTTATATCGTGTCAAAATTTTATTTTAAAAGCTAATAGTCTAAACTTGATCTCAAAATTATCCCTATAAATATTACTTTCAGAATATAATTCACAGTAATTTCAAAAGCTTCATCTACAGTAACCGAAAAAAATTTTATTTAGCAGCAAAAAATTTTTATCTGGGCTAAAACAGTTATTCACAAATAACCTAATAACGCAGACACTTATCAAAACGTAAATCCGTACACTTCATCCCAGTGAAACTGTCGACTGGCGGCAGAGAACACGGACCAATATCTGCCATACTTAGCGAGAGACCCGCTATGGGCCCATGACCAGCAGTGGGCTCGCTGCCCCATGTTACCCTAAACAGAAATTCGAACGCTCAATTGAATTGTATTTGAATTAATTGAATACTCGCGCACCATATGATTCAGGAAATATATGAGTCAAAAGGAAAGCTTATAATTGATTTTTTCTAAAATCTCTCCAATTAACTGAATTTCATTCGATTTCAATTTCTAAACTTTTCTATTTGAGTTATAGAATAATAAAGATTATGCTTCGATGCTTTCTTTTCTCAGTTGATGCCTTGTCATGATTTTTTTCCTGCTGGTTCTCAAAGATTTATCAAAACGTGTCTGGATTCAAGGAAGGTTTATAATCAAACATTTCAATTATTAGAAAATACTATATATTATAAAAGAAAAGTTCAAGGTACAAGGAAAAAGAGCATGTTCAGCATGAGTTATTTTAGTAATGAAATATAAGTAGCCGTCCAATTGTGGAAATTGGAATATTCAACAATATTCATCATTTTATTAATTTTTTGGGAATCATCGATGTTCCTCGAAAGTAAAGATAAAATTTAATTTGAAGAATTTTGTTTGCGTTCTCTTACGCCGTAAATGAGGCAAAGACTCGCAGCTCAGCAGAATAATGAAGCGCATTATAGTATATTGCATAATCTTAGTTAATTGTTCATGAAGAAAAAATAAACTTAATCCTCAGTACATATCTGTTAATAACCATAAAAAAATCAAACAGTCATGAATTTTTTTTAATTTTTGGATATCAGTTTAGTTTTTTAATGTATGGAAAAGTACATGATTCAATGCATTAAACAGGTAATCAGTTCATTTTTAATAAACGTGAAGTTTTAAATTCTTGTAAATTAATTTCGTAAATAGAATTTGTCGACTTCAGAGACGGCGACGCAGAGGAGCTAACAAACTTTGTTTGCCTTAATTTCAAATGGGAAATTATCCAAGAATTTCTTCCCAAAGTTAATGCTTATAAATTTCAGCAAATTCTCAAAGAGAACGCCTCAAAGATTGGTTCACTAAAATCTCACTCATTTTCCTTTCGTAAATAATTTTTGGAAGCAATCACCAAAAATCATTGGTACATTCAAAAAATTTCACTCAAATTGAGTGGAATTTTTTTGAGTAATTTTTTCAAATAAAATTTTGTTACATTTAACTATCAAGGTTAAGCGAGAGCACGATAGAGTGAAATGCGGTAATTGAATTTCATTGGACTTTCTTGTACAAAAAAAACATGTACAATAATGGAAGTTTGGCATAACTGTGTGACAAAATATACACTTTTAAAATAAAGTATAGTACTTGAACGTCTGAATTATTGAAACATCTGTGTGGCATTGATGCAAGAAAATATTGAATAGTTGGAGGCGCAATGAGTGGGCACGACAAAGTTTTTATTTCGAGACCGTTGCGTGCCGTCTGAGACACCTAGCAATGCATTTAAAGCGTGCATGGACCAAGCTATTGAAGGGCCCCTTAATCTGCAATCAGCTTATTAGCCAGATTTCAAATTAAAAGTTACTGCTTTAGGGCAGAAATAAGTCACCATCCAGCACGAGATCATTGCCCTCCAGTCGTTTTGTATTAATTCGATTTTCATACCGAAAGCCGTTTTAAAGAGTCAACAAATATTTTCGCTTCGCTCCTTCTACTTTCGACGTGGTTCAACGACGACTAATTCCATCAGAGGCGACGAGACACGTGGCCCTGATAAAGAATTTGGTTTCAGCATCTTTTATGTTATGAATCATGTCGAATGAATTACACTGCTGGTGTATAGAATAACGGCCAAAATTATTAAGAGCTATTAATTACATCGCAATCCTTTGCATCTGTGCATTATAGGATTTAGTATAAACTCAACCTTACAGATTAATGAATAACAGGCGTTCATCAGAGAATAACAGGCGTTCATCAGAGAATAACAGACGTTCATCAGAGAATAACAGACGTTCATCAGAGAATAACGTTCGCTCGTTCTGATGTTCATACCGTTCATACCGTTCGCACACACATGGTTTCTAACTCCCATATCTTGGAAGTGGGAGACGAATTGCCAGATAAATTCCTGTTAAGTTTGAGAGATCGCGGTTAAGTTTGATTTGCTATCTCGTATCAATGAAGAAACATTGCTACTTTGATTCAAGTATAAGGAATCATGATGGAAGGTTTCGACATGTACTTAAAAAAAAAGAAAATTATCACGCTATTTTTCAAATTGTAAAAACGTAGCATGAGGCAAGTTTCATATCGAATAAATCTAAAATTAAATGCACAAAATCCGAATAAGTGCGTAATTAAAAATATATAAGCCGATTTTTTAAAGGCTGAAAATTACCATTAGATTCTTTGCGAGCATAAAATGACAAATTTTTGCTGGCTACCAGCTCTGCAGTAAATTGATAGAGTTAGACTACTCAAGTTTGAGATATTGGAAAAAAATTGCCAAATTAGAGGTATGCATAAACTTCTTCAGGTATCATTAACACATTTATTGAAAAATATCTGAAATATTTTGTAAAATAGGCAAAAAACAAATATCATATTAGAGCTTCGGAACCAGGAAAGAGACATCAGGGAAATCATACCCAAATACTAGAGAAGATGGAACCCATGGACAGGCCCAAAACTTCCAAATAATTTTTAAATTTTTTCAACTAATGACAAAAAATCTATAACAGGTGACTCTAGAAAAGATTTAAAATGAGTTTTTCTCATTAAACGAGTCCATAATAACACTCAAATAAATGAACGGGTGATACTGACCAAAAAGTGACCGACTTTTTTACCCACATGTAGAGCAGCGAGCGGACATAACAATAATACTCCTTTTCTCGGGCCAAACGGAGACATGCTGCTATTTAATGATGGCAAAAAGTGCTTCTCAATTATGACAATGACCATAAAATTTCTCTGAACGTATAAATGAATCCGGTTAATTCATTCAAGCGTTTGACAAACGTTCTTGTGTTGTTCATCGTGGTTTTATGCTGGTTGCTCGCAAGACAATTCAAATCAGCTACGAAAATATAGAAAGTTTAAAACTCAAGCCATACAAAACACCTTGATATGAGCTAGAAGCAAATGAAACTAAATTTCATGAGTGAAGGCTAAGTAATCTGTAAGGGTTAATTGGAAGTTATTCATTATACGTATTTATATCTTCAATTTTCTTAGCAGTTTTTGACAATATTTTAGAATGTTCGCTAAAAAAATAATGGTTGTAGGTGAGATGGTCATGTGAAAACTATTTATCGCACAGAAAACTTATTACTATAACCACCTAATTAGCTATGCATCTTCTCGCCGAACAATGCAGCGTTCTGATGTCGGAAAGCCATTTTTAAATGTTAGCATTTCTTGTTTTTTTATATGTGTAAATTAACTAGAAATTCGTTTAATTCTTTTTATTTACTTTTTAATAATAAAAGTGTAAAATACAAACTCCTAGTGATAATTACTGGAGTAAGGCCCGCTTGGGTAAAGATTTGCATTGCAAAAAATTTCATTCTTTACAATACAACGTTGTTTAAAATATTGACTTAAACTCTTCAACGACGAAAGGCTTTACAATAAGATATTACCTGTGAGTGCGCGATCAATGCTCGAGATGCTCGCGGTGTCAGGTTTCCTTCGCAAGTAAGGATTCCATGACGTTTACGATGCTCTTATATACACCGACCTGACCAACTGTTCCTGTTCCTGGAATGGCTGGAACTGCAGCCAGAATTAATGCCAAGTCGCATAGATATACTTGACCTCCGGCGTTGCTAGGCAGAAATAAAGATGAATTGCGAATACAATGCCTTTGAAAATGATATATAGGCTAATAGCTTTGTCATATGCATATAATAAGTCGTTCTTAAGTAAACATATTATTCAAATCCCGCTTATTTCGGACAAGAATTGACAATAAATATTTATCAGTCTGTATTCAGCCATTACGGTAAATAATAGTAGTTTTCAAAATTCGCATGGAACCTGAGATGAATGTCAGTTGGATAGTTAAATTTTCAGCATAAGATCCATAGATTTTTTGCACGATTCTTCCAATGCAAATATTTTGGTGGGCTGTGAAAATAAATTCTGTAGAAATTTAAGTTAACGCAATTTCAATTAAATTCAATATACAGTATTTTAAGGGTATCGATGAGGTTGAACGGCATCATTTGAATCAGTGGGTAATAATGGACGGTTTACACAGTAACTTTAATTGCATGTAACGGATAGACAACAACGAATACTCAACTTAGAACAAAGCAAGGTCCTTTCGCGGCGTACACCCAGCCGACAGCAGAACAGACGACTGACGGATGAAGCACAGACGACTGACTGCTGAAGCACAGACGACTGACGGATGAAGCACAGACGACTGACGGATGAAGCACAGACGACTGACTTCTGAAGCACAGACGACTGACGGATGAAGCACAGACGACTGACTGCTGAAGCACAGACGACTGACTGCTGAAGTACAGACGACTGACTGCTGAAGCACAGACGACTGACGGATGAAGCACAGACGACTGACTTCTGAAGCACAGACGACTGACGGATGAACAGACGACTGACTGCTGAAGCACAGACGACTGACTGCTGAAGTACAGACGACTGACTGCTGAAGCACAGACGACTGACGGATGCGCAGACGACTGGCGCACAGACGACGGGTAGAGGCACAGACGACAGGCGGTTCAATAGGCCTAATCGATAACACGGCTGTGATAGTCTTGCTTTTTCCGGATTGCAGGGCACAGTGAAGTTCGAAATGGTCTTGATTTCCATATGTCTCGTCTTCAGTGATGACCAAGTAAGGTGAGTACGAACTATCGATTCCATCCTGGGTGTACCAGATAGTCTCCCCAACCGTAACTGGAATAGACACAAGAGAGATCAGCATGGCCTCTTAAATGTTTCAAAGTTACAGCACATAATGATCACAGGCGAGACAAGTGAAGATTTCCCATCAAGAGCGCACATTACTAACCTATGTCACTAGCGACCAGAGCATGAGTGGCTGATGGCTGGCTAATGAACACCGATTATGACTCCTTTCGAGGCGTACAGACAGCTGACGGGGACGGCAGAACAGACGACTGACGGATGAAGCACAGACGACTGACAGATGAAGCACTGATGACTGACTGCTGAAGCACAGACGACTGACAGATGAAGCACGGATGCTGGCAGACGCACTGACGGCTGAAGCTAGACGGTTAACTAGAAAAGGCTTGATCCTTACATGTATAATCGCCTCAAGTCCCAAGCATTTATGAGCAATATTGAGCTTGTCGGCAGAGAAGTGCTTCTAATAATATATATGAAATAAATAATAAATATGAATGTCATTTTACTTGGATTTGACAGCAAAAACAGTTTCTTCATGTTAAATCCAGCACTAAAATTAATTTTAGTGCTGGAATAAAGAAAAATTTTTGAGAATTTATTGGGCGAGTAAAGAAGATATTTTTGCAGGTTACTATATTACGTAAGTTATTTTCACCTGAGTTTTACAATCACCATGCCCTAATTCGAAGCCCACTAGAATACCTGGCAGTTTTGCCTTATTCATGTCGTTTAAACCAGCTTCCAACGCAAGTTTAAAGTCAGCAACTGTTAATCTAAATTATAAACACTGAAATATTATTTTTTCCGTGAGACTTATTGAAATTTTTAATCATTCATTTATGTTTCAGAAGCTTACACTGTCGATTTATTTGGAAGAAAAATGAATTTATTTTACTGCCAAAATATCGATAATTAAAAAAAGAACAAGATAATCAAGTAATTGTGAGAAAAGGACTCAGTAATTTTGGTTCAACTCTGCTAATGGTGTAACAGAGTTCAATTTCTCGCATACATGCATCTCATCATTCGAAGATGAGGAGGAAAAGTCCCAGAAATAGCCTGTAATGTATCGACAACCTTAATGCTAATGATAGATGCATCTTTTCTGTATATTATTATCGAAATGCTGACAATTTGTTCTCTAACAAGCCATTCATGACATGCAGCAAAATATTTTCAACTTGGCAGCACTTGAAGAATAAGATTGCTATAATTTTCCGAGTTCCATGATTTTGAATCAATAATTTGCAATGAAACTTTCGTGATATCTACAATTTAAGCAGCCGATTGATCATACAAGATTCTGAGTGCGCAAACTGTAATTTAAAATCTATTTTGGAATCTCCCATCCAACCATTTGCTCAAAATTTTCATTCAAAATTCTCAACCCCAGACTCATTTCGCTCTTGAAATGATTTGAAATTTTTGCTAGTCGTTGATTTCAGTTTAAACTGAAATTGAAATATCATAATAAATTTAATCTTTAGCTTCTGCATCACTTTAGCTCCAGGTATCATTACTCATCTTAATTCCAGTTGAAAGTTCCATCAAGGGAAATAATTTCTTGGCCTCAGGTACCCTCCCGAACAATTAATATATGACTAAGCGCACAAAAAGCAGCTTCCCATTTCCTGGAAGGCCAAATAACCTTAAAATCCCATTACCCGCTCAATTGAGGTTTTCCACTCTTTTCTTGGTAAAGAATTTAGCTATATCAATAGAATAGGTTCTTTACTTCGTTATTAATCTTTGCAATAACGTTCCAGCATCACGAAGGGTAAAATGCGTACAAGTTGGAAAATGGAAAGCTGTCCTTATTCCTAAAATAATTTTCTAATTTGTACTTTCCGAAGAGATCAAAAGCTTAAATAGGGATAATGCACTAGATTTATGTGTGTGTGAACAGAGAGCAGACATTCGATATAAATAAAAATTAACTATAATATAAAATGAATTATTAGTTTAAATTCCAGAATATTCCCGTCAAGGGTAAATAGTTTGCGTTTGCACACAATATAATTAGGCATGTCTTTTGCTATTTATAATTATTTGATATTCTTAATAGGCTGCAATTTCAGTAACACTCATCTACTCACACATCAACAAAATAAAGAATGAGCGAAGATTGTCGCATTTGAGCGCGTTTTCATAGTCTCAAATTTTGGAGCAAATGTTGAACTGTCAAATACGTTCTGATTAAATACAACTTTAGAGGTTTGTCGTGGAAAGATATCGGAAGTGGAATAATAGTTAGTATTTAAGAAAATTAAGGCCCAAAAGTTATGGAAGTATGACGTCATGCAGGCTCCTCCTAGTGTTCTTGGAATCTGCCTCGCGGGCTGTTATATCACTGGTGACCTATCACTGGTGACCTCTTTCTATGTGATGCCTGAGTCAGAAATTACAAGTGAACCCATGTTAATTACTTTGCTTGAAAACTATTACTCGTTAGTGCCAGGTTCTCGCAGAAGTTAATTATTTATCGAGAACGAGCGTCAAATTTAAGTGGCCGACTTGTTTGCAAATTTAATTAATTTCAGCAAGCTTACCTCTTCATCAAACGCTGAAGGTATATGACATTACGCAAATCAGTTATTAGCTTCATGTAACGGGTCACAAGCCTTCTTATCCATATCTTGATTTTGAAAATACTACTTCTCTGCAGTGGAAGTCCTTGTGATTTGAACCGCGGTTGGAAGTTTTCATTCGGGAAATTAACATAAGACATCATGATCCTTTTTAAATATGTTTCATTATTTCCATTGACAGGCCAAATACAATTTGTATACGTCAACGATGAAGGTCGTCGGTTCGTGAGACCTGTGTAGATAAGAGTAGTTACCTGTGATTTTGAAAATCAACCTTAACTGGAACGGAAGGGACGAAAAATAGGTCACAAGGGACGAAAAATAGGAAACATCCTTAATTTGAGCTCTTTGTATTATTTTTGGCCAGTTTATTGTAGGTTGTATTTTTCGGTTCTAATATAATGGCAGACTCCCGATTCACGATTGGATCACACCTTAACTGGTTTTGGGCTTTAACCATCATTGGGTGCGGTGATCTTAAAGTGGAGGTGCGTTTCTAGAGAGCTCAATTAAATTATAGGCTCTCTTTATGGTAAGAGCGTATTGTTATAGAGAGTTATATTGAGAGAGTTATATTGATTTTCCTGGGCCAATTCTTTTTTGCTATCATGTTTGTTTTTAGCTAAGTATCACATAATTTTATCCTGTCCCATTTCTGGGAGGCCTCGATTCCCGAATCTAATACATGATCCTCAATAAAAGCGTTGAACGGCCTGCAAACTTTAGTCCACTACCTGAACAAGAACTTTGAAATTAAAATATTGCAAAAATTGTAGTTCGGTTCGTTTAAATTGTTTATTTTTATCATGAATTCCGGTAATTATATATGTTTTAATTCGCGTTTTCATTAAAACGCTTGGTCCAGTGACGTTAGGAAGGAGTTTCAAAGCACGATCTCATGCTTTTGTGGAGGGGACA
This sequence comes from Hyalella azteca, assembly GCF_000764305.2. Taxonomy (NCBI): domain Eukaryota; kingdom Metazoa; phylum Arthropoda; class Malacostraca; order Amphipoda; family Hyalellidae; genus Hyalella; species Hyalella azteca. Next base: position 493,507 of record NW_025940784.1, read on the forward strand.
GCTGGGTTCATCATTGATAGTGCAAGTATCTGACAACGTTACGTACGTATGTCTACGTAAATTTTAGCAATAGTCATTATATGATGGGCGTTTACCGACTCTTCGGATTGTAAAGAACCGGAGACAATGTAATTGTCCGGAGACAATGTAAGGGTTCTTGTGCATAGATCTCTTTCAGTTAAGTTCTGACACACGGTTCCTTTCAATTTAGGATCGTATTTCTGATCCTTTCTTAAAACACACAGATTAACACAGATTTAAAATTCCGAGATATCAATAAATTAACTAAGTAGCATATAGGTCACAAAATGCACAATGCAAAATAATTTAGAGTTAATAAACGAGACAATATTAACGATGACTTATAACACTTATTACTTAAATGACACGGGTATGACTAACAAAAAAAAACTAATTTATCAATTTATTCGCTTACTTATGTGGTGGGATCACAATAAATGAAAATGGAATCAAAAAGTACAACGCACACCTTAGCGAGGTCACGTCACAGGCGACATAAAAACTAAATGAGATAGTAACTTATCAAACCTTTAATATTTCATTACCCCCGCTTAATTACACGCGGCTGATGGCATTCCAGACCTCAACAATACGTTGGTCAGAAAGAATAGAAGAAGATTGAATAAAAAAGGGTTCTAGAAATATTTCAAGCATTTCAGAGAAAACGACGAACTAATGTTATTAATTTTCAAGAACATGAAATGAAGATCAACTATAGTGCGCGTGCTCAGAAAAGTAGATAGGCAAATCAAACACAGTATATGTAGGACTATCACTAACACCATTCAACAGAATTCAGCATTGGGGCCCAACCGAAAGGTTCCGTTGCTTAAATTTAGGTTCTCATAAAAATTGAACCAAAAGTCTTTTCTGATAAGCGAGAAAATTAAACAAATTTTTGTCCAGTTTCTTTATATGCTTCCATCTTCAGAGATTCAAAACATTAGACGCATTTTTTTCCCCGATCGAAGCCATGATCTGCGTCCATTTCTCTGCATTTAAATGTAAATGACGCAACTCACTTCGTTAGAGACGTTGATGCAACCGCCAAAGTGTTATTGTAGCCTTCAGGGTCGTGATTATCGTTACTCGTCTTATTCAACTCCGACAAACCTGAGTTGTTAGGCTCCATAACATAAAATTCTTGGATCATACTGGATATTTTCTTAAGGATATGTACTGATTCATACTGGATATTTTCTTAAGGATATGTACTGATTCATACTGGATATTTTCTTAAGGATATGTACTGATTCATACTGGATATTTTCTTTTTCATGAGACGAACTCTACATGGACATTTTACCGGCATCACCAAGGAACACACGAAGTCAAGGTGGGCGCAGAATCCCTAACTAGGCCTTTTTTTATGGCATTGAAACAGTGTCTAAAATTGCTTTACAGACTCCGGGCTTCGTTACTCAGGTCCCATAAAAACTATTGTATTGTAGAATCAGAATACCAACTCCCGCCTTGACCGCAAGTAAGGGTAACAGGCTCAAATGTATCCCGGTAAAAATGCTGCAGAAAAAAGAATCGATAATTTCATTTTTCCATATTAGCTTACAATATTTCTACTTTAAGGGTATGATAGAAAAATTTAAATTGACGTGTGTACATTAAGCTCTGCCAAAATTGAGCTTAGAGCGAAAAAAACTTTGTCACTCGTGAATAAAAATAATTTTAACTGGTGGCAGAAACGAAAAATAGAAAGCCATTCATCCAATAATTTTAGAGAAAGTTCATTAAAATTTGATTCACGAAGGTGGAAAGTAAAATCAATTAGTGTGTTCAAGGAACCGTTTGTGAGGAAGACGCTTTGCGGCTAAAACATAGGAACATTTGGTTCGTCAACTTGAAAATGCGAGAATATATTCGATCCTGAACAGGTCAAAGTCCCATATGAACCATTATAAGATTCGTGTGTCCACACGAACTTTGCGTCATGATCTGCGAATTGTATTCTGGCACAATATCCATATCAAAACATTTGTTTTGGTGAGAGCGCTCCAAAAGATTTAAATTTTTACAATTAACATCGAGCTGTGCAAGGAATTAGACATCATATTAGTCATCCTGTATAAAGCCCTTATCGATCAGTTCCAGTTCAAAAATACCTGCTGTATTTTATTGTTGGCATTATCCTAATTCTCTATTCTCTCTTACTTGTTTGGTTGTGTTGAGTAAATAGTTAACAAGTAGAGTAGGTACCGAATATAAAAAGAAAATCGAATACAAACATAATAAAGAATAATAGAATCCAAATAGACCTCTGGGACTTAGAATAACACCTGAAATAAAATATAAACGTTACTGGGTTTATTTTCTAATCTTTTTAGTTATTAAACTCCAAAATTTATTATCTGCAAAATTTGTATTTTTCAGGGAAAACTGTCGCATTTGTTGAGATGCAGGCATCTCTTTTCAAAGTGCATCTCCACAGCCATCTCCTTTCTCCAAACTTGAGTGCCGAAATAATTAAAATTCAAGTAAATAGTTTAAAGTTGAAGCAAAAATAAAACATTTAAAGCAAGCAAAATCCTATTTTGGTTTTCCAATGAAGCTGATACATAGTGTCTTGTTTTTTGTAATGATGCATGCAAATTCAAATATAAAATATCACTTTTCTAAGCCAATACATCGATTTCATCTTGCTTTTACATTTTTCGATTGTTATGCAAAATTATCATTCGTGGTCTTAGCGATCGCCCTCTGAGGAATACCCTTTTATATTAAATCCGAAAATGAAGAACTTATTTCTGAATCAAAAATACTCGTAGTTCGTGCAAAATACGAAATTTACCCTTAATGTGAAATTTGATATTAATATACAAAAAAATAATCTCATTTGGCAAGTCTATTCTGCTAACACGAATAGACATTTAGAAGCAGTCATTTTTTATTAATGCAAGAAATTTCCATACATTTGCTAACCAAACCTGCGGAGCATGCATGTACAATATATACTGTGGAAAACTTGAGAGCTTCCGACTTCCAATATTACTCGTACTTTGTGAAAGCATTTAACTCGAGAAAGTCTAAAATAGTTATGATTATATGAAATCAGTTTATTATTTTGGATACACCCTTCAATAATAGTGGAAATATATAGTTTGGAATAAAATGATTCTATAATCTTTCAAAAAAAATTCATTTCATTTCATTTACAAATCAACACCGCGATTCACAATTATAAGTAACTGTGAACTACTGTTGCTTATTATTAATATCTTATAATTGAATAGTATTTTATATCAGTATATTCAGCATATCGTATCTTATAATATAATATACCGAAGTGTATTATATTATTAGTATATTGATCACATCAGTAGATTGACAAAAATTCCTAACACATGCCAGCTTGAACGACTGATCAACTTTTTTTATGCAAATTTTATTAAAAAATCGCTAATCAAAATTCTCTAACAAGGAAAATTCGCTTAATATGTCTTGAATTCTCATTCTTGCACGCAAAATCGTTCTCTTCATTACAATTAAACTGACGCACGCAAAATTGAAATAACATTAGAGGTTAAACTTTACATGACATAAAATCTCAATCGAGTGATTTCAGATATTTATAGAAACACAAGAATTTTCTGTTGTTACACAATCACAACATAAGATAAGGAATCTGATATGAGAGCGTGGAAACTGGGCCTTCAGCTCACTGACGATATCGCTTTAGATATGCAGGAAAATTGTTAAACATCCCCTCTGCTGATCTAATGATCTACATCCAGTATACTTATTTATGGGAGTAAATTTTAAGAAAATCAGTAAAAACATTGGAGCACTCCAATGCATGTGCACGATGGCATCGCATATAACGAGTTTTAATTGATGATTCAATTTCTAGTTTTAGTTGATCCTTTGATGTATTTAGTATCGGGTACCGCGCCCAAATTATTATTAATGGCTGAAAGTCTGTTGCAACTGTATAAAAAAATTAATACAGCGAAGTGTGCCTCAAACATATAATAATAGTAATATTTGCAATGATAAACTACCAGATGGAGTTTGATTATCTCAAAAATTTCTAATTTCAGGTACAATATACAATTATCGAAATAAAATCAACATTCTATAATAGGAACTTTTAGAGCTATTTCGGATTATGCAGTCAAATTGAACCCTTCATATAACCTTGTAACATTTTGACCCAGAAAATAAAAATTAAAAATTCGTTTGTCTCTAATTTGTTTAGATCATTGTGCTCCCCCAAGGAAAAGATTTACTAATAGTGAAATTTATAGAAGAATTGAGTTGAGAAAAAGATGCCAATAAGAAACAAATAAAAACGTGATTCTGATTAGTTAACTAAACTTTTCACAATTAATTATCACTTAGTGACTAAATACTCTCGTATTTGTTTTCCATTTTCAAATTTAAATTTAAATAGATTGCTGAAAAAGTAAGTAGCCACAGCAAAGAAATGGCTCAGGCAGATGAAAAGATTCAGAGAAGAATATTCTCTGTGTGTGTGTGTGAATATGTGTAAATATGTGTGGAATATGTGTATATGGAATATGTGTAAACAAGAATATTCATGTACGACTCAGACCGGATGCTTCGTAGCAAACAGTAGACGACCACTGCAAAAATAACGGTAAAGACTAAGTGTCAGAATATAGACAAATGTATTTTAATGTAATCGTCAAGATGAATAATATGGGTCAAAATTATTTGGCCTCAAAATTTTTTGTTGGGTCCATGTTGGGTGCCATTTACGATATTTTATCTCTTGCGGGTCCATGAATAATTATGTTGTATCAGGTATATAATTTTGTTGAGGTAGCCGAATGTTTATTTTTATTGGAAACATTTTAATAAATTTAGTATAAATAAAAAAAAATGTTTATTCTGATATCGTGGTCGAATAATCAGACGAAAATACTACATTTCCAAGCCAAATTGGCCCAAACACGTGCAAACAAATCGTTCTGTCCGAACACTACCATGTCAGCGGTCACTTCAAATATGAATATGTATTTCTGGCGCTATTATCTGGACATGTCTGTAAAATGTATTAACTTGGCATATTTTTAAACATACTCTCACTAATCTTGCAATGTTCATAAACTCATCAAGCATAACCAAGAAGAAATACATGCATTTAATAATATATAAAAAAATAATATAGTATACTGAAATAAGCAACTGACAGCCACAGACACACACGCGCCGGTTACATCCTGCAGTGACATCAGGTCTATGCCTTAGGGGCAGAGGGGGTTGAGAACCTATGCGTAGGACACTCGAGGAACTTCTTAGCATCAATCGACTAGTGCCATATTTTATTCTAGGATTTATAATTAATTGGAAAAATATTTCCGCTGCCGTATAACCTAAATATTACTGATAATTTAAAAAAACTACACAAGAAATAAGATTTTCGAAAAAATTCACATTTTTTACATTCTCAATGGCTTTGCGGCAACTCTAGAGATTGTTTGTCAGAAAAATTCTTTGATAGGGATCGATTTGGCAGGTTTCCACATAAAAAAATTAAAAACCCAAATTCGCAAAACCACATAAATTTGTCGGCGGCGAATTTCGAAAAATATTTGTTCGACCCACCCTCATGACCGTACCCTTAATTGGCTATTCAAAGTCTCCAGCACTGATAAATCGCCTTTCTGACTGGAGCTACAATGATCATCAATGATATTTTTGCACCGTTAACTTCGTAATTCAATTTCATAATTTACACCGCGTGGTCACGCTACTTATTTGCGGATTTGTTTATTAGTTTTTTAAAACGAGATTTTCGGTTTTAATTGGATTGATATAATTTAAGGTCTATCTTATATTTATTTTCTAACAAGCTAACCTTTAGCATTTGTAGTGTCTTTTTAAGTCTTTTTAGCGCATTTTCTCATTTATGGAAAAAAATGCCCTATTTTGGTCGTCATGTCCGTCCGTCTGTCTGTTCTTCTGTCTGTCCGTCCGTGACTTCACGTTTTCGTCGGCGAGAAAATGCGCTTTCTGTCACTCACTGCAACGAGTACTGAGTTATATATTTTTTTTATACGAGATGGTGATCCACGCACACACACCTCTACATATTTACGGCGTCAGGCTTCAAACGCAATCGCACAAACAAAACTTGATAAATATTCACTCAGTAATGTTTGTTCATAATAATTTCTTTCGTTCCATTCGGTCTTGAGTCTTTCTCCAGTTATATCCAAGAATATTATAAATGCTGAATTTAGGAATATTATATCATTGACAAAATTATTGTCGCGGGCAGCCAAGCCAGATAGTTAAATATTTTCCAAGATATCCGTAGATTATTCTCTCGATTTTCAGATTTAGGTCCAATGATAAATTGTCACCAAACTCCATTTCAGGTACACGTTAGTGTCTGCAATTAGATAGTTAGGATCATTTTCGTGCAGTTGGCCATGCTAGTCTTTCGACATCAAGAATGACGATGTCGAGAGACTCGAATGAAGATGTCGAAAGACTCATTCTCGACATCGAGAATGACGATGTCGAGATTTATGGGGTCTCGAAGCACCCCCATATAAATCTGTTTACTGTGGCGAATGTGGCAAAGTCCAAAGTATGAGGCACAAGGTCTGCGGCACAGACGGCACGGCCCAACAGCAGCGGACATTGGCACAGCAGCGGACATTGGCACAGCAGCAGCTGGGTGTCCGCGTTGACGCGAAGCGGCAAGTCGCTGGCGTCGGTCCCATGGTGGTAGCAGCATGTTCGAGGTGTTTTCGCATGCTGCTTCTATAAGACGCAGCAAATTCAAGTTGCTTTGGGTTTATGCCGACCCAGTTCAAGTATGAATTTAATTGGTCCTTAAACATTTTCTTGGGCGGCCTTGCATTCGGAATCCAGCTGACAGCTCTCCGTGAAACACCTGCCTTAATTAGTATTCGCTGTGGTTCCATGCGAATGACGTGTCCGGACCATGACAGCCCGGTGTTGAGGAAAACGGCCTTCATGATTGGTGATACGTTCTTGTCCCGGATCTTCACGCTTGACCATAGAAAGCGCTTATTAACTTGATGTAGGAGTCTTGCGACCATCCGAGTAGCGTCCATGTCGCATAATCGTACAGGAGAGAGCTGATGACCATGGCACTGAATACCTGGAGCTTGGTTGACAGGCTGACCCTGCTATACTGGACAACTTTGGTGCGCAGCAGTCCCAGTGCCTGGCTCGCCTTGTTGATCCTGACATTGATTTTGTGGTCCAGGGACCCGTTACTGGCGATACTGGTGCCCAGCTACTTGAAAGTCTGTCCTTTGGAAAATATTATACGGCTGATTAGTCGGCCACCATGGCGCGGGCTGGAATAGCCCCTCCGTCTTATTGAGGCTAGTGGTAAGACCAAACAACTTTGTTTTGGCGAAATACTTGTCCACGATGGATTGATGACGGGTTTCTTTATGGGCTATCAGGACACAGTCGTCTACGAAGAGAACATCCAGAATGAGCCTTTCGGTCGTCTTCGTTTTGGCAGTCGGGCACCGAAAGTCGAACAAGCCAGCCAGGAGGTATCTGATGTAGGCGTCCAGATCTATAGGTCCTACACAGCACGTCGTAATTTTTGAGTGAAGAAGAGGTAGTAAAGCACCAGGACGAGAACGCAACCTTGTTTCATTTCAGGAGAGATGCTGACGGGGTCGGAGGGCTCTCCATCAGACAGAACCTCGCCCACCATCTCGACATGAAATAGCTGCAAGCGTTTGGTAGATCATGCTGGGTAGTCAAGTTTGCCGAGGATCACCCACAAGGATCACCGAGTCGAAAGCCTTTTTCAGGTTAACAAGGACAATACTGGGACTCAGGTTTGTTCGATGCATTTTTCCTGCATCTGTCTCACCGTAAAAACCATGTCGTATCTGCTCTTTGGTCGGAAGCCACAATAAGATTATGTAAAGTTCTAATCCGAGATAGACAATATGTTTAACAGCAATATGTTTAGTTCAGTCCCTCTTCCCATACGCTGGTCAAGATTGCGTGGAATGTCTGAAGTGACTCTCCTTCCAAGGCTTTTTACATTTCAGCTGGTATCTCATCTTTGTCAGGTGCCTTGCCCGCACTTATTTGTTTGTTTGCCTTTTGGACATCTTCTATTGAAGGAGGTACGTACATCCTGTGATTCAATGATGATATTTTGGCGGACTACTAGATAAGAAAGTTTAGTCGGTTAAATACGAAAAATGTATCATCCAACAATGAGGGTAGGATTCCTCTATTGTGTTGGTATTCCGTTGCCTACAGTAGTTTTTGCTTACAACAAGTCTTCAAATTTCTGTTCCTGCATATTATATTCAATGGAAATCTACTACTTTAGATCACCCGGTGCTAATGCTGGTTGCATTCTGTTACGAATAAATTTGCTGGAAGCATTCTGTTACAAATACTATCAAATAAACCAACCAAAATACCCACGTGTTATTAGCAGAGCTGGGAAGCGCTACTTTGAAATATAGCGCCGCTACCGCTAACGCTACATGCTCTAAATGTAGCGGACGTTACCGCTACCGCTACACTAACTAGATTGTAGCGGTCGCTACCGCTACCGCTACAGTAAAATGTAGCGCCGCTACATTAGCCGCTACAATGGCCAAAATTATTGGAAATCTCTAGATATGTATTGTTCTGCTATTGGGATTTACTCATAAACATTTAATGATAATAAAACATTTTCAAAACATATCAATGCAATTTTAGTGCAATTAACCTAATCGAGCTAGGACGGGTTAGATACAGTAAATAGAAGTTAGTTATTTTTACGTTTTACCTTCCCTACATGGATGTCTACTTTAATCTACCCAATATCAAAAATTATCCACATATACATATAAAAAATCGGTCTTTTATTTGTGTGGATTATTTTTGAGATTAGTAGATTAAAGTAGACATCCATGTAGGGAAGGTGGAACATAAAAATAACTGTGTAAAAATAACTGTAAGCAAACTGGAACATGAAAAAAATACCTGTAAGTGGTAACTGGTAACAACTTAACAAGTAACAACTAACATGTTGACACTAGTAACAGGCTGAGGTTGACAACATTACACCGAAATATTTCGTACAGTTTTATTCTGTAATTTATATTATGTATGAATCATACTGGTTTTTAAATAATATTTAATACTATTAAGTAAAATCTAAAGGCTTTATCTATAAATGTAGCGGTAGCGCTGTAGCGGCAAAACCTCGTATCGCTACTTAAATATGTAGCGGGCGCTACCGCTACCGCTACAATTGCTTAAATGTAGCGCCGCTACCGCTACCGCTACATGTAGCGCGCTACTGCCCACCCCTGGTTATTAGTAATATTTTAGGACACAACCTCAGGTTCCATTCTCTTTTCGCTTTGTAGACAAAATTTCGAAGTCTACCACAGAAGTAAATTTTCTGTTACAGAGCATAAGATTTGATGCAATACTACTTAAAATTTTTATGCCTTCGTAGGTCTTATTTTATTTCATAACAGGTTCCACACTCAGGGAACCTGGCAAGGGAAGTGTAACTTAATTGAGGCCTAATTCAAATAATTTTTCTCGGAGGTGGTTACCGACACACTAATGCAAGAGGGCGTTATGTTAGACTTTTCCACTTTACACAATTGAAAAAATATTTATGCTACAGAATTTCAGATTTCAAAATATCTATGCATATATGAATCTTGAATACAAAACTAAAACATTATGTAAAATTATCGAATAAAGTCTCATTCGTGTTTTTATTATGATTGGTAAAACTGAAGTAATTAAATTTGAATTGAGCTTAATGGAATGAACGACTTAGCTTTGCACTACAATTTTAAACAATGGCAATGAAGCATTTCCAGAAAATTGTGAGCTTAAGAAAGTATAGTTGTATGTACTTTAAACGGCAAATTAGTATTTCTACAGGACAGTAATTGCAATACTTTGGCGATTTAAAGTATTTTTGACGTAAGGATTTCTTCATCGATCAACTCAATTTTTTCGAATTGTAAGTTGTAAGCTCATGCGTATAAAATACAACGGGTTGAGTGTCTTCGGGTCCCTTTCATCAGCTCAATAAGAAATAATTGAACCTTCCCTACACAAAATACAAAAAAATGTTAACTTGAATATCATCAATCTCAAAAGATGTAATTTCAATGATCAGTTTCTCATTGGTAAATAAAATATCCGTGTAGCAATTACTTGAATCGTAATGTATATATATAGTATCAGTAACGAGAAGAGCAATTGATAAAACTATTGACATTAATTACCTTCTTTTTTGTATTTTATACAAATAATATTAGTTTAAGGTTAGTGGTGGTCACCGCCCGCAACAAAACGCACATATCTTGAATAAAAATTATAGACCTACCAAAACAGTGGCCATGAATGAAGAGATTCTACCTGACATTTTTTGCATTACCATAATTATCTGATCTGCCTCCTAAATGATGATAGCCATTATTGTAAGAAATTAAGCTTATTATTAGATCATGTGATATTAATCTTTGTTTATCATATTCTTTGACTGAATAGCCGCCATTTTTAAATCTGATTATTGACAACAAGTTATACAAATGATTCACAAATATATGACAACATTTTCATACGAATTGCTAAGTTTCGAACGACAGGAATTTTTGTGACTAAAGAAAAAACACCTTGTGGTTGCAGAAGATGCAGCAAATTATTTGGCAAGGTTAAGTGTGTTAATGAATGCAGTGCCTTTGTCCTTGGAACTGAACTGGTTGGACGAGTAAAAGTCTTCAGAGGCCCCTGACGACGCCTTCAGTTAATTAACTGGAGCAGGATCGTGACGCACGTACGGAATAAACGAAAAAATCGTTGTGAATTTTAATACATACAAATTGTAGAACAGGTTGTGGAGGGTCTATTATTGTCCTGAGTCTATAATAAGTTGGGTTATTTTTTTCATTCTCGCACACACAATCGAGGAAGCAATTAATTAATCTTATTTTGAAACAATGTTTGTTGAAATTACTATTAAATGTTTTATTATTTAAATATTTTTATTATTCTAAGTATTTTATTATTCTAAGTATTTCTTCCGTATTATTTCTAATACTTAAGAATACGTATTTATTATTCTAAGTTTTATTATTCTAAGTATTTCCAATTCCATCACCTGCTTCTATTCAATGAGCATATTCTTGTTCAGGCGTAATTTAACAAAATGCTATCTCAGGAGAAAAGAGCTGTTAATATTTGACAGGAGAAAAATTTGGTATAATTTGACTCGATAGAAATTATTAGATCAAAATTACTTTCTATCAGATACCTGCTGAAATGAAATAATATACGTTTAAAAATTACTTTTTAAAGACAACATTTCTAAAGAATCCAGTGTCTCCAATGTTAAAGATGTACAATGAATTTCTCTTTTTATTTTCGAATATTAAAAAACTTAATTTTTCAAATTTTTTTAGTTTATATTTTTTTCAAAATTATTTATTCTGTCAATTGATTCATTCATTGCTTCCGACTTCACACAAGTGTGAAAAATTTCAGATCAATTGGACAGGTAAAAGTGTGTCAAATATCAGTTATAAGATTTGTAGCACACAAAAATTTGTTTTTATTTTTTAATATTAAAAAAATTATTTATAAAATCATTTATTTTGTCATTTGATTCTTGTATTGTCTCCAACTTTACGCAAGTGTGCAAAATTTCAGATCGATAGGATAAGTAGAAGTGTGTTAAATTTCGATTATAAGATTTGTAGCAGACAGACAGACAGACAGACAAACAAACAAGAATTGTATTTAAAGAGAAGTGTTGTAAAAAGAAAAGTTCCTGTGGGTTATGATTTGCGATGCGCAAATTCCATCGTGATATAATTGAATTTTCGCAAATAATATAATTGAATTCACGCAGGTTTCCGAACTAATACCAGTCCTAATAATACCCTACAAGTGTTGTGATTTTTTGTTGATTATTTACTTTCAATTCTATAAATTCATGATTCAAATGAATTCTTTCAATTCATGAATAGAAGAGCTGAGCAATTTCCCAACCGTCATTATCTCAACGCATATACAAGACCGTTCGTCCAGTGCAGAATATTCATCGTTCAGTATTCATCCATATTTCGACTCCACAACCGCGGCAAGACCGTTTGTCCATTACATAATATTTAGCGCTCAATATTCATCCATATTTCGACTCCTCAACCGCTGCAAGACCGTTCGTCCAGTATAGAATATTCAGCGCTCAATATTCATCCATATTTTGACTCCTCAACCGCGGCAAGACCGTTCGTCCAGTACAGAATATTCAGCGTCAATATTCATCCATATTTCGACTCCTCAACCGCAGCGACGGTGAAACTGAAAGCCATGGGCAGCCAGCATGAAGCGACACACCCACTTTTTTATACGGAAACGCTCTCGTGGCCGCATGTTGCCTACCGCCTGCCCGTATTTGTGACGCCAAACGCGCGTTTTTTGCGACCAACGACCTTCGCGAACTCCGCGCCTGCCGCTCCATGGGAGTTTTGATTGTATACGCCAGTTAGAGTGGTATAGTTCAGGAAGAAAGGATGAGGTTGGTTTTTTTCGGCCACTGTAAACATTTTTTTTCTCTTACTCGAAAAAAATACCCGGAAGTAGACAGAAATGAGAAATTTCGGTTTATTGTTAAACATGATAAAACTGCATTGGGTATAGAAAAAATTGACAACATCAATTCGTAAAATTAAGAGTATTTCTCTAAACCTCAAATAAGACTGAAGTCGCTGCGAATGCTTGTGGTGAAAACCGGCATATTTCGTGCAGGTTTCAAGCTTACCTGAACCCTGGCGTTCATACAGAAACCAGTTTCGCGGCCTATAAAAAAGGTTTTACGTCAAAAGCTCTAAAAGTTGTACCTATCACTGTGACATTCAATTAAGAATGAAATAGCATAAAAGCGTTTGAAAAAGTGAGATATTTTGGCTTTTTTAATAACAATAAGCATAAGGATTCGCGACTATGCATGTGTTATTGAAGTGAACTTCTGCAATGCGTTATATTTGGAATTTAACAATGTACCTTACATTAAACTATTAACTTTCCCAATATCGCTTGAAATATAATATAATGAGCATAGCACATTTGGCCGGTCAGTTGACTCGATGTAGCAGTTACCAGGTATAGGCAGTTAGTTTAGCAGTTAGACTTTTACCGTCAACAAATTTTTCAGTGAGGGGCACCCTTTCCAAATGCAGTCCATGGTGCGTAGAAATGATACTATTAATAAATTAATTTCGACGATTCCTATTTCTCATATAATCAAACTATATGAGAAAATTTCAAATTTCTCTCTAGGTTGATTCCCATCATGACACGAGGTTTCAATCGATCTTACAAACAAATAAACATTGCGAAATGCTCGTTAAATACTTTTTGAAGGTATGCCTTTCGTTGCTCGGGTATAGATACCCAAGATCTGTGTCAAAATTATATTTAGCACATTTGCCCAATGAATTAATTATTGATTCTGACTTGCAAATTGAGTGCTATATTGTCGAGTATCGTGAAGAAGCAAGCGAAAAAATGTGTACTTTTAACCCAACCGACATTTTTTTGCATTTATTGATGTGACTGCTGTTTTGCATTGATGAACTGGGACTGTATATATAGTAGATTCTTGAAGAGCAGATCATTGGCATTAGTGAAACCTTCATGAAGCGACATGCAAAATCGCTCAGAAAGTCACATTCTAAAATTAAATATAGATGAGTATCAAACGTATACCTGTTTCTGGTGGGAGTTCAAGGACTATTATTGATGAAAATTTATAGCAAATCGATTGATAGAGCTTTATCGATTGATACTTACAAACCAGTAACACAAATCGACTTACATATGTTCAGCTGGAATATCATTAACAAATATGTCGTTCTGCGAGTGAAGGCCCAAATTTAGCAGCCTTGCGCTCGAGATATTTATTGTTTTTCAAGACCCGCATAAACATTGAAACTTATTGCTAACAATATTTATGGATGTGACCAAACGTCATTGAAACGCTGTGTGCTAAAAAATAAATTGGAGCTATGCAACTCAGCGGCCTACAGCTGACGATGAATCGCCGCGTTTCTCATGATGAAGCTCGGACGCTATAGCAAAAAGTAGGCAACACTCATAGCTCCGTTAAGAATAGCAGAGTGCCACATAATCACTTTAATATAAGAAGCATAATCTGCACATTGTACATGAATCATTTATAATTAAGTAACTGAGCGTCCATCAATAAACACTGAAACAAACGGCGACTGGTAGATAGATTTTGTTTGTGCATCGAAAACACACGATACATTTTTTATCCATTTCTGTCAGCGTTTCAGGAAGTGAAACAGAAGATGAGATTTTTAGAAATTCAAATGTCGCGCAAAGGGTTCTCCGGCCGTCCTTCAGGAATGGAACAGATGAAAACATGAGCTTTATTTGACGCAAAAGACGAGCCGTTTTAGTGAATTGCACATAAGTTTTTGTTTCAAGGATTGCCCATGAATTTTTTAACCTACGTTATATTGTGCTGCAAGTGAGTGCAGCCATTGAATTCATGATCGTCTTGAATGGTAGCATGAATCTATGTTGTGCTTAATGCCCTTCAAAGTTTTGTGTGACGATAATGTGAATAATTAACTGATTAGTTTACGAACTAAATAACTGATTGGCAAATGGCAAGGTCACTTCTAAACGAAATATAATTATTTGCTGTCACTCTTTATGTTTGATTTTCGCCGAAATTTACAATCGATGGACACATAAAAAATTAAGAAAATCCAGTAATCTCTTGCTGAATTGCGCTTCCCTTCCGCGGTTTCGCTTCATCGAAAATCGGCGGATTAAAACAGCCCGCGGAATTCGATCGGCAGTATATGAGTGTGACAAGGGTTTATAAACATTCGAAACAATGAAAATTGACCAAAAAATATAATATAATTACTTGAATAAATACTATCAGTTGAGCAACCCCCTTAGCGGATTTCACCTTGTATTACAAGGTGTATTGTATTACAAAATTCTTCCGTTAGGGTAGTGATTACAATATGAAAATTTACCAAAAATGTTTTATCAAATGAAATTTTTGTTTCTTCATTTATTCGATTACTTTTTCATATCTGGGGTGTGAAATTCAACAAAAATTTAAACACATTTGTTGCAATACATGTAGTCTCTTGCATTCAGTAGTTCTTTTGAGCCGGATTCTGTTAAGTTGATAAAATATCACTATAGGTTATGTACATTATGCTAGTTTATGGCGACGTTTATAGCTAGACGCATAGCCTTTGCTCACGATAAAGAAGGTGCAGTATCAATTCGAGAAAATAATGCATTGTTTTGATCCAAGGTTTCGTGCGATTGTAACAGGATTTATTTTCGCAGAGAACTTTTTAGCCAGGATGAGCAAAATGCCCTTACTTAAATTACTGACTTAACTTTTGGTCTTGATTTAGAAACAACTCTAGCTTTAAAAGAGCGGCAGTAATAAATTGGCGATTAAATTCGCCAACTAATCAATGAATATTCCCCACATATGGCAGATATTTCTGTTTTCCAACCAGTAAGCATTCACTGTAGCATAATTAAATATTTTTTCAATAAATCGGCACTTTCTTTGCTTCATTAACGTTTCGGCCAACCTTCTCCTTCAAGCCCCACAAACAATAACATCACAAATCACCTACGCCACACACCATGAAATTGTCCTCTGTCTATTTCCCAAATTTTTTTATCCCATATTTATATGCGATCAGTGACAGAATAGATGTCTTCTCTCGTTTGTACATAGTACTTATAACCTGTCTCACGCCAAACGGCCTCACACGGTATAAAATTTCTCGTCTGAACTTCGTTATAACGTCGGCATCCTACATCTGGCTGCACATTTCCTCTCTCCCACTCCCCATACACATCGTACACACTGTCCCCACTTGTTCTTGATATGAGCTTTATCTTTATTATGATTGCATTATTGTTTAAACATAAATAAAAATTATTTTTTTTTCTTATTGAACGATTAACTAGGAATTTTTGCCTACTTGGTCATTTATAGGATTTATACAATAATTGATTAATTTTACTCTATTATCAAATTGGTTTGTTTTCTACTGATAACCCAAACCTTTATTCACAATACGTGCTCATAAAATACAGCAAGGCTGTTCCGTGATAGCACAAACAAGTTGATTTAGGTGAATTCATAACAGGACGTTTAGAGATTTCTCGATCATACTACAATTTCATGTCTATTGAATTGCATAAAAGTCACGTAGCATCAGCAGTATATTGTGCAAAAATATGTCTAGGCGATTATAATTTATATTAAAAGTATGACTGCTTCAATTACTTAATTTTAAGATAAACGAAACAACTTGGTGTGAATATTGTCTGCATATAACCCTGTAAAAATGAGTACGCAATTCAAGCATATTTGGAAGAAAGATTACAGCTATGAATCAGACAACCAGGGACCAGCAGAGCGACGAGATTCACCACTACTCCCAAGCTTGGATCAGCGAGTTCTCGTTTACACGAGACAGTGGCGGCCATAGACGCTTACTTTTACTCTCCCGCTGACCACGAGAAAATGAAGCCCGTGTATGAGTCTCTCAAAAAGATATGGAGTTGGCAAAAGACAGTTCCGTGATAGATTATAAACTACACTACTACTCTACCGCCCAAAATTTGACAATGATCACCTACAATGATTGGACAATCAACCAAAAAATAAATTTTCATTAATTTTTCGTGTTATGGCTAGTTTTTTTTATTTTTCATCTCGTTTCAAGTTGCCCTTGCTTGTTCAATTTTCTGTTTGGGATGGTATTCTAGTATAATATATCTATACATAACTATCTTCATCAACTTTATAATTTCATTTATATTCCTACATATTTATTTCAACCCCTACAGCATGGCAGTTACATGGCCTCCAATTTCATATTTCGTAGTTACCTAATCACAATCATGCTGTGGTATTATTTCCGTCGAATCTGCCCATTATGGAAATTTCAATTTGACATTATAATTTCTTCTCACGTTTGTAAAGCAAATTTATAATCGTTCATAAATATCAAGTGAAACACGAAGCTTCAATTTAGTCACGGAAATTCGTTTGTAGATTTCGGTCCCGGAGAGGCAGCACACCGTTGAATATGAGAGCTCTATTTCTTTCTATTTTCTATGCGTCGTCTCCTCAACTGCCAGCACCGGCTTAGGTCCTCAACCACAAACGCCTAGCGGATGATTCTCGACCACATAAAACCTAAGCTAATATTTTTCAACAATCAACACCGGAAAATGGCATGGCGTTAGTCTTGGGCGCATTAGTAGTTCAATTGTGCCGTGTCAATATTATAGTGTGATCTGTGATGATATAATATATTTATCTTATTTTTTTTAAATAAAATTATAATATTATTTTTCATTATATGATATTTTATTCTATAATATTATATTATATTATATTATATTATATTATATTAAATTTTATTATATTATGATGTTAAATAACAATTTTCCTTGCATCCGGTGCTGCAACTTACTGTACACCCTTCAATTTGTTTTATCCAATCAAAGACTTTTTTTTTTTTTTTGAGGCCGATCTGTTTCATAGTTGCAGTTGCATGAAAGTCAAGCTCGTGGAGCCGAAATAGTAAGTAATAGTCAGCCACCAAAAAATACACTTTTTTATTATACTTTTACTATACAACTTTGGGCAATTTCAATTTAATTTTTGATCCGAGTGCCGTTATCACCCGAGGACCTCCTGCCTCGAAATTGAGATCAACATAGAGGTTCAAATTTCAGTGCCCAGAACGCCACATAGCGCCCAATATTTGCAACCAAGCCTAATTGGCTTCCCGTGATAAATTGCTTATAGGCCATGATTCGTTACCATCACAAATTTGACGTCCAGATGTTCTCACAAAACTACACAATAGACTGTTGAAAAGAAATCAGTTTCTCCAACTTATAGGTTTCAAACGCTCAAATTATTTACGCATTCACTGCAAACACAAAAATATAAGATATTTTTTACATCGTGGAATCTAAATTTATACACAGGTTTTTTTCTCACAATTAAGAGACCAGAATTTACATCCCATGATCTCAGTTTATCGTTTTTGCAGGGAGTTTGATATAACCGGATGTCACTCCACTAGTTTATGGCGTCTGAGCTAATTGTACTTGTACTTATAGTACTCTGCTGCTAATTAGTTGCTCATCTGACATCTTTTTAAGTATTAGTCTTAAGTAAAAATTCTTTAAAATGCATTAACTGGACTTGCTGTTTGAGTTATTGACCTTGTCTCTAATTTTTATTAAGCTATTATTATTAACGCTACTGCTACCATGAGCTTCCGTATATAATCTTGTTATTTACTTCGTTAATTTGGTACTTAATTGCTTAGCTTTCTTTTTTTTGGCGTATGATTTGATTGGCTTAAATTTCCGGATCTTCTTCTGTTTCATTTTGATTCTTATCTCTATAAATATTTAGCATGAACAGGGACATGTAATTCTCTACATGAGCAGGGACATACGATACCGAATGAAATTATCATCCATTGTATGTTTGTTACGTCACTAAGTATATCAGCTTTTCTACCTAATTAGTTTATCAGGCCAATGTCGTCATTATCTATGTTGGAAGATGACGGCATTGGCTGTGTTCACGTCATCGTTTGCAATTTTTAAGAGTGCGGCTAAAATATTTTCTCCAGTTTGTGATGTGCCTCGTCTTCTTGATATCTGTATGGAAATAAAACAATTGTTATGACAATGTATTGATTACAAATTGTATAATTTATAATAAGTATATATTCAATACTTAAATTTTAAACGGCTCCGGGATTTATATAGTTTACAATTAATGCATAAATATTTTGGTTTACATATTTACTCCAAAATAAAATCGCATATTACCTTTATAAGAACCATATATCTATATTAAAAAAAAACATATATATGAGTGATTGTATATCAACAACCACGCGCATATGTATATGTTGAATGCCAATTTGCGCTCGATTCAATGCTTATTAAGGCTAATAGGGTTAGACACGTGTTTTTAACACGTTTTTCTTAGCTTCGCGTTTGTTTGTTTGTTGTTAACATTGACAACGAAAATTAGCCCACTTCTGATTGCTCTAGAGATCTGAAATTCGGCATTCATGCTATTTTCGCCTAACAATTTCAGATACAATTATAAAAACTAGCAATTAGAGACCTAAATTAGCTTAATTGAGTAAAGTATATATAAATAGTATAAATATAGTATGACGTGCAGGCGCTGACGTTATAGACGAGCAGGCGCTTACGCTGCGTATCATCGATATGTACGTCAAGGCCAGTAAATTGGCTCGCAACAACGTTTTTCATGTGTAGCAACGGGCTAAAAAGGAGAAAATAAAATACTTAAAAAAAACTTAAAAAAAAACACGTTTTTCTTGTGGACTAAAAAGTAGAAAATAAATTATGGCTTGCCCCAAAAAACGTGGGTCGGGCTGTACGTACACCATCAAATTTCCAAAATTCGTGTGTTGTGTGCTTTTCGCTTTAATCATAAATCTGCCCGACACACGTTTTTTAGGGTGAGCCATAATTTATTTTCTACTTTTTAGTCCACAAGAAAAACATGTTTTTTTTAAGTTTTTTTTAAGTATTTTATTTTTATCACGTGTATTCAAGCACATACTCAACTTCAACTTTTTGGTGTGCAACAGTAATGATGCTGAAACATGCGTTGCTTATCCTCACAGTGATCTAATATAATACAAGATAAGCAACTTTTACTGCTTAGCTATTCTGATAATATTACATTATTTCGCTTATTCACGAATTCTGCTATTCTAAGCACCGTTATTTCTGTTCTTCAAGGCTAACAGTACATATTGTAGAGTGAAATTTTTACTTTTAACCGTGTATATAAGATACGTAAAGCGAAATTTTGCAACTACACATGCGTATATGAGAGCAACACAATTGATCCGGGTATAGATATGCATATAAATTCTGCACGACTTAAAAGTTAAAATGGTTGTTTAATTAATTTAGTTCAATCAAGTTGTTTAAATTCTGCTCCAAAAATTAACATTTCTTTCCAACTTGGAAATAATTATTTCTTTCAACATGATATTTATATGGAATTACCATTTTTAATTTGAGTATCGCCAGGTTATCTTTTTATTAATTTTACTTGTTTTTGAAAGCAAATAATATTGAAAATTGGAACTTATAATTATATCTGTAATTATATATCACTAGCGGCACCAATTTGACGTGCAAGGACTAAATAAATCCTGAACGACAATGCATAATGAAATTATCGTAGATTAATTGAGAATTATAGATTTTAATGGTCGTTCATCATGTGTCGGACACGAACTTACTCGCACCTCGGGTAGTTGAGATGTTTAGGGAGAACGGACGCTCACGCGGATATTTTTTACTGAAAACGCATGAAAAATAATTAAATACACAATAATTAAAATCAATTATACAAATAGATTTATCAGAAGTACGCCATTGGACTTAGATAAGCATGTAGTTCGTATCTGTGATAACAAACGGGCTAACAGGAGCTGGATCTTCAGTGTCATAATAAGAAAGTCAGACATCGAGCAATGCTCATTTCAGAGCGACGTTCAATTAAAGACAGAATTATTAACAATGCATGACACTCGCCAGGCATGCTGAAGTGACATGCTTCTTCTCCACGCACACTGATTGTAAAAATTTCTACGTGAACTTTCAATTAATTAATTGTCACCTCCATGCTTTAAGGTCGCCTTATATAACTCAGGGCAATTAATGCTGGTAACTTTGTTGCATGGTTAGTTCTATATAGTCCATACATGTATTCAACTTTTCTTTATTGATCTGCCGCAGCATTTTACTATCTTTATGCTGGCACAAAAATAAATGGCGATAACTTCTTGGGAGGTAATCATATTTAATTCTTTAAAGCTTCACTGCTTTCTTCAACGCTACAAAAATGGGCGTTGTGGAGTCATCGAGAACGTACAATCAAATGCAATTATTTGTATAAGGAAATATTCTAAGCTATTGTGTCGGATATAATTTGATTCGAGATTAGATAATCAAAGTATTAAACTGAGAAGATTCTTATCTAGTTTACTAACTTTATTTTCCTAGTATGAAAGATTAAAAGGATTACTTATTTATTCATTATATCCACATGAATATCCGGAACGTGCATATCCTTGTATTTGATTACGTATCATATGGGCAAACCACTAACACAATAATTATTAGAGCCAAGTAAGTTCATGGACGCATGAAGACACACGCTATCATGATCAATCTGTTACACTAGGTTGCAACAGATTAAAAAGTATCATTTAAAGAGATACATTGTATTAGAATCCTAACAGAATAAGCAACGAAACAATATTGATCATATGGACAACTTAATTACCAATAAAATATTATCTAATTCATGCCTACGCAATTTTAATGACGCCGGATAATAACCGAAAACATAATCTTCGAGCCGTATCCAAAAAACTCCCATGCCTGAAGTAAGGCTCCATATTCAGACTAGAGATAAATTAGAGACAAAAAGTATGCTATTGCTTCATGAATGTTTCAGGGACTATGTTTACCATCAAGTGATGCTGGGAGGTGGTTTATCGATTCACCACGTGGATTGGTCTTATCTTAACGTGACAGTCGCATGTACAAGATACGGAAATTTTCACTGTGTATAACAAATGCTGTGCACGCGGAGATTTCTTTCCCCGCGTTTTATTCACTCAGGACTGACTATTTCTACAGCCTAAAAGCAATGATACGTACATCAAAAACTGAACAGGGTGATTTCAGGGCCCGATCCCATGATTTGGCACTGCGTGATTTTTTATTGGGTTATCTTAAATCAATAGTTTACAATGACTGTCCAAGAACCATACCTCATTCGAACAAACACCAAGCCATCGCCTCATGGAAGTTCAAAAATCGACTAACTGAATGCATCGACAATGGGGGCCGTCATTTGTTCGATGTCATCTTTAAAACTAAAAGAGGTACAAAAATTCAGGTAATATCTTTTTCAATAAAATTCATGTTGTAATGATATCTTTACTAGTTATTTTCTTATTGAGCTTTCAAATCAGAAAGTTTTCATGAAACATGTGTAGTTACATCAGGTTACATCAAGTGTATGAATACATTTGAAAAAATTTCACGTCAAAAAGTAAGCAGTTACTTCAATTTCAAGTCCGACTAAAAATATTAGGAAAAAACTTTCAAATTTTTATGATATCACTATCATATGGAGGGTATTGTCTATAATTTTAATCCAAAATAATGAACTAAAATGGTCTAACAGCTGAGTATATTTAATTTGAAACAATATTACCATTATGCTACACTTCTGCAAACCTATAAGACGAAAATTTCTTTTTGATACCTTGTTTGACTAGTCACTTTATGAGAACATTCTAGCTTGCCAAGGGTTCTTTGCAGTCCCAGATCGTCATCTATCACTCCTCGTGATGGGGAGAACTGGGGGCAATGAGCACTGGGGTTCCCTGCAGATAGCGCCGAGAAGCAATATGACATAAAAAACAATGTATAATCAATCTCTACAGGGGGGGGAGATTTTGCGTTGTAAGAATGTACCGATAATGAGCTTGTAGAAACTTCTAATAGAACGAACGTCAGGGTCCGTCAACAAAGATATTTCACTGATTATTTTTCTTTTCTAGGCCTGAGTCCACTTCCTCCACACTATCATCTGCCCCCTCGACAACAGAAACATTGTTGGTGACCAGTCATGGAGTGACATCACACGGCCGGCCCTTTCCTGAACTTTGGACAGTATTATGTATGCTACTCACGTCCTGTGACAATATGTCTCCTCAAAAATAAGGCCTTTACAGACATCCGGTGAATGATAGGGTGAACGCATGATTCACTCGAAGCCTAACCGCGTGGGTCGTCGAGTTTGACATCTCATTACTTCACGACCTTTGCCTCCCCTCGTTCGTGCCACAGCGCCTTATCAGCGTCTGTTACCATACGGGATTTGTACTCCACAAATTAGCATTTTCGTTCATTACTAGCATTTGGCGGATAATGTTTAAAAGGGGCGTTTACCCTAAAGTTTTCGGATTTGGCATTTTTTAGTCTCATCTTAAAGCTAACATTCTGCCCTATCCAACGGTACCATTACCATCTCTGTACGTTGATTTATGCGTTCACGACAGATCATGAAAGGGAGGGGGGTGGGGGAGTTATTTAACAAATAGAATAGGAGGAAATTCACTGCGAGCACTTTAAATAGTGTCTGCTTGAGGTGCACCTTAGTTACCCGCCTGGCGCCTTATGAGGAGGTGTACATGCAGTTGCTCCCACCACCCTTGACTGGAATCAAGCTCCAGTAACGTTTAGTTTTTTATCCTTGCTACATTGAGTGCCAATTGTGATGCGCGCGGAACTTTGTCGCGCTCTCTTGAACATTCACACTTATTGTCACGGCAAACCTATCTCCTCCTAGAGTTTTCAAGCTACAGTGATGAGACGTATACCATTCCATTCGTAAAAACCATACCTATCGAGTAACGAAGCTCTTTTTTTAGATTTGTGCATAGTTTGGATTCAAAATGGGGGAATGGGGGAATCTCTGGAAAATGAGAAGAAACGGGAAAATGCGTGTAAAAAAAGCTACGGCAAAAATAAAAAAATCGGGCTTCGTTACTCGATTGGTATGGTCTTTACGAATCGAATGGTATATCTTTCAATGCTGTAGCTTGAAAACTGTAGTAGATAGATTTTTAAAGTACCCCTTTTTGTCCGTTTTCTATGAATTTCATGTTTCTATTAATTTTTCGGAAAAAATTATTACGAACACTATCTGCTTGTATTTCGGTTTTACATATATGTGTGAAGTTTCAGAAAGATCCGTTAGTAAATGTGGAAGTTTTTCTGAAGGGTAGACGCGGGCCAAGACGCCCCCTTTAAAACAAGGAGGCTGATCAAGAAAGGCCGAGTAAACAATTCAGCGAGAATAACAAGTATAAATCGTTGTCATCTCCAAAAAAGCGTAGAAGTCGCACAATTCATGAACATTAATATTCAAAGTTTCTTCAAATTTCCTTCATCATAACCCTTTTGAAACAAAGTTTACTCATTTTTAGTTACTACCCAAGCATTGTAAATAAATTTGTGAGAAAGCATGACAAATTTCATATTGTCGTCCCATTTACGAGTTGAGTAATGTTTACCCTAATTTGTGAAGAACTCCATGCAAGCCGCCACGCCTGTCCGAGGCCTCGCGGTTGCCGAGGCAAGTGAACGTCCAAATATTCCTATAAAACTGGCCCCAGAACAATGTTCTGTATGAATCATTTTACTTCTGTGTTGATAGCCTGCACTTGACCTTAACCCAATTTATGAAGGTAGTAGGTGTGACGACTGTACCCATGCTGAGGAGAAGTCGTTTCGTCAATATTATAGACAAAATTAGCGATCCACTCACAGCTAACCTTGTAATAGGGCATCATTCATGCACACATCTCACAAATTAATGTTCAAAATATTCGGTATGAAATGTATCTTATGAATCTGAAATTTTAGTAAATTGGATTGCATTCCTATTCTTATTTTTGTATTTATATTAGATTTATTGATTGACTTGTTTCATAGCATTCCATGCTATTATTTCATACGAATCCATAAAATGGTAAAATACTAACTAGGCGCCACTTGCACGTGAAATATTTACATAAATTTGTTTTTCATCCTTTCCCATGAACTCTTGACAATTTTTGACTGCTAAGCACAGTGGAAGAAAATTGCATGCTATTGAACTGTTTCGAGTAAATTTAGAAAACTCTAAACAATTGTGAAACAGTGTTTTGAAAGCAGCTATAATGATAATTTTTGACAAAGTTTCGTAATGAAGCGAGAACTGCGATCCCAGTTGATCAATACTACACACATGCGCGCCTTTGAAAGTTTTAAACTTTTCCGTCCGTATATAAGTGAAGCTTTAATACAGAATCGAGTCATATCAATCATATTTTGGTTATTACTTACATAGAGAAATGATAGGACTGCCGGCATGCATATATACGCATATGCGTCAATGTCTCAGGGCGAGTGTAGCGAACGCCGTAAACTCTCTACGCGTATCGCTTCTTTTGTCGGTCGCGTAGCTATTCAAGCCGCAGCGGTTCCCAGTCTCCTGGCTCCTTGCCGCCAGTCAGTAAACTCAGTTAGGCTTTAGCCTTCGTGGTAGACAGGTTGCGATCGTCGTCTCCTGCCTTTACGTTCCTCACCGGTGAGCCGTTCCTGCAGATCTTTTGGAATATCTGCCGTTCGTTTCATATTCTGAGTGAAACTGACTTGAAGAATAAGCTATTTGAAGCTTGGTGAACTTTCCAGGAATTTTGTTCAATTTAAAAACTTGGATTCTAGAGTAGTTCAGTGTCATTTTAGTGGAAAACAATACAAGAACTGTGATTTCCTTCAGAAGTGGTGAAAATTCATTTACTCAGCTAGAAAGCCACAAGGAAATTTTCCGGAAAGACAGTATACATTAACTCACATGCATCACATATTAGTGCTACGGTATTGCTGTTTGTGTATTACCGTCTATTCTCCTTTCCATTATGGCATCTATAACAGCTGAAGTACTGCCTTTGGTGAATACAAACGTTCCTGTAACACCATCTTCCAATTTCAAACTCTCAACGGCTAGGACAGAACTCATCTCAGAGTCTTCAGATGTGGGTTCTTACAATCATTTTCCCCGTGATTATTTCGATGAAAGAGATATAAATGAAAACCCTCTTGATCTCTGTCAGCTTACAATGCACTCTAACTCTAACAATTATGACGAATCTCCTTCGATAACTGGAGCTGCTGCAAGAAAATCTATTGGAGCCTTCACATCATCTATGATTAATATTAGGTATAATAATATTGAAGCTTTCAATAATAATTTGAACTCATTTTCGAGCGTCGATACTCCCAAAATGACATCCAATTCTTCATCGTATTCCGAAGATAAGTCACGCGTCCCAGTTAACGGTGAAATAATTTATTCATCATCCAAGTTAGGAGCAGCAGACAAATCATCCCAGGTCGGTCAGACCTCAACTGGCAGAGATTTGGCGCACCATAAAACTAATTTCGCATCGACTTCTGCCATAGAACCATGTTTGAAGTACAGTGACTTCATGACTGGTCCAGAATCATGGAAAGACGACTCATTGTCACTCTCCTCGTCCTTCTCCTCATCCATGTCTTCCATTCCATCCATACCTACTCCACCTTCTCCGGCCAGTCCCCCTTCGTTCAGACCTCAGTCTTTACCTCATGAAGACGGCGCGTCGATGCCAGGATGCGACTTGTTTTCAAGCTCCCTGCCGCCAGAGTCCGCCTTCCACACGACCTACTTGACAAGCTCGTGCGGCGGCAGCCCTCGCAAGCGAGTCAAAGACAGAGAGGGGTTCATCCGGCGCGCCGCCTGTGTCTGCGTAAACGCCGACGAAACTGAGGTGAGTTACGTTTCCTTTCTAATATATCGGTGCTTTGGTTAGGTGAGTCCGTAACGTTTCGTATATTTCGTATCAACTGATTATTTTTTTCGAGGTTCCTTTTCGACTAGTAATGGCTGCTGGACATCCCTTCTGATTTTCTTATAATTATCGTATTCCTCTTTGGAAACGTATTTTTTTAGTGAAAATGAACTTGAATATCCAACTTATTCATGATTTACTGTATATTTTCTAACAATATGCACATTTATATTGATAACAATAACATCGTTCGATATACGCAGCCACAGTAAAGTTTACATTGCTTAGTCTAAAACCTGCAAGGCTGCAAGCCTGCAATTATCTATAATGGGCCTGGAGATCCCGGCAAAAATAAACTTCTGACACATGAACTGTAAACAAAATAATTGTAGGCTTCGTGCTTTGCTCGGTCGTGACGAAATGCCGGGTTTTTAGACGCATCTAACAGGTTTTACTAGCAGTCAGTATGTGCGTTTTGACCTACAGAATACCTTGATATGCATGTCAGTGCATTGAATGTTGTCGTTTATCAAGCTGTATTGACCTCTTTATTTGCATATTTTCCATCGTGACCGGTCCAATATGTTTTCGATTTGATTTATTTCTATCGTCAAATGAAGCATAAAATTCGAAAAAATCCAGCAAACAATGTACAGTGTAAGGCCCGCCAGGAACCCCCTGCAATATTAATGACATTTATGTATGTTTTTGAATCGGTTTAAAAATTCATATTTTGCGTCGTTCTGCATTCATTCACCTGTTGCCAAGCTTGTGAAGCCTCTTGCTAACTGCGCATTTTCAAACGGCCGCCTGGCACTGCTTGTCTGAGTGCTTGTTTATCGCTGTCGCCGCTTATCATTTATAACAAGTGTGTGGCTTCATCATCATAGTTTCAATGTCATCTCTGAAATTGACGGCGTGTTTTAGGAACTAATGTTCCAATAAATGTGTGGTCACCTAAAATAGTCTGAATAAATCTGGTCGGGTCTGCAATTACTTGAATTCACGACAGATTTAACTCAGTTTTATTTGTTGTGCTATAGTGTCATTCCATGTACACAAGTGGGAAATAGATCCAGGCGTGGATTTCAATATTAGTGGAAAACACGAGTAATTCTGTTATCAAGTCATCTCTAACACTCAACAAAATCTCTAGGACTTGCATGAGCATCTCTAACACTCAATTGTCAAGTCCTCATTGACATTTATTTCTTCGTAAGTCTCCCGGCAGTCGTTACTGCACATTCCAGGCGCCTCTGAAGATGGTTCAGCAAGCTGCCTGCCACACCTCGATGGACACTCCTGCTGTGTTGGTGTTCCCCTTACCTTTCTTACTGGCATTAGCGATCGACATGGAGTACAATACCTATATCTCACACGTACTTTTTAGTCCTACATTACGACATTTATTTGAATTTTATTCAGATGAATGCTTCAGATGTCCGTTAAGTCGTTCAGACATGAATGAAGTCCATTCGATACCTTTTTCAATCCTTCTATTGGGTACCTTTATATATTTTTTCTCTCCTGAAAGTATCTCTGATGTTCAATGCTACCCTCTGACTCACTAACTTAAGTGGGAGCAGCTTCCGGTCGTTTAATTCTATTTGGTCAAACGTTGGAGCCACGGAGGTTGTAAACTCTTGGCCTAAGATAGACGTTCTTCAACTTCGATGACTAACAAAATGTATTTTCTTCGTACTGCAGTCAATGTGAACTATTAGCCTTTTGGACGGTTCTGCGTTTAAAATTGCCCATATTTTCATTGGTAAGCCTAATTTTGTAGAGAAATCCTTTTTTTTATGCAATGTAGAGAAACAATTTGAACAGAACAGAAATTCTTGCTGCATAATTTAGTTTAAGAAGACTAATGCTTACGTCAGAGAATGAGTTTCATCGAAATAATTGCAGCATTACTTTACAATAAGGCTCACACTCCTTCACGGCTACGGGGCTAAAAAAATTAACGCAAAGAACCTGAAACTTGTTTATTGACGTCTGAGCTAATTGCTGAAGCTGAATACTGAAAATTAGCGCAAATAAAAAACATTTCATTGTCAATTCGTCTAATGTGTGTGCTGCAGCAATGAGCTGATAAGAGTTTATATATAGATTGTTTGCTACAATGGATAGTGTCAGCGATGATAACACGACTTGTGGGCATTTTAATTTTAATGTGCTAAGGTTTCACTAACCGTGCATTATGGCACACGTAAAACCCTTCAAAATGTGAAAATACTGTGACTCTTCCGCGCGGATTGCTATAACAGAAATATGTTGAAAATACCTTGAAAGTTTCAATTTGAAGTATTTTCAAGGTAACCTGGATGCTTGTGCGGTAAAATCACTTGGGTATCTGACAGCCTGGGATTCTCCCCTATGGTTACATTCTCCCCAAATGTTCGATCGCATTTTATGGATTCTGAAGCCCTGATCACGTCAAGCGCTACTGCTTAGTGTTCATCATAGTTTGAAGTGGCTCCAACCAACCATACTGAGCTACCATTTACTTAGAAGCAAACGTATACTTTTATAGGTTCTGCTTGCTGTGCGAATTTTGCTTGCATTAGCGAATACTGCAGTCATATAATATGACTTCTGTGACTTGCTTTGCTAATTTGCTCTAAAAATTCAAGCATTAGACGTTCGATTGCATTGAATGAATTCACCTAAAAATTTATTTGTTTACTAATTAAATTTCATTATTTACGGTACTAATTAAATTTAATTGAATACATTTTATGCAGCAGGGATCTCTTCTTATCACGTTGATGTGGAGGAGTGCATAAAAAAGCATCTCCTGAGATATCAGAGGCGATAATTGTAATAAATCATGGCTCATATTCATAATTTATTGACTGAACAGTGTTTATAAACAAAGCGTATTTGATGTCTGCATATAATTACCAAATTGTCGTAACACTACTAACACATCATGCAGTTAATGTAACCTGAATGATTTTTCAGCTTTTTCTAATCCTTGTTATTGAATAGTTCATGTTTCTGCTTAATTAACTTCGTCATATTTATTTCGGATCCAAGTATAAATATGTGAAGTCAAAATCATACTCCGGAAATGACTAATTGCTCGATATTTGCAATTATTTTCTAAGCATGAATGGTTCATTTGAATTTGTTGGTATCAATTCTACATTTCAGTGAGAACTCACGCACCGTAATTAGGTACCTATTCCGTTGTCGCTTGTGATGAAAGAGACCAAATGTTATGGATTTTCGTTGTATCTAAGTCCGCCCTATATACTTCTTCAATGGTTTTTGATATTCAAGCGAGCGTATCAGTTCGATTTTCGAGATCCAATCATAGACACGAAATAGTTTCAATATTTTGCCTCAAAATATTGTTTATCTGAAGCCTAACATTAGCGAATACTGGTTCTTAATAGCCAAATTGTTACCCCAAATTCCATCCAACATTCGCCATGAGAGAAATGTACCAGACTTTCCTCGCAAACATTGGTTTAATGACCTGTCTCGTCCATGAACGCCAGTTGTCTCGCAATAGTCGGCATGAACTTTATAAGCTTTCTCTTGTTTGACGATCCAAGGATTGAAATGTTGTAGCAAACAACCTTGTCCATATGGATCTATCAAGGTCGGTAAACAGTTCGTTGTCCGCACCTAGACCTACCAGGTCTCTCGATCACTTGATATTTTGCTCTGACGTGCGCGACGTTGGAATGTCCGCGAATGGAATGCTGATATTAAATGTCTTGTGACTCTCGGGTAGTCTCGTGATGCACGCATCTTGTTCACTCCTTGTGCACGTGATTTATTCTGATAGGGACCAATGGAGCCGCTCTGGTCACATGCACTTGGCTTGAGCTCTTGACTATTTTTGCGTCTTGGCTGACTATGGAATGATGTACGCGGCGATGACCTCTACTATTGGCTTGCTGTTTTTTGGCGCCGAGAAACTTTGAAGGCAAAGCGCGTATGATTGGTTCAGGATGCTGGCCACGCCTCCGTGCGACGATAGCTGACTGGGTCTGCACTGCTGGATCACGTGGGTAGGTCTCTTCGCCACGTGCTTCAGTAGTGGGATTTTTTTTACCATACGAGCTACGTTTACAACTATTTTTCTAATTTTTTATCAGTGCTTACGATATTTTTATCTCCCTATCGCCCTAATAATCGGGACCTAATGTTTTTTTTTTTTGTTCTGGAGCGACTGCGCTACCTTCACAATATCATAGCGTAACAATTCCTTGAGAGAACTTGAGATTTTATGGGATTGTTTACGTTAGCCTCCCGTCTGTTTATTAATTCCTGCGTCATAATTCCTGCGTCACCTTTCAATAATTTCTGCGTCATAATTATGCTTTCGTCTCAGTGTCACCTTTAACTAATATTTTTTCAAATTTACACATCAATGTTTCATTTTGGATTGATTTTTAATTATTGTGAAATTTATGGGACTTCTTTAGAAGCTGTTTTGGTGAAGAAATGTATTACAATCTCAAATATTTAACAAGGGGCATTCTTACATGAAGTGAATGACGGCTATTATATGGGTACAAATAATTGGTGTACGACATCTTATGACGAATTCTCGTTCAAAAACTCGTATTCTGTAGTACAAGTACAGAAGTTGCGTTTACCTCTGTTTTGAAGTGAGTAGATTGGTTTCGCCCAATTGAATCCTTTATTATAGATATGAATATTGTTTGAAATGTAAACTTATGGTTGAAGTCGTACAGAAGCTAAGCTGGTGCAATTTTATTCGTGTATAGGTAATCTTGATATTTATATTGGAATTGTGCCTGGTAGCTTAGTCGATTATTAATTGCCAACGGGATAAAAGGTAAAGTTGCTATCTTGAATTACTCGATGAGTGATTGCTGGAGCTCAAGTAAATTGTTTATTTCAAATGGGTTGTCATTTCTAATTCGAAAAACTGATGAATTCTGTTTCAAATTCAGAAGAATGATTCGGCAAATTTGTAGCAGGCTTTTTAGTCCGAGAAACAACGAAATAGAATAAAATACAGATGCTTACCTGATCTTTAATCGTTCTCTCGGCACGGAGAACTGGGGCATCTACCTACATTAGTGTGTAGCAATGCGTTCTCTACCTGCGTCTTTCACAAAACGTTGTTCTTGGCGCATGTGAAGCACACAAATCCACTTTAGTCATCGATTAATTTTGCCTTCTTTTAACATAAATGTCTTGGCAAAAAGTATATTTTTCTTATCTATTTTATATCGTTGTTTTAATATATGATTTGCACTCACAGGCTCACAGCTATTGCTACATCAATGTTCTATTTAACGTGTTAATATCCGAAATTATAATGCTGTAAACGTTTCAAAATAAAAACATCTTATGAATATTCATTACACGTTTCTTTCCTGGACGCTCGTTGGAAGCCCACTTGCATGATAAAGGCTGATTTCGATTTTTTCCAATTCATCTCTCGTCTTTGAATGAACTATCAATGGTGCCTTCTGATGATCAACGGGAATATTACTTAGACACTTGTTTACTGCACGGTCTTGTCATAGACCACTCGGATACGGAAGTTTAGGTTTGTTATAAATTATCATATAATTTGTATGCGTGTCATCTGCTCTATTCTCCTTACTTAATCGTTGAAGGAAAATTCGAAGGCTAGGGAGGATATAGGTTTGGCCGGATGTCACCAAAAGTCTTATCTGCACGTCATTGAACTAAATAGTCTTAAAAAGAGCGAAGCTTGAATTGTGTGAAATTATTTGGAATCACCTTTAATTCCTTCCTTCCTTCTGTCGTTCGTGGAAGGAAAATCAACACAGTGATTGTCACAAATATGATA
Source organism: Hyalella azteca (assembly GCF_000764305.2). Taxonomy (NCBI): domain Eukaryota; kingdom Metazoa; phylum Arthropoda; class Malacostraca; order Amphipoda; family Hyalellidae; genus Hyalella; species Hyalella azteca. Next base: position 525,877 of record NW_025940784.1, read on the forward strand.
GGAAGCATTACTGCATTAGTACTTTCCCCTTCAATATACGCCCCGGTATTATCTGCAAGCGTTGTTACTTTGAGATGGACGTCTGGCATGGTCACTGCAAATGAGCACCGCGAATCAACGGTTCAAAATTTTTATAACTATTACATTATTTATTTTATGCTAAGCTTTTTAATTTCAGATTTCACGTTAGTGAGGATAATCGTAACGACCTACGTAAATGATTTAATTGTACTTAAATGCAAGATGTTTTAGTTTCTGGCGGGAAAACTGACCGATTTATGATTCCTCAGATTTTCACGCCTCGTGAGTCATGGCTGCACTTATCTTGAGACGAAATTTTAACGGGCGGGTCGTCTCAAATTTAAAGCGAAATGTTTTGACAAGCGACAGCAACTTAATTCGTTCCATCTCATGACGATAAAGGTGCGATCAGTTTCAGATTGATACTAATTAATCGATAGCAGCCAAAGCAGACTCCAATCTTCATGCTTTTTTTTTTGTCTCAGCACTTGAATAAAATGATCTCAGCGAATCTAGCTGTAGCGTATGTATTAGTGTAAATGTATTCTATGGCTGAGCTGTTAGACAATATTTTATGTTATTATAAACTTTTATCTAAAAGGTTTCAAACCACAGAGACTTTGTTTTCTGAAGTTATACATTGGGTTACGTTGTATATTGAGTATCAATCATCTAAATTTCTTTCCTTGACCAACGAACTGAAGAATTACAAGCCTTGAATTAAGGCCAGATATTAATTTGGGCCTCAGGACATAGTTCAGCGCCATTAGTTTAAATTTGTCTCTGTAGCCAATCGTATTGTACTCTCTAATAACCCTAGGGCTGAAAGTTGCTGGGCGTTCGCGTCGCCGATGTTCCGCTTCAAACTGGAAATGGCCATGGGGCTACTAGCGTTACCATCCGCCGGCTCATGAGGCTCGTGAGAGCGACGCTTGCCTTATCAGCTGTCGCTCAGAAAGTCGAAACCGTCACGTCCTCAGCTTAGCGAGGTCGATCGTGGTCTGTTTTTCTTGACCATGCCTTTGCTCTTCCATAGAGTAAGCTCTTACATAGGTCAGAGAGTGCGTTCGCTCTATACACTCTGAAATGTTAGGCCTAATAGTTGTTTTTCACCGCCGGCTTTTCTCTGTTGACCAGTACCAACCAGAAAGAATTGGATGGAATCGGAAATCATTCGGGGAGACTGGTCGAAAATCCTGACTGTTCTAGTTTTATCTAACCAGGCAAGTGATTCTCTACTCTATACTTTGTTAGCACAGAAATGGTATTTCTTGACGTGAATTATTATCGATTAATTTTTAATTAAATAATTGATTTCTAATGAAATAATTGATTTTTAAATAATTTTTAAGAACGAAATTCCGTAAGTGTAGTCTGCTTGAGTGCCATGTCATGTACAGTATATTCCACATGGCATAATATTCCACAATGAAAAATATGTTAGTCCTTGGGAGTGCGCTGTCGTCAATGTTTCAGTGCAGATATTTTTTGAGTTTTGACCTTTACGTGGTCTCTTTGATGATGCTAGATAATTAAGTAAAAATTATTAAATGATTTAATTGCACTTGCCAAACTTTCTCCTTGGTGGCACGACCGTTGACTTTATAAGCCGAACATTGACTTGGCTTGAGAATTATTTTAAATTACCAGCAATTTTTTTTATTTCGCCACGACTGACAATTAACGCAGCTACGAGTGTAGTGTTTTCTTCGTTAAAGAATAAACTAATGTACAATTCGATCAATTGTCAACTTATGCTGTCAATATCTTGGACAATGGAAAGTGCTCCGTGAATCTTGTATTATTGAAAAGTCTGAACAATACCAAAACTCTTTAAATTTTTTAGTTGTTCGATGTAAATATTACCTACGCTAGAAAAAAGAAAACTCGGCAAAAACATTTTTTCCAAAACCTTTAATCTTCACTTCCTGGAAAACACGCACATGCTGGTGCGCTTGGTAAAAACTATTGCGTGAAAAATTTGTGGTTTATGATTCCTTGTAAATAAATTCGTGTGAGAAGGCACATCTTGTAATGAAAACCGCAATAAAATCTCAACAAGGTTTGATCGATCAGAATATCTATATCTGTACGTCTTTCTGAAATTTTCTGTAGACGTGCGTTTTGGCAGTTGAGCGTCACCTTTACGTGAGATGTTTGCTATTCGGATTTTATATGATGTAGCGTGTCTGATGTGAATCGTAACATCGCTCAACTCGTTAACATCTTAGGAAAACGTCAAGTTTAATAACAAAGGATTCCCGTTAACTCTGTATTCTCATCAGTTTGTCATCTGCGAGTTTCTGGACAGAAGTTTGCGGAGCGAGTCTAAGTTATTTTGGGAGGAGACGGCATTTCTATTTCAAGGTGGAAGTTACGTCGAGCTATTATTCTTAGCTACTCACTCTCACGCTGTTGCCGCAAAATTCTGATACTTGACTGGCGTGAACGCAGGCTGATTGAAGAGTATTGAGAAGTGTTGTGAAGATTGCATCTGCTATACCTCACCAATTCACCATAATAATTTATATTGCTGGTTGCCAAAAAGATGTTCAACGATAGTCATGGGTCTTTTTCTTCACTTTACCTATGCAACAAACTGAACTTTGTCCTGTAATTTCCTAATCTATTCAGATGTTTTAATTAAAAATTTGTTGTACGTGTTCGTCATGCTTTCAATGTTGCAATTTAAAAATGTTCAAACATGCTGAGAGAGTGGGAACCAGAGCGTAAATGTTTTTACCAAAAAGCGAACTCGAGTTTTATCATCAAAATAATAGCCATCTTGATCATTCTTCTGATTTTCGTATTTTAACGAAGCAAGTCCTCATAAGTTGGACAATATTGTGAGTCACATTAAAATTCGACGTGCAGAGGCCGGATACTCATTGATCAGCCCATGAGCGTCATGTTAATAAGAGTGGCCCTTACAAAGTATCTCCAGTTAACATAAGTTGATAGGACGTGATACGCCTCTAAGTGCTGCTATTATCATTCATTCATTACTCCTTACAGTCACTCGCATGTAAGGCACAGCCTTAGTTTATATACATTTCCTTTACTTGCGACAATAAAATAACTTGAAAGTGCATAGTTCGTTCGCTGCTTAGCCAATGTTTTGTCGATCCATTCGTTTTGATTTTTATCTTTATATTAGAACTTATTTTTACAGATTTTTATTACCCTGTTCTCCTCATGGCACTAGTTTGCTAAGTTAATATATATCAACTATATATATAATATATCATATATATATAATATATAATATATATCATATATATATATATATATGTTGTGATCCAAATCTTGATTTTTTTTTCTCAGAATTATTTTGGACGAGATTTCTTGGTAATTACTGGTCATAGCTTTGTTTTCATCCATTATTTAAACACCGTTCACTTGAATGACTCACTATGTTCATGACATGAATGCGGTATTCACACTTCCATCTCGAGTTTCCTAAACGTAATTGCGCCCACTTGCATTTAAGGTCTTATAATCTTTTGATCGCCCTATTCGATTCAACATTCAAGCTCAAATAACATGTATTAATCGCAAAATAATCCTATAAGATTCAAAAAGCTGAGCTGCTTGTTTAATTTATCTCCTAGAAATTCTTTACGTGAAAGCTAAAGTATTTAATAATGGAAAATGTTGACTCATCATAAATTTCTATTATCTATCATATGAATGTATACAAATCTTGTAAATTATATTCTCATTTAAATTCATTACTAGTCTCTAGAAACCCACTTTCTCTCTCTGTCGAATTCAGGAAAAATCATCAGAACGAGTCAACCGATGAGTTTTTTATGTTTATTCATGTGACGAACTGCGGCTCACCTGTTGCCCGATGGCATAAATAGTCTTTTATAATTTGTGTGTTCGTCCCCGTGCCACTTATTTCTTGTTCGCGTCATGGACGCGGTTAATATTACCGTCGTCTATACGCATAATCGGCCTTCGTTGGGCTCATGTCTGGCGCGCTGCCCGTCGCTGGTAGTGACACCTGTCGTACACCAATGTGCACTATGGGGGCACTGATCGCTCTTTTCTAACGTTAAACTCTACTCGAGATGAACTTCTACCTCATTATTTGTCACAGGGCATGTTATTAACACGTACTTAGATTGCAATAATGGCTGTCATATCTCTCAGTTCGAAATTCAGGCAGGGTATGTGGGAGCTCGTTCAGTAGTTGTGAGATGTGAAGCATTGTTCCGAATTAAAATCGCAGTCGCAAGGGTCTATGTTTTTATTTTAATTTGCTCTGTATTTTTATAATTAAATATTGATGTTTTTAATGTTCTTTCGTTGATCATTTTCACATTTTGAGGTTAAGACTCTGTACAAGAACTGAATCTATACTTTTATTACCTACTTGAGCGTGCTGTCCATCTATGAGTCCACCTCTTGACGAAACTTTCTGCTTTAGAATCATAACATCTATTTCATCATCTCTGTAACCTTATTCTCTTTCGAAAAATTTTTCAAATCACTTCTGCTTTACTGCACAATATCCTGCTGTGCAACGGTCTTAGCTCCGTTTGATGCCCATTGCTAGGCATAATAATCTGTCATGGCCCTGGGAGGTGTTCTTTTTAAGGGAGAACCTGTATTGACTCGAATTCATAACTCGCACTATCATTTCTTGTCAAAGTCATAATTATGTTTTATTAAATCCCCCAAGCTTTTTGAACACCATATTTGTAGCTTCATGTAACCTTATTTGCTAGAACTCAACTATTTATTTCAATGTTTACTAGGATTCAATTGTAAAGTTATAAATTGAAAAAAATATCAATTCAAAAGCATGAACAATATTCGTCTAATTTTCGAATAATTAAAATTCAGTTAACGACAAAAATGCTTTTACACTCTAATAGGGTCTTTCAAAAATTGTAAATTCTGTTTAGAGTGTGGCAACATTTCTCATTAGCCAGACATGCCTAGCTTCAGTTTTCTGACCAACATCGACTCTAACATCGACGCCTGAACAACTGCTAGGGTTAAGCTGCTAAATCAACCTTTAGAATTAAATTCAGATAATTTTGAATGAATAGTACCACCTTATCATGTATTTATATTTATGATGTATTTCCAATATTCTTTCGATAGTGTGGTTTTCTTCAAGCCGTATCGTGGACTATGAGCACAGAGAGAAAATCCCGTGTCTTCGCACGGGCATAGATATTTTTCGCTGCTTCACGCGTCTATGACTTCTACGAGGTCCCCTTTGAAGTGTGGAAATATTCTTAGTCCGTTTTTGCTGATGATTTCGAGGTCGAATGCTACACAAAAAATAATTGTTGAAGTTAACCTTGCTAAATCAAACTCAACCCAACTCGGTTTACTAACGGCATTTATGTAAAGCATTTTTGTCCGTCCTTCATGGCCCCATTATATATTCAAAGAGAAGACCTGTTCATTAACGCCTTCATACAGGGCTTTGAAGAAGATGCGTGCCTCCATGTTTACAGAACAAACAATTGATTACGGTGCTTGCCTGCACCAAAGTTCTATAAACGTATATGGACCTGTTAGTGAAACGGTCGCTTTCAGAATTGAACGCAAATCATGTAACATCAATCGATCAAAATCGGTATGTTTTATAGGATTCCCTGAATTTAGTGTTACGCTGAATTTATTAATCGTGCAACTTATATGCTGCTACATTCAATTAGCATCGCACGAACCTCGATTCATGATTTGAAGCTGAGATTTTCTCTCAGATCTGTATTCTATCGGTGTCATATATGTATTATGCAAAAGTTAAAAGTTCAAAAATATTATATTTACTTCGTACTAAAAATGTTAAATTCTATACATTCTCACTCTGGCAGGTTTATTTTGTTGGCCACTTGGGCTTTGTTTACACAATTGTCGGCCTGTCTTATCCGTTTGACCTAATTAACTTGTTGAACACACTCGCTCTCTTCTACGTAACGGAGAATTCGGGGATAGATATTTGGGGTTGACCTATTCTCATTCTCTCGTAGAAGGTATGCGCCGTTGCGATTTTTACAGAAATTACTAGTTGGTTACACAGTCAAGTCGGAGGATCGATGCCTTAGGTCAATATTCGTGATAGAACGTTTCGTAATTATGTGGGATGTCAATAATTTTTTTGTAACAATTCTTTCGTACGGTACGTCATTAGAACCTTCATTCACAAAAAATGTAAGCAATGCTGCACACGCCAAAACTATCCCCATTTGTAAGTCGGAAAGCTCTAGAACCTAGGCTGGGTAAAAATTAATTTGTGTTTATTCGACAGTTCGTGTTTTTTATTCGATAAGGAAGCGTGACTTTCAAGTTTTGCAGCCTCCTAACGACGGCATGCTTGCATGCCAGACGTCCGTGTACACTTCATATGTACACATACAGTATGTGCTAGTTATAACGTTGTAAGTTGTATGTGCTAGACTATTTTGCTAGCTTACGTCTGTTTAATTTTTATTCTCAGTTGCACCTCAACGGTGTGATTCTTATCACTTTAACAATTAACAACCTGACGTGACGAGTACGTCAAATTTTTAGCGAAAACACAGCTCACAGCTGCTGCTCTTTGCATAGCACAACTCACAGCTGCCACTTCTTGCTAATCACAGCTCAAATCTGCAGCTCTTTGCTTGGCACTACTTACGACCGTGTCCCCTTATTTTGTCTAGCTTGTAGCTATTGACTGCACTTCATAGTGATCCCTGCTGACATCTCTGGGCTGTGGTTGCGAGAGCTAGTATTTACCGCTCGTACTGGTAGCTCTTATTCATACGTACCTCTGTGGCGAAACCGAACACTTCAGCCCTCTGGTGGTGTAGTGTAGTGACAGCTGCTACGTCTGTATATACAACTTTTTTTTACACAGTCAAAATTAAATGTTTGAGCAAAGTCAAAATCAGGGTTGCATGATGCTGTAGCTCTAATGCAGGTACTGTTTAAAGCTGAAATTCAATAGCGTGTACGGATTAATGTTGCGGCACATGCAGCTGCCTCTCAAAAGCGGCTACAGTTACAGAAAAGTGACAGACTCTCGTACCTAGTACAGTTACAACGAACGCAGCGTATCCCTGTAGCTGGTACAGCCACGGCGCTGTGGCTGGACCGTGTCTGGTTTACAGGAGTTCCCCTTAAAGCTGCCCTACCGAGACGCGCTCTGTTGACTCCCCTCCCTCTCACCTCGTCTGAGTCACGTAGCACCCACCGTATGGACTGAAGTTGTCCCGAATTCATCTTCGCTAAGTTATTAGTTTATTTAGTACGTTTCGATCATTAATTCGCCTGCGTTTGTACTAATTCCTATTGTAAATGCATTCATGAAGTTTTTCTGAATTAGAAAATTAATTATTTCAAATTGATAATGAATACATTTTCCTTTCATCGTCATTTTTGTATTTTTATAATTTGCACTTGACAATTTCGTTGTGATTTATTTAGTGGCTGAAATGTTATAGATTTTCAATACATTTAGCTGAGTAAAACTCGGCTAGTCATTGTTTGAATATTAAATTGAAGGTACACAGGGAAACTTCGCCTAATTTTTTTTATTTGCTTCGTTGGCGAGACCGCTACGTACCAAACTATCGCGCAGAGCTGGGTTAGAACGTTAGCCTTGGTCGTCCGTCTCTGAGTAACATAGTTGGCTAGTACCTTTAGATGCACATTCCCCTTCCCTCTTTCTTTTATTTGTGCACTAGAATGCGCAACTAAGTTTGTTACCTGACTACTTGCGAATTTCAGTCATTGTTGAACTCTACACTTTGCATCTCTAGCTGCAGCTTCCAATAATTTTATAACAAGCCTACTCCGACTTTACGCATCAACAATTTGTAATTAAACTCTAAACTTTACCTTTCTTTAATTTGCTTCCGAAGTTGGGAATATCGTAAGGTTTCTCTTACTAACAGCAAAAAATTGTGGACTATTTTTGAAAGTCTTGTAAAATTTACTTTTTTGTCCCTTTCACAAAATGTTTTTCATTTAGTTTTTTGTCCACGTGTTATATGTGTTGCTGTTAAAACCTCACGAGGAAATTAGGTTTATTTTCTCTTCAATATTTACTTCAGCTTTTGAGGGCAAGTGCTCGTGCCAGCAATGTGAAGCAAGGCAAAAAATATCACCCTTCTTCAATACAGTTAACCGATGCCTTTCATGAAACTTGGAGCAATGATTTCCGTTATAGGTACTTGAAGCTATGGCTTCCGTGAAATTTGCTTTCATATCTATCAAATTTGAAAATTTTACAAGGTTAACATTGAGTATACCTGCCTTGCATTAAGTATGAATAAGGCATATTTGAGCATAGCTTTAATTATCACTGACTATTACAACTTTTAGCAGATAACTTCTAATCGTTTCGCACACTTTCCTCATGCGTTCTTGTCACTTTTCTGTAACGTTGCCAGGACTAGTCTCCTCGTCACACGCCTCAGGGCTTCTTGTCTCTACGTTTCCGCCACTCAAAGCGGCAAGTCAGATCAGCATGTGTCGTCAACTGAAGGAACACCAGCCTTGACTAGGCTTTGACTGAGCTGCATTCTTTCACTACCGCTCCGATACATGAAAATTCAGTTTTTTTATTCAATTCAACTGAAGTGTAACGTTATTCATTAGATTTTTGTGATTATTCCTGAGATATTTGTGTTCTCCTTCTCCTCGACCTTGTTTCCAGCTCATCCACAGTTAAAGTAAAATTGTAGCAAAACAAAAACTACACGTAACATCAAACAACACTTATTTTTACATGCGAGAGCTTGAGATTCAAATTACAACCCTATATATGTGTACCTACACAGCTACCTTCGTGTTTGCTCAAGAAGTGCTCTATTGTTGGAGAGTTGCTGTACAAGCTTTGTTTACCTCGTCAGACTTGGCTCTACCTTTTTCTCTACCACATTCTACCTCTAACTATACCACATTCAATTTTAATTATTCGCGCCACGCATAAAACAATTCTTGTTCACTTTTTTTGTTGTTAGGTACCGTACGCTTCATTTTATCAACACTTAGAATTAAATACGGATATTTAATCCAATAAGGATGGTACTTCATGTGTAATTCGAGCTATTGAATCTGTTGTGGATGTATAAAAAATTAATCAATAATCATTATTTAAGTCATTTTTCGAGAGTTGTGTTTCACGGGATTCAGTTTTGATTGTAGGCTTTAACTCAAAGTCATTAATTCTAAGGAGTCTACAGCTGTGTCTCGACCTTGATATTTGCCGTTTGACGACTCCGCTAGTGTAACGTCTCGGTCAGGAAAGACCAGTCATGCATGGTATGCGCATTGCTCACGTCAATTAGTGCTCTGACATGAGAAGTCATATAAATCCTCTAAATAGTTGAAAGACTGCAGGCGGCAAATGATGTATTGTAGATAATGTACAGTTATTCTGACGCCTATCCTTCATTTTGTCACCCAATCTACAATTTGTGTACGATTTATTTATGATAAATAGTAACTTGTTTTGCTTGCAATCGCTGTGTCCATGAAATGGCTGTTCTCGAGGCCACTGATGATGTAAATATATTGCAAATCCAACCACCTTAACGGGTAATACTTTGCTTCAACAAAGATGGAGCTTTGACCTTTGTTGAGGTGTCTGATGAATGACGTCTTGTATTGCTCTTCCTATACCGCTATTCCACTTTTATGCAGTATTGGGAATTATTGTGTAAAGATTCACTATTCAAAATTAATTTTTTTATCGAAATATTGATTTGGTGGAATATCTTCTGAAAATCGAATGATGGATTGCTTAGGCTGCGTCGTTAATAATCTGTCATATTTCACCTTTAAAATTTATGATTTCTTTAATATTGCGATATTTATGTTTTTGAAGATAAAAACCTTAAATATTGATTGCATATTTTTTAATTCATGAACTTCCACTCCTGCCTCTCACGTTGACTGTCCAGCCTAGGACTCGTGTAGGTAATCTAACTGGTGGACAGTATTTATTAACCGACACTTGTTCAATATTTAAATTTAAAGGCTTTTGGAGCAGATGATTTTTCACTACTAAACGTAGACAGCATTGTGAGCAACACACGAGCCCGATTTTCCGATAATCGTCAAACGGTCAATGTCATAGTTTATTTCAAATCAATAGATACAACATTTCGCTATCTCAAAGCTACCGGAAACAGAAAAGATTGCCACGTTAATCAAGAGTTTTTATCCTCCACAATTAAAAAAAATTTTCGTAAATTCTAACAATTTAGTTACGGAGGAGTTTTACCGATAGTTATGTCTATATTAGATCGACCTCATTCAGAATGAGATAATGTTATCAAATTCGATCGTTATCGCTCGAGAGAGTTCAGCGAGGACTGGAGTCGATTGTATTGATTTGAAGTTTTTTTTACCAGCCTGCCACACCCCGTGTTTCATGGGCACCCTCCACCACAACCCACCCGACCCGTCGCCAGTGCTGGCGCTGTCAAGGGCATGCCAATGTTGTTTATGTTCATGCGATCCTACACATCACAGGAGTCTAGTGTGTGCGGTCTGGGCTGCTGACCTTTACACTTCAAGAGAGCATTGTTACTAAGCTCAGTGCTTTCAACGTAATTTCTTCGATTGCATCCATATATTGATTTCTATAAAATCTTGAATTGATGCATCAATTCCTCCATTATCTTATCAACATCAATTTATTTTCCCCTTGTTGTTTCGCTTTATAAAGTTAGGCGGTCGTGACATTTATGCAATTTTTCTCGTCTACAGACAGTAGCTCAAGTTAGCAGGCCTATAAATACGAAAATATTGCAAAGGGCAATGTATCTTTGGATAAAAGATTGAAACGCATGTAATAGCACCTCTTCAAATGAGCGAAATGGACCATCACCTGATATTACGTTTTTTAGCTTCATTTCGAACTATCGTTTGTGTACAAGCTGGTTTCGTACGTATGTGTGCATGATTTCTATGTGTGTATGATTAGTGCTAGCCACCAAAAAAACTATTTTCATTTCTTTCTCTTTACTTTCGAAAAAATATACCTACATAGCTTTTTGGAATTGGTACCAAACTTTGAAGCTTCTGCCATTGTACATGTTCAAAAATGTCAGGCTTTTTTTGAATTTTTTTAACTATCAAGCTAAATGATCCAAAATAAAAAAACATGTTGAAATAACATGGTAAATTACCACCTATGTTGAAATTGATTTTTAACAAAGTTTATGTAGGGCTTTAAGAATAGTTAAAAATTCTTTAGTTTATTTATTGTGCAAAGATGATAAAACTCAAGAATTTAGACAAAATTGCAATAATCACAAAATGGGCTTTCACACGAAGGAGATACGGTGGTCACTTCTGAGATTTCATATCATTGTGAAAGGATCTGAATGGCCAGAGAACAAGTTACAGGACTTAGTATATAAAGAAATTTTGCCTGTGCGGGTTTTTTGCAACTAAAATAGGCGTGGGTTGTTTTTTGAGGCTTGCACGATATATGTATGATATGAAATTATACCAAACCCTTCAGTCCTTATTTAAGACTTTGGACTCTGAACCACACAGCACTCACTGGCACCGTGATTCCAGAGTACCAACGATAATTTCTGCTATAAGAGTCACTGAACTCGGCCGTGTGTACTTCACTGAAAAAACTGGTTTTATACCATAGTATCGAATAATTTTGTAAAAAGCCATCAATTATACTTGTGCATGCTGTTTAGACTGCTTCAAAAACTGACCTATATTTCTCGACAAGGTATTATGAGCAAAATTTCGAAAAAAATTAGTTTGCGAAGCTTGTAATATGTTAGCTAAAATTAACTTCATTTCCTGTTATCTATGTTTGGCTGTTGATGTAAATCATGGTTATGACTTGATTTCCTGAAACTGTGTTTTACTTTACGTGTTGTAGACGGAGTACTACACAGTAAATGGGCATCCATCACTTGATACAGAAATCTTCAATTCTATCGTATAGTCTAACTAGACTCACTGCAGCCAACTTCTATGTTTTAACCTAGCCTCAAATCATTTCTTATTGTTTAATTTACAATACACTAGAAGCAGGTGTTAAAATTATTCGTAACTTGTTTGTTTTTTCTTCTGCAGGTGTTGTTAGTGTCGAGCAAGAACTCGAGCGAGGTGTGGCTGGTGCCTGGAGGTGGCCTGGAGGAGGGAGAAGATGCTCAGGAGGCCGCCCTCAGGGAGGCCTATGAAGAGGCGGGTGTCAGAGGCACGGTCCTCGCCTACCTGGGCCTCTTCGAGGTGAGGATTCTCCAGAGGCTGCTTTACACTTGCCATACGAGACTGACTTTATGTGTCAAACTCTAACATACATGAGAATATTTTGTTAGGTCGATCCTTCCATTACGTTAAACAAAACCGAATTTTAGAAGTTACCACTTTCTCTTTGTGCATAAATTGCTTGGTGATATTTATTTTTGAACTGCCTTTATCAAGGGACATGATTTCTAAGTTCTATAAGTTCAAACTAAGTGTATTTTTCACTGTGCAGTCTCGTTCGGAAATGAGCGCGTCTGGCAAGAAACACAGAACTGCTGTCTTTGTCATCAAAGTTATTTCAGAAGAGGACGACTTCCCAGAGTCCAAAACTCTCGGTGAGTGTATATTCCAACTCTGGCTCATCAATCATACAACAAATAATATCATTCTATCAATGTGTTTCGTCAGTGGCAGGATATTTCTGGTTAACTGACCTCCTATTTATTGCTGCTTGTTTACCTACTCTGCTGAGTCACTATGGAATAAGGATGTTGATAGGGCTATTCACGTACCGTGTTAGAGGAGAGTCTGTATCGCGGCTGCTTGCTTGTGTTTAGTCTAAAGCCCTATCTGCCCCAAACATTGTCATAACGTGCAAAAGTCGTCTTGACACTAGTGCCAAAACTGTCCTTGATGCTCGCAGCTTCAACGGCCGCCAGACTTGCGTAACTTTTGGCATGCAATCTCGTTTGGGCGGTCTTGCAACACCAACGCAGAATTGTTGCTTCTAGCGAGCCCTCTTGAGAGGTCTTTGATAATCACGGCTACCTTTATAGCATTGTTTTCGACAATGAGTTTCTTCAAAGGTCAAAAGATACATTCGAAACATTAAAGAAGGGGAACTTGAATTGCAAATTTACGTCCTGATTTAATTCAATTTAGTTTAGCATCCCTCATATCGCATACATCCTTACTTCTGTGACAAGCGTCGCTGAAAAATCTTCATACACCTGTGCTTTTCAATGTGATTCATCCAATGTGAAAATTCCTAGGTGGTGATACTGTATTTGGCTTCGAATCGTCAACGATTGACACTTCCCAACCTGTTAATGTTTTTTATCTTATTTTTTCTTAAAGTGGACGAATGCTTACGAATGCTCACAATAGTAGAGTACCATTCATTTGTCACTGCGTCGAAATTCGCTTTGCATTCAGTCGCATGAAATTCGTGATCTTTCCTATGATCATTCACATACCTATTGTTTGGCATTCACATTGTTTCTTCCTTGCTTGAATTGTTGTTCCCTTGCCAACTGTACCTCTGAGAATTTTTATAGGCTTCTTTGAATAGGATTCGTGCGTCCGATTATTACGCAGCGCATATTGTTTTATCCACCACTGATACTTATGCATCATTCTTGGGCTTTTTTTACTGGTGGCTTGGAATTTTATACTGCTTGTGTCAACATAATTCTCAAGCCACTATCTTAGGCGAATCTGGTGACACTTGCGTTCATTTATTTTCGGGCGACAAGTGGCGAAGTCTTGGCAAGTGCCGCTACTGCTAGAGTAAACTCGTGATCTTAGAGCGATTTACAATTGAAGTGAAGAACAGCAAAACATCTACAAGCAGAACTTTTTTCAATTCAGACAGCTAAAACGTATATGCTCCATAAAAAATATTCTATCAGAGAATATTTTATCAAATTTGAGGCATCTGCTGTTACTTAATGCGTTCATTCATAAATTTGCATGGTAACAATTTAAACGCGAGTTTGGGGTATTTTTGCGTGCACGGCAGCATTTGTATTTATCTTATTCGTTTTGAATTATCCCTGAAGTATCTAGTTCTTGGTTCTTTGACTAACAAGCTGTTTTTTTTCAGGTCGTCAACGCAAATGGATGAGCATTGACGACGCCCTGTCGCACTTGACGTGCTACCGTCCACGCCAGAGTGTTTACCTGAGCCTCCTGCGTGCAACGCGGCTCAAGGCTCGGACATCGGAGTCCAGTGACGAAAAATCTTCGGGTGGCGAGACAGCGCTGCAAACCATCGCCGACCGGCAGTACCGGACCGGCGAGCCGATCAAGCTACTCGAGCGAGAAGACAGTGAAGGCTCGGTTGAAACTGACGAGAATCTCGCAGTTTATGAGGATGCCAACGATGTAACGTTGCTTGTTGAGGATCCCGAAGATGAAAGCTATGTTCTAGCGAAGACTTTAGAGTCGCAAACTCTCATTGATTAAGTGCCTTGTGAGAAGTCGTTGACAGATTCTCATATTACTCATTACATAGAATTGATTGTCTTGTATCTTCATTATCAAACGAATCTCCTCTTACGCAAAACTGACTTTTTTCTGAATTGGAGAATTTACAAGCCTGGAAAATCTTACAAATTTTCCCCTGCGTAAAAAAATTGATGCTTCAATGTCGGGAACGTTCGACCAAAGATCAAGATACCAGTCGAAATCCCTGTGATCAGAGTACGGCTTCAAAAACTTTTTTTGACACGCCTCTGACGCCATAACCGACTACATTCAGTCGTTATAGTAAAAAAACATCATTGTCGGATGTTACAGCAGTGCTATAGTTGAAACTCAAACTCTTTAATGTTGCTCAAACTGTGTCTCTAGAAGTGTCAAATTACTAAGAAATGTTGCCGCTCTAAAAAAGCCTATGCTTACTTGAAAGAGCAGATTCAGGAGTTGCCTTTGTTCCTCGAGGTAACAATGCAGTGATTTTACGTAACTTGTATTAAAGATGATGGGAATCATTGGTGCCTCATTCCATGTTTATTAGACTTATTGGTAATTTATCGTGTACGATGTTCAGCTCATAGTTACGTAAGAGTATAGATCTGATTTTCGCTTACCTGTCGATACTGTGCTTTTAGTTTGGTTCTGAAATTGCACTGTTCAAAAACCTCAACCTTTATGTCCCTCTTATATAATAATTAAACGACCATTCAGATAAGTTGATCAATATCAAAAATTTTTGCTCCCATACGTAATTTCTGGCTTCGAATTGAAAACGTTTAATCTTCGCCGTGCTTTCAGATTCTTTACAATATTCACGTGTTTAATTTATCAATTTAAAATTTAATGGACAAACTTTTTTTTTCTTTTTCTAATTGTGAGGTTTCCTCTAAATTTCTTCTAGCAGGTTGTCATCATATATAACCACAAAGCGATTTTGGTTGATCTCGTTATAAATTTGAGTTGTTTCAGGGTTGCAACAAAAGTTGGATCTTCGTGCCTATAACTTCATACCTCATGGTACTAGTGTGTAGAATCATACATGAACCCTCGATTGAAAGTGTCATGTACCATCTGTGTGTGCTATTGTCTAGACTTTCGATTAAGTTTATAATTAGATTAATTTCTACAACTTGGAATTGAAATATCCAAAAAGAACATATATGCGCTGATGTGATGCGAGTGCATTTTGTTTTAATGTTTCCCCACTTCCACGCCATCGTGTTGGTGATGGAATTGTACTTGTATTCTGTTCTAGATCCTCCTTCATCTTCACTGTATCGTGATGGCTAGAAATAGAGGAATAATTTCTTCCCTTGTGAATAATTTCTGGAAACTTAACTTAAATCTATGTTCTCCTTTTTAGTTTTGTTCAGAATAATATATCTACTCTTTCACTGCTGCCTCTGATTGAGTGCATTTTACCTGTTGTGTTTTATGTTGAGGATGACCAAGCTCTCTAAACAGTAAATAACGGATGCCAAGGGTGATGCTACCCCACAAATCTGCAAGTGCCAAATATTTGTGCATGAAAAATAAAATTCAGCTCAAATTATGTTCTACTTTAATTTCTCTTTGTAGTGTTTGCTATTTCTAAGAGCTTCTTAAGATGTAATGTGGTCTTGAGCTAATCAAAAAGCTCTTGCAAATAAAGCAAGCCGTCATTGCATGGTGACTTCAGCTATATATTTTGTATGAACAAGTTCCTTTCAGTTTCATGAGGCTCCAAAGATCAATTGGTCTTCATTAAAGGAACTATTTTTCTACCTGGTTGTTTACTTGACCTTTCATAAGTTATAGAGGATGCTTGACCTTTCATAAGTTTATGTTCGCTTCTCGACACCTCGTCGGCCATTTCGGCCCTATCCTAACCTGATATTTTTAAAAGTAAATAAATTCATAGTAGTAGCATTGCCAGGGAAAATAATCCCTCGTAATAATTTAATTTCTCAATCATAAGCCCACTTGCGTTCCCCATTTCAATTTAATTTATTTCTCAGGTAGCTTTTGTGAACGCAAACTAAAGTAACTATATAAGAATAGTTATTAATACGAGTGTCCGAAATTCATCATCATTGATTTGAAGAAGTGGATATGGCATCTTACAATATAATTTTACTATCAAAAAATTTCATAAATGACATGAAAATTCGCCGTCTATCTGGCAAAATATCAAGATTTAATAGCTGTCCTCGAAGTTTTTTTTACTATTCGTGAAACTTCTCAAGACTCAAGAAACGTGCATTGATGAAATGGATAGTTAAATCCATTTTCGGCGTCTAGATTTCTAGAAGTCGCATCTGCCGAATAAATACGAAACTCGAGCTTTATAGAGCAGACACCATCACTTGATTGTTACGTCTATTTTATTTAATTTAAATTTATAATTCCATGATGCAATTGGTGAGTATTTGCAAGTAAATTATGTACAATTCAAAGTTAAAGGTGTTCTAAATTGTCTTTAATGAAGAGGTACCGGGTACTCGTTTTATTAAAGTCATGGGACAAAAGATGCACTCAAGACAAGCACTGTGGTCCGTCTGAGATCGTGAATGGGGCAAAAAAAATATATATATATATAACTCAGTACTCACTGCAGTGAGTGACAGAGCACGCATTTTCTCGTCGACGAAAACGTGGAGTCACGGACGGACGGACATGGCCAGCACAATAGTGCATTTTTTTCATAAATGAGAAAATGAAAAAGATCGTCGGAGATGATCTCAAATGTTTAATATTTGCATTATTATTACGAAAACGTATCAAACAATCTTGGCCATTGTTTAAATAATACTCTTTGGGCCTAATATCAACTTAAGCGGCAATTCCAAAATGTGCTGAGTATATTATTCAGCACCACGAGTCCTGCAAATATTCCTATGTATGATTGTAAGAAACGTCGTATGAATATCCGTTTGCTGTTGACGTGACTTCGAATTCGGAAGAAAAGAAACACGCATATTGGCAAACCGCTGCTCGGTAATCTGACAACTTCTCATGTCCGGGTGATGTGTCGCCTGCGTGCATGCACAGCTTGTGATTGAATCTTTTACTTTGCCTGCATAAACATCTTAACTTAACTCGACTAGGTAAGTCCCTACGGGTGTCAATTTTACAGCTCATTAAAAGCTACTTGAGCAGCGTTAAAAGCTGAAATTTATTTTCCTGAACGCAATCTTACCCTAAACTTTTTTCACAAGAATTTATGATACAGAGCGTAATCATGAGTGGTCAGTATAATATTGAACGGCGAACGCAAATATTGCTGTCTAGAGCATAAAAAATTTCCGATTCCGTCTCGAAAACAGATTACAAATGTAGCTCAAATGCGTAAAGTTTCTTTCTCAAGTCCGACAGATTATTTCGTTTTATCTGTACATCACAGTGAACTGCATGCATTGTTTTCCCGCTTCTTTCCATTCGAAATATATGAATGCTTAAACATCGCTGTTGCTGTGTAGTGTCGAGCTGCGCCAAGTCACACACACACACACTTACACAAGATAAGGAGATAAAAACAAAAAATATATTCAATCGGTTTTACCGAAGAAACTTTTTTTAATCCAACTGGGATCAGTAAAAAATGATTGCACAAAAAAAAATAAATGAAATTAAAATTATCTAGAACTGAATGTGTCGAAGCGTATGAATCAAGGATATATCCTAAGAGAGGTAAGGCTTCTACCATCGAATTGCAGAATTTCCGACGAGATTTAGAAGTTTTATATTCCCCATCTCCTGCTGGAATCTCATGAAATTAAAACTGAACTTTGCGCTGCCTATATTTCTCGAACGCCATGGTATCTTTGGCAAACAATTCCTACATGTATTTCCACACGAGAACATTGTTTCTCTTAAATTACGTTAATTTTTGAGTGATGGTATAATATAATCAGTAAGGAAAGTCCATTGACCTGGTAAAAGCATCGTAACATCTAGCATTATTTGTATAAATCCAAACTTTTACTACCAGGCGTCGCTAAAATGCCTGGCGATGCTCCAGTTGAACTGCAAACACTGAAAATTTATAGTTCGGTTTACCTTGTATTTGGTTCAATGACCTCGCAGTTGGATCCGACGCAATTTTTTCAATGAGCTAAGCGCTCGTATACTCTTTGAACTAGTTTTTTCTAAACATTTGCGATAGTTAAATACACTTGGGTCCTAATTGCGCACTATAGCGACATTTGCTGCATTGATTTAAGAAATGATCAAAAGAAGCCCGACCCTGCTTTGAAAAAAGTGATGTTCTTGCAGACGCATCGGCTAAAACTTTACAGAGGTTGGAGTCTGTGTTTTTTATATATTTTTTTATTTAGAATTAGATGAAGTCCTAAAAATTTCTTATGCCTTTTTAATAAACACTTTTCATTAAGGACCATTTGAGTATGGGCGGTACATTGATACTGAATTGTTTTATGTACCACTTTATGATGAACTGATGATAATTATATTCATAATTTGTTGTTGAATATGTTGAATAAAATCCCGAAATTACCTGTTTGATCATGCTTGCATTGACTGAAATGCTCAATATACAGGATTGAGTCCGGAAGTGAGGTCATTCCATGACTCTGTGACTATAAATATTAAGAAACGAATCACGTAACTTTAATGACGTAATTTTGATAACATTTACTGTGTATTTATAGGTTTCAAAGAACTAATCGATTATCAGAGCACGTGTTCAATAGGCTACCAGCTAGAGAACTTGACAGCGTATATGACTTCATGAATCCGGTTCCACTACGCGAGTTTGCTGGAAAAAGTTCTCAGTGCATTGTAGGAGCCCCGCAAAGGTGAGCTTAAATAGAGAGTAAATTCTTATTCGTGGATGAATATGTCATAAAAAGATCATAAATATTTTAAAAAATAACTAAGCCATTTCCCTTGGTCACATAAGGAGCAGCAAATTCCAAACTATTACTTCAATACTCTGTAGGAACTCGTAGCAATGTTCCTGTTGACTAGCCTGCCGTGAATCGTTAGAGTTTGTCCTTGAGAGTCACAGCCAAATGACATGCATCAATGGACCCGTGCGCCTTAAAAGTAATCTTCGAAAAATTCCCTAGTTTAGTAGGGTAAATGCAACAGTCAAAAAGTGAATTACCTACTTGAGATAATCTAACGACATTGGTCACCCAAGTGTAGTTATTTTTCATTCATAATTTAATGAGACAGGACACACAGTTTTGGTCTGTAATTGCGCTTCATACTTTTGCGGTATTTATTTCCTGCAATTCGGATTTTCTGAATATCATAGGAAACAGTAACAAATGAATTTATAGAAAGGGAAAAAGTACAATGATTCATTGGAATACAAATGAAAAATTATTTTATCCCGAGACTAGAACGAAACAAGAACTGCTTTAATTCGTCAGTTACGCTTTCCACTGCAAGATGAGCTCATCGTGTCATCTCGCAAAATTGACGAAAAATCATTAATACCGCTAAAAGTGTCATTAATATCACGTGGTCAGCTTTCTTTTGATCAAACGACGCATACGCGAGAGACTTGAAGTCAAGTGTGTCCTGTCACCTATTGTCCTGTTGTCCATCGAAGTATGATTCATAGCTGCACACTGCCAAGATTAGATCAAGAGTCGACACTTGCTCCTTCCATCTCACGCAAAACATCAAGTCACTCGAGAAGTCTTCAGCTTTCCAGACGACTGTTTTAAACGGACAAAATGCACTTTGCTGTCCATTTCGGACAGGGAATTCTAGAGGCTCAATCTCTCTAAAACATTTTTCAGTCTGAGACTCAACATCGCACGCCTGCCAGTCAATGAGCGGACATTGTGTCATCTCCTAGTAAAAATTGGCGGCCTTCTCGTGAATGACAACTGTCATTTGATGATTGCAATCCGGTATGAATAATAATTATTCGTGACTTCGGTACATTTCAACCTGTAATTCTCACTGCAGTCTATAAATATAAATAAACTTTCAGCACCTGCACGTGTCTAAAGAGGCTTTTTAATGTAAATCGCGAGCAAGCACAACTTTCCTAAGGGTATGCTAATTTATGCGACATGTTGTGGTTGCAGTCAGGCGCACGACTTTCCCTGAGTCTTCTATAGTCTTAATTTATTGCATAGCTCTTAGCACCTAATGAGAGATTAGCAGTGCCGTGAATTGTCGTTTGTCGATTGCCACCTTAAAGAGGATTTGTGATTTGCAACCTGGCTGCCGAACTTTCATCAAACTCTAGCGCTTTTTCTTGTTGTGTTTAGCAGAAACGATTCAAAATTGGAAGCGTATTCATAGTCGTCATTTTAGTAGCTTAAATTGCGTAAAGATAGACATGGCAATACGGGAGTGTGTCCCATTTAAAATTTATCAAGTAATAACTTTCATTGGTCTGAATTGTAATGAATGGTATCACGCTTGTAATATGAGTCGTTAAATAGATTATG
The DNA here is from genome assembly GCF_000764305.2 of Hyalella azteca. Lineage (NCBI taxonomy): Eukaryota > Metazoa > Arthropoda > Malacostraca > Amphipoda > Hyalellidae > Hyalella > Hyalella azteca. The sequence goes on from NW_025940784.1 coordinate 546,759, forward strand.
CAGAAACAATATAAAAAATTATTTTACTAAAAATGTCTTCAAAATTGCATAAAATTGTCTTCCTGATAGCCATTATAATGGGTTGCATTTCCTAGAGTACATATATATATTTAAGTTATGCAAGTCTTTTCTATATATTTGTCGAAGTCATGTTCAGAAAGTCCACAGATAATTTTTATCAGAAAGTTCACAATATTTCTTATAAGGTGCAGCAAGGCCACTACCAACAACACATCAATCTAGGTTTGGGAACTAGCATCGCAGAGGGAGAGATCAAACCCCACCTCAAAACAGCAAAACCGTGTGTTTATGTTCTGATCAAGGATGTGCACAGATACTTTTTGCGGAAGCGGATGAGAACAGAAAGCCTATTTCTGCAGTCATCGCTTCGACACTCACGCCGAACAGAACGAGTTCCGGAGCCGTGAACGGCTCACTCGCTCACGAACCACCGTCGAGGCAGTAGCAGCGGTGTTACGGTCGCTCTCACCTAGGCTGCACCGACTGACGTACGCAATACGAGAATAATTACAGCCTCGTTATGTGTTTTTTGTGAACGAGAATGTGAAGAAGAACTTCAATTACTCATGAATGGTTCTTTAGTTAAGTGGAGGTTTGCGTCGACCTCAATACTCGTGGTAGCATTGACTGATGTAGAGGTCCATTCGACTACAATTTAACAGGTAATTTCACTGTCATATCGATACCATATTTTATCATGGTAAACTAGTCCAATATTTCGTGTCCAATTTTAATTATTAGGTTGATGTCGTGATTCTCGTAACGTCTACGATGTTTGAGTAATTCTGCGTGAACTTTTTATCATTATTTAAGATCAATGAACGTCAACCACCACGGTACCCTCATAGCCTACCACTAAATATTACTTAAAGAAAATCTGCATGCAGGATTTGAGAGAAGGAAAACATGAATTTTTAATTTAATAACTAGTATACAACTCTATTCAAAATTTATTTTCAAGCTTTAAATTTAAACTGAATTCCTCGTTTCGGACCTGTTGACAAATTTCGCGAATGCTCTAAAAATCCTCTAGACATTTGATGTTCTCGTGAGAACGGATGCTTTAAGTAACATAAACTCAACTAACTAATTTTGGGTAACATAAATTTTATAAAAATAATTTCAATTTGCTCAAGGAAGTCAATTTTTCATCATTATAATATCCGACTAAAACTACTAGTTCATTCATTGTTGTTGATTCATTCACCTATTAAAAGTTCTGGCTGCGATTACACAATAGCTGTGAAAGTTCCATTGAGAACATCCTCCTCTTGCTTCATTTATGCAAGAACAATCGTGGAACTTATCTGTCGCTCGCTTGATAGTCACAGTCGTGCAATGTTGTTGTAATGTAGTTACTGTATTAGTAGAATAGTGTTGCGTACTATACTAACTAAATCGTGATACAATGCTGGTGGAAAATTGTTACTGTATTAGCGGAATAGTGTTTTGCCATATACAGTATACTAGCGAAATAGTGCTTCTATACCAGCGGAATAGTGTTACTATACTGACAAAATAGTGATACTACACCATTAGAATAGTATTACCACACCAGCAGAATAGTGATACTACGCCAGTGGAATAGTATTACTACACCAGCAGGATAGTGATGCTACACCAGTGGAATAGTATTACACACTAACAGAATATTGTAATTTACCCGCGGAGTGGTGTAATATACCTGTGGAATGGTGTTTATATACTAGCGGAATAATGTGACTGTACTTCCGGAATAACTCTAATGAATTAGTGGATCGTTTTACAATACTAGCGGAAAAGTGGGAAATATCCAATTTTTGATATTACGAGAATTTGTGTATGAAAACGAATTCGTGGATACCAAGAAATTGAGTAGGACTTTTAACTGCCAATTTGTATTTCAAAATTACATGTCGTGCGATTGAGGCAGCGCTCGAACTGTTTACAATCTTCCAGAAGTATTATCAGGGTAAAGTTCATGCATTAATATAATTTTGTAGAGTTCAAAGTTATGCACGACGTGAAAGATCATCTTGTCGTAAAACGATAGTGAGTCATAACTACATAACTTCACCTAGACTCATAGACCTGCAAACAAGCGTCAAATATGAGACATATATCATGACTTGTCTTTCTGCAAAGACCCGCTACAAGTTTTTTGCAAAATGCAAGTACTTGTAAGAAGCTCTCAATGATTTTCAGGTAGCAAGGCAGTACCGAGCGACGTCGCCATGCAGAATTTCTAAGTAATTCGTTCACGTTACATGTGCGACTGCATCGATTTCCCTCCTGAATTTAATGCAAACACAACAAGAATGCATGAATATTTATTACATGAGTATTTCCGACTCTAGATGTATTGACTTGAAATATTTTACATTCAGTATAATGATAAATGAAATTCTGCTTCGAACATGCAACGTTATACGTATTTATGATGCCCCATATGGAAGTTAGTAAAACAGTTTTATCAAAGCTGTGCCAGTAGCCATCATTAATTAGTTAAATATTCTTTAAGCATTTACTCGTAAATTTATGGAACTTAAGTTTTTTCTTTGTATCGGAAAAAAGGACTTTCTATCCGTTTTTATAGCATGCTTCTCGAATCAGGGCCAAGCCAAAAGTGCCGACGAGGAAATATGCATAAATGAATTTCAAACTTCAGATGGTTCCATTTTTCGCTGTGAGCTAGATAAGTTTACGGATTAAAACTCAGTGGTTCTGAATGACGCTTTCATATTTCTCATAAGCTAGTCCAGTGAACTTCTAAAAACAGAAGCTTCTAGAACATCAATTCCAATTCCAAATCAGCGAGCTTATTTTTTTCGACTTATTTTATTTTCGCGCCGAATACACCAATAATAATTGCTACTTGCGAATTAATTACAAAAATAATTACTACTTTTTGATTTGCTTGTCGCTAATTTGTCATGGACTCGGATCTTTGAAGATCTCCAAATGAGGAGCTCTGCATTTAATTTCAATAAAATTAGCAATCTTCTTCGTGGATTTTTTAGTTGCTTATTTTTTTAATTATTGCTCATGGCTACGAGAACTTTTTGGAACTCACGCTTTCACCAATCTCTCGCATCACGTATTCTTTCACATTCTTCTTCAAATAACAAATTTGAAGAAGAGCCAAGATGAACATGTTTTTCTGGACTTGCATATCTTTTTGGAGGTTAATCTTCTCGCTAAATTACCTGCCTGAGATGTACGCTCCTATGAAAATTCGTTGTCTGGTGTTAAAATTGATAATCACTGTTCTAAATAACTCATGCCGAAAAATCCCAATATGATCAATAAACAATAAATTCTAAAAATATTACGGCTTAAAGAATTCTGTAAAGAGTTCTCATGATCATTTCATTACAATTAAATTATCTAAATCAGTTTTTCACAGTACACGAAAGTTTACTTTTCACCTGTTAATAAAACTTGAGAAAAACATCACCTTGACTGGCACGAGCTCAAACCAAACGGGCATGGCTTGTGCATTTAATGGAGGTGAACATTCTTCTGCGCAGTAAATAATCCGAGCAGAAAGCTTTTAACTAGCCTTTCTTTCTTATCTTCATTTCGGAATAAATGGTTTTACAGTTTCAATGTTCTCTGGTATTAATGAGAAGCTAACGGAAGAGGACACCTGTTAATAACCCACCAAATCTTCGGACCTCGTTGATAAACAAATTTTTGAAGCGAAACTTTATTCTGGGTTATAATGGATTTTAACCGAATGTTTGTATTTATTATCTACATCTCTGATTATTCTTTAAACATATTTTTAGACAAAAAGCTGAAGAAAAATGCCTTTGAGGCTTCTGAAGAGCCGTGAAAAAATCGGGACTCAAAAAGCTGAAATGAATTTTATTGCCCAGGACCGGGAAATTAGATTCGAACTTTCAGCTTCTCCACGGGAGATCATTTATCCTGTAAAATTTTACAATAATTCAGTTGACTAATAATTTTTACTAATTCAAATCTGTCATACAATTTGCGTGAAATTTATCGTCGATGAAACTGCAACTCACTTATTTAAGGGCAGCGCACGTTTTTGCTAAGTCTGATTAATTTCTGGGAGTGTATGAGCCACACATACAATCTTGGAAAAATATCAGCTGAATATATTTTGCAAAATAAAACTCCCACCTAAGATTCGTGGAAAATTATCGACTCCTCTCAATTTACAAATATATTTATATAATGAAAATTTGTAACATATTGGTCCATATTAAAAGAACTTAACCGTGTAAGCTTAATAACATGCAGTTCCAAGCCTACTCTTCTCGAACGCTTTGAAAGGCATTAACGATTAACTGTTCTCCGATGATTCACTACTGAAACAAGTCAATAATTTCCTTAACGGCCGAGTAGCTCTGGAAGTGAGGGCGATTAACAAATTGCTGACCCGAAACAACTTTCCCTGCTGGGCGGGTCTCTTCCGTGCGTGTGTCCAGTTAAGTGCGGCTACGTGCAATACTCATTGTTCCATGCATGCTCTAAATTATACAGTATTGCGACTTTCTCAACTTTTCACCAATTTACTGAAAGTCCCTTGTTGCCATAAAAGCCTATCGTTATTAATACGGTCATCTCATCGGCGAGACTAAAATTTGCTTACCTCCAAACGTACCAAACGACCAAAACCTTGAATTGGTACTTGATTTTATTTATAACATTATGGACTTAATTTTTCAGGTGTTGATCGCAGTTCTAACTGATTTCACTCGATCACGCCCCATTAATTCCTGCACCGGCATCTTCATCAATATCCAAGAGAAATTATCGTAATAAATTTGGTTCTATAGAAAAGAACCTCGTCTTTTTCAAGCAGCGGTTCTCCCCGCCCAGCGAGAACTCCTAAAATTGTAGGCTCGATGAAACCGCAATTAAGGTCTCAACGTTCACCTAGAGCAGGAAGTCGCGGTGAGGAAACCTAAGGCCAGATTATTGACAGTTTCACTGATGCAGGCCTCTAATCGGCAGGAAGTGAACCTGCTTTATATACTCAGTAGCCTCAATATGATATTTCACGGCTCCTTAAATAGCTGGAAAAGTGCCATGTTTATGCGTCGCCAAATAATTGTTGTGCACTCTCTTCCTGAGCGAGACCAATACGTCTTGATTTGATCATGGTGTAGATAAGAGGAAATGGTTACACTAGTGAGTCGCATGGAAGGTTAAAATGAATTGCGCAATGGAGACGCCTTTTAAAGCGCATTATTTATTTATTTATTTCCCAGCATTAGCATAATGTTATTTTTTTGAAAGTAATAATAAACATCTAGTAACATTTTCAAGCCATATTAAATTAAATTAAGTTTGTTACTAGAAGCTCTTAAATTATAAGCCAAATTTTCAGTGCTTATATCCCCAATAGATCGGATTGGGTTCGAAACGAAGTTACTCTTGAATATATAGCCTTACTTTTATCATGTTTATTATAAAATGACGTATGGATGTAACAGTTCGTACTTCTCAGGATGACTGTAACGACGCAGCTGTGGCTTTTTACGGTGTGCTCTACAGTCTCCTCGTCATCCTCAACAGTTCAACTCATCACTGAAAAATTATGGGACTCACATCACTCAGTCGAATCCAAGAGGTCAAAGGTACAGTTAGTGTTGAATGGCCCATTATTAATAGATATAAACAGACTTTGCTTAAATCGTTAATTAAATAGTGTCACTCGTACAACCAAGCAGATTGCTGTTAACGTTTGCTTTCACTGATGAAAACCTTAAACCAAACTTTCAATATTGCAGAACATTTGGTTTCCGAATACCAACGACATTCAAGAGCCGCCAAAGGCTTCAGTGCTTGAGGAACGTTCGATCAGTTCATTGAGACAGCAACTCTCATCCGAATCAGAAGAACCGCCGCTCCAAACCCTTTCACATCGCTGGAATTTTTTCCAGAACACTCTACATTTATTTGACCTCAAACCTTTACACATTTATGACCTATTTACCACATCTCACCAAGATGTAAGGAGCGCAAACGGCAGTTCATGGGGGCAGGGGTTAATGGATGTTTTGGAATCTATAAACGAAATTAATGAGTTGACGAAAAGAGAAATAGAAATCGATCATAGTTATCACAGACTGCCTGATCTTCTCGAGCCTATGCATTACACTCTTGCCCTCAAAGTCTATCACTGGGGCAATCGAACGTTCAGTGGTCGGGTCAGCATTGCAGTCCGTGCTAAAGAGGATTCCAGCGTCGTATTCCTTCACTGCTCGAAATTAAATATCTTCTGGGACTCGGTTCAGGTGCGAAATATTACCACTATATATATACCTTGCAATACGCCGCTAAAGCTGCATAACTCCAGATTCAATTTCAAATTACTTATTCTTAGTGCTTTTAGACCATGTTTGAATATTCCTGATGTATTTTAATTAAACTCTTTATGTATGCAAAACGAAGAGCAACCAAAACATAAAATTTTAGAAACAATATTGCCTAATTCGACGGCAAACTCTGAACTAAAGTTGCACTGTTGTTTCAGTTTCTTAATTAAATCAGTTATTATTTTGCAGGTCATTGATTCAAGCGGGACCAGGCAGCACCGAGTGGTTGACCACAAGATCCTACCAGGCCCCGAAATGATAGCGCTGGTTGTGCGCCCCCGTCTCATAAAGGACGTTGCTTACAACATATCAATTGAGTTCAGTGGAGTGATGGCTGAAGATGAGTACGGACTCTACAGCTTGTCCTACTCTAACAATGGTGACACGCAGTTAGTATATATTCATTAAAATAGTAACCCTTACATAATTACTTCAAGGAATTGTTCTCGTAAAAACTTCAGTATATTAGCTACTGTAGGACTAAATAGTTATTTCATTCACGTTTAAATCTAATAACCGCACACGGATTAGATCCTAATACTTAACTGGGGACATTACATTATTCCAAATTTCCCGGAGTATAGGCTACTCAATTATCGTTTACTTATTTTTTCTTTTCTAATTTTTTGACTGAGTCATGTAAGCTATGTGCTTTTAATAACACAATGTTAACAAGAACTCCCTATTTCCCCAACTGCTTGCATGAATTTGCTACTTATAATTACACTTTAAACTAAAAGAAGCGTTAACTGTTGACGTTGCGTCAGTTACATGGCGCTGACGCAGCTCCAGACGACGTACGGGCGTCAGGTGTTTCCTTGCTTGGACGAACCTGCGCTCAAGGCGCGCTTCTCCCTCCGCGTCGCCAGACCCACGAACTGCACGGCGCTCTCCAACACCCGTCGCATCTCTACCACCCTCATGTGCTGCCTGGCGAGACTCTTTCCAGAGAATTATTGATATTAATAGGGCTGAACTTTAGCTGTGTGAGCTAATATAGTTGCGAAACGAATAACTGGATATGAAAGGAGCAGAGGCTATCGATGACCAGAAGGAAATGATATTTAAGAGCTTGAAATTTAGTAACAAAATAGTGGGTTAGAATCAAATCTAAAAGAGTTGCAATGAACCAATTAACTTTTAGTGAATACGATTTTGGTCGGTAAATAACCGATATTTTCCAAACAATCACCCGGCTATAAATAATTGAGAATCATCACCTCTACATACCGAAGAGCTTAAAAGCACATAAAATCATGAGCTTTAATCCATGAATTTAATTGACTAATCCCATACTGAATGCGTGTACATTGCTTGCGTCGCAGCGAGCCTGGTTGGGTGTGGGATGAGTTCGAGACCACGCCGCTGATCTCGACTTACATCCTGGCGTTCGCTGTGATTGACTTCGACTACCTCACTGTCACAGGGCCTGGCATCACGTTTTCGGGCGAGTAAACTTCCAAATACACTTATTGTCACCCTGGATAATTCACATTATTTGTACATAAATTGTAAACCGAAGACTTAAAAAGGAAGATTGAAGTCTGAACAATCCTTCATTTATGTAATTATCCCTACAGCAATCTTTCATTCATTTAATTATCCCTACTACTTATTATTCGATTGGCCATTTTAATGCCTAGAAGCTAGCTTAATCCCTAGTATCGTGAATGTGTCTATTGTTAAAAATAAATAGATTTTGATCAACTCTTCTTGCTTATGAATTAAAGGCGTTTTTCCTGCTGTAGTGTGGACTCGCCCTGACCTTCTCCCGTTCGCTTCGTACGTGCTGGAAATCGTACCTCAACTGCTGTATTACTACCAAGATTATTTCAAAGTCAAGTATCCACTCGGCAAACTCGATATCGTTGCTGTGCCTTCTGTTTATCCTAGAGCCATGGAGAATATCGGCCTCATTTCAATGCAGTGAGTGGGTAAGAGCTGTCAGTATTAGCGAGAAGCCAGCTTGTGAAATCAAATTTTTACTTTAAAAATCATACAGATCTCTTGTTTCCTTTGCATTATACAATTAAAGCAGTATTTCCTCCATGCTTGTAAAATGCCATTTGTTGAGAAATTTAGTAACGTGAAGCCAGCTTAAGATAGTAGCCTAATCAGTGCACCATCCGTTCGATTTAACTAATACTCTAAATTAGCATATGCATGGGAGAAACAAAATTCCAAAAACTCCACGAAAAATCAATTGAATATGTATATACATGTATAAGAATATATGATCTTGGTTGACGGTCGCTGCAGTGAACGCATGGTGCAGCGGACGCCATCCTCCCGGACTCAGGACCGGGTGGTCACAACCAAAATCGTGGCACACGAGTTGGCGCACATGTGGCTCGGCAACCTGGTCACGCCAGCGTGGTGGGACCACATCTGGCTCAGTGAGGGCTTCGCGACCTTCTTCGCTGCTCAAGCCACATCTCTGGTTGGAATAAATTAATAATAGAATATCTCGTTGTTGAAGTCTCTATCCGTGTAATTTAGTTATTTAAGAAGCCTGTAGATTGTATTTGACCATCTCTGTTGATTGTAATTGACCGAACGGTCACTCATGGAGAGTTGTTTGTTGAAATTCAGCAGCATTTTTTAGTAGGTACCAGGAGTAGTTGAAGCATGCCTGCGACAACTCGCTGTGTGTTTCACTTTCTAGTAGTTTGTTAATGCACACAGATCATACCTGACGGTTATGTGGAAGGCAGCTTCGTAGCTCACGAACATTGGCTGTCTCTTGCTACAGACGTCGCGCCGATGTCTCGCGCTATTTACGTGCCCGTGTTGAGTAATCAGACGCTTTTGGTCTTTGACGACCACACCTACAACAAAGGTTGGTGTTCTCCTTAATGAGCCCGAGTAATATAAAGTCAAAAACATAATATTTATGCGAATAATTCGTAAATCTTCAATTTATTTGGATGCTTAGTAAAACACTAAGCATCTAAATAAATTTAGGATTTACGAATTATTCACACGAAAATTATATTTTTGGTTTTATAACATTGACTTTTTTGTCAGGCGCGTGTCTCGTGAGGATGATGCAGTTCTTTATGGGGGAAATGAACTTCCGGCGATCCGTATCTACTTACATAAAGACGAGGTATGGATGGGGCAGTCTTGCGTTAAATAAAAATGGCCTCGAAAGAGCTTACTCATTTAAATACCCAAGATCGCTTACCAAAAACTTGACACGATGCAAATCAATTATTTCCAGTTTTACATAATTTCCTAGACTCGCCTTAACTTCTATTTTTGAAATCGAATCAATTTTGATTCAAGATTTTTCCATCCACAATCCATAATTTAAACTTGTTTGAATTTCTGGGAATTAGTCTTTCATGAACGTTCAGGACATTAAAAAATATTTGATATTACTAAATTAATTTAATCCAAAATATTTTTAATATGTGTTAACATATATTTACTTATTTCGTTTTTACTTGCAGACTTGAATATAAATTCATGTGATACTAATTGTTTGCAGACAATTTTCTACGAGCACGAACTGGGATCTGCTGAGCGTGTTAGGAGACACGAACACCGTCCGTGAACGCCTCCCCGAGTCTGTGGAGCTGTCAGAAGTGATGCGAGGGTGGCTCACCATCGTCGGCTATCCCCTCATCACCATCACCAGACTCTCTAATGGCACGGCGCGTCTGGAACAGGTGACAGTTGCTTGGAGGAAATAAGTTGGAATTTACAGTCTTAATTGCCTCTATCATTCTTATTATATTGTTTATTGCCTCTATTATCTTTATTGTTCAATGAATTACACTATATTACCAGTAATTGTCTTCAGCTTAGCATGATAACATTTAGCATAGATTTTTATCAAGTGAAATTGTCTATCAATTTTTTATGAGTTGAAAATGCAATCATGGTTTTGTGTTCCTTTCTAACAGAGACTCTTCACCTACTCCACGTCTGCTGATATTCCCGCTGATTCGTTCTTTTGGGTCCCTCTGAGTTGGATTTCTGAGACGGACGCTCTGTCGTCTGAGCCACCGTACCGAAATTTATGGCTGCCTCCTAATAATTCGACCTTACAAATCCAGGACATACCAAACGAACAGTACTGGATTATCGCAAACGTACAACGTGCCGGATACTACAGAGTAAACTACGACACCAACAACTGGCTCCAGCTCGCTAGACAACTCCAGCAGAACCATCTTATATTGACACCGTCGCACCGCGCGCAAATATTGGATGATGCGTTTCATTTATACTGTGCGAGTGAGTGGCGTGAGATGTTGTCTATCACATCCACTAATTATGCAAAGGCTGGCAGAGTATTCAGTCAATGAAGTGGTTTTTGATGCTTCGGGGGTTTATTGTGTCTGATTAGCTTGATGCGTTTAGTTGCGTCGGTACTGTAATGAATGAGTCTTTGTATTGTTTGTGGGAATCTCATTTTTTTGTGGTTGCTGGGAGTCTCATTTTGATCGGTGTATATCATCGACCTTGCATTAAAGACACACTGGAAAAAATATTAGGCGTCACTAGGTCCTGGGGACCAAGCGTCTGCGATTGGTTACTGCCACGTACGGTTTGGAAATGGGAATTTTAAACAACTCACTGAGAGAAACGAACCTAATTCAACTGCCACGAGGGGCTTGTGAGTAATCGCGAAACCAACCGACAGCTATTAAGAGCTTATTTAGCAATATTTTTGTGATTAATTATTATGAATTATCGTGAATGATTACATGAATTATCTGCCAGACCTGCTGGAGGAGGATATACTCGAGGCGCTCTACGCGTACGTGGCACGCGAGCTCCATGCGGTGGTATGGAAGGTGCTGTACGCTAACGCCCACCTCCCGTACCGTGAAGGAATCCACCCTAAAAACTTCATGCAACTCAGAGTAAGTTTAGTACATATATGCTAAAAACTTTAATTCAAACTGACATGTGTATTATATGTCTTGGAACTAATGATTGTTCCTCAAAAAGCTGTTTTTGTTGCAGGATAAACTGAGCCGTCTGCTGGACGTTTAAACTTCAACTCCACCGATAACTCCACCAGAGGGTTGTTACCCTGATTTCTGCTGAATAGTGAGGGGAAAATCACAAGAAGATATAATGAAGATGAAACCAGCATTATCCTGAGATTATAGCTACTATTTCGGGTAACCTGGTGATGTTGTTAGCGCATTTTCTCATTTATGTAACAAATGCACTATTGTGCTCGCCATGGCCGTCCGTCCGTCTGTCCGTTTGTCTGTCTGTCTGTCTGTCCGTCCGTGACTTCAAGTTTTCGTCGACGAGAAAATGCGCTCTTTGGCACTCACTGCCGTGATTAATGAGTTATATTTTTTTGTGTTTGCCACGAATAGATCGTTGTTGGAGACCGCAAATTTTGGCTCTGATTTTGTGCATGCCAGGTAAAGATTTTCGGAGACCGCAAATTTTTGCCCGGTTCAATTCACATGCCCGAACTGAGCAAGAACTTTAATACTCAACTGTCGTGACGAGCGCAAGCAGTTATGAATTATTGTGCCAACACAATAACTGTCTGTGATAGAAGCAGCAGGCGAAGAACTTTATGAACTTAATTATGAATGCTCTTGATGAATATAAAACTTTTAATTATTGTAAATAACACAAATTTCAGTAGTTTTTCAAGAACTTTCTACTTATAATAGAAACTAATATTTATAATTAATTGCCTGGCGAGCCTTAACGGGCTAAGAGATTGTTGTTGGTAGGATGAAATTCCGATCGGGAATATGAGCAGCGCCATCGTTGAACAAGGTTTAACGCTCAGTGCTGAACTACTGAACCGAAGAAAATTATAGATTATCAATAATATTTGCTAAAATGCACTTAATTATTGTACATTAACAAAATAAAGGTTTATATAATGTAATTAATTCATCTGTTAATTACCAATTAGAATAGCGGGGCCAAATTGATTATTTCAGTATACGAATGAGCGCATGCAAACTTCAGCATTTGAATATGATCTTTAATTTGCATTTGTAAGACGTAGTGTACATATTTAACTAGCGCAATAATAGAACAACGCCTATTTAGTTGTAGGCTTAGAGAAAGATTACAGCGGAGACAGCCGATAACCTGAGAAACTGTCCGGCACTCTCACACGACTTCGTGGTACGGTTTTCATGGATGATGTTCATGTCAGGCGCGTATGGCTGCTAGTATTCTGGCTGGAGCCCATGTAAGCAGAAGCGCCCGCTCCGTATACACTCATTTATTCGTTTATTGGGCAGTGAAGAGAAATTATTTCTCATGGTAGCTGTAGTTCCATGATCCTGACCCCAAGCTGAGTTCAGTGGATATGCATTGTACCATTAAGTCATTATGCACTTCGTGAAGTGCCAGAAAATGCTACATGAATTAGCAAGATTTTAATCTGGATAGTTCCCGTAGAAATGTCGAAATGTAAGGTGGAAATGAAACTGATAATGCGCCACATTTAATTTGTGTGATGCAAAAATGTAAGATCAGGGAATCGAAAATTTTACTTTGAACGTGGAGTATATTGAAATGCCGACTTTAAAATCTTTTATTAAGTAAACGAAAATATCGTGGTAAAATATAAAATTTTGTGAGACATCATTGCCACCAAATCAGGATACGTTATTAATTAATATCGAATGCACATTTTATTATTAGCTTGCTTAACATCTTAAAGGAAACTGTCTAGAAATCACGTTTCCCTATTATTTTTCTTGATTAGGAGTGTACATTCATTTACATATGCCTGAATTGTGGAGTGATTTTAACTCGGTTCACATTCTCTATATAAGCATACATAATGCTGAGCTGTAATGCGACAGTATCAATCTCATTCAAATTTATCTGTTGAATAAATTTATATTTAGTGCCAAAGCTATTTCCACAGTTATGTAAAATGAAAGTTGTAATTTATAAGCTAAATTTTTACTTTATAAACCGCAAATTTTATCTTATGCCTGTTTTTTCAAAGATATTAGATGCAGCAGAAGTGTTTTTTTTTTGTGTAATAAACGTTGTTCGCAAAAACCAAAATCACTGCAAAAGCCTTTTAAATAACTAGCTATTATTCAGACCAATCATCAGTTTCTCAGACCAATGGTGGCATTTAGCCGGGATAAAGTTATTTGCTCGATTGTTTTTCCTCACTAGAATAACGATGAAATTCCAGTATTCCGTCATTTGGTTGCAGTCTCACTTATTGGTTCTTTTCTGGCACAGAAAAACTTTCTTTTTTTTCTGGCATTATTAGCGCAAAAGTTATTTTTGGACACTCCTGCGGTTATGTAACTAAATAATACCATTAAACAAGAAGTAGAGGTCTATTTGCATTAACTATATTAAATAGTTAAAAAAAAGCCTTTTTCTGTCATCAAGAATTGTATGCACATGGCCTCACTGGTCATGAAGAGTGCTGGCAGTCGCTTTCCAAAATTTTGTATTTTTGGTTTTGGCAAAATTGAACGACAATGACTAGATTGAACGAGAGGGTTGAGTCAACAATCTGAGCTGTTCCGCTCGAAATCCAATGCATTTGAATTCTATTGTTAAAATTGTTCAAATTTTATACAAATTAGATATTTTTGGCATTTTATAGTTTACTGATATAGTGCTATAGTAGATGAAAATACTTATTTCCATATGTTTTATCATAGGAGTCTTACAAATAAGTTATGAATTTAAGCATAATTATCTAGTATATTAATATAAGCATAATTGTCTAGCATTTTACGCGGCTTTTCGATATATTTATACAAATCAATTGTAGAAACGTGCACAACTGCGAAAGTTTTCCCTCACGCCTGCGATAACTTTTCATGGGCACTGCTGATCAGCATTCAGCAGGTAAAACAAGACGTCTGCCGAGTCAGGCCACTCTATCGAACTTTATATCTAACTTGCTTACTTTCTAATCATCCTCTCCACTGCCAGTAGTTCCAAGCGATCTAGTAAACTCTCTTGCCTTCGAAACGTATTCAATGCCAGAAAAAATCATTTAAGCGTTATTTATTGCTTGTATTAATGATGCGTATTGATTGATGTAAATGAATTCCAAACAGAAAATGTATAAGAAAATAACTCAATTCACTTTACTAACGTCGATCCACATATAATTTGAAATATCATATGGCATTCAATGTTAATTGCACAAGCATGCATGAGCTTGGTGATAACATACAGGGTGATTCACGGAAACTTCCTGATTTGAAAGCGTAATAAAGAGGAGCGATAAAAGAAAACTAGTATGAAAAAATATCATAACGATACAAATTTTACTAAAAAGACATTACCTGAATTTATATTTTCTCTTAGTTTAAAGATGACATCGGACAAATGACGGCCCCCCAATGTTACTGCATACAGTTAGTCGATTTATGAAGTCCCGTTTAACTCGGTGAAGCATATTGACGGGTGTGTTGGCGATGGCTTGGCGTATGTTGTTTTTCAAATGAGGTAGGGTCTTGGACAGTCATTGTAAACAATTGATTTAAAATAACCCCATAAAAAATCACATGGAGTCAAATCGGGGGATCAGGCCGGCCAAAGGTCACCTCGCAATGAGATGAGGCGCTGTGCAAAATATTGTCTCAGAAAATCCATTGAACATCGCGCTGTGTGGGCCGTGGCTCCATCCTGTTGGAACCAGACATACAAAAGGCGTCAATCATTTGCGTGTACCAAGCTGCAGTCATCGTTACTGCGCGTTCGTTTTCCTTATAGGAACAAGACCTGAAGGGCGAATACGGAACCGAGAACGGAATGCTTGTTGAGTTGAGTAGCGATAATGGAACGGCCATTGTAAAAGTGCACCTCGACAGCAAGCGCAGGCCCCTCACTTGTCCAATGCATAGTGGCAACTGACTAGGTGGGACACAAAATTTCATGACCTTACCTTTCATAAGAGATACTTTCAGTTATTTTCCTACAACATCTAGCTGATTGGTGCGAAATACAGAACAAGAATATTCCGTAATCATCCTGTTTTAATATTTAAAATTTTTAAAAAGTTTTGTTGAAAAATAACCCTAAAAATCAGGCAACATGTATGAAGTAAAATGAGTAAAATTTCAATGCCAAAAATGCCTAATTAATTTACTATATATTAATTGAATTAGTATTGGATCATCAGACAAGAAAATTGAAAAATACATGTAGCTATTGTCAATAGAGAGAGCCAAATCTACACGGAAGAGATTGAAACCGTTCCGAATCGACGGGCACAGAACACAGAGACCTATCTACATCAAATACCAAGCAGATAAGAAAAATGAGCGTTGCTAAGACAAGATCTCCTATGAAAAATATGCCGTAATTCAAAAATCCTTACATTTCGTGCACTTGAGGTGGAACCTAAAATTTAAAACCACTTTCAGACACGTCGCTCTGTTCAGTGTGAAGAGGCAAAGCATAATCTATTTTATCTTTTGATGATACCTAAGTTCAAAGCTTGATGTCGGAGCTTGTCTTCGGAACTTTTCCGATGAAGATATTTGAAATTTACTGGGCGTTTAATTTGATTTTAAAATTTTGGTGAATTTGCGATTGCACAGAAATTATTAAATAAGTACATAGACTAACGCAGGAATTTCACTATCCACCCTTTTTAGGCTCTTTTTTCAGTGTCTGTATCGTCAAATTCTAGCTGAGGAATATAAGATTTAACACATTAAATTAAATTTTTGCCTCTTAAAGCGGAGCGAGTCATCTCTACCTTGAAACGTAATTAAAGTTTTCAATGTTGAGACAGTCAAACTTTGACCTCATCTTAACCGTTGTCCTGGCCAGCTGTTGGCATCATTCGCGGTGAAAAAAAAAAAACACAACTAAAAGCATTAAAAACACGAAATTTCATGTATAACGATCTACCAGAAGTAGTGTCAAGCGTGTGCTCCATGTATGCCGATGACACAAAAGTTTATAATACAGTTAAGGATGCGTCAAATAAAATGCAACTGCAAAATGATCTTGATAGTTTAGTTGACTGGGCTGATGCGTGGCAGCTGCGTTTCAATGCTGACAAAAGACTAGACAAGGCCATGCATGAGCATATGTTCAGTCTTAAAATGCCTCGTACCTTACGGAACAGCTGATATCTCGAAGCTATTTTAAATCTACCGTCCGTAAGGCCAGTCTAGTCAAGAAAAGTACAAGAATCGGCGACAGGCCTATCCAGGCCTATTTATTCAATGCCGAAGATACTATACTATACTATTTCAATATCCACTATCGTCACTGATCTTCACCAGAAACATTCCCTAGTTATTACAATAATATTTTGACAACGTATCGAGTCTCGAAATCATGCGAATACTTTCAGGTCATGAGAGAATTAAATTTTTGAGGAAGATGAATTAAGTTTCGTTAATACTCAAATTATAAATGACGTTGTAGAAGCGAATATACAGTATAAGCTTGAGTTCACGCAGTTCTGTGACCGGTAGGCAGGCTTTACATTTCAACGCCTGTATAAGATTCGGCGCCGCCATCATGAAAGTCCTTTACAGCTGAAGCTCCGGTAAACAAAGATAGAAAATATAATGCGACTAGCCGTGACTCTTAATTTAGCTTTATCTGAATTTCGTTAATTTTGCAACAGTTAAAGCTGTGCTACTAAGATGGTAAGACTTCAATTACACCACTCTTGACTTGTGGCCATATTATAATCTGTTTTTAGCCTCATTTGCGGCTTGATGTGAGCGTCGCTGAATCAACTTCTTGCCAGGGCGTCCGCTAGAACTTTTCCTAGTCTTATCATTGTTTTGACTCTTAATTATAAATTGTTGTATTTAAATGTATCAGAAATAATTTTTAATACTCTGAAATACATCTTGCGCTGTTATTTTTTTACCAAATTTGTCACATTTTAGGCTACGAAAAGTTCTAAAAAAAACTGACGAAAAAATAATGAGAAGTGGTAACACTACAAAAAGCACTTTGTAACTCAACCATAATTGCTTCCAAAATTGATTTTTTTACCAAAGTAAATGGACCAAATTTATGAGTTTAAATGATAGTTTGGAGCTGTGACATCATTTGAATAATCTGTTTTCAAATCCAAATCAATTTTTATTACTCGCCTTTCTCGAAAATTAATTTTGTAATTTGACTTAAATGCTTCAATTTGCAACCTTCAGTTCCCAATAAAGGTCCTGCATCTTAACTTTTGCTAGTTAATGGGTGAACGTTATCTTCAAAAGTTTCTCTCAAATATAAATGAATTATTATGATATAAATTAATTGTCTTCACGGACAGACTGATTTTTTCACGATTAAACTCGTGAAATTTCATCAGCAAGAAAGACCGTGGGTGGGGCTCTAGCTATTGGGTAGCTCATGAAGTTTATTGTGCCATATAAAGCAGCGGGACTCTCACATCGCCCTTCACTCGATCTGCAGTCGCCGTACATGCAGGTGAGTCGCTTTCTCTTCCTCCCGAGTCTTTCCCTCCCGCTTCGGGGTTACTTTGAAATAAATTATTATATGAAATAAATCACTGCAAACAGAAATAGTTATTCAAAAAATCGATCAATAGCCATCGAAAAAGTTTTTGTGCTCCATTAATCGAATTATTATATTTATGCGCTATTACTCGAAATTTGTATCGAATGAAGATTTGTTGAAAGTTCAACTGTAACGATTTCATCGAATAATTCTTCTGCACCATCATTGCACATAACTACTCAGTCATCAGTACGCATTTAAAAAAAATTCATTTCAAAAATTCATTCATATGCCATTTCCATTGATATGGTTTATATTGTAGTTTCTGCAGAACGACCATGTCGCATATTTCATGATGCTCTTCGAAAATCGCGAATTGTTAAAGATAAAATGCCTAATATGTATAACACAAATTAACTTAATCATAAAAGTTAGTCGAAAAAATTAACTAGTCTTCAACTTTTTAGTTTATTCCAAAAAAGATTAGTGTTCGAAATTTTCATCAGCTTCTCCAAAGCGTGTAAAACATGAGTATTATGACAAATGTAGTAAAACACTCGTACCATTTTTGCTCGTGTCACATTCAACCACTTGACTTTATTCAACTTGATCTGAAGAACTTAAAACAACTCTGAAATATTAATCGCAAATGAATTGTAAATCTCGTGATCATAATTAGCATCTTAATTAATGCATCACAAATATCGCGTAAATTAGAACCACCATCGTTGAAATAGTTTTTTAGTGTAAATTTTTAATTTTTCATTTAACTGAACAAATTATTTGCATGCAAGCTATTAAAAAGTATCGAACACTAATAACTTATAACGTGGCACTTATTAAATGGCAATGCAGCTGTTACAGCTAAGATATACCTTTCTGTATCTAGTTTACATCATAGTGAGATTTCCTCGCGCTTCTTGAGGAAGTTTCAAGAAATTAATTGGTAGCTTTACATATGAAGTAGAAGATGCGAATGCAATTGAACGTTATCCAAGAAACGTTTGGTGAGCACACATATGTTAATTGCTCAACCCATGCTAATCCACGCACGATTAGCATGGATTTCCTTAATTAGGAACAATTACTTGCAACGGAGAAGATATGTTGACGGCTAATTGATTTTTTGCTCTGATAGAATTAAGCAACTTTGAACGGAAATTTAATCTCCGTCATATATTTCCTCTGTGTTTTCCTTTGTATTAAAATATTATTTTTAGATCATACTGCCCTTTGCTTGTTAATAACTATTCACAAGGCGAAAAAATTACATAGAAGAGATATCTCAATTATCTGCAAACACTGCTGCCTTATCGGGCAAGTTAACATAACCATTGATAAATAAATAAATATAAATAATTTGATCTCAACAAATCCATTCCTCGACGCTTGTTTGGCCGGCATAACTCCAAAATAACCTATAAATTGAGCTTTCCAATGATATGCAATGAACTGGAAATTCACATTTTAGATGATTCACTACATGGATAATGTTTGTTTGTATCTGGAACAGCTGTTGTGATGTTTTATGGCTCGAAAACAAGTTCCTTCTCATTTAAAATAACATTTATTACCTTTCGTTTAATTGACCCCAGCGACGACACTATCTTCGGCTGACTACGACCGAGCGTACAGGGAGGCATGGGCGATAATTGATATTAAAATCCTTAAGATAATAATCGATTGCTCCGTTTCGATAACCGAAATTTACTCTATTCATATATGTATATCCCCGCCATTCCGTAGCCCTTGTCGGATTGCATAGGTACAATTTACCTACAGTACGCTCTGCACGATTATGACGTCGTAATATTATGCAGTCCCACAGGGGTTAAAACTAAACTTGAGCATCCCGCGCCCAACTAAAATTAGGAATTTGTTAGCTTTCATTTATCTAAAGGCATATGAAGAGAAAATAATAATTGTCTTGTGGATTTTTGTGAGTTACTATATTTTCCGATTCAATACAATGTTCGTATGAACGATATTATTTTGATAATACGTATTAGAATCTTAATTATTAAGTTCTTTTCATAATTTTGAGTATCTACCATTAATTAGTTAATATATATATATATATATTATATATATATATACTTAGGGCATCCACGACGAATAATAAAAAACAGTTCTTAATCTCATTATGCAGCCAGAATTTATATGCAGATAAAACTTCAGGAAAATTCAACATATACTCATTTAAACAGATTCTAAAATTGCTAATTTTCTCGGTATATGCTATTCTTTTCAGTTACTGAATAATTTGAATGATCCCAATGAATGATATAGTGATACTCTCTGGGTATGTTTTGTGGTAGTGTCCGGTAAATAATAAAGCAAACTGTCAACGTTATATATACGAAGTCCCCAATAGATATATTTAAAACAAGAAAAATATATATAAATAGTTTCAAACGAATATTCAAGAGTTCGTTTTGCTGCAATGCGCCCAATGTTTCATCTAAGGTAGTGCATTGAACATGTTTCATTTCCATCGAACAGACAAAAGTGAATATCTGAGATTGTGAATGCTGGTGTGGATTTTGCGTCCTCATAAAAGTATTGCCACAACCACAATAACCCAAATCTATATAAACTGCGTACATGCTACTATTTTTTATAAAACCTTTCAGCATCCAGAAGCCCCAATGTCTTGCACTCACTTTAATTGAAAAATGCTCTACTTTTTGACGGGTTTTCTGAAGCTGACCATCCTGGTATCAACGAATTAGTTTTTTGTCTGTTCGCCCTCACTACGGCATTGAATCGGCAAAGATCATGGGTAAGGTAGAGAAGTTTGCCAGCATAGTAGGTGATGCCTTTCTGGCTGGCTCTACCAGACAAAACCGCGAAATATCAATCAAGGAAAACCACGCAGAAAATTTACTGGTGCATATGTTCATAATCAGAAGACAACAACTGAGTTAGATTCAAATTATCTGCATATAATGGTAAACAGTTTATTCTCGTGTTAAAAAACTGGCTAAGGAACATCAATCATTCATATGGTTGATTGGGGATTCACTTTATGTTATAATCTCATCAAAAAGAGAAATACAAAAATTATAATTATCACCATCAAAAATTTAATCTTTACAGTCATTGCAGCTATTCCAGTAACAAATAAACTACAATACGAAGGTGATTTACGAAATAGAGAAGGTGATTTACGTTCGGTCCGAGTCCTAGGCGGTTCCTAATTCAGGGTCGCCACCAGCTCAAAATTTTGATAGGGTTTATCTTGTAGAATTTTCTATCCTTTCGAAGTATCGTTAATTATTAGCGAGTTACCGAG
Source organism: Hyalella azteca (assembly GCF_000764305.2). Taxonomy (NCBI): domain Eukaryota; kingdom Metazoa; phylum Arthropoda; class Malacostraca; order Amphipoda; family Hyalellidae; genus Hyalella; species Hyalella azteca. Next base: position 567,843 of record NW_025940784.1, read on the forward strand.
AAGCTCCTATGTAGCTGGCAAAGCTCACATGCATGTAAAAATGCATGGGAGCATGCAAACTTAATAAAAATTCCATGCTGTCTCTCCATTAATTATAATTTTAGTTTTGTATCGATATTCGGCGGGATTATTGATGATAAGTCAAAAAACTGCATCAAATTTCAATCTTTTCAACGGATTGCTATTTCCTACAGACAAGCGGTCAGTGATGGCTGCGCGGACATTCCCACCGCTGCTGTTACTGGTGGCGCTCGTGTCGCTTTTCGTAAATCCCGCGCAGTTGCGACTCTTAAATCCCGACCCGTTACTGACATCTGTTCAACAACGATGGCCACTTCGACCTTTTTCCCTCTCCGACATTACGCGTGCCCTCGCACCAGCGGCACTCAGACGCAGAGTAATTAACATACAACCATATTCTGAATAAATATTTTTCAAGATCAGACCATTAGTAGTGTTATGTATAATTACTAGTACAGCTACTTCAGTTGAAGATAAAAACATATGGGAATATATTGGTTTTGCATAGTGTTGCTAATATTAATTATTACCAATGCATGCTCCAATAAATAATTATAATGTTTTTTTGCCTATGTAATGCAGATACATGGTGGATTTGCACCGAACACCAGAGAATTAGAAGCTGACCGGAAAAACTTACTGGGCACTGATGAGTACGAAGACTTCGATGATGATCCGATCTACAGGTGCGACTCACTCAGATTCAAGTACTAAACGGATTAAAATTTGCAATAACAAAATAACGTGGTTAATTTGAATAATTCTAGGAAAATATACAAGCTCCGCTTCGTAAGTTTGTAAGAAAAGTTAAGGGGTACGACATCGTTTACAAGGTAAGACAAACTTTCTAGGACATTATTCCATTAAATAATTAATAGAGCAGTCTTCAACAATCGCAAGATCCTTAAATACCGAAAAAAATTGTGCAAACGCTATTTGAATTGTGAAGAAATTTATTAAACAAAATGATTGTTTCTATCATCAAATGCGATTAATCGTTCTCGAAAAGTTTAAACTTCGAAATAATTTTCAAGCGCAATAACATTTTTCATACTTTTATCAACCTAAGGTACGTAAAATGACGTGTCTGACAGTCGTTAATGAGTTTCGTGATAAATCTAATCTGCAAAGATATTTTATATTTGTCTTTAAAAATTGAATATTTTTCTTTTAATTTTGTTTACTGAAATAGATTTCCACAGAAATTCTATGAACAGATATACAAATGCAGTAGCATCCTTTAATCTGCAAGTCGAGAAGACAAATATACCAGTTGCAATTGCGTGAATCCGGATATAAAACACGCTTTACTCATTGCATTTGATTAAAGTATAGAAAAAATTCTTTTGTCCAGGTTTCACGACGCAGACAAACGACAGCATCCCGACTACGGTCACCTAAGGTTCGGCAAGCGGGCGGAGTTCGGCGACTACGGCCACCTGAGGTTCGGCCGACGCAGCCACTCGAGCCCCGACACGAACGCCGGCACCGCGGCGGGAGTGACAAGTGACGGCGACGGTCAATAACGGTTTACAGCAGCCGTTGTGACTAACCTGGCTAATTAATGTACCGTAAAGTCGTGCTTAACGTGGAATTTAAACAGTACACGAGTTATTAAGAATACACAGGGAGCACGAGTAATGCGTAAAAAAAGGAATGTTGACAAAAAATATACCGTGACAAATCTAATGACAGAATGTTCGAATTGAGTGTTTCCTGTAATGAGCAATAATTTATTATGGTTATTATATTATAGGAAGCTAGGGTTATAATATTAACAATTGCCGAGGGCTAGCCGAGAAACTACAGCAGAATTCCCTCTTAAAATACGCGAGTTTGAAATCTTAGGATTGTACTTTATCCATCCTGTTTGCTTCAGAAGATCCATTTGTTAACCCGAAAGATCCATTACCCTTTATGGTTTGAAATGAAACACGCAATAAGAAGAAATTAATCCACTAGGTAAAAAAGCCCGTTCATTTTAGTATTTTTCCATGATTTATACGTCGTTGCATACATTATTAATAATGAGACATCTTCTACTTAAATATAGATAAAAAATAAATATTTCTAACGCTCAGCCAGCATAAACTCAAATGAAATTATTCAGTATTTACATGGTTGGCGTCAAAATAAAATCTTGATTTAATTTGATAGCACAATGAATTTCCAACTTGAGTGCGGTTCATTAAGAAAATATTGTACGAGTATTTTTATGATGACTTAATTCGTTTATAAAATATGCTGATCCGAAAAGAACTTCCCCTTATTTGCATACGTTTAAGAGGCTAAAACTTGAAATAAACCCAATTAAGTTTCGTTCAAACAATATTCCATGCCACGTGTATTTAGTCACAAATTGTTCAAATAAATTGTGACTGACGTATCTAGTATACAAGAAATTTTTACTTGGAAAAATACTTGCGGCATTTAATATGATATCTGCAGTAGTTATTGCCTATTTTCGATTTATGAAAGTACCACATGAAAATTCAAGGCTTTGCCAAAACATAAAATTAACGCCAGAAATTTTGAGTCTTCTCTAGGTTTTTTACACCTGCTCACTCAACTTCGCTCAGAAGCGACTCCGGGCCTGGATGTGACAGTTATACTGTAACTTACTCATTCATGCCGTAAATAGATTATCTAAAATGGGTTACAGTATAAGTATACGTTGTTTAGCGCTGACCTATTGGTAGTTAGCGCATTTAATTATACTTTAATTCGCATTTTCCCAGCTATTTGTAAACGCTAAATTTGCATGTTCAAATGTACAAATTGGAAGTCCGTAATACATTTCCGACGGCTACCTAGCTTTGAAGAACTGTTAGGAGTTCGCTTTCACTGGTATCGTCGTTCGCCTTCGCTGGTATCGCATTTTATACGCCTGATCGTCTAAATACTGTTCCAACAAAAATCCAACCCACTAAGACATTGATAATCTGCTTCTATTTTCACTATACAGCGCTCAAACTTATTATTCTGCTGGAATAGTACACAATTGGATTGACACCACATGTAAGTTTGAAAAAAATACGTGCGCTACCCTTGCAACAATTTTTAGGTGCTAATTTTAACTAAGTGAACAACTGCAAAGTTTAACCTCGATTCGTGTATTGAACAACGACTGAACCGTATTTCGATCAGCATTTCTAGGTGTGGGCCAAACAAAAATAGATCTATTTATAGAGTGAAAAAGTCGTGTACTTCTTCTCATCGATTTCTATACCCACGCAACTCACGTGTTGGCTTTTTAATTCTTTTCTGCTGCCAAGTGTTTGCCGTTAGCGTCTCGATGATTGGGGCCATTAGACCCCATTACCTGATTTCGTCTTCTATATATTAATTATGATGCTTAAAACAGTTATATAAGTTTCTCTTTTATCAGGATGATTATATTTGTGCTGTTTTCCTTATATTTAGAACAATGAATTTTCCATATAAAAATCAATTTTACTATATGTATCAATTTGCTATTAATATATGTAGTATACCTAATTTTGAATATTTTCAACTACAGAGCAACATTTTGTTTACTACATTTATTGATCTCGCAAAGAACAGCAATAATGTTCAAGTTCAAAGGTAGAAATCAAAGAGGCTTTTCCACAGCCACAAGGGAGTGTTTAGTGATAAGTCAAGCACCTCCCTGAGGGACCTCGCGACAAGTTGACAGACACTGAAGATCAGAAGACGTTTTTTTATTCTGGGAAGAATGATTTACAACGAACGCATTCGTCTATATAGGGTCCCTTCGTCGCTGGTATCAATGATGAAATTAGGCTATGACTCAATGAAGAAACGACGCAGAAGACTCTATGACAGCGTCGATTAAAGCATCTCAGCAGCCTACATAAGTTTTTGAATTGTTTACTCACCTATTTACCCTAATATTTATTTTTTTAGGTGAGCTCAGGTAATATGATACTCAAAAATACCAATCTTGTATTAAGCCAGTGCTACTCATGTATATCGGTACTAATGTGGTGATCATTCTGATTTCATTGTACCTTTCTAACTTCAATCGACTGGAGTGGAAGTAAACTCGTCACGTCTTGAAGTTGTCACCTAGTGGGGGATACTTTCTAGAAATGCTGACTTTGTTGCAGTATTCACCGAGTGACCGTACTGAACATGTGTCAACGAATGACTGTTGATCATGGACAAAACGAGTATTGATAAGCACCAGCAACACGAAAACTGGATTCTCAAATCTCTGTATTCAAATTTGTTGCATTTCTGGCCCAATCAGATTGAATAAAAGTACAGAACAATGATATGCATTTTAATGTCAAATCCAAAAGAGGAAAAATAAACCGTACTGTAGAGAATAAAATATTTTTATTTAGTTACAATATTATGTAACCAAATCTTCTGGTTAAGTGCATGCGTTTTTATTTTTTTTTTGTACGTATAATTCAAAGGGTCCCTTCTCTGCTTGTGTTAAAATTATGCTGAAATATTTTTAATTATAGCAATTGCCTTATCACTTCTCTCTTAAACTAATTACATTTAATTATTTTATACAGCTTTTGAGCTGATCCTTAAAATTATTGAATCGCATCTGTAAGCTGCCGTATTCATGGAAAAAAATTTTAAGCAGTGGTGTTTGGAAATATGTAAGATAACATTCTAAATTACATTTTATTTGCTAAGACTATAACTTAAGGATTTGAGTTGAGTTCTCAAGCAAACCGGCTCCTAGAATATCATTCAGCACAAATGAGCCTGCGGAACAAAATGAATCATGTAATATATGATTCTGTAACACGGTTCAAGTAATTACTGAATGTCCAAAACATGAATAGCCTAAATATTGCATGATTATTGAAGGCTCTATGTCGACTAGATATGCGTCGAATCTTCGCGTTGATCATTGCAATGAGGATTCCCAAAACTAAAGGCATAGCATTAAAGTAAAAACGTGCAGAAAAACGTACGTACATTCAACCATAAACTTTTAGTTATACCGAGAACATGTATTTTTCATCAAGATTGTTATTACATATTTTGTCAGAGGTATCCCCAGAACAATTAAAATTGTTCGTTTTTTATGAGAAATAGGAGAAAATTTTTTGCTTTGATAGGAGACCAGTACATTTTGGCAATCTTTTTATGCGCAGCTGAAGACTTTAAATGAATACAATATTTATTGTAAATTAGGGGAAAAATTGTCAGAACCAACGCGGATAGAAGCGAATTATCGAATTTTCTCATCATTTCATTAAAATGATAGTGCCTTGATGCGCTGTATTACAGAATTTTGGCGAATGGTACGTCAAATCAGCATTTATTCAAGTATATCGCAATTACTCATTGGTAAACCTAAATGAGATGATGCGTACTGTTCGTTAAATAATTGGAAGAATAAAATTCAAGCGTTAAATAATTTATGCTTTGATTACCTTGCATTACCTAATACCTTACCTAAAGTTTCAAAAAAGTTTGGATAATTACTTAAACATTGATACCAAAGTCCGTGGAGTTTTTCCTATTTAATGGGTCCTGCCTATACAACATAAAAAAACAACCTCTTAATGTGTTTCTTAATCGTTAAACTATTACTCCATGCAGCAAGTAACAAGATTGAATAAACAAGCGATGACTCTTCATTAGAGAATTAATCCTAATGAGTTTAATTGAAACCTTGGTTCTAAGTACAAAAGATTTTGGGGAACGGCTTTTGATGCAATATTTAGTAAATGCAGATATTTCTTTCATTAATTTATAAAAGTGAAATGTTTTGATTTCCAAAAAAAAAAACACCTGAGTGCCCTAAAAGAAACATTACAAACACCATCGCCTGCTTAGAGAAATAATATTTTAAATAATTGCGAGCAATGGCCAAAACATGGTCCGGACTGATGAACTAAAACCTGTTCAACTTGGGCGATTCTGAGCAGATTTATTGATAAGAAACACACTTAATTATGTTAGAATTATCGACCACTAAGAGCCTTGAGTGTCAATTAAATCAGGCAATTTATTGCAGAGGAGCTTTTGGAGGTCGAGCGAGGATAAATTTCTTTCTTTACAATAGAGCGTAAAAGTACGATTAATTTGATGCTGTTTATTTGAAGATGTAAATAAGAACTCGGATATTTATTTATCGGCAAAAAGATTTAAAATAACTGAAGATGTAGATGATTAAGCTAACTTTCAAGTTCAAATCTTAGTGTCGGCAAGGAATGTGAACTCAAACAAGCTCCAAATGGTAATAGAAAATATTCACTATCTAAGAGCCGTTCACTTTAAATGAACTTTCAGCGTTAGCTATAATATTATTTTCAATGGATCTGGGCAATCGAAGTATATTATTCAAAATTTAACTTGTGTATGTTGAGGCAGCTGTGCAAACATTTCTTTTCTCAGAACGCAATTTAGCATGAAAATTTAATGTTGTAATATTTCTCACTGTAAAACAGTAAGACAAACTTTATCGGATTGGCTCACTGTGTTAATGTCACCAGGTTTTTTGCGCTATGATTACCGGTTAAAAAATAGAATCTAGCTGCCGTTCTAAGATCAACCAAATTGTCGGAATATATCCCGATCGCCGCACTTGTCTGCATCGTGTTAACCTTTCAAATCCATTTTCTAGGTGCCTTGCTTTGAAATCCAGTTTCTAGGTGCAGCTCTGGCAATCGTGATGCATTTCTCCACTTGGTGACAGCGTAAACTGTATTGTTCGTGTGTGAGTAACTCAGTGTTTTAGCTGCCGTGGTGTGGGGTGGTGTTAACTTTGTTGCTCCCGCTTACTCCACGTGATAGAATGGTTGTAACTAACGTGCTTTATGTTTGCTGCAAGGAGCTCAAATACATGTGAAATATGTTAAGCTAACGTTTGATTTAACGTATTCAAGTTCTATTTACGTGAACTGACCACAAAATTGTAAGCCTGCATTTGCGTGATTGCCTTATGATCTAAAGTTTCCTAGCAAGCGGTGATCACATATTTTCAAATTTTAGGGCTGGTACTAAAATTGGATTGATTACATTACTGGTGAAACCTGCGTGAAGGATGTGGAATATCTTAAATTCTTGGTTGTGTTTACAGAGATTTTATGGCGAAATCAACTTTAACCCTAAAATATTTCGCGTTAAGTCTTGGGTGGATGTTAAACAGGAACTTTTACCCATACAAACATATATAATCTAATCGATTCTTGAACATGTGATGATTTCGTGTCAACCCAATTTCATTCTAACTCCAATATTTCAACAGGCAATAAATTTCCATATCCAAGCACTACCTTTTTCGATGCACTTTTGCATTTGTTGTTGCTAACTTGATCGTGCATTTAATAACAGTTTGTTCAGTGATCGTACGTGCAATCGCAAGTTCAGCGATGCAACTCATGGTCTTTTTCATAGAAAACTAAGCGGTACGCGTGCTATTCCTAATGATTTTAAAGTATTATATATTGTTTACAGGAAGTGTGACCTGACCCAATTTTTTGAAGTTCTTAAACAATCGCGAGATTCAGAATTGACGCTGGAATTACCAGTTCTGGATGCAGCGAATTGAATATATGTTATAGGCATTTATTTACGCCAGGCTTCCGATAGTCGGAATTCGAAGATATTATCATGATAAACGAATTTTTTGCCGTCATTTGATGACTTTAAACCTCAATTTGCATATTAAACTGGCGTGAGTTAATTCCATGCGCCGCTGATCATTTGTTTTATTCATGAAAGAAGACTGATAAATTTAAGAAGATTTGTCTAATGCCGGCAAAATATTTGCACAGTTGGTGTATTAATTTACAGCAGATTAGTGAGAAAATAAATAACATTGATAAATATGCAGTCTTTCAACTGTCCTTGCTTCACTCAATGTACGTGTGCTTTAATCTATTGTGCATACTCATTCAACACATGCGCCTGTCTCTGCACGTAAACTTAGAATAACATACATAGAGGTTCAATGCAAGGTAATTTCATTAAATTATTTACATGTTCTCTTTCATGGTTTGCTTCTTGGCTTGCAGACCAGCTTCCAATGACTTATTTGTGAATCCCTCACGTGTATTGATTAATTTCATGAAAAAAATTGTGAATGACCTAAAGTTATGCGAAAACCGATATTAATTTCGTCAATTTTTCATTATTCATAATTGTAGATCTCGAACATTGAAAGGCAGAAAGAATTTATAAAATTGAAAGTGGTTTTACTTCACGCTACTTTAGGTTGGTTTCTCAACAAACTGAAAGTTACGTATAAAAAATAGAATGCCTTAACTTCCAGAGAAAAAGAAATTAACTGAAGGCTGAACAAACAGTTCTTTAGTTAACAATCTTTCAGCATTTCCATACCAAATCCACGACCAACGTCTTGCGTTAAATGAGTGCGATTTAGAATATGTAAATGTAACCTTATTACCCATAGCAAAAGGCTTTTAAATTAATCATTAATTCTTTTGAATTTATTGTATTAACCGAAATATTTTTAACTCTGTCAGAGATCCTCAATGGGATCGAGACTCGACAATTTTGAAGGAAACTCCAATATATTCGTAGTTCATTTTAAGCCAATTTAGATCCCGGACTGGTCGAATGATCCATATTGTCTCCCTGGAGCATATATATATATAATATATTCTTCCGCACAAAGCGCTTTAGATATTTCCAGAGGGTCCTATGGAAACTCCTGGGAAACGCAGCAGCAGTAAGCCTTGATACTATAGGAACCTGTACCTTACTGTTGGAACTGAGCTCCAAAAACTTTTTTGGTGATTTGTTTCACGGACATATCGATGTTTGCCACTCCAGGCCACAGAAGAGTGCTTATGCAATAACCAACAAGTAGCCAACTCATTTGGTTTTTAATTGAAAAATGAGACCTTAAGAAACTTCTATTGGCAGTGCAAATCCGGCAGTGTAAATATTCATTAGACTTAAGTTCAGCTGACGCTTCCGGCTCATCTTGAATACCTGCGAGAGATGAAGTTGACTGTAGCCTGTGTCTCGTCCTTCAGCTTAGTGAGCTCTTTAGTTTTGTTGTCTCAGATGCACTTGCGTATTTGTGCGGCGCAACCTCTTCTCGCAAGCATGATTGATAACATATTCATCAATAGTAGAGCGGTTGAGTTTGTAATTGTCACATTTAGTCAACGTGTAAAAAATTAGAATATGTTCTTATATTATTGTTAGAAGTTTTTTTTATCACACCACTGGCTTAACGACCAAAGTGAACAACAGCAACATCCATGATTCTGTTGATTATTACTTTATTTAAGATATTCTTTGAACAATGAGGTATTGGGTACACCGTGTACACTGCACAATGTACAGTAAGCTGTTGACATATGTATCCCTTCAGTTTTGCGCTACATCCTTCCGGTTTTGTAAAAGATTTTTAATTTATTTTATTTCTATTTTTTTTAGCTTCGGAAGAGAGTAGTTTCGTGGTTTGTTTCAAATTATTTCAAATCCAATATAGTTTATAAATTGGATATAATCTGAAAATTGACTTCGATCGTGACCCACAAGAAAAAATTGTCTACGTTACAGGGAGACCACATGTTCTCAGGATGAGTGATTTATTTTGACCTATGTAACCTCACTAATTTTTTCCCCAATCACCTTTATGTTTACTGTGAATTTTTAGTACAGATTCGTTAGTAATAAGTAAATATGGAATGAAATTTTCAAAGTGTACAAGTTTTACGGGTCTAACGGACTTATCGGCTTTTGAAAGTTCTTCGCCCGGGTGAGATTTTGAAATTATAAATTTTTATCACTGCTAATATCACACTGATTAAATAACAAGAAACAGTAGAAAAGGCAAAATAACTCCTTTCCGTATTGTTTAATCATAGAAATTTTGATATTTCTTAATCGACTCAGGTTTCGTTGCACAATAAAATTATGTCAGAAATTAATTTAAATTTGTTATGGTTAATGCACTAAGCATGACAAGTTAATATATATCTTGCAGCTGACGTTTTCACAATAATTCGCATTCATCAAATCTATACCATAGCTTGTTTACAACTCCATTTAGCCGCGTTACCTCATGAACGAAAACGTTCACAAAAAAATCAAGTGACCATTAATATTCAACTCAATTTCTTGAACAATCTTTTTTTTATACACTTATCATATTATCAAAACTACTGTTCCTCACCTCCCGTCAGGTTCTTCACGCCCCGTGAATAATGGACTCAACGCACTCCGCTTTCCAAGAAGGAGCTACCACTCACGAAGGAGCGCGTGAGTGGGAAAATGTAGAATACGATCGCACCTCTGGCGTCGTTATGAGCAACGGCGGCGTCGATGTTACTGGCCACGCCAAGGAGCTCTGTGTCAACAAACTCGGCCACACTATGGTCACGCCGCCGGAAGGTCAGCCTCATTAATATCTAGATATTTAGTTCCAGATATTCTAATTCCTGGGCTTAAGTATTGACACCAAAGAATCAAATGCATAATTGTTGTTTGTTTAGAGATTATGGCAAAATGCGGATAATGCTAACATTCTGATACCTATCAGTGTAATGAAAGTAACTGCCTGGCAATGTTTCAAATTGTTAAGGATAAATGCCTGCTGTCGGAACTTGATATAAGTTGTCGGCGATTTTATCCTTTGCATCTCTTACCTCTGAGCACGTATTGGAGCACTTTTTTTCCTATGAGCACTTATTGGAGTACATTTTTTTGCTGTGAGCACTTATTAACACATTGACTCCGATTGCTCCATCTTGTACCATTATTTCATATTTTTTTAGCTAATATGAAACAGGGTTGCCAGAAGGTCTTTTTTCCGGACAAATTCTGCCATTTAGTTCTTTAAATTGCGTTTTCAGCTAAAATTTATTATAGAGGTACTTCCTGATTTATATTTAAAAACTGCAAAAAAATAAAGGAATTATTACACCGGAACCTACATATATACTAGTATATATTGAGTTATAGGTCTTTATAGGCCTTTTATGTTTCGCTGACTTGGCCGTTTTTTAGTTCATCTGGCAACCCTGAATTATGTACAACTACGTCCTGGAGAAATACACTAGCTTCTTGTTACTCATATTGTACCACTTCGGAGTCAACGTGTTAAAGCACTTTTTTTCCTCGGAACACTTACATGTATATTTCCTATAAGTACTCATTATTATAATTAAGCACTAAATTCTTGCCCATTCATAATAGCACAAATGAATTTTTGAACTGGTTCATGCATGATTTGAACCATTCTTAACGCTGCACAGACGCAGAATTTTATCCTAAGCCGTCACGCCCCCACGGCAAGATGACCGGCGCGTCTCATACAGATGTGCACTATCTTGCTTGCTCAGGTGTGTATATAAGAATGCGTTTGATTTTCAAGGAACAATACGGCTGCTTTTTTCCAAGGCTGATTTTTAATTCATTTATTGCTATCTTCATTGAACTTTTATTTTTCACGTTTGAAATGATCAAAAAGTACAATATTTTTCTAAATTTTAGATTTTCGGGGTTTCATTTATTGCCTTAACTTTCCTTTCACTTTTATGTTATTTTCATCCGTATGATAAAAGCTTAAACAGCGCCTTGTCACCGAGAACCAACGATTCGGCATACTCATTAGTTGGAAAAACTTCTCTCATGATGGAGAAAAAATACGAACATTGTAATAATGCGGTAATACATTCAGACATCGTCTTAATTCATGGACTCATTATTAAGATATTATCCAGTTTGCATCAACTTTAAATGTTAATTTTGACTCAGAGACTCCTTTAACGGTCCATCAAAAGACTGTCGAAATTATTCGACTGTAGTTTATGCTGTCTCAATTTTTCTTCTACTTTCTTCAGTCATTTCCAATGTCTAAACATAAAAATCTAGGATACAAGAACAATCAGAATTCAGAAAACTATTTTTGAATTCTAATTTATAAAAAATACATTTGATACACTGCTGGCAAGAGCCTAACTTTCTAGAGAGGCAAGACTTGCAATTTATCAGAGTAAAGAGGAAGTCAGAGGCTTGTAAGAGTAATAAGTTTGAGCCAAAAATGTTTTAAATCCATTACTTCTTACGTGTCACTTGCAAATAATAGATGCGTAATATTCCTTTTCAAGAATTTATGCCAATTCTGAGCATAAACCATTTGTTTAAAAACTCGTATTCGAAGATATACTAATACGAAAATGAATAAAAATCAGTCTAATCGTCCAGTATAGAAAGCGCGATACATTCTGTCATGTGTAAGTGAAAAGTAGCATGCCGTCGTATGAGCTGCACACATGTAGACACGTGGACACTCGAGTAAATAACACATTCCTGAGAACACCTGTGGACACCAATAAATTTGTTCTTATTCTAGAACGATGCGTATATGGAACTGTACATTTAGCCGTTTTAAAAGACTCTCTTCTGCATTTTTCAGCTCCTCGTGTTTTACAGCTTAAAGAATATTTTCGTAAATTTTGCGTTTTGACGGACTTGTATTGTCTCCGGAAAAGTGGTGCGCCAGACGCTGCTGCTGGCATATACTGATAGTCTTGAGGAACAGGCTTACAATATATATTGTGATGCACTTCCTTTCTGTTATGGGCCCGCTCAGATTCAGCTGATCGTTTGATTGTCTCTCCGCTCTCAGTGAAGAGGTGCAGGTAACTTTCAGCAAAATAATATATAGATAATTGGAAACCGTGCAAGTAATGGAAGGTAGAATAAGTCTTTTAAAATCACTGATCAGTCCAAATTCTGCTGTGTATGGTAGTTTTATACATTCCTTTATTTCATCATTTGTATTAGAAGACCGATATTAGTAGCTTAACACGCAATCTTAGTAGCTTAACACGCAAAATTTTGCAATTAATTGCAAAATTTCAAGTAAAAATTTTCATTGTTACTTTTTAATTCAAATAACTAACAATTTGAATTATTTGAATTTCCCTTATGAGCTTGAAGCACTAATTGTAATAGAAATTTTCTAGAAAATGTATTTACATTTCGTTTCTCTGTGTGCACAATAGCTTTCCATACGATATACAGAACCAGAAAGTATAGCCCACCCATGCGATGCCGAGATTTGCCAAGGCTTACGTAAATATTTTTGTGATGGAGGGCGGCAGCTCAGGAAGCATCCAGGAATGTGGACGACCAGCTTACCCTTCCCTGGCATGGCTACTTGCCAGCTCCTAAAATCTTGCTAAATTTCTCCCACCTAAGCTTTAAACCTGCAAAACTGTACCCATTCGTTTTTGTACACTAGAATTTTGGGTGCAATTCATTTATTCGTTTGTGTGGTGAATGCTTGGTTATATGAATTCGATTTCCGTGTTTTGTCTGGTCGTCTAGGCTCTAGAGAGTAGACATTGTCGTCTCGAATTCTTTGCGCTTTCACGAGGATGGTCACTTTGCCATCATTATCCTGCCTCGTGCAAGTTCTCGTAAATATCTCTCATTTCCAATCAACGCCAAGTTGACCTGCTATATCACCTGAATCTTATATACCCGAGTTTGGAAAATGCTGCCGAATAAACCTCTCATCGTCATATTTCGTCTTTTCCTCTGTGAAAAAGACTACGTCACATTTTTTCGCAAATCAAGCTTTAGAATCGCATACTGATTCAAAAGTCAATGGTTTACTCATTCAAAATTACTCATTCAAAATCATTCAAAATTCAAAAAATTACTTGAATTTTGGCGTTCTCGACATCGTTCCCGAGAAATACCGGCTAACACTTCCACGCCATTCTACCCTCTTGCGTCGGATTGCCCTGTAAATAAGTTTACATTTAAATTGTTTCGATCTCGACATCGTTCCCGAGTGCCGGGCAACACTTCCACGCCAGTCTACCCTCCGGCATCGGATTACCATTTCACGATTAACTAGTCACGCCAGATTTCTTGGTATTACAAGTTATTACAAGTTATAGTAGTAATAATGGTTATTAGACCCGCTAAACAAAGCTTCAAACTTACTGCTAAAGATAACCATCGGGCCATCTGGCCTATTTGTAACAGGATTTTCACAGCTAACTGGGGTCGAACCAGCAACTCACTGCCCCCATATTGATGCCCTTAACATTAACAACTCGACCACTCTCCTGCTATTGAATGAAGAAGGATTTATCAGCCACAGACCGCAAGGAACGTTGAGTTAACCGGCGAACAGTGGCAAATGGTAAAAAAATTACTTATTGTAAAAACCATTATTGATATGCAACCTCAATTATATAAACTTATTCTGAGGAAATCTTTTACATAATTTATAATTAGCTTGATGTTTACTGGATTAGGGCAACATGGGGCAGCGCGCCCCCCCCCCCTTTTTAAACAAATTTTTTGATGAAGTTCTAATTGATACTAGGTGGTTCTTTGTTTTATTTAAAGGCACAACTAATGAAGAATGTATGAGGTGAATTAGACGCCTATATGTTTATTCAATTTTTAATTAAACACTATTTTGTAAAAAGTGTCAAAATGGGCCCATTGCCCCACCCCTGGGGTAACGGGCCCATGGGCTTGGGGCAAGGCGCCCACACTTGGTCCCTTTACCACAAATGCATATTTTTCGTTTAAAAATGAAAAAAAAACACTTTACAGTTAAAAATAAGAAAATGTAATAAAAAATATGACATTCACTCATTTATTAACAACTCAAAAAATCATATTACTTAACTTGAAAAAAATATACTCTTGGCTTAAAAAATCTATCACTGACGTGAAGAAAAATATTTCATTGCCATAAAAATATATATCCTTGACTTGAAAAATATATCTTTGCGATAAAAAAATCGTCCTAAACATGAAAAAATGTATCCTTGACTAGAAAAAATATATTTAGTTGATCAGAAAAAAAACTTCGTTCCAGTTTCGTCCATAATCCAGATATTATGCGCAGAGAATTCGTACCTAATCGTGATTTCAGCCAACACCATAAAAACTCATCAACTTTTGGCTCATTGGTGTTGGCTGAAATCAATTTTTGGCAAGGCAAGAGTTAATAACTCGATAAGGGGTCATAAGTAAGCATAACTGGATACTAAACCTGCTGCCCTGAGGCGGCAAATAAAAAAATCATGCAATATGAAGTGTAATTTGTAATTCAAAAAGCTAGTCATAGTTCGAAAAGGTCATTGAGACAAATCTAATGATGTATAACACAGGACATCACCATGGGCGCTTTGCCCCGTGACACGCGTGGGCCCGTTGCCTCACTAGGTATCATTTCAATTTATATCGTGTCAACATTTTATTTTAAAAGCTAATAGTCTACACTTGATCTAAAAATTATCCCTATAAATTATACTTTCAAAATATAATTCACAATAGTAGCAAAATCTTCATCTACAATAATCGAAAAAAAATTTATTTGGCAGCAACAAAATTTTTATCTGGACTAAAACAGTTATTCACGAATAACTTAATAACGCAAACACTTAGCAAAACGAAAACCCGTACACTTCATCCCAGTGAAACTGTCGACCGGCGGTAGAGAACACGGACCAATATCTGCAATACTTAGCGAGAAACCCGCTATGGGCCCGTGACCCGCAGTGGGCTCGCTGCCCCATGTTACCCTACTAGGAAACTTTCACTGAATTATAATACTTAAATTATCAGAAAATAACATAATATTTGCATTTCGAACTGCGTGCATGGAAAGATTGATCCCACTTTCCAGAGGGAGCTAATTTTTACTCTAGAGGAAACTACAATTACCCACAATTACCAATTACCCTCTATTTAGAGGGTAATTGTGGAACTTACTTCTCTGCAAGGATGATTTTCGGAAAATAACATCGCGGACATGAGGTCGGTTCCCAGCTCCACTATAGAAAATGAGAGTGGAGAATTTAAAAGCCCACGCAATTTGGTAAATGCTTGCAAGCATGCAAGGAATTTTCTAAATCTGCTTCTATCTGGTTTAATGCAACTTTACCAAAACTATGCTTTCACAGCAGTTTATATTTTCTAAGCATTGATCTTTGTATATTAATCGTGAGACCATAAGGGCTGAACTGAAATTTGTCAAAAGTATCTCGCCAAATAGTAGTGCTGATATTAGCAGTAAGCCGCCTTCCAGTTTATTTGCGCGACTCTTCGAGCGCCACGACGTTTTGGCTGTGCGCCAGCAGTGCGGCAAAGCCTCGTTGCGATAACTGCGCCCGTCTCTAGCTGGTGCCAGGCTGCCGCTCTGTAAAGACGATAGCGCGCTGCCCTGCCAACAGCTTCAGTCCTATACACTCGCTCCAGGATTTGGCTCAACACCCGCACTCCATATGATCAAAGCAAACCCCGGTGCGCCAGACGAATATGCATGGCGTGCACTGAATCAAACTGCAGAGCTAAATGTAAATACTCCGGGTACTCCCTGCGACGCGGTTTATAAATTTTTGAGAGACAATCAATTGTCGGACTTCCTACCGACTTGATAAACACGTTCCACACCAACGTGAATGGGAACTTGAGACCGCTTCATTTTGGTGTCAATAATTCAACTCGAACAGACAATACTCGAGTTTTGAACGTTTTGAGGCCATGTACCGATATTATTTGCGGGCTTCATTTGTGCCGCAGAAATCTTCAATTCAGACTGCTTGATAGAAAATAAAAAACTCTGATGATAATGAATCATTACCTACGCAAATCGGGTTTAGAAAGGTCAAATAATCAACTATTATTTTTCGCCGACATATATATTATACTTAACTGACAAGGAAAATTATACTTCGACATTGATTATTGAATTCCACGCTTCAGCTCCTGCTTACGAACTGATTCTTTTCAAATCAGTAACGACGTTGATTTTCTTCGTGACAGGAGGCACAAGCCGAGGCCGTTTCCGCGAGCTGTTCGGCCGGCACCGCCTGAAGACCGTCACTTACTGCGCCGTCTTCTGGAGCTTAGGCATGGGCGTCGCCTTCCTCGGCCCCACGCTGCTGGATCTCGGTGAGGGCGAGAGTACTTAATAAAGAGACTGAGGGCGAAATAAAAAAAACGAGCACGAAATAAGGACACAGTACGAAATGAGAAACTGAATACGAAATAAGAAACTGAGTACGAAATAAGAAAGTGAGTACGAAATAAACGGATATGCTGCTTATGGAAATCGATGGAATACGAACGATATTTGTGTGTTTTTTTATGTATGAAAACACAGAAATCTCAATAATTCTGCCCAATTCAATGTGGAGCTTTACCTCGAGCCATCGGGTAATTAACTACATAAATCTCCAATTAGGAAGATAGAAATTATCAGGCTCATGTATACACTTTTGTTCAAATATTTGAAAGTTCGAATAAATTTTTGCCTTGTCTATTTAGTGTGTCATAATTCAGTTGTCATGAGAGCGATATGTTGGATTAAAATTACAATCTATTATTATGAACACTCTAATGCTACATTATTAAGCTACTGATCATTATTTCAATTATAAAAGAAACTCAAGAATAAAAAATGAAATCTTGCGAAAATCAGAGGCATTCAGCTGTGAAACTCCAGGCTAGCTGACCTTGCCGTTGTAAACAATATGAACATTCTATTGCTCATGTCGAACTAGTATATGTCCGTATTGATTGACAGAGCTTGCGTTGCTGTAGCGAGTTTGTTTTTCATTCAATTCCTATCCAACGTTCATGTTTTCTATTGATTAGTTTTCATGCAAGTTTCTTCATTATAATGTAAAAGTTTGAATGTTTATTGGCACACATAGGCCTATTATCTACGTTTATCCAACTTTTTGTTGTCAACGGAACAAAAAATTTTCTTTTATTGAAAATTATTTTATTTTTGAAATGAATAAAATTATTTTTATTTTATTTATCTTTATTTTGACCAAGATTTTAAGGTTAACACTGCACTCTCACACTGCAGAGTGTCGGATCTCCTCGGTGTTCAGCAGCATGTCGTGGGTATTCTTCTCGCAGTCACTCTTCACGCTCATCGGGTCAGCGTGTGGGGGATTTATGGTGCAGAGGTAAAATTTGACAGCGGTATTTAGTTCGTTTCTGAATTACACTAAAAATATCCGTAAAAATTAGTGAACGCAAATAATGACATTACAAATTGTGCGTGCAAATCAGCAAAAGGTTGGTATTATTGAATATTTTTTATTAAATATCATAGCTGCATGCTATATGTTTCTCAGCGTTGTTATGCAATGGATTTTTTATCACATGCTTATTTTTACAAGACTTCTCTTTAACTTCACTTCTTGTTTGTTTGTCTGTCTGTCTGTCTGTTTGTCTGTCTGTCTGTCTGCCACAAATCTTATAATCGATATTTAACACACTTCTACCTGTCCAATCGATCTGAAATTTTGCACACTCGCGTAAAGCTGGAGACAATGCATGAATCAATTTACAGAATATATAATTTTATGAATTATATATATTTTTTTCTTTTTTAAAAAATTAAAAAATAATTTCGTCTGCTACAAATCTTATAATCCATATATGACACAATTTGACCTGTCCAATTGATCTGAAATTTTGCATAATTGCATAAAGTCAGAGACAATGCATGAATCAACTGACAGAATAAATAATTTAAAAAATTTACAAAATTTTGATATCTTAAAAAAATTTTGAAAAATAATTTTTTTTTCAATAGATGAAAATGAAATTAGAAATTCATTGTACATGTGTGACATCCATGACACTGGATTTTTCAGAAGTGTTGTCTTTAAAAAGTAATTTTTAAACGCATATTATTTTATATTCTAAGGTATAATACTGTATATTCAAGTCTGCTATCGTTTGATCGTGTTCACAAGCAGAAATTGCTTGTGTTCAGTTCAAGACTATAGTAATATGCCCGGTAAATTATATTTATTCTAGGGTATAATATATTTAAGTCTCCTATCGTTTGATTGTGTTCACAAGCAGAAATTGCTTATGTTCAGTTCAAGACTATAGTAATATGCCCAGTAATTTTTTTATTCATTCTAGAGTATAATATATTTAAGTCTCCTATCGTTTGATCGCGTTAACTAGAAAATATCGCTTGTGTTCAGTTTAAGATTATAGTAATAAGCTCAGTAACATTTTTATATTATAAGGTGCAATATGTTTAAGTCTTCTATCGTTTGATCGTGTTCAGAAGCAGAAATGGCTTGTGTTCAGTTCAAGACTTTAGTAATATGCCCGGTATTTTTTTATTTATTCTAGGGTATATTATATTTAAGTCTCCTATCGATTGATCGCGTTGACTAGAAGATATCGCTTGTGTTCAGTTTAAGATTATGGTAATAAGCTCAGTAATTTTTTTTTATCTTGTAATGTATAATATATTTAAGTCTCCTAACGTTTGCTCGTGTTCACAAGCAGAAATTGCTTATGTTCAGTTGAAGACTATAGTAATATGCCCAGTAATTTTTTATTTATTCTAGGGTATAATATATTTAAGAAATCCATATATGACACAATTTGAACTGTCCAATTGATCTGAAATTTTGCACAATTGCAAAGTCAGAGACAATGCATGAATCAATTGACAGAATAACTAATTTTTAAAATTTTCAAAATTTTGATATCTTAAAAAAAATTTGAAAAATAATTTTTCTTTTAAATATTTGAAAATAAAATTAGAAATTCATTGTACATGTGTAACATCCAAGACACTGGATTATTCAGAAATGTTGTCTTTAAAAAGTAATTTTTAAACGCATATTATTTAAAGATTTTTTTCGGACTTATTTTGCATAAATGGTCGAAAACCATTTAAGGGCTAGAGTACTCAAATTGTTTTAGTTGCGTTGATGATTAAATCACATTTGATCTTCATGCGTAGATCACATTTACTTTAAATATTTTATTTCAGCAACACTGTTACTTTTTTCTTTTCGTAATTACCCGTAAGGGGTAACATATGAATTCGATCGAAAAAGGATAGGACGATTTTCAAATTCCGATGAATGCTCACGTTTAAAGTCAAATTTTCATTTAAATTTAGTTTTACTAGTGTTTAATGAAGTGTCAACAATCAATCAATGAGAAAATTTATAATTATCATCTAAAAATCCTTTTAAACAAAAGTTAATCACTATGAAACTGACGAATTTTTAACATGCAATTAATATGTAGTTAACTGCACAATTAAACAACATGGCTTCTCGCACCCGGTGGTAGTTTGTGTTCATTGCCTCTATGCATTTCATGCCTGTGCACTGACTGAACCAACTATTCTAAAGGGTTGTATTGAATTTACTTACATACTTAACTGCCGCATGATTTCAGCGATTGTTTCGTGAAATTCTTCGACCATTTCTTGCCGGACTTCCCTCGCATCACCGAAAAAGAAAGGGAAGCAAAAACCAACAGGTAAGAGTGAAATGAAATAACCAGTTCATCTACTCGTAGAGATTTGATTCCAGCAGCCAAAAAGAATACGCTCACATCTAGGCTTTTTTATTCGTTTATACATTTAAAACGTATTAAAATTGGTGCACATATGAATAACTGATAAATCATCCTCGAACGCGCGTGTCCTACTTTTTTCTTCTCAAGCCAGACGCGCTAAACTATTAATAAATTTATTAATTTAATATTAGTTAAGGATGGCTCTTATTTTCTGATTTGTCATTAACCACTTCAGTTGCAAGTTTTATACAGCCACACAGTGTGCTAATAATTGACAGTTTCACTATTTTTAAGGGACCGTACATATGCAAGTAAATAAAGGATGAATTTACGCAAGCTTGACCAAAGACATGCTTCGATAAACGCAGAGGAACTGGTTAAGAAAACGATTACCAACATTTAAAATTGAATGCGGCGCGTATCGAACTAAAAATAGTCCAAATCCATAAAATAGTGCAAATCCATCACTGGCATGGACGAACAAATTAGGCACACTTGATTTACACTTGCCGCTGTTTGCAGCTTAGGTTTACACTTGCCGCTGTTTGCAGCTTGGGTTTACACTTGGTGCTGCTGGGTTCTGTGGTGATGTTTGCTGTTACGTTGACGGTGGTGCCGGAGTGCTCGGTGCTCGGGGCCCTCATAACCACGCTCGCTGTCATGGGTTTCTTCATGGGCACTATCGACACCGTCGCCAACATCTCCATGCTGCAGCTCTACGGCAGAGACGTCGCACCTTTCCTCCAGGTCATCGAAGCAAATAATGAAATTCGAACAGTTAAAATTTTCTTTCGATTATCAATCTCGTAGTAGATACTTTACTTGTGAAAAATGCTTCATGAAACTGAAATGTCATTAATATATTAATTTCAGAAAACCCGGGAATAACTCTTCTATGTATCTGCAGGCGCTGCATTTTTCCTACGGTCTTGGTGCATTCCTATCGCCCATTGTGACGAAGCCTTTCCTGCTGAACGAAGACTGCAACGGCCTCGTGCTGAACAGCTCGGTAGCTCACCGCCTCCTCGACGTACGTCTCGTCAACATAACCCAAGAAGCTCAGGCTGAGCTGCATCACGCACAGAACAATTCTGAGATCCAGTACGCATTCTGGATCATGGCTCTCATGCAGGTACCTTAATGGTCGCTTAAACTTTGCTTAATTGACCATTCATTTTTTACAAACGGATAAGACAAGCTATGCGTTTTGAGATTTCTCAATCAATCCTGACGATACTGAAGTCCCAAGATTGAGTTACGATAAAATTGTATGTTTTTTTATAATTTTAACTTATATTGTTTCATAATGATGTTCCGCGGAGTATTTTTCATCTAACATATTTTGTTATTCGTCAAAATCAATAGCTCAAAAATTAAACAAAATTTTTACAACGCCTCCATCGCTCATCATATGGTTATCTTGCCTACAAATTTAACGCTTTATCCTCACAAATAGATTCACTACAAAAAAAAAACAGTTTCAATGCACAAGCCTGGGGCTATCGAACTTCAAAATATTATACAGAATGGCAGATTTACTTATTATGCCACATATACACATACACACAATTTGTCGTCAGTCACACATGATAACCCGGAAAATTTTCTTCTCACCTTGCAACTCGCGTGTTGCGGTTGCCAGCTGCCGGTGGTGGTGCTACTGGCGGTGCTCGTCTACTACGACTACTTCCCGGTGTCTGGGGACGCTGTTGTGGTCGAGACTCTCCCCGAGACTTTCGAGCTCAAGACCCAGAATATCACGGAGCCTCTTGCTGCCTCCCGCAGTATAATGCCCGACCTCAGGGATGAAGGTAACTTTCCATGTGTAATTTTCGTGAATTAGTGCTTGCCATTGTGGAAATGCTATCAGCAACAATCATTAGTGTGAAATTAACTGTGGTATGAAAGTGATGTAAACTTTTCTATAAACTATCGTCTATTTTTCTTGATGGATTTTGTTGATTAGAATTGTGAATGACTATTTTGCAGCCTACCATGGATATTATGCCAAGGTTATAACATTCATTTCTCAATTGCAGAGGACAGGCCTCAAGTTACCGCTCGGCAGATGGCGCTGGTGACCGCATGCGCCGCGGGATTGCTCTTCATTTACGACGGTCTGCAGGTAAAACTTTAAAATAACTCGAATTTTCATGATGACCCCAAAAATCAATAAAGGAGAGAAATCGAGGTCGCAAAGCACATAATATAAGTTATTTTCGACCGACATACATATTATTACAATATCTTTGTTTTGCGCATTTTTTAAAACCGTGTTCATGATATGTGCTTAGTATTAATTTTAGCTGTTACTATTTTGCGATGTAATTCGTAATGAAGCTTTAGAATTATTTTTGATTAATTGAATCATAAATTAAATAGTAATTTTATTACACCAAAAATGTTGAAAAAATTACCCTATGTTGCTCCATCGGTGGAATAAAAATTCAATAAGCAGACGAGTATATTTACACTGAAGACAAAAATACCTAAATTGGCCAATGTAAGACGAAGTTACGTAAAAACGTATTGTTCGACATTTTCAGGTGTTTAAGATCTTTCGGTGGTTTTCGACAGAATTTCTGTTGAGAAATATGCAATGAATCCTAAATCAGGAATTGGAGGCTAAATTTTCAATGTAAATTTAAAAATCTATTTCACTTTATTTTGTTGGATTTATGAACTCATGATGGAGCTGATGTCCGTGATGTTTGAAATGAAAATATTATAAAAGAAATTTTTCAGACTTAAATTATTGACAAATGAATCTACGCCCATTTAAAGTTGTTCTGTGCAATAAACTTAAATCTCAAGCATATCAGAGGTCCCATTTTCTTCAGCATGACGACAAATGTAACTCTTCGTTGATTCAACACGTTCTTATTCAGGCGGCGTACGGCGGATACATTTACTCGTACGCCGTGAAGAGCGTGGCCGACATGGCGCAGAACGAGGCCGCTGTGCTTAACGCCTGCTTCTGGGGCACATTCGCCTTCGGACGTCTTATTTCTATTGGCATCGCGACGCGCATCACCCCGCAGTGGATGATGCTCGCTAATATGGTGAGGAAACTTCATCACTCCGCAGTGGATGATGCTGCTAATATGGTGAGGGACCTGCCACACAACCATGACATTCATCACCCCGCAGTGGATGATGCTCGCTAATATGGTGAGGGACCTGCCACACAATCATGACATTCATCACCCCGCAGTGGATGATGCACGCTAATATGGTGAGCGACCTGCCATACAACCATGACACTCATCACCCCGCAGTGGCCAGATATAATTTTTTTAATCTCTATTACAGCATAATCTTATTTTAAATATGGTGACGGCACAAAATTCTAAATTTTCACAAAAATTATATGAATAATTTTACGAATGATTAAAATTTGGACAACCGGGCTCAGTGTGTGTACAATATTTTCCTTGTCAGCCTTGCGTTCGGCCATTATGTCAAGTCCAAGAGTTACTCCAGCCGGATAGTGTTATAAATAAAAATATTATTTAGCAATAAGAAATAATTTATTTGATGCAATAAGAATGTAGTAACATGCTTAGCGATTTTTTTATTTGTAGTTTTCATGTCGGAACTCAAAATTAGTATGAGGCGGTAACAACGTTCACACTCATTACGAGCGAACGTCGGCACAAGTTCATGACATCGATTGAATTGCGATTGTTTAAATTTTTGCTCGTCAATATTTTTAAGTGTCCCGCCTGTTTGGAAAATGATAACGATTCATGTCACACAGCTGCGAAAAAGCATACAAATATTTTACACCTAGAACATAAGACGGGCAGTTTCGGGCTGAATGTGTAGAATGTTTTTATCAAATAGAAACTAATTTATCACTCAAACCATGTAAATAACCGGCCATCTATTACATCTCTTCAAAACATTGAAGAACACACGGTATATGAAATTTTCACTTTCCCATTGAACTGAGAGGTGACAGTGACCGTAACATTTTTTTTTATTTCACAAGACGAGCTGTTTCGTGGCGATCGCGATCATTTCGTCGCAAAAATATTGAGCTATGAGGTGACAGTGATCACAATATTTTTTTTTTCTTTTATAAGACTGGCTGTTTCGTGGCGATGGTGTTGATGCTGTCGATGCCTCACGACCACGCGATGCTCTACGTCGGCACGGGGCTCTTCGGTACCTTCCTCTCGTCGGTCTTCCCGACGACCGTGTCCATGACAGAGACTTACATCCATGTTACTTGTGAGTAACGCATGCATTCATACATTATGAACTATTACGAATACAGTATGTGATTTACTGATTGTGAACTAGATTTCATTCATGTCAAATAAACAAATGTTCTCGTAACCTTTTACATGCTCAAATATAACCTTCAAAAAACGCATTATTTATGGATCAGAAAAAATAAGGTGTACACTGACGTAAGTAACTTTAGTTGTATTGTTGCGGGAGAGCTATCAACATATATATGATATCCGTCCATTATGTCCGCGATAGTGAAAATGATTTAAAACCTTATTCGATCAGAGTTGAGACTTTGCAAGATTTTATTGCGTAGCTATAAAAAGTACATTAGGTGGCCCACTCTCAAAAAGTCAAACAAATACATTGGTCATGCTTGGCCGCCCTGACGTCTTCTGCGTATCTTCTTCAGTCGATGAAGGTTCGCAACATGTACGTCGAGACTAGTGCGTCACACTGACGTAGTAGACCTAAGCGCATCCGCTTATCACAGTCATTGCTTGACGAAGTTTTGGGCTGCCAGTATCCAATCCAGAAATTCAGCGATGGTCACGGTTACATTCACCAATGCAGAACACTAGACACCCTTTCTTCTCATTCAGAGTAGGTCCAGGTACGTAGGTAGACTTATAATAGAAAGAGCCCACTTCCACCTGAAATAATCAACAATTGCACGGGAAAATAAATGGGAAGTTTACCCTAAAATTACAGGAACAAAGGAACTCAATTGGGGAATATATCAGAATTGATCTAAGGAACACGAGGTAAAATATATAAATTGAAATAATTAACTTTCCAGCCATTGGTATTATGGCAGTACTTTATAGCAGCATAAACAAGGATGACAAAATTCTTACTGTCGGCTAATAAGCTTACCCGCCACTCAGGAAGAAATCGTGAAAGGTACAATGGTTGCAACAAATGAATAGACATGAAAAACAGGTAGTTGAGGCTAAAAATTAACGACATTCAACTGAATACACGTTACGAAGTCTTCGCAACCACAACCGCAACCGCTGAGCGAATAAAATGACAGGGAGTCAACGCAGCCCTCTCTACACGTTGCCAGCGTGAACCTGGTAAACATATGACGGACAAATAGCGCAGTCTTCTAGTCTTATTACGGTAGTATTTTTATTATTTCGTTTTTGAATATTGTTATTGTTCTTACATAAACTAACCTGCAAATAATTGTCTTCACACTCGTCATAATATGCTTTTGAAGCTCAAATCACAAGCGTCCTCGTGATGAGCGCTGCCCTGGGAGAGATGGTCTTTCCCGTCATCATTGGACACGTGAGTGATTAATTAACTTGATCATAATCAATATAAACGCTCCCATCTTACACTTCAGCAGTATTTACTTTTTTTTATATTGTTATAATATATTTTTGCCCTTTAGAGGATAAAAGAGGTCATTAGCCATTTCATTATGAAGTTTTAGTATTATATTTTTCAATGTAGGTAAATTTGTTAAGATGATCAATGTTTGAATTATCGAATGTTTGAATTATCAATCTTTGAATATTTTGCAATTTGTCATACTCATCTTTTTACAAGACTTCTCTTTAACTTCACTTCTTGTTTGTTTGTCTGTCTGTCTATCTGTCTGTCTGTCTGTCTGCTACAAATCTTATAATCGATATTTAACACACTTCTACCTGTCCAATTGATCTGAAATTTTGCACACTCGCGTAAAGTTGGAGACAATGCATGAATCAATTTACAGAAAAAATAATTTTATAAATTATATTTTTTTTTTCATTATTAAAAAATTAAAAAATAATTTCGTCTGCTACAAATCTTATAATCCATAAATGACACAATTTGACCTGTCCAATTGATCTGAAATTTTGCACAATTGCATAAAGTCAGAGACAATGCATGAATCAATTGACAGAATAAATAATTTTAAAAATTTACAAAATTTTGATATCTTGAAAAAATTGAAAAATATTTTTTTTTAATATTTGAAAATAAAATTAGAAATTCATTGTACATGTGTAACATCCAAGACACTGGTTTTTTCAGAAGTGTTGTCTTTAAAAAGTAATTTGTAAACGCATATTATTTTATATTCTAAGGTGTAATATATTTAAGTCTCCTATCGTTTGATCGTGTTCACAAGCAGAAATTGCTTGTGTTCAGTTCAAGACTATAGTAATATGCCCGGTAATTTTTAAATCCATATATGACACAATTTGAACTGTCCAATTGATCTGAAATTTTGCACAATTGCAAAGTCAGAGACAATGCATGAATCAATTGACAGAATAAATAATTTTGAAAATTTGCAAAATTTTGATATCTTAAAAAAAATTTGAAACATAATTTTTCTTTTAAATATTTGAAAATAAAATTAGAAATTCATTGTACATGTGTAACATCCAAGACACTAAATTGTTCAGAAGTGTTGTCTTTAAAAAGTAATTTTTAAACGCATATTATTTTCTATTGCACTCACGATTAGAAACGCTTTAATACAAATAGTAATAATTTCTGCCCACTATAGCATTATTATTCTTTTTAACAAAAATTACCTAACAAAAATCATCCTGTAAATAACATTGACGGCAGGAATTCGACTCATCGGGTCCGAAGGTGCTGCTGATAAGCGGTGTCGTGATGACGTTGTTGTCGTTCGTTCTATACTTCGCCTTGTTCATCGTTGCGGACGGCATCACTCGCGTCTCATGTGAGTACTGTGAGTCACTAGTAGTGACTCACTAATCAACTACAACTTTATCCTATGTTGATATATCTTCCTTCTTTACCTGTTGAGAAGAACATGCTAATAGAGTGCTAATACGAGGGGCATCCGGAAAGTAGTACCGTTTGGGAATTGAACAAAAGGAAGTAAATATTAACAAATGTAAACATGTTTATTGAAAAACATGTATTACACTACTGCTGTACATAATTTCCGGGCAAATTTAAGTATTTGTCGGATCGTGTCACGAGTTTTTGTTTACCAGTGTCATATGCCTCCGCCGCCGGTGTATTGAGATACGCAGTCACGTGTTCTTATAGTTCTTTAACATTTTGAAACTTTGTCCCTGCCAAGAAGTCCTTGAGTTTCATAAACAGATGAAAATCTGAAGGAGTCAAGTCCGGAGTGTAGGGTAGATGGTCGAAAATTTCTCACTTGAATTTTTGGAGAAGTTGTTGTGTTGTCCGAGCCGTATGCGGCTTGGCATTATCGTGCAGGAGAATGACGCCAGTAGACAACAGACCTCGCCGTCGATTTTGAATTGCCCGCCGTAATTTTTTTAATGTTGCACAATACGCATTGGCATTGATTGTGTCTCCACGAGTCATGAAATCGATGAGCAGTGCACCTTGCCGATCCCAGAAACACTGGCGGCGGAGGCATATGACACTGGTATACAAAAACTCGAGACACGATACGACAAATGCTTAAATTTGTCCGGAGATTAGGTAGAAAAGTAGTGTAATACATGTTATTTCCAATATACATGTTTACATTTGTTAATATTTACTTCCTTTTGTTCAATTCCCAGACGGGTACTACTTTCCGGATCACCCCTCGTATAATCGGTTATTGGCACATGAGAGTGGTTGGCAATTAACACTTTGAATTATGCATAAAAAATAAACGATTTGGTAATTGTAATAGTGTTGATGGGAAAACCCGTTTATTGCACTTTTACTTTCCTGGTGCAGCGGAGCGAAGTCTGACTGAACGATTCAAGGCTTTGTTGAAGGGCAAGACTGTCTCCGACGAAGGCATCGGTCTGATGACCCACAACGTCAAGCATTACAACCGAATGCGATCTCACCCCTCAGACATCTCTTTGAACGAGGAGACCTCCTTGTCCACAGCTCCAGTTGCCAACCTCTAGAGACATACCTTTCCCTTCACTTCTTCTACGTCAACCTCTATTGATATGACTTTATTTCTCTAGGGCCACAGCTTCTTATTTGCGCCTTTTGTCGTCAATCTCTAGAGCCACAACATCTTTTCCACCTTCTCTGTCGTCAATCTCTAGAGCCACAGCATATTCTCCAGCTCCTCTGTCGTCAATTTCTAATCACATTTTCGTCCTCAGTTCTCATTTCACTATCAATTTCTGCCACAAATATTCTTCGCCCTGTCTCGTACTAATGATACTATAATGCCACACCTTCTTCTCCCTCACTCCTGTCACTAACCTCTAGTGCCACGTCCTATTTACATCACACCTCTAACAATCACCTGAGAAAACTTCTTTAAATTAATTCAATTTTCTTGTGCTTCAATTCCCAGTTACGGAATATTTAGAGTTGCCTGTAATTCCACTATATTTTTCAGAAGGCACATATGAGAGTCATTCTAGCTATCCAATAGTGATATGTACACAAAATGAAAAATTTGCTCTTCGCTTAAACTTCTATTACCTATAACTGGATATAAAAGTTATAGCTTTCAGTAAAATTGGTTCTATTTCATGCGATGGTTCTCATATTGTGTTACAGCATCATTTTTTAGCTAAAAAAATAGCCTCTGTCTAAAACCATTCACCATTTTTACAACTGATAATTATTTCATGTATTTTCCTAAACGAACAGTTATTTTCAATGATGGAGCACAAGCTTTCTCGTCTTACGAAACTTCCGAAAACTCTATTGCGCAAAAAAAAAACGAATATATGAACATATGAATAATATATCATTCATGTATTACAAAATGTTCTAGTTTTTATCGAAGAATTTGTTAAAATTAAATACCTTACCAATCTGTCGGTCCATAACATTGGTATAACACTGAATAACATTGTTGAACAGACATAATTGGATATATTCGAAAATAATATCATTTAATACGACTTGCCACCATGCAGTATCTTAATTAAGCTCTCGGCCAAAGATGAAAACTGCTAAAAAAATTATGCGAAGAATATTCGTATATTCACTCTGTCGTTTATGAAAACAGTAAACTTAGTGTACAAAGCCAATCTTATCCGTCTCATTTTCAATTAATATTATGCCTGCCTCTTTGTTGAATGTATTCAGGATTCCCTGCATGCATTTTTTTTCACAAATCACCCACTAGTTAATAGCCAGCGTGTATTCGTCTGAGTTAGGTTGCAGGATCAGTTCGTTATCTGGCTAGCAGGTACTTTAATCGAATGGTACAGATGGCACCGGTGAGCTCTAGCTTGAAATATCCTAAGTTAATTTTTTGATGCTCATGCAATAACATTCCAAAGTAATGATAATGAACGTGTTTCTTTCAGTCGATGTTATTGCCCGGTGTTTTAATTTTCTTTTCTATATACGAATATCCTCGTAATGAAGTGGAATGGACTCACTTGAGTCTTACTTCATAAATATTTGACGAAACAGTTGTTACTTACTGTGCGCGATCACATTAAGTCTGACCTTTTTTTTGTTCATGTAAGCCATTTACTGTGATATTGTCTCATCTCGTTCCATAATTCTAAGTGTACTAGAATGAGTATTCGCTCTCAGGAGCATTTTCGGATTAAGGTTCGGTAACTTTTTGCTACGGCCTTCTAACCGGTAAACTTTTTACCTAAGTTATTACATAATTAATCAAACTACGTAATGCTTAGAGTTTCAGTAGATTATATACGAGCTTCACTTATTAGCAATCACCAACCTTTGTCTGAAGTGATTAAGATGAAGCACTTTCCTCACTTTGGTGGGGGAGCGCAGCCGTGCACCAACAATTTTGTGCACCAATAAGCCCTGAATCGAACGCCTTGGATCTCTCCGGACCTACACCAATCAGCCGTGCACCACTCGGCTTTGTCCTCTTCCGGCCTTGACCACCACCTGCCGTGCACCACCAGACCGCGGATCGAATATGACTTCCAGGCATCGTTAAATTTCGTAATTTTACGTTCACCGCATCTGAGGTTAGGTTTCAGATAGCATAGTTCTGTTCCAAAATGTATCGTCCTTCGACAAGTGGCCGTTCGACCGAGAGCTGGTTCGACCCACGGCCTAGATACGGACGGCTTGAAGTGTTGAAGGCAACGTTCCGGAAGGCAGGAATCATGATGGTCCATTACATCCAGGGCAGTGGTGGTCTTCGGCAGGCGACCCCTTTGGTGGCATCCAAAGGACTAGGTGAAGACGATACGTCTAGCATTTCTGGATCGTGGATGAGCAAATAATTATAATATTATCTCCTTTTTCGCATGCTTTTCCTATAACTTTTCTAACTCATAAATATTTATATACATAATATATTCATTAAATTGGTATAGTGGAACAGTTTCCTTGTCCAGTTCGACGGCATTCTTTCCTGCATAAATGACCGGTCGTTGTCATTGCGAGGCAGCATGTGACTGCATGATGTCAGATAAATTTTATTATCAGTTTACCAAAGAGCGAAAGCCAACATTTTTAAACATTCAAAGGCAATATTAACAGAATTAGGAACCAAAAAACTCAAGATTCGAAATTGCTGATTTCCTTTCAATATGCCTCATCATGAATTCACTTGGATTGCATACTGTCAGAACAAACCACAGAAATAATCCAAAATTACTAATTCCTAAGTCAGTCTTCCACCGACCCGAGGCTTCCAAATAACAATTGCTTCCGTCTTGCATTGAACTGAATGAACGATATAGCAAATGGAAGCGATGTACTATGATAGCAAATGGTAATGCGAGTTTTCTTTCATTTTTAAAAATCCTGTCCATGAAGATAACGTTGTGATCGGTAGGTCGCACTCACGAAGCTAGTTATTAATAACTGCAAGGTAATGAAATAGGATGAGACGAATATTATTTAACGATTAATTACAGTATGACTATTTATTACATGATTAACAAATTATTACGTATTAATTGCATTAATAACCAAGAATGAAAGAAGACGATGTGAAGAAGTAAGTAAACTACTCTAGATTGTCTGAATAGAGGTTTTGGTGTTAAGATGTTACTAGTGAGAATACGAGTGCCTGCTAATATCCCATGCTGTTTCATTAGCCACAATATTGTAGTCACTTAAGAAAATATTTAAATTACACAATATTGTTACGTCTAAACCTATAATTATATACACTGTGAATAAATCGTTGTTGTCGACAAATTCCTGGTATTTTATTAAACCAACTCAAACACCTGAACTCAGAAACTACTATGATAGACGACTACCTACATGCAACAAACGCTTAGAGAAATGTGTGCGATATTGTCCAAATAGCTATGCACTTTTGTTGCCCTCGATTTGGTCATACTGACCAAATTTGGCCCGACAAAATGGCGCATGATTGCAACATGCAGAAAGTGTGTCACTATTTAGACAATATAAAACATTCATTCTTCTGAACGAGTTATAGGGCATCAGGTTTGCTCCTTTATTCTCTTCAAGCCTGTGCTGATGGCTTCTTCAAGTGACTGCATGCCGGCCTCAGGACGAGGCTGTGGTCTTCCCCTAGAGTTAGGGGCGTAGTAGTCTAACGATGGAGGTGGTGCCACTTCAGCTCTTTTGCGCTGAGGTTTCTCAACGCTGGGAACAATAATTTCGTCAAAAACAGACGAAGTTTCGTATTTCTTACCCACGGAGGAAAATTTCCCAGCGCACTCGTTGACAATTTCCTTCTGATCGCCTTGGCGCTTGCAATTGTGTCGTCGCTGAGCCAAGTCTTCGTCCCTTAGTCGAGATGATAACGAATCCGACCTAAAACTGTCACCAGATTTGTCATTAAACTTCCTCTTGCTGTCTTTATTTCGTCTGTGATTACCAGAGTGCCCGGCTGTATCATAGCTGGTCGGCGGAGCGAATTCATTGTTTCTCTGTGACCTCTGTCGGTCTACCCAGAGTTCTTGGGTCATCTCGACAGGTCCGCCCAATGCGTTCTTAGAGTTGAAGGTGTCAAGGTTGCGCTCCGCTGGCTCCACCAGCTTGCCTATGAGTTGCTTGCCGACGTCCCACTCCCGCAAGGGCGCGTCAGGACGTTTGGCAGGAACATCTTCCGACGGCAACAGTGGCTCCTGATACTCCTTGTCCTCCTCGTCCGATTCCGGTGGAGTCTTCAGCTCCTCAGATTGGCCTGAATCATGAGAATTGTCCATCAACACTTACATTTAATTTTTCTTTGATGAAATATGGTTAAAAAGAAAAAAAATCAGAAACTGGTCAAACGAATTTTGTCAATCAAACATTTCCACTATAGCAATGTCGCAATGATTTGATCACTATAGATCTGAATCTAAGTCTACGTAAATACAGGAATTTGCTTTAAAAGATCTTTAAAAAGAGTTCTAATAAAAAGCCGTGAGAGAAGTTAAATCCTAAATACTGTTATATTTTAACCTATTCAGGTTGATATATTTACACCATTGCATCAGGACTAACCCGTCATAGGCAAGCCTTGCTTGAGCCTCTTCCTCTGTCGTATCTTGGCAAGTCTTTGCGCCATGCCGCGCTCCTTGAGGCGCGCGTCGCGCTTGTGTTGCCGCGCCGCCGCCTCACTGGACGCGTGCAGGTCGCGCAGAAGCTGTTGCTGCATGGCGCGCGTTGCCTCGTCCCCTGACAGCGCCACGAAACCCACGCCGTGCGTCCGAGCCTCTGCAATATCACAGCCAATTTAATGCCTTAATTGCTAATATAAATATCTTATATCATGCATGAAAGAAATAAAATATGCATAAATGCATATCTTATTTTATTCTTTCATCGCCAGATGAAACATCGTTTAATGGCCTAATTGTTTTAAATTCATATTTTGTTGTTGTTAGTGATGTTCATTGTGAATGTTTGGAAGTACTGATGATATGAGCTGACGATGAACTCACTTCAACTCGCAAAATTCAAACATTTACTATATCACCTTCTTCAAATCTACAATTTCAGCTGAGACAATACCTATACAATTTGGCGTATGAAAATCTGTTACAAGAGCAATAGAGCTATTGAAACATTTATTATACATAGACAAAAATATCAGCAACAGTAGAGACCATCAAACATGACGTCCTGGTAGTGGACGCTAGTCTTGGTCGCGTTGAGGTCCTCCTGCTGCTGCCAGCGCTGGCGCTGCTTCTCCCTGTACTGCTCCTCGAACGCCTCCTGCCGCGCCGTCACCCCTTCGTCCGTCGCCAAGTCTTCCTCCGCTTTCTGAACAACAGAAAATCAGCGATTATGACCTAAGCTTTTCGCTTTCGAAGCTACAATTATTCATATTGCAATTTAATCTCAATTTTATTTACCAGGATTTTTTAAAGTGATAGAATACGCCGCTCCGAATTCACTCCAAAGCTCTTTTAAATCTGATCACTGTCGATCACTTACTCAATGACTCTCAACACATTATTCATAAATGTTACAATGAGTTCTGAGACCTGGTGCTCATTAAGGAAGAAATTTAACGCAGATAAATATATACGAAATAAAAGCATAATGAAGAAAGATAAGTAACGCGAAGCTATGGCGTAGTCAACGAAGGCGGACCATCAGCTTGACCGTGGACTACGCAGTCCTAAACTCATTATAAGGTCATAAGGTCCATGCAGACGACACATCAGCTGCCTGACCTGACCGCGCTCCTGGCCGCTGAGGAAGCGGTCTTGCTCCAGCAGTTCGGGCAAGTCCCGGCGACGCACCTGCCGTGTTCGGCCCAGCGCGTCCACGTGCTCCACCCTGCAGTATATGTGCTTGTCACTGGCAAGGTCTAAAGTTATTCAGGTTATTCCAGATGCCTTTACGTATATATAGCTTAAAGCCCTTTACTTAGATACGTTATTCAAACTTGCATACAAATAAATCTTACAGACGACTAGAAGATAACAATGTTAGTGCAACAATCTCCAAAAGAGGATGAATTTATTTGTAATGAGAATTACAATTATAGTGGGATAAAGATTCGTGCAATTACTCTATTGCTACTTGCTACAATAGAATACTACATTATACTAAAGTGATACGTCGTAGTATTTCTGACGCTTTGGTTCACTTTTTGCAGTACAAGCTCAACCGATATCAACCCAGTAAAAGGTGTAAATTAATTACCAGGATTTATTCAACAAATAATTCGATTCATACATAAAATAATGCCTATATTAAAATAAAAGTTAACCTCTGATCGAATTACTCCTCTGTTATTCATAATAAAACTAATCCAACTCACACTTGCGATTTTACATATTTTAACATGAAGGGATTACGCAGAGTGGCATGGTTTGAACACGCATCCCGCGTAAATATAAGTGATCAAGTGACAACCTCACCAGTCATCCAGATCCCCGACGTCATGCGCAGAAGACGAAGATTTTTGATCCCGTTTACTTTTCTCGGAAAGGACGTTGTCTACGATTTTTTTCTGCAACAAGAATAATTAAGTTTTAATCTTCAAGTTTCGTTTCGTTGTTCATTTGGAGTGTTTTCATTGATTAGAAATCCTAGCAAAACTGCCGATGCATTAATACATAGCACGTCGATTAGGAAGCATCAGTCAATCGCAGGAACATCTTTCTTCTCCGATTCGAGATTGAATAATTGCATTGACCCGCAAAATTTCAATATATATAGGTATTGTTGTTGGCCATAATATAAAATTCAAGTTCTTATGAATTAAAATACAAAATCTAAAGGATTGGTCACAGGGAATAAGTTAGAATGAGTTATTTTGATGAATTCTACTTGAATATATGACATGAATTTCATCTACGGTATATGAATTTCAACCAACGCTGGCACTATAAATACCTGGAAGTTGATCAGGAAGCTGTTGTTGAGGGCATCATCTTCCAGCACCGCCACCCCAGCCTGCAGCTTGTCGTACAGAGCTGCCTTCTGCTCCAGCACAGATCTGGTCTCAGGTAACAATTAAACAAGCTATGACAATTAAGTTACAACAGGCAAGAACCTACTTTTAAAACCAGGTTACCGGAATTGAACATGTTAAAGCAATTAAATTTTAACGGGAAAACACCTTCAAACCGTATCATGAAATTGTTGTTGTATTGAACGGCGTCACTATAAAAAATATAACTCAGTACTCACTGCAGTGAGTGACAGAGAGCGCATTTTCTCGTCGACGAAAACGTGAAGTTACGGACAGACAGACGGACATACGGACGGACATGACGAGCACAATAGCGCCTTTTTTTCATAAATGAGAAAATGCGCGCCAAAAAGAACCTTTTAGATCGTCTGTTCATAACATAATAGCATTTGATCTTTGCAACGTTAATACTGACACTAGAAATTTCGATAAATTAATTTTTGTAATTAGTAATTTTCTTATTACAAAGTTAAACATGGACAGCCGCATGCGCATGATGCATTCTATTTACCAAAGTAAGTTATTCACTCCGTATTCATTCTGTATAACCTTGTCGTATCAATTTTTCAAGCACTTGAATACTTTTTCATCATGAGTTGAAGGGATACCCGGAGAATAACTGCAGCAAATTTAACGAAGAGACGACGAGACTCACTTTGATTTTTCTGCGGCTTTTCTGTCCTCGGCGAGACTCTCAGCATCCTTGGCGGCCCTCTCATCGACTCCTTTGTTGCTGTCGCCACCGCGGCCCTGAACCTCGTCAGGAAATGAAAGTTCTTCAAACTTACACATACATAATTCTTTTCTATTGACTAGAAGATTAAAATGTTAGTGCTACAATATGCAAAAGAGGATGATTTTTTTTGCTCAAGCTATGAAGCGACATCTTGCAATGTCATGCAATCTACAAACAACTAACATGAAGCTTATTCAGAATGCAGACTCAGATGTCTACACCACATTTTTTGTAAATTGCCACGCTCTCTGTAAAACGCCTCTGTTATATCTCGTGTAATAAACAGTCAAAACTTGGATTTATCAGATAAGGGCATAAGAGCTACAAAAAATCGAAAGCATTAATTGATAGCTTAAATGCTAGCTGAATGATTGTTATATAAAATCTCTACGTATTATTTTAATCCTAAATATCTTTTTGTCTTCATACAGAAGCACCGAACGTTTCAAAAATTTCGTTCAAAAAACAAAATGCCAATTGTGGCGGAAACACATTTAGTGAAAAGGCACTACGTACAAATTTAAATTCTGAGTGCATAGCATGGAAAGTGCAGCAAATACGAAAGCCGGGGTTTATCTACGCTTGAATCCCATTTAACTTGATACGTAAAGAACATAAGCTAAAAAAAAAGCTGATGCATAAGCCGGTAAACGTCGGTTTTCGGTAAATAAACCACGAAAAATATATTTATCAAATAATTTCAATGATAATTCCAGTTTGCTAATTGTTTGTACTTGTCTTTTTTTTTTGGGGGGGGGGGGTTTAACTGACGAGGGAGCTGACACGAAAACATTTCGTCTCATTAGAAATGGTGAATTTTTTGGCTGTTATCTTTTCTTTTAAATTATTGATCAAAATTCCTTGTTCAACCTATATTTACACGCCAATAAATTAATTAGTATCGCGTCAAAAATGAATTTCCACGAAATCCTTGTCATGGAAAGAGATAACGGCTTGATCACAGTGATGCTGCATTTATTTTAGAAAGCCTTTCAAATTTGAAATAACGCTTAGAAAAGCATGAAATAAATGTTAAGGTCACTGAACACTTTCTTCATGGGCATAAAATTTGAATACAACTCTGAATACAAATATGATCGAGTCTCAGACTTGATCAATATGACTGAACCTTAAGGTATAAAGTCGTAAGTCGTTCAAAGAATAGCCGTACGCAACGTTCAGTTATCAACGACATAATAAACATTGAAGACTTAAATGCATGCGGTTGCCCACCTTGAGCTGAAGTTTGTGGCGCGGCAGCCCAGCAGCGAGCGCCTCCTGATGCTGCAGTCTCTTGCGCTGAAGTTCTGCCTTCAGGCTCACTAGCTGCAAGGGGAGACTAGGATAGAGACATTACTACGAGGTGGCATTTTGTAATTTACAATATCATGCGTTTAATTTTAATCGAGATCACCAGCCGCAGTTGATATTAAATGACATGTTGGACCACGATTTTGGACGTCATTTTCATCTGTGGTTAAGAGACATAACGAAGAACCTCCCTTGATTCTAATACTAAATTTAACGGTTTCAATAGGCATTACTGAATAACAAAAATAAATACAATAATTTTTCATGTACTTTCATTAAAAAATATATCAAGCACTGCAATAGTAAGACAAAATCAGGGCATCATAAGTGCGATGCAAATATTTTCAGTCAAATATTAGTAATCGTAAATGCTGAATCAATAAAAGTCGGAAACAACTTACCGATTCCATATTGAGTGCAAGTATTGCAAGAGGTCAGCAGAATGAGCGCACAGCTCCTGGCATCTCCAGCACGCCACTCGCCCAAATAATATAGGTCTTATTAGAGTAGGAAACAGATATGTCTGTAGGAACCTGATAGTTTGAAGAAGTCTGATAAACATTAATATAAGTTCACAGAAAAATAGTAGTAACAGTTTGAACACTCAAAGAGCTATCGAAATTCAATGCGCAAATCTATATCACAGAATTACCGGAAAGTAACATTACAAAAGAGCACAAACGCAGATTGATTTTTAAATCACTTATTTGATGTGTTGAGAAAAAGCTACTGGATATTATTCAAAAGCATGCGTAGTGGGAAACAAAATTTCTTCGTTAAAATTAGGCGTTATGACATGGGAACTGAGGGAGTGTCAGGCCCTGGAACAAGCTTGGGGCTCGCGGCCCTCAAGCTGAACTTCCCTGCAGTAGAACTTTAAGCTCTAATTGAAATTGCAACAACTCGCACGCACACCAAAATAGCCTCCAACAATCCGCACGCACATCAAAATAGCCTCTAAAAACCTGCACAAGCACCGAAATTGCAGCGCATGTCGATTCCTATCCAAAAATAAATTACATGCTGCCGTTTGTAACCGCACAAAAATTGAAACTAGCAATTAACATTCGCATTCAAATTTCAGACCGCAATCAACATTTTTATGTAAGTGACAAATTGCAATTTGCATATGGAGAAATTTTTTTATGCTCAAATCGTCAAATTATCCATAGTGCAGGCATGAATAACATCACGACAGAATTATATAAATTTCCTAAGCCGGACATAACATACAAAAAAATTTATCATTACTAACAGGAAAACATGATTGTTGCGTGGACAGTAAAGTTGACCGCGCAACACCGGGCTGTGGTCGAGAGGAAAACACAAAACAACATTGATCATATGAAAGTGAGGCTTTATGATACAACTTTTGTTATTTCTGTACAATAACTAAGTCTTATTTCATGTTTAGGATCAGTTTAGCTTGAAAAAAATCGTATAATGATAGGAATTTTTACCGAGTAATTTGTATTTTTGTTACCAATATAGTCTATTTTTAAAAGAAAAAAAAAATAGATTTTCCTTGAGAACATGTTCTCTAGGATAGCTTCACCAATGAACGAAATGCGGGCCGTAACAATCGATGGATTTACCATGAACATCATTCAGACCTACAACCGGCCTTCTAAAAGAAATCGGGATTATCTGCATGAAAAATTGAGCTGCATTCTTCGGCAGTAAACTCTAAGAAACTTTATTAAATAAATAATTCATCAACTCAAAAGTAGGGAAACATCGACAAACATCTTAATTTTTCCAAAGTCTATCGAACAGTGACGGCGAGCTCGGCAGTAGCAGTAGCCGCAATGGCGCGATGAACGACGTTGACTTCTTCCTGCGTGAGCGTCTTCTCCATGTGGCGGTAGACGATGCGGTAGCAGTGCGACGTGCGACCTGTCTTGGGATGCTTGAACTCGTCCACTAGGCTAACCTGCACACACAATTAATGAAGGATAGAACGAATATAAACGAATATAAATTGGGATTTAATGAGACAAAGTCTCAGTTATGACCATTTATAAAGCTCTAACAAACGATTGGAATTTGCGAATTTCATGAAATCGAAAGTCTCAGATAAGTCCATTTATCAAGCAATAACGAATGATTTATTGTTTCAAATCAATGAAACACAGTTGCTAATTCATGACCATTTGCCAAGAAAAAATAAAGACCAGAACGTAGAAATGCAAAAAATCTTATGTCGCATATGATCGGTCGAATTTGTTTTGAATAAGAAAAGAAGGCTACTCCAATAGAGTGGTAGGTAATTCGTTAAAGCGGCTTAAAGGCATAGTTGTTAAGTGACAGACAGTTCCACAAAGTCACAATGTTTGATGAGGTCATGAGGGTATCTATCAAACATCGCATAAATTAGTGGGTTTATTTTGTACTACCTGCTCGACGATGTCGCCGCCGACCTGACGTACGAGGTCGTAGAAGTCGTTAGAGTCGAACGTGGCGGCGCTCGGCAGCCAGAAACTAATGTCGTTGGTGCACTGCGGGTAAGCGCTCACTCTCTGCCAGGAGATTAACACTTTGGTAAATATTGTACGATGAAATGGCATGAAGTAAACAATAGATTTAAAAATGACCCCGATAAATTGTTCACCTAATTCTAGTAATTGTATTTGGACCGTGGGAAAGCTGATTGAGAATAATACACGTTTTCAAAAATCTTGAGGTTCTAGACTAGAGGTATAAATTCTATCGATATGCCAATAGCTAAGCAGACGATAATTGCAACCCCTGAGTTAAGCGAAATTTAAATCGTGAGCTGGAATATTTCTACTAGCAAAAGCACAAAAATAATCATCGGTAATATAAAGCAGCAAGTGTCAATATCCACAGTGTATCAATTAATGACTTAATATAGCATTGGTAGGTGGTAGATAGGTAAGATATCATTGAATAGTTTGGAAGATAATTGTGGTAAGATGACATTGCAAGTTTACCAGTAACCTTGTACTTATAGAGCGTGTTTGAATCTTCAAACTTGAACTGAGACAAGAAGCCGGAGTCGCGGGACCAGAATATTCTGATGTCGGGGATGTCGTACAACTTCATCGCCCAACGCTCCAGTCCCAGGCCGAACGCCCAGCCAACCTTGGCCTTTACTCCCGCTGACGGATGAGATCGGTTACAATGAATAACTATGGTCTTGACGTGTGAAATTATTTCATTATAATGTGGGTAAAACTACTGTTAAATATGATAAAATTAGAATCATGCAATAATTTTATATTTATGCACTCAGAATCCTGCAATAATTCTATATTCATGCACTCATATTAATCTAACAAGGAATAGTTGGCAGAAGTACTTCTTTAACTAATTCGAACTTACCAGTCCTACAAAATAAAAAAACAGAATATTTCAAATAATTGAACTCCTTGCAATGAGTGACAGAAATTTTGTGAAAACAATTCACACTTTGTGTATTCCGAATGAATCAAATCTACTCAAAATATCAGAGTTAAGTTTATAAAAATTAGCACGTATTGTTTATAGACGTACAGAAAAGTAATAATAAGAATAACGCTCTGGACTTCAACAAAACTGGCATTAATTTGATACGTAGAATTGGGTGTCAAAAAATTCTAATATACCGTATATAAGTGCGATTAATGACTAAAGAATACAATTGATTACAATTTTCGGGGAGTTGAAAATTTTTTGGGTGACGTTGGTAGATTAAAAAGGCAGGTTTCAGAAACTTTCACCATCTGTTTAAATTCAATACTCTCGTTGATTCCCAAAATGCAATTTGATCCACGGCATGAGTGAACGGCATGAGAGCATCCAAGCAAGGCAAGAGCATTACAAGAATCAGGGACAGGCCACCGGCCTATTCTTAAACGCCCATATTACTATGTTATGTTATGTATGTTTCTTATGTTCAGTTATGTGCCTTATGTTGTGTTATGTTATGTTATGATATGTTATGTGTGTTATATTGTGTTATGTTATGTTATGATATGTCATGTGTGTTATATTGTGCTATGTTATGTTTTGATATGTCATGTGTGCTATATTGTTTTATGTTATGTTGTGTTACGTTGGGTTATGCTATGTGTCTTATTTTGTATTATGTTGTGTTGTGTTGTATAATGTTATGTTTTGTTGTGAGGGGAGTTGCTGGCATAACTCTCACCTGTCTCTAGTATGCGCTGCTGCACAATGCCACATCCCAGGATCTCCACCCAGCGACCGTCCAGCAGGACCTCGAGCTCCCACGACGGCTGAGTGAAGGGGAAATAGGCGGGCACCCAGCGGCACTGTGTCTCTGTAATCGAATTAAAGCAATACAATCAAGAGGGAAACATAAAACATCCTGTCAAAAGCTTGGACTTAATTCATTGTAAGAAGCCATTACTCATAGAAGACGACTCATCCACAATGATTGAGTGCACACTGTTCACTCTCACCCACTGCTCACTCTCACCCACAGCTCACTCTCACCCACAGCTCACTCTCACCCACAGCTCACTCTCACCCACTGCTCACTCTCACCCACTGCTCACTCTAACCCACAGCTCACTCTCACCCACAGCTCACTCTCACCCACCATACAAGTGCACAAGACTCACTCTCACCCACCATACAAGTGCACAAGACTCACTCTCACCCACAATACAAGTGTGCAAGACTCACTCTCACCCACTGTACAAGTGTGCAAGACTCACTCTCACCCACTGTACAAGTGTGCAAGACTCACTCTCACCCACTGTACAAGTGTGCAAGACTCACTCTCACCCACGGTACAAGTGTGCAAGACTCACTGTCACCCACCATACAAGTGTGCAAGACTCACTCTCCCCGAAGAGCGTCGTGGCCATGGCCTGCAGGCATTGCTGGAGGTCGGTGGTGAGGGCGGCGACGGCCTGGGGCGTGTGCGCGGCCTGGGGGGCGTTGGTGTCCGGGGCGCAGGCCCCCGTGGACGGCAGGCCCGTCAGCACCTGGGGGCGAGGGCCTCCCGTGCCAGCGTCTTCCGGTAACAGCTGAGCGAAGTCATTGAAATGAGGGAGTCCAGCGAAGTCAAATCACGAACATATAATAGAATAGAATAGAATAGAATAGGATAGAGGAGAATGGAAGTGTCAGCATTGAAGAAATAGGCCCATGGCCTGTTGCTGATTCTTGAACTTTTCGTGACTTGATTCACAAGGGATCCGGCCTTTAGAACCCGATCTTTCCATAACATAAATGTTATGCCTTTGACATTTCCACAGAGATGATATAATATAGATATTTTGATGGAGATTTTAAGCTGCTGATGATAATAAGGCAATATTAAATTAATAAATTTCAACTTGACTGAAAACAAACTATCGAATTGCTTAAATTGAAAAAAAAATTAAAAACTAGGAAGGATGCTAAAATTACAGATAGTTCAACACCGCAGATTTTTAGAGTTGTAGTGCAAAATAAAGGAATATGAGATGGTACCTCTTCAGCAGTGTAGAGTTTGACTCCTTCCATCTGATGGAAGACAGGGTAGTGGAAGGCATCGATCTCATCTCGTCTGTACACGTCGCCCACGATCACGAAGTTGTCCAGACCAGACGCCAGCAAGTCTCCCTGCAAACAAATCTTAGTTTCCACCATCCTTTTTCTAAGTCTATAATAGATCTGTAAAAGTTGTGTTAGTAACCCGGTGCTGTTTGGCCATTCTATTCACCGGGTTACTACTATTCGGTTGGCCATATTCATAATACTTATTAAACAGATTATCACCTAAGCTTGAAATTATATCAATATTTGCAGAGTGATTTAATTTTACGTACGATTAAATCACCTTAAAATATGTATGTACAAAAGACATTTCGTTCTGATTTTGTAACAGATGTTATATGTTTGTGAAGCTGTAAGGGTTTTTCTGGTATAACCAATAGTTTAGTTTGAAAACTAGCAAAAGCAATAAGTGAAAGGATTAAGTGAAAGTTAAAGGTAAAAGCTTAAAAAAGTGAAAGGTAAGTGAAAAGTAAAAGCACTAGTGAAAGTATTATATTATATCAGAGAGTATCTTACCCAAACAACGCCGGTGTATGTTACTAGTTTAAAATAACTTATATTTCATCAAACAATCATTAACAGGTGAGCGACATCTGAAGGTAAGTTGCAAGTTATATCCATGCCAGGCAAATATCTGCCGAATATCAAGAAAAAAGTGTATCCCTCTAGATAATTCAGGGAAATTTTTTAATTAAAGAATAATATGATATCTGAATAATAAGAAAGAAAAATATAACTCAGTACTCACAACAGTGAGTGACAGAGAGCGCTTTTTCTCGTCGACGAAAACGTGAAGTCACGGACAGAAGGACGGACATGACAAGCACAATAGCGCCTTTTTTCCATGAGAAAATGCGCTAATAATACAAAATCATAATAGGAACAAAAACGTACCTGATGCGCGCTGGTGTGTGCTCTGAGCAGATGCCGTCTGTTGACGTAATAATTGTCTCTCTTGTTCCTACAGACGTGGTCTGGCGGCACCAGCAGCTGGTCAAAATTTTGCTGCACAGTGACGAGGGGCGGCAAGTCTTCGACCACCGTGAAGACAGGGTTGCC
Source organism: Hyalella azteca (assembly GCF_000764305.2). Lineage (NCBI taxonomy): Eukaryota > Metazoa > Arthropoda > Malacostraca > Amphipoda > Hyalellidae > Hyalella > Hyalella azteca. The sequence continues at coordinate 611,792 of NW_025940784.1, forward strand.
GCGTCTGTTCTGGTACCTCTGGTGCAGGCACTGCAGTAGCCTGGTCTTGGTGTGGTACAGAGGATGGTCTTTCTGGCGGTGCAAAGCTCTCCCGATGTGAGACAGAATCTTGGCATTGACGTTTGTCATTCTATCACGGACGAAATCCTTTCCACAAACTGTTATCTGAGAACAAAATAACAATACGTGTGGGAAAATATAAAAACAATTGGTATTCATATAAGTGAATAAATTAGACTCATCAATCGTCACTTGTTTAAACTGAGGAAAGTGCAATGGCAAATTCGTCAGTGTTTTGGTGGATTTGCAAACGAGTGGATCAACAAACGAGTGGATCAACAGCAAACGAGATATTTCAACAATACATTCTCGATACTCACAGTTTTGTTGGCAGGTTCCCTGCTTGCAGAATAACTTCGTGAGTTACTAACGCACGCAGCAAGTGCGTTGCAACACTGGAGGCGCTGCAGTGACTCGCCTCTGCATGTCCGCAAATTAAATAAAATTTCTCTTCCTTCCTTCGCATGGCTAGACAAGACACAAATGCTTCTGATGACAAAAGTTTCGGGTTGTTTCAAACTTCGAGTAAAAGTAACGCGGCGGAAGAAGTTACAAAGAAAAGTCATGTTGCGTTGCATTTGTTACGCATTCGTTTCATTAGAATTTGCATACATTCTCGGATATAAGATATAAGTTTATAGTGACTAGATAGACGAATGAAAAGCGTTTCACCAAACTTTACGAATTTTCAAATTAAGAAGTCAAATGGTAACATGATCCTGTAAATAATTCCTTCGTTCCATCACTACAGATAATTTTTCTCATATTAAAGGAGTTTCAATACATCAGGTACTATCCTAGGAAACTAGTTAGCAACACATTAGAACTTTTCTTCAGGGCACACGAGGTTTAAATCCGGGTTTTAATTCATCATTAAAACAAAAAAAATCGTTTTGAGCGCTTGCTCGTAAACAGAATTTTAAATCAACCTCTTGCATTTCGATACTCTAACAATATTTAATGCTGTGTAGATCTAAACACCAGAACATCCGTGGTGGAATCAACAAGCATTACAAAAAGTAGGAAAGGACGTTTGGGATGAAAATTTCAGTTTTTTAGCAAATTTAGTAGACAGAATTTTTTCTTGGGAACAAAATAATGTTATACATTGAAGTGGATGTACCAAAAGAATTTCATCTCAAATACGCGTTTCAACGGCGCTTTCTATCTTTATCGGTACCTTAATTTAGAAATTAGCCACGGGATTTGGATTATCTATCCCAAGCAATGCTAGGTTCAACTGCTAGTATTACATGCCAGTTTAAAATTTTTAAAAATATTCAAGGAGAATTTGGTAGAGCACAATAATACGAAGCACAATAATAGTCTGGAAAAACTGTACAGCTTAGCTAAATAAAATATTTGGAAGTTGGAAGCGACTGAGGAGCTACGAAAATAATACAAAAATTACTCTATCATCACTAACTGCTGTCGTTTAGTTTTAATTGTAAGGACAATGAGGAATGTCAACAAAGCTAAACATTATTATTTCCCCAGTAATCAGGAGACCGGAGGACTGGGGAGAAGTGTCCCCTAGTGGGAGGGGTCTCCCACCCCCTGCGGATGCCTCAAATATGAATTACAACATGAATTACAGAAATAACATAACTTCAACATCTCTGTCGGGAAATTCTTAAAGTGAAAGCCATATTTACGTTATTATAAACAGACAAGTTCTATGGCAAGATATTTGATGATGCTAGGTATAATATCCCAGGTTGAGCGTCACGTGGCTTAAACGACCATACACGGAAGTTATTTAAAACTTACAAGGGAATGAGAAAAACGTGATCCTCAAAAGTTTTAATATAAATAAGCTGTACAATGCAGGGGAACCGATTAACATCTATCAAATGGGAATAGATTTGCAGTTTTGCAAAATATTTTCGATGCTACATTTTTCACTTCACTGTAGACACGTAACAGACTTGTTAGGGCAATCGCAAACACTTTAGTTACACATACCACAATACATCTCTTGGGCATACCTAAGCATTTGTGTCACAGTCAAACACAAATGAATTTTCCAAGAAGTGCAGAATAAAATGATATTTTCCTCGGCATATATCGTCACTTTTAAACGGTCAGTGTCACCTTGATGTCGCAATGGCTTTGGTTGAGACAACGTCTTAGTAGCGCTTTATATGATCCTCAGCATGCGGTTGCTGTGTTGGGTGCTGTGGCGGTTGCTGTGGCGGTTGCTGTGGCGGGTGCTGTGTTGGGTGCTGTGGCGGGTGCTGTGGCGGTTGCTGTGGCGGGTGCTGTGGCGGGTGCTGTGGCAGGCTGTGCGTCTCCAGCTACGGAAGCATGCTGTGCACACAGCCAAGTGTCCGGCTGTCTGTATGACACCTGGATAAAAATTACTTCATTTAGTGCTCATCAACTTATTATTTAGTCTCAACTTAATGTAAGAATAACATTACAAATACGGTAACAAATATTAATGCAGGATATAATTAATTCGATCCTGACTTAGCTGAAAATGAATTTCATAGTTCATTGCTGAGCTAAATTAATGAAAGAATTTGCGTCTTGCAAGGGCCTAATACACTTAATACATTAAACTTCAACCCAAGTTGGGTAAGATATAATGAAATATTAACTCGGGGGGGCTCATTTGGCTTAAAAAAAAAGTTTGACCCTAAGCGTAAGGATATAAATATATGTCGCCATTTGTAATGTATCATATATCATATGTTAAATGAATAAATAAAGCTAAATTGCGCATATTTTGCGTTAAATCTCTGACAAACTTTAATAACATCCGTTTTTTTTCTACTAACACTAAAGTAAGATTTATTGTTCATACTTAGTACCTTAGTAGATTTTTTTCTTCATTCTTTTGCCGACAAAACGCAAAAGAAAACCACAAGCAGGAACAATAATTGAGATTATTGCTGATATAAATAAACAATTTAAATTGTCTAATTAGAGCTTTACCTTCAAGTAAAACTCATTGATTAAAAATGCATTGAATTGCAATGCAATTAAAACAGTAACAAATATAATTTAGTTAGAAGTATTCATTAATTATTGGGATTCATTTAAGTGAAATACCTGCAACGAGCCATCATCGTAAGGCAGGTGCCAGATGTGCTCGCCGAGCGTGAGGCGGGACGAGTTGTACTCCATCGGCCGCTGTCATGTCATCAACATTCAGTTATGAAATAATAATGAGAATTGTCCGACTCTTTGATAATTTGAATCAACAAATTCTCTGGTCATTGATCGCACGCGAAGAAATAATAATGCTAAACTGTACGTGTATTAGCAGATTGATTAAACACATAACACATTAAGTATCGAAGTGAGGGCGATCTCTTGCAACATAGATACATCAAAAATCCGTTTTTAAAGCCCCCAATGATATCGAGGATTGAGTATAACAATTCACATCAACAAATTAGCTTGGCAAATGAATCGCATGGTTTGCATACCGTGATAATTTATAACCTATCGATATGAAAGATAGTTCATTCTGTATTAACGTCAGATATAACTCTGGTTTACAGTCGGCAATCTTTCATACAGATAAAAAGGAATATTCAATAGCAATTACGATCAAACAAGCCTTGTTAGATTCTTTGGCAGATAATACAGGAAAACAGTAAAGTGGTTTACAATTTCCCCTCGTAAGAGGATGGTTCGTGGTGAGCCCTGCAAGCCTCACCATGACGACCGGAGGGTCGGACGTGAAGAGAGGAAGCTGAAGGGATTGCTGCGACTGCTGCTGCCACAGACGGAACATTCCCTGCAGCTCTACGCTGTCCAGGGCGTACTGATGCTGCTTCAAGTGAGACCTGCACAGCCAATAGATGTATAAGCATGCAATACCTACGAAAATAGTTATTTCTTTCTCAATCAACAACGAAAATCATCAAATACTTGCAATTACTGAAAATAGTCGAAGCAATGAACGAGTGTTCACTGTTTTGATTTAATAAATCGATGTCTATATTTAATAGGATCAAAACAAACATCATCGCCATTATTGTTAATTTTTACCCGTCAACTTACTGGACATTGCAATACAGGAGCGGCTGTAAACAATTACGAATAATATATCAAGGCGTGGCGAGACGATGACAAAGACTGAGTGCTATTGACTACAAATCAAATACTTCAGACGACTAATAGCAATCGCTGTGAAGATGAATCAACTTTACCTAGTGATGAACTTGCAGTGAGCTCCTGACAACATCGCGGCGTAAAGAAAATACGCGTCATCCTCAGCCCTGTGGGTAAATGATTTTTATTACAATGCTAAATAGTATATAAAAGAATTTAAAGTGTAATCTTATGCACAAATAAGATAATAATGAACTTGCAATTAATAATGAACTATGAACGCAATGAAATCATTCTAGAATTTGCTATTTCATATTAATACAGGAATTGATGTACACTTGGGCAACAATATAGCTGAAGGCAAGTAATTAATATAGCTGAAGGCAAGTAATTAAACAATACAACATAAGAGGGTTCAGAAGCCTGGCAGTGCAACAGCTTGAATAAATTTACCTAAACTTAGATGTTTTAATGTATCAATTTGGCTCGTCTTAAACGTTAAACGATAAATGTTAATTAGATAATCAGGCAGAAATGCATGTTAACGTACGAGGGCTCCCTATGACGGACAGCCAAAATTTTTCACACGAAGCATAAATAAGCAGTTTGTCCAAAATATACAGCAGTAATTTGCATATGAGGCAGCCATAATACCCACGCAGTTTGTCTGTAATATACAGCAGTAATTTGCATATGAGGCAGCCATAATACCCACGCAGTTTGTCTGTAATATACAGCAGTAATTTAGCATATTAGGCAGCCATAATACCCACGCAGTTTGTCTGTAATAGACGGTAGCGAGGTCGGGTAGCTCCTTCATGGCATCTTTGTCCCACTGCTTCATGAACTCCCGACACACGACGAGCAGCTTGGACTTGGGATGAGCGGCTTTGATCTGCTTCACGGCACTCAAGACCTGGTCACAACAAGGAGTCCATATATACCATTCATTATTTATATATCAAAGGCGCGACACACGCAGGCACGCAAGTACTGTAAAGTCCAGAAATGTTCCAGCATTCGAACTCAAGATGTCAAAAAGGAAAAATACTTCCTGATTGCCACTGTTTTTCTGTAATTAGCAGAAACTATGAAGAACTATTTTGAATCGACTAATTGTTTCTATGTAATGAGCAGGAAACCACTTTTTTCTTCTTAGACAATTAAATTTTGATACTTTTTCATGAACGTCCAATGAGGGGTTTAATTTTGTTCAGTATATGAAAATTAGTCTATTTAATTTACGCTGATGCATTTGTTTTGCATCATACAAAACTTGTCCTTTCAATCTTGTTCTCTTTCCTACTTATATTTTTAGTCAAGGACACTAATATAGGTAATGCTAGCCAAAAACCTTTCATGAAAGGCTGGATCGTGCCACATGTACATAAATAGCAATGAGAACAAACCAATCAATTCATAATTGCAATTCTATTAAGTCACAAAAAGCTGGTATGATATAAGAAGTAAAATTTACAAGCAGAGAAAATACGAAAATAATCAAAAGATTTACATAGAACATGTTTTCAGTAATGAAATAAACATTTATCATGGCATTTCTTCAGCTTTTCAATTCTAATTTGTGATGAACACCATGATGGTTAAACTTAATCCCGTTTTAACAATCAAAATAAATAAGAAAGCACAAAACGCACATATTTTGGTGCTTTGATAGGTTCCAGATAAGGATTAGTGAGAAAGCCACTGCCCGCCACACTGGCAGCGTCCATGACGTGCGTGAAGGGCAGCTCTGATGCCAAGAAGGTGTTGAAGCGCTGCCACTCTACAGGTGTGCTCTTGACGTACACCTCGCCTGGCAACACAACTTTCTCCACAAACGCAGTCTGGGTGAAAATTGTGGAGTTTATGAGAGAAAAGATTTTTGGAGTTTATGAGAGTAAAATTTAGCATAAATCTTTGAGAGTGAAAAATATTTCAGGAGCAGCATAGATGGAGAATAGCAAGAAGGAGAACAAAATTTGAAAATTTATTCAGGTAATTGCACAATCATAGAAAAAATAAGGTAGAGAGAAATCAAATATTGGTAGGTACTTTAAAAGAAAAGAAATAACCATCTTGCTAAAATGAAATTATATAGAGATATTAGGGAATAACTAAACTGGCAGATTGAAATGTTGGGGACAGGGAATGATGGACTTACAATTTAGATACAAAAATTATTTAAAATGTTTGCACGAAAGACATAACAGATATTGCACTAGGTAAACTATCTACAATGAGTTTTATTGAGGAAATGTTTACCTCCAATTGTAAATCTAATAACTCAAGAAAAATGTGTAGAACCTATCATTAAATGTAATATGAACTTTTATGAGAATAATCCTAATTTGGAATGTTGCAAACATAAAGTTTAGTTAATTACCTTGAGCAAGTCAAACCATTTGTCTGTGATGATAGACTTCTTCACAACAGCTCCACAGCACTGGCATTCTCCGCTGAAAATACATGAAAAGATTAGCTGAAATATGACAGATATATCCCACTACAGTCTATACAATATACATCATGGATTAAGACCAAGGATGAAATGTAAAAAAAAACTTTATAAATAAGTACAGGTACGTACAAACAATATAAACAATATTAAATGCACAGGAATAAAAAATCTATGGTAAAAAAAATAAAAATGTTATGATGGATAAATTTAAAGTAAAAAAGAGAAAGTATTCATAATCTTTCTGAATAACTGAGCAACGCACCTATGAGCATCAAGAGTAGTCTTTTGGACATTCCATTCTGTGCCAGCTAACGTGTCAATCAGCTGGCTGGCTGATGATGCATCCAAAAGCAGCTGCTGATCTTCAAGTTGGCTTAAAAGTTGACTAACTGCAGCTACACGTTGATGCTAACAGTTTGGGGAGGAATTAAAAGGATTATATCCATGAACATTAAGAAAATTAGAGCTGAGTTTACATGCAAATATAAGTGTACCATATATATATATATATTTAATATCATTCCCATACTACTTACTTTCACTAAATATCATATGCAAAATAATTTAAAATTATGTCAATCATATCAAAATATTTCAATATATATAAATAATATGTGACCATTCACCCAGTTTAAAAATAAACAAGACTAGCACAATATTTACCACATCTAGGTTTTTACAGAGGTCAAAATACTGCTGGTAGTTCTTGGTGAAATTTGTTTGTACTTGATGTGGCTGCTGTTTAATCTCTTTTAATACTTGAGCCAAATTTTCAGACGTGAGATTACAAGCAGATTCTTCTTTTAATTCTTCCTGGAACATTTAGTCAACAATATAGCATATCTATATATAAGCTACGTATATATTTATACTGTATTTCATAAACAAAAATCTTTATCATCAGTTTAGACAAATAAGACAAATTACATTCAAAATATACATATTCCTCTCAAAAACTAAGCCATAAGTAAAAAAAGAATCTGTTACAAGCTGGGCAAGATTTGAAATATTGAACCCAGAAACATTTAGTTATCTAAACTGAAAGACCATAGCAAACTAACAAAAGAGGGGACTTCAAATCTTACCACAGAATTTTCTTGTAATTTCTTGAGTGCTGGATAGGAAGAGGTGTTGATTTTTCTGATAGGAATTAACCTCCAATCTGATTTACAGCAAAATACAAGTGTTCTTGGCAATAATATTGCCACAGCAGCCATTTTTGATTTGATTATTTTACCAGTTTATAAAATAGTTTGCAAAAATAACTCAAACTTCAATTCAATTATCAACAAAAAAAAGGACTTCAAAAATAGTAGCTAATGAACATTGAAGAACAATTTTATAAATTCAAACTAGTGGCTTTTGAATTTAATCACAGGACCTATAATCTGAAGGTTTAGGGAAGAAAAGCAATGAGTTTAAGAGTTAAAATATGTGCAATGCAATGAAAACATGCAATGCAATGAAAACAAACTCTCAAGGACAAATCCATCTTGATAAATCCATTACTCCATAGTCCATCATCTAGATTCACCCAAATTCTTAGAAATATGTAGGTGAACTAACATATTATATAATGATCTAAGATGCCATTTCAATATTTCCATCTTCCCTTAATAAACTTTTAAATGTGAAAATATTTGGTGATTGTCTGGACCATGCAGGGTTGGGCTATGTTGGGACACCGGACAAGGCTGACTGCATGGGAGCCTGGGAGGTTGAAAGTATAAGGTCAGATTTGCATGAATGAAATCTCAAGAAACATTTTTCAAGTGTGATCCAAAAGAGACATGCAGAATTTGTTCAAAATGATCTTTTTACTTTTTCATTTGCATGAGTGACTAACTTCCAGAAATTGACGGTTCAAATATTTCCATAGAATATTACCAGGAAAAATGACAAGGCATGTGTGCAGAAATTAAGCCTGATAGCTGGACCAGACACTTAGGATAACAGGATGTGTAAGAAGTGATGGTATGGGACTATGGGACTATAGGTTATAAAGCATTGGAGAACAACGTATTGATTTGACCATTAACTATGTGCATAGGCCTACTTAGTCTATGTGGGTGGAGTAGCAGCTTGTGTGCTGAAGCAGTGTTGGTTTAAACTTTAAAGTTCGTGTTGTGAGATAGGTCAATTGACTACAGCTGCTTAGGTGCCAGGATGACAATATCTATAGCATTTAGATGGCGAAGGTGGCTCCAGGGCTGATTTGAGCGTTAATTTGCTGGTCTACAGCTGCGCACCTTTTTAGCAATCCATATACTGTTATTGTTAGTAGGCTAATACGCTAATTGCAACATAAAAAATAACATTTAAAAAAGACAAAAAGCTGAAAAAATCGTTGATTTTTTTTAATAAAGAAATCATAACCTTGGAGTTGGAGGCTTGGAAGTTGGTCAGCCCACAGGAAAGTAGCTAGTCTGATATAAATAGCCTAGTATGGCCCAGCATCGTCTGGCGACGCCGCGACTGGCGTCTGCCAATGCGCGAAATAAATTACACTACCCGGCGGACGGAGCGCGCCGGAGCCGTCCGTATCTTCAACCATGGTCCGTATCTGTCGAATCAGCCGAGGGCGCAGCCGTGCACCACCAATTTTGTGCACCAATAAGCCTTGAAAAGTTGAATTGAATGCCTTGGATCTCTCCAGACATCCACCAATCAACCGTGAACCCCTCGGCTTTGTCCTCCTGCGGCCTGGCATAAAACTTGCCGTGCATCACCAGGCCGTGGATCGAATATGACTTCCGGTCATCGTTAAATTACGTAATTTTTCGTTCGCCGCATCTGAGCCTTCTGAGGTTAGGTTTCAGATAGCATAGTTCTGTTCCAAAATTTATCGTCCTTCGACGAGTGGCCGTTTGACTGAGGGCTGATTCGACGCACGTCCTAGATATGATTGTCCAGAAGTGTTGACGGCTACATTCCGGAAGGCAGGAATCACTATGGTCCATTACATCCAGTTCAGTGGTGGTTGTCGGCAGATGACCCGTGACCGTCTGGTGGTGCACGGCAGGATGCATGCAGTTCCGCTAGCGAGCTGGGCTGGTTGGTCGCAGTCCGTTGTCCGCAATTTACAGTTCGAGCTAAAGTCAGGGTATGAAGTGATGGGTCGCCTGCCGAAGACCACCACTGCCTTGGATGTAATGGACCATCATGATTCCTGCCTTCCGGAACGTAGCCTTCAACACTTCCGTATCTAGGCCATGGGTCGAACCAGCCCTCGGTCGAACGGCCACTTGTCGAAGGACGATCAATTTTGAAACAGAACTATGCTATCTGAAACCTAACCTCAGATGCGGTGATCGTAAAATTGCGTAATTTAACGATGCCTGAAAGTCATATTCGGTCCGCGGCCTGGTGGTGCACGACAGGTGGTGGTCAAGGCCGGAAGAGGACAAAGCAGAGTGGTGCACGGCTGATTGATGTAGGGCCGGAGAGATCCAAGGCGTTCGATTCAGGGCTTATTGGTGCACAAAATTGGTGGTGCACGGCTGCGCTCCCTGAAGTGATGATTCGATGCAAAGTTCAGTGGTGGGCAACCATTACTCTCTGAGCTATTCGCTTCAGAATATGGTGGCGTACAGCTCCTAATATTTAAAGCAAGATGATGTCATGGGCTGGTAACTGACGGATGCCTTCATCTGCGCCTGATTGGTGGTCATCCGGAAATATGCTAAGCATTCCTACCAAGGCTGATTGGTGCAGGTTTACGGTGATCCGGCGTGGTCTACGGCCAGTAAGGCTTACGGCGTGTGTAAGAAGTGATAGTATGGGGTAAAATTCTGTGGAGTAGGACCTGTTGACAATTGATTTTTATTCAGCAGGCTGTGGAGTGAGGTAGGTGTTGCTTAAAGTTGGTGTGGGGAGATGACTCAGTTACCTACAGCTTTTTGGGTGTGAGCTGAGTTTAGTTTTTGCATTATAGGGTAGGCGTTGGCGCCAGGGCTTGTTTACGAGCTAAATTTGTGGTGCAGGGCTGCGCTCCCGTAGCATAGCATAGCATAGTTCTGTTCCAAAATTTATTGTCGTACGATGCATGACCATTCGACCGTGGGCTGATTCGACACACGGGACAGATACGGACGGCTCCGGCGCGCTCCGTCCGGGTGGTGTAAAATTTTTTCGCGTGTTGGCCGACGACGCTGGGCCATACGACGCCAGGCTTATTTTTCTGTGGGCTGATTGATCTAATTCAACGGATGTGATCTGTCTGGTGGCGTGCGGCTGATAATGTTACAGTCAAGATGTGTTGTAGGCTACGTTCTTCAGGGAAGGGATCATGATATTCCATTCGAAGCACGGCAGTGGTGGTCTCCGACAGGCGTCCCCAGGATAGCATAAGCCTAAGTAGGAAGCTGGGTCCGGATTATCAAGACACCATAAGTGACTTACGTTAAGTAGTGTTAAGTAGACGTGGATTTAAACGGTGGTATTATCAAAACATTTTCATGGTTTTAATATTTAAATTTTAATTTTAATATTTAAGTTTTTATATAATATTTAAACCATTATTTAACGGTTCTTAATGGTGGATATCCGGCTCAAGTGTGATTTAATTCGAGTTTCTCCTTCATGCAAAATTTTTATTGTCAGGTGGTCGGTTCTGTGACCACCTGATGGATTTGTAACTGAGAGTCAGGGTACTCTATTGTACCAAGTAGGACTAAGGCAGGACAAGTGAAACACATGGTAACACTAGATCTATTATAATAATAAGCTGGCTCGGTGAGTACAGAAGGACGGGGATTGACAGGTACAGCACAAGGGATTGTGCCGGAGGAGCGGCTAGTATGATGACGGCTAGGCAGTACCGCTACAACTGACGGGCGTTGCACTGCTCGGGCTATATATAGTCCTTAACAGGGATGACGCCACTGAGCGTGACTCTACCGTGTGGGTATAGAACAAGAACTTCTAGAATTCTAGAACTTCTAGTCAATTCTTCTAGTGTACGAGACTACACTGACTTCTAGTCAATTCTTCTAGTGTACGAGACTACACTGACTTCTAGTCAATTCTTCTAGTGTACGAGACTACCCTGACTTCTATAGTCAATGGGAGATCATTAACTTTTATTCTTTTGATGTTGACTTCTCGCAGTGACACATCGACAGTCACGGTAAAGTATCTCTAGAAAATACGAAAATAATTTTGTTATTGTATTTTTTCTGTCAAGTGGTATTGAAACGCATGTTATAAGACCCGCATGATCGATTTTTTACCTTTTTATTTTACGCTCTGCGTTTTTTGAGAAACAAAATAGTTTGCTTTTAAAATTAGGTATATTAAATGAATGCTATATTGCTGAAAAATTCGATCTGCTCATGTCAAAAGAGAATCTAGTTCAGAGTGTGTAGCAGTGAGCTACTAATGATTGCTCACTAGGTTAATGCTAGTAACCTGTTGCCCGCAGTGTGAATGCTAATGATTTACGACAGCAACCCAAACTGTGCAGAAAGCCTAACAAAATTTTATTCATCTCGCTTAATTTTTGTAAAATTAACGTTTTTTTACTCTTCTTAAAAAATTTGACTGTGACAGGAATGACATTGAGGCGGTCATAAAGTTTGGTTGTATTAAGATTGTATAATCAAAACTTCTTTGTAAAATCTACTTTTGGAAAGCACGAAAGTTTCAGTTGTGCCAAATTTTCATGATATTTCATGATATTTATTTTTATTTTTTTCATGATATTTATTTCAAACATGATAAAATCTTTCCATCTTTCATCGTTTTTAAGATTGCCCGAATGACATTTTTATTCAATTTAAACGAATATCACGAATATGACGTAACATCCGAAGTGTATCGCATCTCGTAAAGAATTAACGCAATTACCATCTACATTTATTTATCCTTTCAATCCAGTCTGGCTAAGACTATTGACGGAGACAGATGTCACCTTGCGGCTGAAATGTGTAGAAAATATAACTCAGTACTCACTGCAGTGAGTGACAAAGAGCGCATTTTCTCGTCGACGAAAACTTGAGGTCACGGACGGACGGACAGACGGACGGACGGACAGACAGACAGACGGACATGGCGAGTACAATAGTGCATTTTTTCCATAAATGAGAAAATGCGCTAAAAAATGCTAATGGTTACGTAGAGGGCGTGGTCGGCAGGACACGCTGCCAGTCAAGTCTTGGGTTGCATCTCGCTCGTTTATACGCAAAAAACAGCTCGGTGGTAAAACGCATGACGTCTCGGCAAATTGAAATGAAAGTGGTGGAAGTTCTTCAGTTTTGTCAGCGAAATATCACTAAACCCATCCTTCCATCCCATTTTTGGCCTTGGTCATCCGTTCATCCTAACGTGGCAATAATGACTCCTTCTAACGGTGTGACTAATCTCAGACGTTATGAATAATCTCAGATCTGAAATAAATCCCACGTATTGATGCCAATTATACTTCTACAGTCCTGGGTATCTTCACTCACTAAGCACCTAGGTAATTTCTTATCTTTGCAACTGCAACTTTCTTATCAAATGCAACTTTCTTATCTTTTTGATTCATGCTCGTCCATCTCATCCGTTATGGTTCGGGCATTGAAGATGCGGGCAGTGATGTGCGCTGTTATCCTACGTAGATGCTCCCACTTGCAGTTTCGATTGCTTTGAAAGCATCAGTAATGCTATTCACTTTGAGTGTTTTACATTGAAATCTACGGTAAATACTCACAACATTGAACTATCTTATCATGCTAAGTTTCAGGTGTTTTGGGTTAGCCATCCACTTTTGGCCCCGTAATAAACTAAAGTATTTGGTAAAAGTGACTATCTATTTTCAATTAGCAGTTCCGGAGTCCTTCAATTATCGATAAACCGTTCAGTAAACCCATTTACTATCGCAAAGAAAGCATATACGATAATAACAAGAAACTAATCTAAAACCCCCCAAAATCTGTGTTTTTTTAGTAAAACTTTATCAATAAAAAGCCGCGCTAAACTAACCTACAACGTTTCGGAGACTTTTTCTAGTGTGAGGTCACGTTTCACTAGATGCTTAAATGAAGACAATTTAAGAAATAGCGGAACTTAAAACCGATATGAAAATAAAATTACAAAAGATCAAATATCTCAAGCTGAAATAAAATAAATCCAATTATTGCCTGGTTTCCACTGAGAAGGAAGTTTATTTAACTTGTGACTATAGTGCATTTGATGGAATTAACGCTCTACCTTTCAATATACAGCAATTCTAAAATTCTAGAAATGTACTTAATTCGTGACCCTGCTGTGTAAATAGTTTTGTATAATTTTCTTTGCCAAAAATGGACAGGTGAGGTTAATTGGTGTAATTATTAATTTAAATAAAGATTAGTATTTTTATCAGAAACCTAATATCGATGAACTGAATAGACGAAAATGCATAAGGTATTTCCTAGTAAAATTTTGAGTGCATACAGTAGTATCCAGGAGTACTTCTAACAAAATATTTTCTCAATGAAAAAAGTATACAATTATACCAATTATTCGAGTTATTTCTTAGGTAAATAAAAAATATCAAGCGGGCAGTTCAGGAGATACGAAGGAGACAAGTTATCAAGAGGCGATGAATGTACAAAACCCATAATAAAGTAACTTTGTTTACGTACTTATTTTTTATTATAATCGAACAAATATAAGGGAAGTATGATTTGATTAGAATCGAATTTCTTGATGGAATGTATGAAGTCTCTTGATGGAATGTGCGAAGTTTCGGGATGGAATGTATGAAGTCTCGTGGTGGAATGTATGAAGTCTCGGGATGGAATGTATGAGATCTCGTGATGGAATGTATGAAGTCTCGCGATGGAATGTATGAAGTCTCGTGGTGGAATGTATGAGATCTCATGATGTAATGTATGAAGTCTCGTGGTGGAATGTATAAAATTTCATACGGAATGTATGACGTCTAGTGATGGAATGTATGAAGTCTCGGAATGGAATGTATGAAGTCTCGTGGTGGCAGAGCTGGGCAGCGCTACTTTGAAATGTAGCGGCGCTACCGCTACCGCTACATGCTCTAAATGTAGCGAGCGCTACCGCTACAGTAAAATGTAGCGCGCTACATTAGCCGCTACAATGGCCAAAATTATTGGAAATCTCTCAATATTTATTGTTCTGCTATTAGGATTTACTCATTAACATTTAATGATAATAAAACATTTTCAAAACATATCAATGCAACTTTATTGCAGTTAACCTAACCGAACTAGTATGGGCTAGATACAGTAAATAAAAGTTAGTTAGCTATTTTTATGTTTTACCTTCCCTACATGGATGTCTACTTTAATCTACTAATCTCAAAAATTATCCACATATACATATGAAAAATCAGTCTTTTATTTGTATATATAAGTGGATTATTTTTGAGATTGGTAGATTAAAGTAGACATCCATGTAGGGAAGGTGAAACCTAAAAATAACTGTGTAAAAATAACTGTAATCAAACTGAAAAATGAAAAAAAAACCTGTAAGTTGTAACTGGTAACAACTTAACAAGTAACAACAAACATGTTGACACTAGTAAGTAGTAATAGGCTGAGGTTGACAACATTACACCAAAATCTTTCGTACAGTTTTATTCTGTAATTTATATTATGTATGTATCATGCTGGTTTTTAAATAATATTTAATACTATTAAGTAAAATCTAACCGTTAGGTTAGTTGCAATAAAGTTGCATTGATATGTTTTGAAAATCTCAATAGCAGAACAATAAATATTTAGAGATTTCCAAAAATTTTCCATTGTAGCTGCTAATGTAGCGGCGCTACATTTTACTGTAGCGGTAGCGCTCGCTACAATCTAGTGGGTGTAGCGGTAGCGGTAGCGCCCGCTACATTTAGAGCAGGTAGCGGTAGCGGTAGCGCCGCTACATTTCAAAGTAGCACTGCCCAGCTCTGCCTCTCATACCTATTCGATTCGTACCTGCCTTTGAATCAATGTTAATGATCCGTGAATAAACAATTCGGGACTCGTCGACTCATAGAACCTGGGTTTAGGCATTCGTTAATTCAAGACTTATCCATCCGCCACGGGCTTAATTTACGCTTGGCTATAGTGAGATAAAGATAACATGGATACCATTAGTTAATAATCTAATGAAAGGATCTTACCGCAATGAATTACCAAGACACGGCAGATGATGAGATGACAGAAGCATTGCATATATTAAAAAATAGCAGGAATAAACGGTCAAAAGTCATATTTACATCCATAAAACTTTCTTAATTTACATTACCGTTTAAAGTATGTTACCTTTTAATCGCAGCCCATAAATTTCCGTGCGTAACCAACTGTGCGATCATGTTCTTCAAAATGTGTCTCATTTGATCATTTTTCAGTGTACTCTACTGAAAGAAGTCTACACGTTGAGCATAGACAGCTAACGTGTCTAAATGGCTTGACGAAACTAAACGATCCAGTCCAAAAATGTCCGCACCAGTCCAAAAATGTTCGTGCGCCGTTTCCGTCTAATATTGATGAAAACTTTCGCTCGGGCGAAGCCACCTAGACCTAGAGGATGACGGCATTGCAGGGCACAACCATAAACGCTTGATTTGCAACCAAGTTTTAATTCAATACATATAATAACATTGCTTCTGGCCGAACTATCATCGTTATAATAGTGATTTGATTTATAATATGATTTATTTATTCACACACGAGCACACGTTACAATGAAATATATAAGAAACATGAAATAAAATAATGAGGCTTCCAAGTGAATGCCCATATAAGATAAAATAGCTTCACAGGCAACATAATGGGTATAAAACACTATTGTAATGATAATAAGATGACGATGAGAACAAATAAAGTAATGAATTTCTAATATAATCTCACCCATTGATAAAAGCCTGAGTAAAACAGGGTACACCTGAAAACATCTTGCAAAAATACTTAAAACTTGCATGATAATCGAAATCAAACTAATACTAGTTAACGATAAAATCGCGTAATTTAATTTTTAAAAACATTTTGGAGCAACCTTGTTTGAACAAATCTGACAATTTATTAAAATATTTGGCATAATTAAAAATGGAACCGGTAGTAAGTTAAATCAAACGCCCCGGGTGTTATGGGAATGATGGGGAACAAGAGAGGCGAAAGCAGTGATAATAAGTCGAAAATATCGTGCAATAGTGATTAAACGCACGAGCTTATGATATGATATCATAGACGTGCTCCTAGTAAAATAAGTTACGTCATGAATTCTATTCTACTTATACCAACTAAAGTCAAGTATTAATATTGGCTGTGCAATGAATGCTTGAACACCGTGCAACACCACGTACAACGTCATGCGACCAGGGGCCGGATTATCAAAACATCGCTTCGTACACGTAGCCACTTACGTGTTGCGTAAGTGCTGTTATGGAGACGTAACTCTAGCGGTGGTATAATCAAAACATTTGCGCGGGGAGCTAGGTAGGCAAGAATTTGTGCGTAACTTTACGCCTGCTCGGAGATGTCGTAAGCGGAGTTAGGCACAAATTTTAAGCTTGCCAGGCCAGCCAGTTTGTCACTGGCCGTTTTATACCGTCAAATCACCGGAAGTGCTTAAATGGGTGAAGCGATTGGTAATCATTTAGTTACTAGTGTCTAGACTCTAGTATCATACTAATGTATAGATTCTAGTATCATTTCAAGGTAAATCCTCTAATTTTTATTAGAAAAATATTTTTTCTATAGCTAAGGAATTACCTATATTAGTAATGCATCTAACGAATTTTTTCTCAGTACATGTCGATAGAAAACGAATAATTGGTGGAGATAAGCAATGAAAAGATTATAGATATTAATCTATAATCAAAGGGTATTAATGGGTCGATAATATGTAGTACCTAGTCATTAACACTTGTATAGCTACCTTGAAACGGCATTTGTCATTGAACTTTTAGAGTAAAAGCGTCTAGGATTCTTTAAAAAATTAACTAACTGGAAACAGAAGCGTGGCATTAGATGGCACATGATGCGAACAAGGGATGTAAGCGAGCTTCTGATTGGCTGATGTGCAACGAGGTTTGATAATAGCTACTCGGATAAGGCTTGAGTAGGAAATTTTTTATAATGCCTAAATTAGGGTGTACTTACGCAACACGTATCTTCTTGTACGTAAGTATAAAAATGTACGAGGTATAAACAGATAATCCGGCCCCTGTCATGCAACCCAGCGATAGCACGCGACCTGCAAGCGGTGATCGTAGATGATGATGGCTTTTAATTTTTAATATTAATTTCCAATGCACACGTGCTCCCTCGGTCAAGTCGGCTGAGGCGTCGCGCGGTGTGACGCGATCTCGGGTTCGAATCCTGCTACGGTCGAATGGTTCTCACAGCGGAGGATTAAATGTGAGTAAGTAAAAAGGTAGGGTCACAAATAGTATGTTTATATCAAAGTAATGCAGCAATTTGTAATAAGATGCTCACATAATGTAACTGTCTCGATAAAACATGTATTATTAAACCCGGTCATATGTCAACATGATGGGACATATTCAAAGAACTGAATTGTAATGAGCATTGCAAGAATTTCAATAATTATTTAATTGTATACACCAATCGATGACATGCATGTTCAGAGTAATTTCCTCATAATATCACTAAGGGTGCGTTCAAAGCCTTAATTGACTTCATCTTACATATGAATTTTTACAACTTTATTGTTGGATATCTTAATTTGAATTTAAATTTATCTCAAATGCTTAAAAGTATAGAATCTTATTTCTTATACGAAATATCTGCCTAGCGCTACATTTGCGACATCATTCGCCTGTCTTTGGAAAAAGTTATGATTTTTTTCAATAAAATTACTTATCAAAATCTGCAATAATTTCCGTCGTCAGTGCCTGCAGATTACGCGCTCCGGCTGGCTGAGTGGCGCTTTACGCGCCTTTGCCAATTCATTTTGAGATAAGCCGGGATAGACACTTGGCGCGCCGTTGGCACGCATCGATTTGTTTGAGTGTACGAGAGTAGAGGCCCGTAAATCGACGCAAATCATTCCAGAAAAAGCGTGGACCAGTGAAACGATCGACTTTAAAATCAAATTGCTTTAAAGTGCAAGAAATCGTAAAAATAGACCCATAAACAGCAAGGCTTGAAAAAGTTACCCCGTCAAAAAAAAAATAAGCTGACCATCGTCAACCAGCGGCGGATGAATGACGTTAGTTTATCAAATTCAAATTTTTGTCGACTTCAGAGTCACGCCAAATTAATTGATAAAGACTGTAACAGCCGTGGCAGGGCCGGAGAAAATGCGCTTAATATCAACGCGACTAGGATTGCCCGGCCGGAAGCTCAGCCTAGCAGTTTAAGTCGGACCTACATGACAGGGAGGTTTTGAGTTAGCAAGGTGTGCAAAACTACTTTACATGAGTGATAAGTGGACTAAAATGTTAATAATTCACCAGTTCGTCGTTTTTGGGTGCATTTCAAGACAGAGTTACGGCTTTTGGATAACATAATGGAAAGATAGTATAATGCATTCAAGTGAACATCCATTTTATTCCAGCTAGAACCGCGTCGCCGAATCTGCCATCATCACAATTTGTTGTTTTTAATCATCCGGAGATTAAAATCACTAGTTATTGACAACTGAGCCTGCTGTGCACACATCATTCTGACTTTACTGCTGTGCTGACATCATCCGGACATCACTGCAGTGCACACATCATTCTGACATCACTGCAGTGCACACATCATCCGGACATCACTGCACTGCACACATCATCCGGGCAACATCCGGACATCACTGCAGTGCACACATCATCCGGACATCACTGCACTGCACACATCATCCGGACATCACTGCAGTGCACAAACATAGAATGAACCAGTATTGCATGGCATGTCCCCAAGGTAGAAGGCACCGTTACTGAACTGAAGAAATGCACAGTCTGAGTTATCGTTGGGCTCGAGCGATCCCCAAAATCCCGAACCAGGCAAGCCGGACATGACTTGGCCCGTGCGCCAAGTCCACACGATGTTGTTGCGCTGAAGCCCCACGATGTACCAACCAGTAGAGAAACCCCCTGTCATGAAAGAGAAGGATTTTATAATGGTTAAGAAGATCTTCAAAATTGAAGTCACCTTCAGATGAATATTTCTATTTGAATGCGAACTATTGGCTATATCTCCGGAACACTATTGAAATAGAGCACATAAAATTTCCGTTTCATTTAGGGTGAAGCTGCATTCATACATCCTTAATATTCATACTTTTAACATTAAAAATATCGCTTACTTGGCCGGAGTGACTTTTCGTATACGTAGGCAGTGAGCTTGAGGAAGTTGTCAGCGTAGAGAGAGACGAGCTGGGAGCCTCCAGGGCACGAGGCCTTGGCGACGTCGTACGTCACTCCGTACTCAACCACAAGCACACAACCGACGTCCGCAACCCAGTCGAAGGAGGCCGGACAGGGTGGGGCTGTGGGGTAAGTTATTATTAACAAGCTGCAGGATAATACACTCATCTATGTTCAGCAGAAAAATATTAAATGGTACAATTTTTTGCAGTGTAGCATTTTGCGCTATGATTGCGAATTTAATCGAATAGTAGGGGGCATCCATGTCATTGACGGAGCCTGGCTGTAAATTAGACTTTCTGTTAACCTAATCAAAACTACATAATTGGGCAGTTGATGTAACTATACTTTCCTACGATCAAATCGACACTCTGCAATCCCATTAAAATGCATTTTAATAATGAAAGTTCCGTTCAAAATTAATGATGGCCTATTTATTCGAGATTTAATTATCATCACGCCTATGCAATAGTTTGCATCATAGACTCAAATAAGGGTTTATAATTACTCCGTCATAGATTAATATTTACCTGATGTTTTTTTTCGATCTACAATAATCTGTGGTGTTAAATTGTTTAATATTTAACGAGTATTTATGATGCTGAAGCACATCCTACGTTAGCAGGATCAGGCTGTACTTATCTGCTACTGTTTTACACGTGTTTTTATGATGCTGAGGTACAACCAACGTCAAAGAGTTTATTAGGAATCCCATCAATATATCAGAAGTTGAGACAGAACCAGCATCAGTCAGAGTAATCCTCGTCAGCAAACTATCGGCAGACATTTATCTTTTTTGCATACAATAAGATCTATCTTTCTAATTGTTCGAAGCGCTGCCTTTCATTAGACGGCCATGAATCGATTCAATTAATCACCATTGATCAATCCCTTCATTAAATACAATTCCGTCTCGAATAATGCTCGCTTTAAGTATCATCATTCATTGGCACCTCAACAAACGTATCAACATTAGCGAAACGTTTGCTATTGACACAGTTGTTGGAGCGCGTATCCAGGATACTTATCGTGTCGCGAAATTACCTGGAACTGATATTTGAAGTGGAAGAATTGTAAGACTTTTCAGAAAAGAGAGAGGGCTGTTGGAAAAGGATGTAAACAACTGTATGTATAAAATATGCAAATGTAACTTTAAATAAGTTAATTAGTCCATGGGAAGGAAGTTCTACTTTGAATGTGAGTTTGATCGAGTCTTTATTAGGAACCATTAAGTTAGATTGAAATGATCAAGGGGATTTTGATTCATTGGATTCTCAAATCTGCTGGACTAAAGCAATTCAAAATACTAATTATAGGAAAAAAAATTATTTTGTTATTTCACAACGGCAGGTGACTGGGAGTATCTCCCCTTGTGAGATAATCTCCCGTTGCATCTCCCGTTGTCTCCCTCCCGGGAGGTGAATGGGAGTATTAATTTGAACGGGTATCTCCTCATTAAATATAATTTTTTGCTATTATAATCTATAGTCGAAGTAGAGAGATTTTGTACGACGGGATTAGTGTATTTTTACAACACTTCTCTCTAACTTCACTTCTTGTTTGTCTGTTTGTCTGTCTGCTACAAATCTTGTAATCGAAATTTAACACACCTCTACTTATCCTATCTATCTGAAATTTTGCACGCTTGCGTAAAGTTGGAGACTATGCATGAATCAAATGAAAAAATAAATAATTTTTTTTTTAATTTAAAAAAACTGAAAAAATAATTTTGTCAGCTACAAATCTTATAATTGATATTTGACACACTTTTACCTGTCCAATTAAAATGAAATTTTGCACACTTGTGTGAAGTTGGAGGCAATGCATGAATCAATTGACAGAATAAATTATTTTGAAAAAAATTTCATGCATTGAAAAAATTGAAAATTTAATTTTTTTAAGACTCTAAAATAAAATTAGAAATTCATTTTACATCTGTAACATTGGAAACACTGGATTCTTTAGAAGTGTTGTCTTTAAAAAGTAATTTTTAAACGTATATTATTATACCCTTATTCTCATACCGCAGGCATAATCTATCCAGAGCAACGCCTGGTTATCCTGCTACGTTGAACATAAATCAAGTTACACGCATAATGTAAGGGCACTTATTATGTCCTTCCTTCATCCGAATGAACCCAAAACAAAATTTCGTTAATAGTTTAGCTTCATTCCGCTACTTCCATACAGCGAAACATAGCCAAGGGATACAATAATAAACATGCGTTCTAATTCTAAATACAGCAAATCACGTGCAATTGAGAGTTCCATATAATAATCATGCAACATTAAGCGTGACGCGGTTGTGGGAAAATGAAATTTCGGAAGGTAAAGTTCTAAACATAATTATTTCCAGCTTACCGACAGCAATTGAACGGGGAAAAGGTTCGCGAATGTAGCAGTTGTAATCCTTAGAACTCGGATAAGTTCGGTTGAACAGGGCCGGATACGTCGAGTTCAGTAGCAGGCACTGCCCGCTGGTGCTGTGCACGCACAGAGTTAGGAAGCCGGTGCCACTTAGCATTGCCTGCATCGCGCAGTAGATGGCTGTTGCGGCTGAGTAGTTCTTCGATGCCACGCCAAGTTCGAGAAGTTTTTCCACTGTCACAGCTATGGTGGAGTACTTAACGAAAGTTCCCAGAGTTTCCTCCACCACCGCACATATCACAAACACCAGCAGGGTTGTGATAACCATTCGTATGTTCTCCATTATTACTGCAATTATTTAATCAAGTAAGTATCTGAATCATATAAGTCTATATAATCATATACAATATATAATCATATAAGTATTGGATAACTCATAAAATTTAAACATAGACTAAGGGTCTTACAAAATGCACATTTAGCGAATTTCTTCGCGAACTGGGGCCGGATTATCAAAACATGCTAAGTATACGTAGCCGCTAACGTTTAGCGTAAGTACAGCTAAGTAGACGTGACTCTACTGAGTGTTATTATCGAAACATTTGCGCGGGAAGCTACGTAAGACAGTCACAACTCCAACTCATAAAATTTTCTAAATTCTAGGTCTCTCTAAAAAGTCTTCTAGTTTTGAATGAGAATAGTGCAATTTTTTGCCCTGATTGCAAGAAATTTTGATGACTGATCATAACAAGTGCATTGCTATTTGGATAACGTCACACTTATTTCTCCAAATGCACCCTAGTCAGTCTACGCTGATGCCGCTGACACGACACAACCTCCTTCCATCCACGCGCTCTGCGCACTGAGTCGACAGGAGCTAGGAACAGCAAATCCAAAGCCTCTGATTGGTCAGTTAGTTGGATGGTTTCGATAATACCTTTTCAGATAAGTCATGCGTAAGACAGTTTTGTTAATGCCAAATTTTGACTTGAACTTACGCCATACGTAACTTTTTGAACGTAAGTACGAAAAGTTACGTGAACTTAGCGAAGTTTCGTTAATCTCTGCCCTGGGCAGGTTCTTTCAAAACATTGCTAGGTGGACGTAACTTCTTGAACTTATGCTCAAGAAGATACGTCTAGCGTACGATCAGCAACTTTTGACACCCTCAAAACTTTCGTAAGCACGACTTAGCTGAAGGCATACTATAAAACCACGTTGTATATCAGCCAGTCACAAGCTCACTTACATCCTTTGTTTACGTTATGAGTCATTTGATGCCATGCTTTGGCGCTCAGTTATTTAAACATTTTTAGCTCTTTTTAAAGAATTCTAGATGCTTTCACTCTAAAATTTCAATGACAACTGCCGTTTCAAGATATCAAAACTAGTATTTGATGATTAATATGACATAATGAACAACGAGAGTAACATTTAAGTGAATTCTATCTAAATTTAAACTAGTCATTGTTCATCTCTGCCAATTAGGATCGTTTTCTATTAGAACATGTACCAAGTATAAAGGCATTAGATGCACGACTAATGTAATTACTATAAAAAAAATTCTTAAATAAAAATTACAGGTTTTGCCTTAAAATGCTTCTAGAATCTAGACACTAGTGACTAAATGATTCCTAATCGCTTGACTCACTCAAAAGTTATGCGTAACTCCACCTACGCGACCTCTGAATTGTCGCAAAGTTACGTGCAAATTATTGTACTTAACTTTACGCAATATGTTTCGAAGGTACCATCATTGGGAGTTACGCGCACTTAGCGGCCTTACATTGTACTTAAGTCGCTACGAACACTTAGCGATGTTTTGAAAGTACGGCCCCTGATCTAAGCTCTAAGGAACAGTTCAGTGTCACAGGGATAATCGAGCAGCTTGGAGGGTGCTCAGCGTTCCTCAATATTTGGCATGTACGAGATGAAGCTCATCAATACCGTCTTACGGGTCTTTGTTATTTATCGCAGCATCTTGTATTGGTCGAACGTATTTACGCGTAAAAAATCCCATTTGCGACTAACTAAACATAAATAATAATAATAATAATAATAATAATAATAATAATAATAATAATAATAATAATAATAATAATAATAGCGGAACAATTCTGCTGTGCTTAACCGCCCGGCCTCCTCGCCGATTCTGACCAGAAACTGGCGCACAGGGCTGGGATCGAACCCGCGCCTCTCTGCGCCAATCTTGGGACTGAACTTTAACCACTGGGCCACCCTGTGCCATTAATATGTATATGCCCTTAATATGTACCGTAAATTGAGTAACCACTCCACTCGCTTTCGAAATGTTTTATTTTATTATGTATTTTAACCTAATTTCATTCCTCGATCAGAACTTTGAGTTAAATGTCTGCGGTTTTTGGATTAGGACTTTCTTCGTAGATTTGCGTTACTGTCACATTGAAATTGATTCTATCCTTTTTTCAAAATTATTTGGGGGGGGGGCAATGAAAACTGTTTGAGTTCACGATTTTCAAATTTTAGGGATAATCCAGAAATACCTAACAATGTTTGTCTTCCCACCAGGATAACGCCATATAACGAAGTATATGGCATTATCCTGGATTAGAAGTATTAGCCTCATTTCTGATAACTGGCGCATGCAAGTCATGTAACTCGACCAAATATGATTACTGCCCTTGAGTTCTAATTCATCCATTATACTAATTGATCGATACTAATTGATCCATACTAATTGATCCCTACTATCCATTATACTAATTGATCCATACAAATTGATCCATACTAATTGATCCATACTATCCATTATACTAATTGATCCATACTAATTGATACACTCAAATTAATCATATCAACTATTGAACAAGATGCCCCACGCTATATCTTACTTTTCACCAACTGAATCATGATATTGCATCGAGCATTCATTCATTTTCTTCACTACGCTAAGCAGTATTACGATTGTGATGGTTGTTACCGACCCAAATACTTACAACATAGGCAGCCGCAGACTTAGTACATAGTGCAGCCGCAGATTTTCATATGTACAAATACTTAGTACGTAGTGCAGCCGCAGATTTTCATATGTACAAATCTTAGTACATAGCGCAGCCGCAGATTTTCATATGTACAAATACTTAGTACATAGTGCAGCCGTAGATTTTGACATATATTGACATTTGTTCATTTGTATGTTTTCGGAAACCGTTTGCGGCATGTTAATGAGTGGATAATTTAATTTCGTACACGTATTTGATATCTTGCGACGAGTTATAACATGAGTGATGAAAATTTAATACGAAAAGCGCCGAAGAAATTATTTCTTTTATAGAGGTCGTCTTTTCATAGCAAACACATTTAATGTCCGTATAACGGAGGAATCGGAATGATCAAACGTCGACCTATTTGCGTATTCAACTGCAATGGATATGAACCCATCAGAGGGATTGAACACATCAAACGACGAGATTACATAAATTCAATGTCAGCTTAAAGAACAACTTCATCACAAAAAATCATAACCAAAGCGCAGACAGGAATAGATAATCTGTAGTACTCTGATATGTGAATTGGTTGATTTAAATTTTATAAAACTGAACATTCCGTATTACTTAGAAGCTGACGTTTGAAGGCGTAGTTTACCTGCGCGAGCTTCATTGATAATTGCTAGCATATTGTCTGTCAGCTGAAGTGCCAAGCTTACACTGCAGTAGTTTGATGAGCAATCGATATTTGTAATTTGATATAGTCAATTTCTTCGTACACGAATGTGAGTAATTATATACGAAAATTACTCAAATTTGTTCTTTACAATATGTTATAAGTTATAACATTTATTTCTGAGACCGGCCAACAATCAACACAAAAAATAATCCACACTTCTTTTACTGTCGTTACGAACCTGAAGTTATGGTATGGTAGTTTTCGATTCTTTACCAAAGTTTTAACCGTTTTCATTAGCATTTCAATTACATTAAAACAAAAATAAGGAATTCTGAAGCAACGTATAAAGTAGAAGAAGACTTATCTCGAACGCCGAGTTTTGTGTCTAATCTTGGTTAGTAGGTCAAAGAAAATATCTCTAATAATATCAAATGCGTCCGTGTCTAGAGGGAACGCCTGTCGCACTGACGATTGGTTTCTGCAGGTTTGTGATCCAGCAATTCGTGCAAAATGTGAGTCTTGCTTCGATGCTGAGTTTCGAAGAAATCTCAAGTTAATTTGGACTGACGAGAATATTAGAATAGAATCGTGACAACCAGGGACGATCAAGTAGCTCGTTGATGAGCGTTTTCCAAGATTCAATAGAGAACTGAACGTTCATTTTGTTCCTTTCGCGTGCGAAGTATCAGCTGCCTTGCATTTATAAGTAGACAAAAGTGCGTGTGGAATCGGTGCTACATGTTCGCTGCAGCTTGAAATTCATTTGTGATTCTAGAAACTCATGCTAGTGCTTAGTTAGATATGCATAGCTTTTGCGCATTCGCACGGCCCCGCACCACTCGGTTTACTTCATCGATTCAAAGCCGATTACTTCCCAGTTAGTTCTGGAAAATTTGTCCCGAGCTCTAGCTCTTCTTGACGACGAACATTTAAACTGCGATTGGTTGAGTTTTTTTTTCCACACGTTACGATCGAGCTGCCAGACTATTTTAGTGTCATGTATTATAATATAAAATTCCTAAAAATGTTAAATACACAAGTGAAGGCTCATTTATCTGATCAAAAACAAGAAGGAGTGCTGCCCTTATCCTTATCTCAAATTCAAGACCTGATTGCTGTTTACATATATCCCGCTAAAGTTTGATCGTTTTCTAATCAGAGGTTTCTCCTTGTACGGGTAATGTCAGCAGGACTTGCTGGAGTATCGCGATCTGAATGGCTCCGTTTAGTTGATAGGAAATATCAGCCCCAGCGAGCGAATACAACGGGGGCTCCAGCAGTCCAGCTGCGCCATGACTGTGCGATCGCGGCCGCGGACGACGGCTCTACTGAACAATGAACATCAATGTCCCGTTGGAGGGAGCAGTGCGCAATCTTTTGAGCCTGGCTTTTATTCGCGTGCCAAGGCCTCTGCTATCAATATTACATTTAAATAGTTTTAGTAACATACGGTAGAAACATTCCATTGTATTTTCAAAGTTACCATTAAATAGTTTTAGTAACATGCGGTAGAAACATTCGATTGTATTTTCAAAGTTACCTCTAAATAGTTTTCGCAACATACGGTAGCAACATTCGATTGTATTTTCAAAGTTACTTTTAAATAGTTTTGGTAACATACGGTAGAAACATTCGGTTGCATTTTCAAAGAACACGACAACTAATCTATTGAAATATTTCTGCAGTTGATCACCATAACAATTCAATGGTCAGATAGATCCCAAAATCTTCCAATAATGCAGTTTATGGCGGTTTTGCTGTAAACGGACTACAACTATGCGTTTCTCTGTACTATATATCGATGAATTTATATTTTGTCAAAAATGTTAAGAGCTAGTGCCTGTAAGAAGGCATAAATTAGACACCAAATGTCAGTGTCAGAAGTTTAGTTTCATATCATCTTCTTGAAAATTTAATTTCTTCTTCTTGGATGGGGAAATAATTCAAGTTATTAAATAAAAAATAAAAGAATAACGGTTTCGACTAGTTGATCACGGCTCCCAAATGTAATGAGAATTCATTCGAGATTTTAATTTATGAAAATTATCCAGTGAAGAGACTACTTCATTCCGCCTT
The DNA here is from genome assembly GCF_000764305.2 of Hyalella azteca. NCBI lineage: Eukaryota > Metazoa > Arthropoda > Malacostraca > Amphipoda > Hyalellidae > Hyalella > Hyalella azteca. The sequence goes on from NW_025940784.1 coordinate 639,775, forward strand.
TCCGGGGGATAAAAAGCATTTCAATGGATCATTTTGAAATTATTTGCTGATTTTCGTTTCAACTGTATCAAAATGCATATTCTAAAATATTAGGAGTCTGTTTACTCCTATAATGGGTTTACTTGGTAACGTGCTGGACTAGGGAGGAGTCTCTCACAGACTCCATGAACAAGGATGCTGGGTGATTCCCATTCCTCGGAGAGGATCCTTCTGTCCAGTCTAGCTCTGGATGATTAAAATCACCAACGATCGATGTGTGTGACTTACGGAAAGTCATGCTCGGTAAGACTGTTTAGAACTTTATCGTTATCCGAGGAACTGTTTGGTGATCTATATACAGGACGCCTATGAGAAGGCTATCTTTGCCTAAGAGAGAAAGTTCGCACCACACTGATACTCCAGCTGATACCCATAAGAGGTTTTAACCCACATAGCTACACCTCTACTGCACTGCTCTGCATTCAAGTTATGAAAACAATCAAAACCTGGCAAATGAAATTCAACAGGTACAATTTTCTCCCCGCGATTTTTAAGGAGTGTTTCTGTACAGGGTCCGCCATATTTATGGCAACGCATGTTTTTCGTTATTTCTAAATGAAACGTATAGGTGCATTATTTTTTATTGGATGAGCTAGTAGCCAAGAATTACCTTAACAATTCTCAGACATATTTATTCAATATGACCGCCCTCATTTTTAATGACGGCCTCCAATCTACGCGGGGAAAGCTTCACAGGAGACAAGCAGCATTTCTTGAGGGATGAAGTCCCATTCTCGTGTAAATTTAGACTTCAAACTATTCAAAGAATCATGAGGTGTTCTGCAGACCCTACTCTCTAAAAAAGCCCACACATAATAGTCGAGAGGATTCAAATCAGGGCTTTTTGAGGGCCATTCATTTTTGCTAGTGAACGCTGGGATGTGACCCTGAATCCAGTTTTGGGTCATGTTTGAGCCATATGATGGGGCAGAGTCTTGTTGAAAACTCCATGGTGAGCCGTTGAAGTGTTTACGGGCCCAAGGTAAAAATACAGCTTCCAAAATGTCCGAAATGTATTGCTGACTGTTCAATTTCACTCCGGAGGGAACAAAAACGTGTGGGGACCTCCCAGTGGCGGTTACCACGGCCCAAACCATCTCGGACATGGGATTTTGACGTCGTGTTGCTGTTCTGGTTGTCACAGATCCATCCCGACTCTAAACTCTGTCATTTTGATGGTTAACGCTTTGTCCAATGTCAAATTTTTTCTCGTCACTGAACACCAAGTTGGGCAGCGTGCCATCCTCAATGAGGTCCAGCATGTGCTGGCATCTTTCGAGTCTCATCCGTTCATGACGGTCTGTTAGTTCATGCCTTGTTTGCATCTTGTAAGGGGAGGTTTTGAGGTCATCTTTGAGGACTCTACGCATTGATGTCTGACTGGCTCCTGCTTCTGCAGCCAATTTTGCTGCTGAGCGACGTGGGTTTCTCCTCAACTTCTCTTCCCTCGTGTTTTTGACCAATTGTTTTGTTCGGCCACTTCGTTTCCTTCCTTGACCAGGTACATTGCATGTTTTACCAGTTTCCTTGAATTTTTTTACCACCTTCCACACAGTTTCACGACGAATTTGGAGCTTTTTTGCAATGACTGAATTACTCCCGCCCTTTTCATGAAGGGTTACAATTGCATTTCTATCTACTGCCATAAATAATAGTAAATTTAGACACCTTAGAATTCTGCAATATAAAATAGATGAATTAATAGATGATATTAAGCTTCATTATAAAAGAAAGTCTCTTAGAAACCAATTTATTTTTATATTGCAAATAAACGTTGCCATAAATATGGCGGACCCTGTAATACAAATATTGTCTATTTGTATTATAACAGTTCACTTTTTTGTAAAAAACGGAAACCGAATTTGTGTACAAAATTTTAATTTTTTGTGCAGTTTCACTTTGATGCATGCGTTTACTTCTTACATCATTTACATGCCTGGATCTATGGACAAGACTTCTTACTTTCTTCCAGCTCCGCTGACTGACCGTGTGCGGCCGGTGTTTCCTTGACTTCGTGAGAGCGGTTGACCTGAGTTTCTATGCTTGTCTGCCTAATTTTTTCCCGTCATTTCTTGCGAAAATTTGCTCTCTCTAAAGGGGTAGCATCCTTCTTAACAAAGACTGCTTTAAACTCTGGAAATTCACTTAGTTTTCTCGCAACCTTATCACATGTCCGACCTGGGCTGTATTATGCACAGTCACCAGCAGTGATCTACAGGTGGTAGTGTCTTTCGATCGCAGCCTCTTGCATGCCGTTATATTCACAACAACGTTAAGTGCCTTGGCACAACAATCAGTAATAAAAGCAGCGTCCGAAGCATTGCTTTCGGATACGCCAAACCAAACAAGGTTAAGTTTTTTTCGCTCTCTGTCCAGCAGCTCACGAATTCTCTTGTTGGCGAGATCAGAGATGTCCTCTTTGCGGCCTTTACTTTCTGTGCTATCGCTCTTTTCTGTTCTGTGTAGATGAGCTTTCATTTCCACCAGCTCGTTACATAACGAGTGTAATTCGCTACTAAACAAGCTCAACTCTTTCTTGTGGTTCTCCTCCATTTCGGCTCTCTCAACTCTTTCTTGTGAGCTTCTTCAAAAACAAAGAACATAGAAGAGCACTTCTCTTCCACCTTCTTTTCGCTTTTTACAGCGCTAAGTACAGGTTGTTGGCAGTCCTGTCAATACCAGTGTACTGTCTCGATTCTGCGAATAACTGAGCAACCTGTCTTGCTAAACTTTGCACAATTCTTGCAGATGATAGACCCGCAACGATCATAGGCCACTGTAGCATCATCGACGTTAAGCGAAACCAGCTTGCAAAATTTATAAATTTCCCCTCGCTTATTTTGTGATTTGATCTTTGCATTCAGTTAAACAGGATTGAAGACCTTTCTAATTAATCAGTTTCCTCTCTGATCAGTCATCATGAAATGCAAGAGATAAAAAACACAAGTTAAAAACTGAATTAAGTTGAGTAAAAATTGCATATATTTCCAAAGTGCTGTAAAAACTCGGTTACCGACTTGAGAGTAAGGGGCTTTCAGAAAGCGGTGATAACAGCGCAGTAAGGTGTTCAGGGAAGAAGTAGGCAGAGCTTGGACAAGAAACAAAAGCTGTATTGCCCTGCGTTGGTGAGGCAGTGCACACGGGGGGACGACTGAAATAGCCCAGCCTTGCCCAATACCAGCATAATTTTCATACTTCTCCCCGTGCGCAAGCATGCTGCAGAGCAAATTAGCCAACATGATTACTTGCTGAAAGCCAAAGGGACTAAATCCCTTCATGGATGTAAACCTGCGAGCCAATGAGCTGCAAGCCGCCAAAACAATGGTCGTAACCCACGCGCTAAACCCTAAAATATTTCTATTCCGTGCAGCCTAGCCCCTTCACCACTTTCGATAAAGAACGCCCTGCGCCACAGTGCTATCAGTACACTGCTACCTCTCCAGCCTGTCCATTCTTCTAAAGGCTATTCCCCTGCCTGTCCGTTCTTCTGGAGGCTAAACCTCCACGCTTACCCCCTGCTCCCCCTCCTTTCGGTACCAGCTTGCGGAAGAATTCTAACCTAAACTAACCCTTTCGCGGAAAGGTGGAGAGAAGGGGGTAAGTGTGGAGGAAGAAGATGCTGGTGAACGTGCTTACGCATGCGAAGTGGGTAAGGTGATGCGACAGTCCGGTGCGGGGCCGTTACCATTTACGGCAGTCTGGAGCGTGGCTTACAGCATTTGTAAGAAGTGATGGTATGGGCTTAAATCATTGGTGTAGGAGCTATTGGGCGTAATCCGTTTGGAGTATCAGCTTGTGGGCTGAGGCATTGCTTGTTTCAAGCTGGTGTGGCGAGATGAGGCAAGTAAGAACAGCTGCATAGGTGTTAAGCTGACTATTTCTAATGCATGTAGAGGGTTGGCATTGGCTCTTGGGCTGATTTATGAGTCAAATTTTGGGGCTACGGCAGCGCTCCCAGCGCTAGGATATTTAAGGAGAGGGGAGAGTCTGTAATATAAATATTATATTATTATATCATAACATGTATAAATATTATAATATATAATATTCTGTACACCATAAACAACCGTGGGGAGAACCACGAGTGAGATGAGTCAGGAGCCTAGTCTCGAGCGGGTGCGCCGAGCGGGGTACGCAGCCGTGCACCGCCAAATTTGTGCACCAATAAGCCCTGAAAGAAACGCCTAGCATATTTCCGGATGACCACCAATCAGCCGCGGATTAAGCCATCCGTCGGTAACCAACCCGTGACATCATCTTGTTTTAAATATTAGGTTGTATCATCTGAGCGTTGCATCGAATATCATCTGAGCGTTGTATCGAATCATCAATTCATACTCTGACTTTAGCTCGAACTGTAACTAGCGCACAACGGACTGCGACCAACCAGCCCAGCTAGCCAGTGGAACTGCATGCTTCCTGCCGTGCACCACCAGACGGTCACTTTTAGCTCACAACATCCCGGTTAGGCTTCAGAAAGCATAGTTCTGTTCCAAAATCTATCGTCCTTCGACGAGTGACTTCCGCAGCTTCTCTAATGTACGTAACTTTTAGCTAACAGTATCTGGGGTTAGGTTTCAGATAGCATAGTTCTGTTCCAAAATGTATCGTCGTACGACGCGTGACCGTTCGACCCTAGGCTGATTCGACACACACGACAGATACGGACGGCTCCGTCACGTTCCGTCCGGGTGGTGTAAAATTTTTTCGCTTATTGGCAGACGACGCTGGGCCATTCTACGTCAGGCTACTTTCCTCTGGGCTGATTGATCTAACTCAATGGATGTGATCTGTCTGGTGGCTTGCGGCTGATAATGTGACAGTCAAAAAGTGTTATAGGCTACGTCCTTGAGGGAAGGGATCATGATAGTCTATTCGATCCACGGCAGTGGTGGTCTCCGACAGGCGTCCCCAGGCTGATGCAGCAACACAAACGCATCGAGACACCTATTGGGTGTCTCACATGCTGAGACGCCCAAGGGTCTGAAATTTTCGCTCTGCATGTATACGCTGTGCTTGTCCTACCCGTGCTAACGGGTGGGACAAGCACGTTGTCCACTTCAGAGACTTAATTAAATAATGAAAGCTATTAAAGAAGCTGAAATGAAAGAGTTTTCAAGTAAAACTATATTCAGAGATAGGTACAGGGAACAAGGGGGAAAGCATGCGGCACTGGTCAGTGATTTCAGACGGCAATACTAGTAATAAGGGTTTAGAAATGCTGGACCAAAACTTTTGGCTACAGGGAGCACATGCAGGGTAGAAGTGATACTGCAGGAGAAATAGAAGAAACACAAATAACCCTAATAACCATGGTAACAATTAAAGAATTCACAAGCAAAAATTATAATTAAATTTCCTAAACCAATGCCATAATGTAATGTCCAATATTTATTATAACTAAAATGCATTAAAAACTATGACCGTCGAACAAGAAATTAATAATTTAGTATTTTAGTTCATGCAAGAAAATTACTTCTAGCTTGATGAAGTTTAATCAAGTTAAGCTTGAGTAAACTATAACGCTAAAATAGGTAAAGAACCATTGTCAGGCGACAAATGTTGATACCATTCGTCCCTGGATATATCCTGATTGATGTCTTCCTTGTTGAAAGATAATCTCCTTCACTGCTATATGTTCATAAACATTTCCTTGTATTAGCCTTCCCTGTTTATCTAGTCACGCCTTTGGTGACGTCAAATATAGAAGCTATATAAGCTCTGTCTAAAGCGAATAACTTCACTCTCGAGCCGAGAACAGTCGTGTGTAAGCCCTTACTCCTGTCCATATCAATCAGGACAGTAACCCTAAATTAACGTCAGAGTCGAAGATGTGCTCTAGACGTATCATACTTCAACTGGACGCCGAAGACATCACTGTTAAAGCTCCAACTTTTACACTTAGATTATCCTAAACTGAAAGCCGAACTATAATCCTAATGTATATTCTATAATCGTTTTCGCTTTTACTCTATATCCTCGGATCCCGCTAAACCGAACCAACCCTCAGGTCATACTTAATTGCCATTCATATAAGAGGTGCACAGAAAAGCAACCTCTTACAATTATTATTATTATTATTATTCATATTTTTATTATTGTTGTTATTTTTTATTACTGTTATCATTATTATTATTATCATTATTTGCCTTCAATTAGTGTGCTTCTACCGATATAGTTCTTGAGACTGCATCAGTAAATCATTTAGGGTTAGGACGCTTACATAACAAGAGACAAGACTTTAGACCGCATGATTCAAAATGACCCCAATTACGTAGTGTATTTATCTTGGAGACTGCACATTGATGCAAAAAGGCGACGTTTTTGAACCATCATTAGCCTAGGCTATCCAACGTCTAAAAAAAAATTTAATTTTGGAAAAAACTTTTTTCATTGATTTTTCGTTGGCCCTCATATATGTATAATAATCCTTATCTAACTGTGAAAACTGAAAACCCTACGTATATTTATAACTTGCAAAAGACACAACAATTTCATTTAATAAGGTATAAATGAAATTTCCCACATCTTCTATAATATTCAGAACAGATATTCCGGGCGGTTAAGTACAGCAGAATTGAAGCAATGAGTTGCGTGTTAGAGAACGCAATATGTTACGATGCTAAGAATCGGCAATAGGTCTAACCATCTTATGACCGTTGAAACCTCCATTATAATGCCTGTTTCACCTACATCGGCTCCTCCGTAGACGCGCTGTTAGCATCGCCTTCATCAGCTGTTCTACGGAACGTGATGTCAGCATCACCAGTATCAGCCTCTAAAAAAACATACTCGGTTCTTTAATCGCCTCTTCCCTGTAGCGCGGCGTCTGAAGAAATGGGCAAGGAAGTTAAACAATCGATCGATCGAGGAAGTTAAACAAAATATCGATCGAGTCAAAACCGAGCTCTCATTTTCATTCCAAAATCTTAATTTTAAGGTTGCCTTACATTAGAATGTTACATTTTACATAAAATGACATTTTATGTCAAATATAATTACATTTGACGTTACATCTCCAGACACAAAATGAAAGTTCTACTTCAGGATGAAACGACAGCCGCGCAAAAGGCATGATGTAGGAGTCAAATGGCTGCTAAACGTTTATTGGTGTAGGCATATATGATAAACACACAATATTATATGAGTATATGAAATTTCTGAATTTCATGCCACCTACGTTACGATTAAAGAAGTAAAATACTAAGAATATTATCAGGCTAACACGACGATGCCAGGTGAAGACGATACAATAAGAGTATAATGGAAATACCTAAATCTACTAATTTACTATAATTATGGAAACATCGGTTCCAATATAAAGTTAGTTTGAAACCAACACCCATTCGTCTGTCTGTTTGATATTTAAATGATACTTTTTTGATATTCAAATGATACTGTTTTGATATTCGAATGATACTTTTTTGATATTCAAATGATACTGTTTTGATATTCAAATGATACATTTTTTATTTTCAAATGATAAAAAAATCATTCCGTACCGAAATAAAATTCTCGCTTAACAGTACTTATTTGATTAAAAAATTCATCTATAATTTCATGCTAACGCTACTTATTAAGTTGTTACAGAACATCAAGAACTGAGGGAGAGAAATTCTGCACACCAAACATGATTTATTTGCGGGAGGTTACTTAGGCCATTTTCTGGAGGTTACTTAGGCTGTTTGTGGGAGGTTACTTAGGCCATTTACGGGAGGTTACTTAGGCCATTTTCTGGAGGTTATTTAGGCCATTTTCTGGCGGTTACTTAGGCGATTTGCTGGAGGTTATTTAGGCCATTTGCGGGAGGTTACTTAGGCTATTTGTTGACGTAAATGGGAATGTCTTCTGTTGAACATTCTGTATATTGAGACTCCTAGATTTTATAATAGTAATAAAATAGCAGGTAAGCCTGGCGCTGCTTGCATGGGGACATTTACAGAAGTGGACCACCGATGGGGAATGCAAGGTATATTTAAGAATGAAAATTCAGCGTCTATTTTAGGAGGAAAATGCAGGGTCTGTTTTAGAAGGGAAATGTGAGGATAGTGCGGGAGTCCATTTTCGTTGACACGAAAATGGATAAAATTTGATATATTTTCTATAGATATTTTTCAACACAAAACGTGCTTATCATTCGCGATTACATCATCGGTGACTATAATCAAAGAATAAATATGAAATCATCCCGATCCTGAACTCCAATCTGACATAAGCTGTGAATTCATTGCCCTGCTAGAGCAGGGTGGTCCAGTGGTTCAAGTTCAGAGTACCAAGATTGGAACAGAGAAGTGCGGGTTCGATCCCAGCTCTGTGCGCCAGTTTCTGGTCAGAATCGGCGAGAAGTCCGGGCGGTTAAGCACAGCAGAATTGAAGCAGTGCGTTGCGTGTTCGAGACCGTACCAAGCTGTGAATGTTCTGCAATGTTAAGAATCGGCGACAGGCCTACGGCCTACTAAACGCTGAAACCGCTATTGTTATTTTACTATTATTTTATTACCTACTCTTCCGGTTTCCGTTCTCGGAGAACTCCTTCTTCTTTTTTTCTGTGACATTCAGTGTTGGATTCTTCGCACGCTACTGACTCAATGTTTTAGTTCAAGACAAAGACTTCCATCTCCGAGATCTCCATGACGATGCTGTTCCCGACTCAATGTTTTAGTTCAAGACAAAGACTTCCATCTCCGAGATCTCCAAGACGATGCTGTTCCTGCCTCAATGTTTTAGTACAAGACAAAGACTTCCATCTCCGAGATCTCCAAGACGATGCTGTTCCCGCCTCATGTTTTAGTTCAAGACAAAGACTTCCATCACCGCGATCTCCAAGACGATGCTGTTCTAGCCTCAATGTCTTAGTTCAAGTCAAAGTCAAAAAGTTCAAGTTAAAGTCTATCACCGAGATCTCCAACACGATGCTGTTCCATCCTCATGTTTTAGTTCAAGACAAAGACTTCCATCTCCGAGATCTCCATGATGTAGTCAGTAGTCGCGACGTTTTTGTATACAGCGACGTAGCGGCTGCAGCGAGGGGGCGACACGTCGAACTCGTACCACTTCTCCCCCAAGGGGACCGGCCCGGGGATGGCCCCCACCAAGTCGTACTGGCTGAAGTCCATCGCAGTGGGAGGCACGTCGTTGCCAAGCAGAATCTGATATTAGATTCAGAAACTAAAATAATGAATTAAGTCTCGAATTTGTTTACAAATTACAACACAGAAGCTTAAAGTACAGAAACGAAATTCATGTTCCACATAATAAAAATGATGCTAGTGCGTCGTATCGTATGCTTAAATGAGGAAAACATTTTTTCTTTCCTACTACACATTCAGTTGCAAATCAAATCCCATTGGTACTTTCCAAATGCATGGTGCGTAATTAACTGTTTGATTCACCTGGTAGTTGTTAATTCGCCCTGGCATTACACCAACGTAAGGAAGCAGTCGAACTTTCTGCACCAACATGGCTCCCACCAAGTTGACGAGGAGCCACGGGGTCTTATACGCTCCTGTAGCATCCGAATGATACCTGGTGTCGTTGCGGCCGTCGACTGCGAACTCCTTCGTCCTGAGCGAGGGTTTGGAGAAATTAAATTATTAGACTATATTGAAATAAAGAATTTATACTTGTATAAGGAAATTAATATTTTCTTTCCTGTATTAGAAACAAACAATTTATAATTGCATAAAGAAATTTATACATGTTTTACTAGAAACAAATAATTTTTAATTGGATAAAGAAATTTATACATGCTTTTGTAGAAACAAAGAATTCATACTTGCATAATTCCTGCTTGCGTGAAGCTATTGACCGACTCAAAAATTCGAGACGTTAATGATTCGGCGTTAATACAGAACAAATGAAATGAAGAAATTTATTTTGTTAGGAAAATATGCTTGATGTATAGTTTTACAGATTATTTTATCAATGATGGTACAATCATGTGCGATGTTAAGACCAATTCTATACGATGCTAAGAATCGGCGGAAGCCCTACGGCTAAATAAACACTGAGACCACTCCTATTGTTTATTAAGTATATAACACAATTGTAAGTTAGTGTCCACTTTACAAGGTCATGTAGTTGGGGACGGCAGTGACTGGCTTGCCACGCGCTACCTCCGTGGAGGTGTTGGTAGGCACGGGGGTCCGGAATGTGGCGGTCAGGCTGCCAGGCAACGTGACTTTCGACACCGTGCAAACGCCTCGGGGAGAATTCAGGGAGTGTACCATTAAACTGATTGTTAGAAAATGCTTCATAATTTCCGTATTTTAACTGATATGATAGTCAATATTTAATGATCATTTACTCCTAGCCAAAATACACACGCTGAAACGAGGTATTGCATTATGAGCTGTGATTGCACCTAAAGATGTAACTCTTGATGTGTGAAACGCAATTACAACGACTGGAACATACAAGTCAACACATCAATTTATACAATTTTTAAGAGAAAATTTAAGTGTATCGATGATCATCCATGAAAGCAAAACATCGTTTTGTCCAATTATAGGCACGCTATTACATCCACCTCGTGTAACAGTTCGAAATTTAACAGTAATTCATAAATAAAATAGCTGCCGAAGCTTGCATGCACGGGTTGGTCATAATAAATCAGTTCAATTTACATAAACATTTAAAATGTTTTCCAATATAAAAACATAGTAATATTATAATATATATAATTTGCACTAGTTTGAATAGTTTTAAATCAAAATATTTGCTCCGACTAGCGAATAATGACTAAAGAACGACTAAAATATTCAGCTCTATTTGAAATGAAATTATTAATGCTCTGCTGGCTTATTCATTTTGAAACAAGTCGCCGGAGATAAGGTGCCGCTTACCGTTGTCGAATTCGAACGCCTCACAGCGTCGGGCGGCGCAGAGCAGGCTACACACAACGTGGGTGCTCACTGTAACAGTCAAAAGCTGGTCCGACAGAGCGATGCAGTTGCTAGGTTGTCGGGAGTCTCCCCAAAATATCGACTTCCCTTCCGCCCACAGAATGCAATGCCAGAAAAACAGGATTCCAGCCGAAGCACACGAATGCATTTTACTTTTTTTGAGTTGTTGGTATCTTTTCTGGAGTTTGGATTTAAGATGTATTTTGTCCTTCCGCATCAAGCAACTTCCTTAGACCTTACGTGACCATGCGTGCTGTGCTTATGGTGGAGAACTCCAGACTTACCGTTGTCAAACGGAGACTATATTGAATTTGTTCGACGTGACACAGCTACATTTAATATAAGCAAACAAATTATGTTGTATTATAAACTACAGAATTTGGATAAAATGTAAGTCACTTTTCGTGGCTTAAAAAGCCCCAGACCCTGATTGGACAGGGACAAAAGTTTGATAATTAGAGGTATGAACTTGAAATAATCTCCTTCAACGTTTCAGCTTCTGTCAAAAACTTTGGTATGAAGAATACAATCAAATCACCTGCGCTATGATGATTGAGTCGAAGAAGTTCCAGTTCGATCGATTGCTTTGAATGTCCGCTGACTGAATTCCACAGCTTGACATTGACAAACCTTAAAGAAATTCAGCGAATTGTTATTTACTTTTGTTATAACAAAAAAAATAAATTTTGTCGATGACCAGCTAATTTAATTGCAACGACAGGCCTGGGGTCGATAATACCTTTACGGAAGAACATTTCCACTGCAGACCAATGTCAAAAAATTGTTATTCAACAAATGATTATAAATATACGAATTCAATTTTTAGAAAATCCGTTTACATGGTACCAGAATCGCCTATTTTGCAGGTGCTTTGCATCTTCCCCTAACCCCTTAAAAGAGATTAACGCTAATAAAGAATCTTAATAATTATCGTGAAAGAAATGAAGGAATAATCACATTACTACACACAATTACATTCATTTCTTCTCATTCACGGCAATTAAAATTATGGCTTTATTCCTTTCGGTTTTCATGCCTGAGAGTCCACGACTGAGAATCAGCTATTAGTTTTAGATAAATATTTTCAATATTTTATTTTATTGCATGAACATATAAAATCTCTATGGATTCCTCGCTTAGGAATGTTATAGAAGACGTGGGAAACTTCATTTAAATCTTATTAAATGAAATTGTTGTATTTTTTGCTAGTAAATCTATGTAGGGTGTTCACAGTTAGATAAGGATTATTATGTATGACAGCCAACGAAAAAAAACAGTGAAAATAGTTTTTCCGAAATTAAAGAGTTACTAGACATTAGATAGATAATGATGGTTCGAAAACGTCGCCCCTTTTTGCATCAAGGTGCAGTCTCTAAGATAAATAGATGAATAATAAATAAATTGGTGTCATATTGAATCAGTCGGTCTAAAATCTTGTCGCTTGTTTGTAAACGTCCTAACCCTATTTGATTTATATCGGTAGAAGCACACTAATTGAAGGCAAATAATGCTAATAATAATAATAATAATAGTAATAAAAAATGATAGCAATAAAAGTAATGAGAAAAAGAATAATAATAACAATAATAATTATAATAATAATTATTAAGAATAATACTAATAATAACAATTATAGCTGTTTGGCGCTCGTTAGGCCGGATCTGTCGCCGCTTCTTAACCCTTTCGTGACGGAAGGGACTGTGGCGTCCCGCTCTATGTTTTACCATATAACTTGCAAGCAACACAACATTAGAGGCGCAGCTAACCACAGGGCATATTAGAAACACTCCTG